>NC_081251.1:28739661-29379356 GCF_030490865.1 Poecile atricapillus
CTGTTTCTATTTTGAACCTCTGAAGATTTCTACAATTTTGAATATGATAAATGGCTTAGGAAAATGGATGAAAGTCGGCATTTTTCCTTTTTAAGAAGTGTTGCATTTTACAAAAGATGTGACAAGTGTACAATGGATCATTGTGTTTCTAAATATGCTGAAGTGTTGAACAATGAAAAGATCTAGGTCAAAAAAAGCAGAAGCTGTAACTGTTGCTTTTTAATAAAATGGTTTGGAAATACATGGTTTGTTCAGAATTTCTTCTGTAGGAAGATCATCTTTGGTGTCATTGATTAAAGCAATATTGAAAATCTCTACTGTTTCACTGAGACCCACTTTCCATGTATCTCGATTCTTTTCCGTGGCCTTACATTTGAGATGCTTACCCTGGATCAAAGCACTTGCAGATAGATCTCAGTGAATACTTTGGCAGGGCCCTAAATTTAAAGGCTGTGGGGAATTTGTCCTCTTGATCTTCAGTGCTGTGACTGAAATATGTCATCAAGTTTCTGTCAATAAGACAGGGCTCAGTTCCAAGTCTAGTAGACATGTAAAAACTTTGTATGTAGTCAGTCCAAGAGAGAATCCAAGAATATTTTTTCTTCTTGTAGCCATAATATTATTGTGGGGTTTTGTATCTACTTAGATAGAAACTCTAGTTTCCTATTGTGTTTACTGCCAAATCTGACAAGGTTCCTGCTAAAAGAATGGAAATAATTTTTTGTCCTGGTACATACATACAAGAGGAGAAGAGAAGGATTGTTCACATTTAATAAATTTCAGCATTTGGAGTTCCAGGCTTAATCTTGTATCTCGTGTTCAGATAGTCTAAAATAATTTTCGTAGGGATATTTTATTATGCTAGAAATGTAGCATTGCTCTACTTTGTCAGAAATTCTAAGAGTTCACTGTGTACCAGCATCTCAGTATTCAGCAACTGATTTTTTTTTTTTTTCCTGATTTCAAATCTCACAACAACACAGAGATCTTAACAGAGGATTTACTGTAATAGATGAGTCTTTAAAATAATAATTTATGTCACACTAGTAAGATGTAGGGTGAGGACAGTTCTGTAATGCTCTCAGGACATGCATGCATTTATTTATATGCCATTCCATGAATGCCCACTTCCTGTTGCACAGATTTGAGATGAATTCATAATATCCATCACATACCCAGAGGTCACTAGCTCAATGAGTAGGCTGGACGTCCCTAATCAGAAAGTCACAGTCAGCAACACCGTGTCATATCATGGCTCCATCACAGGATTAAAACTGTTAAATCAGTGAAGGATTTGTCTAGTAAGATCAAAAATTACAAAATGGAGTCTAACAACCATATACTTTGACAAGAATTTTTAATATTTAGTGTGCAACAACTACTTGAGTCTAAAGTAAAATTTAGAAAATCAAAAAATAAATAAAACTTGTCAAAAATATTGAATCAGTACAGTAACATATTTGAAATGGCTTAATAATTTTTATATCCTTCTGCTTGCAGTGACCCTCTTATTTGTGAGTTCAAGTAGACAAAGGAGGATGAGCACTAAAGGAAAAACACACTTTTGAATTTTGTGTGAAGGGTATTTTTCATTATGTTTTACAAAATATTGTTTAAAAACTTTAGCTTGATATACTGAAATAAATGGTTACCATGCAGCTTGTATGTAATGAAATAAAAAGCTTACCATGATCAGTTTCAAGCAGTTTTGTTATTATACTATAATGAGCACTTTGATCTCAGTGACAATCTATACTATAAAGAAAAATAATTTCACTTAAAATATTTTTTTATACCTAAATATTGCTCCTGCTAAAATGCTTGTGGCCAAAAACATCAAAGAAACATTAATAGAATCAGTTAAAGAGATCATGTTTGTGAGTCTGGTTCCCCCTGGAAGGAAATATTTTAAAATCTGCTATGGATTCCCATGTGCCACATAATATGCCCTATTTTGACTTACTTTGCTAGAAGAAAATGATCACCCTAAAACTTCATGGTTATAGTACATATTTGGGTCATTCTGAACCACTCATAATAGGGTACTTTATCACAGTCATGTGAGTTTGATTTCAAATTCTTTTTTAGAAGCCATGCACTGTAGAAAAAACATTAATGATCAGCACCTCCTTTAATCAATAAGCCTTACCTTTGTTTTAAATTATTATATGTGATTATCACTAATGTGCTCTTTTGATTATTTCCACCCAATTTATGTCAGTAAACTATGAAGCTTCTTGTTCTGATGTAAAGTTTAGAAGTTTGCATGCAAGAGTAATGAGCACCTCATGTATGTGTATGGAATTCAGTGGGATTTGGGTCAATCCATAAGTGAATTGTTTGATGCTTTGAGAAAGGAAAATACCCAGACCATTTCCTTTACGATACCAAAGGCCCATATAAATGGCTTTGCTTCCAGTTATTTAAATACTTTATTAGTAAATATATTTCTCTCTTTCTAGGTGGTAATTTCTTTGATATAACAGATTCTATCAGTATTTTGTTCAGCGCTTCTCACACACTAATGAGATGGCATATTTTTTTGGGGGGAAAAATGAGCCAGCTTCAGTCTAATGTTTGCCTTAAGAGGGATTACAGGTGTCCTGTATAGGATTTGAATAGCGGTTTTTCATCAACTCACTGCTTGTTTAAAACATTCATGGCTTCAGTTGAACAGTATCTTATAACCCAAACCAAGATTTTAGTTTCTCAGCCTGTCATTTTTGCTTGAATTAAACCTCTGTTTATGTACATTATTGCACTCAGACATTGAAAGACCTGCTCTCAACTGGGCATAAATGCTGCTACAGACCTCCACTCTAAGAAACATGGCACATACATAGAAGCCAGTGATAAAGAACAGGAAAAGTATAGAAACAAATTAAGTGTTCAGAATTAAGTCAAAGCAAGTATCCAGATTAGGAACAGAATTCTGTCTTGCTGCTGCCTCCAGTGAACAGGTAATACTGAGTTCTGTACTATCAGGTTATGTCACTCACACCAGTCATGCCTTCTTTGTTGGCCTTTCTGGTACCAGTAAGCTGTGCCTTTTGTCTTCAAATTCTTCCAATTACCCTTTGTCTGGGTGGAAAAGGTCCTCAATGTGTTTACTGTATTTTGGACCTTGCCCTTTGATTTTCATGTGCTTTTGACAAATGTGGAAGTATAGAACAGTTATTAGCAGAAGGTGATGTGGATTCTGCTTACATGGTGGGATTTCAGTTGTTAAAGCTTAGTGACATGACATGGAATTATATTATGACATAACACAGCTACTGCACTTTCTTTATATTATTTATGCAGTGGCTTATACCTAAGTATTTCTATTTTATGTGTTTCTATAATATAGTGATTATATGATGTTTTACATTCAATCTGTTCTCCTGTGCTCTTTTTAAATCAATTTATCCTCGTCTGTTCAAATCTATTCATATTGTTGTTTTGTTTGGTTTTCTGCTTGCAAAAGCATGGAAAAGTCTGCTTTTTATGTGGGTATACACAAAGGAATTTTCAGAGGAGACTTTCTTTTCTCTTCTTAGGGAATTAAATTTATGAAGTTTATTCAGTTGTGTTTTATCAAAGGATTCTAACTCAAAGTTGTTGTCTCGCTCAAACTGGAGTTTAGTTGCTCATTTATAAATATGCACTAATTGTAATAAAACAAAGGTCACTGCAGAATTCCATTGCACATTATTTGCATTCACTGTTAACAAGAAATATAAAATGCTCTTTAGGACAGAGAAAGTTGTACATGATATAAAATACAAATTTACAAATGATGCATCACTGATTTATGAATATTTCAGAGTTTCAGCCCTTTCTCATGTTAGCTTAATCTCAGGAGAAAGACAGTCAGATTTTTCAGACGTTCTCAGTTTTGTTAATCTTTTCGAGAAGTTATAAATAAAAGTTTTTGTCAAATTACTGGAGGTTTTCTGATGGACTAACCACCATCAGAATTAATAAAAACAATCAATAAGGTATGACATCCATGTTGTTACTTTGCTCTGCAAAGGCCAAGTTATTGTCTTTACTCAAGACAAATTCACCATTCTATCAATATAATTTGGTCTAAATGCAAATTAGAATAGACATCATGGAAGAGATGTGAAACAGCAATAACATGTGTACTACCAAAAGCAAATTATTTTGTAATTTTTTTTTATAAATTCTTTTCTTTTCCCCTGTAGTTTTACTTTTGAAAGCATCCTTGACATTTGGTGGAGCAAAGCAGATGTACTTTCAAGAAAACTCAGTTACATAACTTCTTGCTGCATTTATTTCAGTTCTAGCTGTTTAGTCTGTCTCTGTGTGCTTCATTTCTGTTTCTTTTTCATTATCTGGAGGGGGGAAAAAAGGCATGTGATGCACTCAAAGTAGTATTTCTTTGATGGTGTTGAAAACGTGTGCAGCTGAAATTTGGAAGCAAGCTATTTTTAGTAATTAAGTCCAAATTTTATTTATATCTCCTAGAAATGGCAGAAACTACAACAAAAATAGAAAATTTTAATAGCATCCATTTTCTGGTAGCTCGATAGAAGATTGGTGACAATGAGGTGAACATATTACCCACTTTTGGGCAGTTTTTGCTAATTTGCTCTCTATAATTCTTCAGGAAATGTGAAACATTTTGGGAGCTGACTGATACCTGTTCTTCACGTACTGCTGGCTAATTCATCAGTTATGTAGGGATACACCTACATAATTATTATTATAATTGTTATTTAGGTATACACATGGATTCCTTGTGTTAAGTAGGAATTTGTTAACCATTGTCACCAACTGAAGTATGCTATAATAAGTTGTTTGTGAGAATCTGAAGCTGCATTGTAGCTTTACTGCTTTCCCGTTGATGAGTTATTCACTACACCAGCCAAGTAGAAAACTATTCACTTTAGGTTTATTAGATGCATAATCTTGATGTTGGGCAAGCATGCTATAATGGCCCAGCTAAACTTCCACTGGAACCTAAAAGTGGCACAAAAAAAAAAAGCTGGGGAGAAGCAGCAGTTCTGGTTCAGTGCAGTTTAAATTTGTTTAGGTAAAAAAGTCTATCAAGTAGTGTTCGATACGTGTTACCCTTGCCTGCTCTTTTGGACAGGTTGGCAGCCAATTACATAATACTGTGTTTCTAGGCAGTTGCACCATGTTTGATTACAGTATTACTGGCAGATCCTTCAAAATAGAGTCCAAGATACATGTTTATCCAGGGCTTCCCACTGACAATTAAAGAGTGGTGCAGATCATTATGAAAGTGTGCACAGAGTGCTTGGGGATAAGTCGGCAAAGCCTTTGTAGCTCATTCCAATACTGCGGTTAGAAAGGGTTTAAATTACAGATTAGAAAATCAGAGAATCTAATTCATGCTGTTTATTGATTATGAGAAATAATATTGCTTCGTGCAAGTATACTTTTTCCTGAAAGGCTTTTGGAAAATCTTGAGTCTGAATATTTCATGTGAAATATTTCTTTGAATCCTAAATAGTTCACTCTTTTTTTTTTTTTTTTTTTTTTTTTGGTAGTGTTTGCTTCTCTATCCTGTTCTTTTCATTCCCTTCTGTACTGTACAGGTAGAAGATTTTAATTGGCTGCAAAGCTGGGCACTTCAGCTTGAACTGCAACAAGTTGTGTTTTTATCCTTGGAAGTGTTTTGCTTGTTCTGTGGCATTGGCCAATATCTGCAGTAACTGGCAAACATACAGATGCTCGGTACTGGTGTGTTTGAAGGTTGATAGATGTGCTTCACACTGACAAAGGAGAAAAGGGAAAATGTTCAGCACTGCAGGTGTAATGTGAATACACAGCCTTGTCCAGCTGCTCTGTCTGCATCAAATGTCTAGGAATCCACTAATAATACAGAGAGTATCATAAACTGTGATAAACATAAATCATACGCACTCTCCTTGGAAGGGAGGAATGTGCCAAGGCTGGCATATTAACCAATCCCAGCAACTGATGAGGTTGTGAGATTTATGTATGGGGCCATAGGGCTTCAGTGGATTATGCTATTATTTAGGTTCATAAATGCAATAGATATTGGTTATACCTCTTGTAGCAGAATTATACTAAGAAAAGTTTGATGGTTACTGTCCTGGGAGAGTTTAATGTACCTAAAAATAATTGGAGCTTGCTCTGGAACCACTGTTTTCCTCTCTTGTAAATGAATTTTCAATTATGTATTCACTGAATTTTTAATATTTTCATAAAAATTGGAGCAGCTTCATAATTGGTAAAAATCAACAATATTCCTATTCCTTGACCAGACAGAACCTTCTGAGAAGCACAGCCAGATTGCTGCAATCGTGCTGCAGTTGTTTATAGGACATTCAGGTCGTCTGCACTGACAGTTTATTACACAGATTATGAAAGGAGGGTGCCCCATAAAATGAGGATGCCATCTCTGGTTGTGTCTTGTGCAAAACTTGGTCAAGCTGGTATGATCCAAGACCACCTTTTGGAATCACTCTGCTCAGGAATTTGCTACTTCTTACAGTGAGGCAACACCCAGACTCTTACATGCACCTTGCTCAGTTTGCCTTGAGCCTCTTAAACACCAGTGTGTGTTTGCTGCCCTGGGATAAACATTTTGGAGGTCCTCATTTTCAGGGTGGGTCGTGAAAGTGATGAAGAGGCATGTAAAATTACGTGATTTCTTTTGTAAATGCTTTTTGATGTTCCTTTCCCCGTGGTGTTGTTATAATAGTACTGCCTTGCCTTCTGGTAATATTAAGAGGATAAGTACGTCAAAATTTTGCTTGGCAATCAGAGTCACACTGTCACTTAGCATATATAGATTATTCCATTACTGCTAAACCTTAAAGTCTTTTTTTCCCCTCATAGTTCTGTTGAAAATCTAATCCATGTTTTCCCTGAGTATTTTCTGGCGGTTGAAGTGCATATGTGAGTTTATTGGTTGTTTTGCAGATTAAATAGATGAAGAGAATGAAAGACTCTGACATTTATCTACTATTTCATGTTTTTAAGCTTTTGGATAGTAGATTTTTTGTCCATGTGAAATCTGAATTGTTGCAAAAAATAGGTTTTAGTCTGGTAACATTATATGTACAGTAGCTTCACAATAACTGAATTTCTAGAATAAATAAGACATGACAGGGTATCCAAGTGTGCCAGGATGTAGCATCTAAATATTTTTCAGACATTACTAAATTCCTGGTTTTGTGTTCACTTGAACATAAATAAACTCATTGAATCAACATCATTATTAATGTAAATGGGATTTAATTAAAAGCAGGTTTGCTGGTAAACGCTCTCAATTGGAGATGTGGGTTCCTGAAATATGTCTAATCAATATTAGAACAGGAAACCATTATTATGTTATTAAAAATATTTTATCTAAATATTACTAGAAATTAATCCCATCAACAATAATAAATTGCAATCAAACAAATAAATATCAATAAATATCAATAATAACAATTAATTTACTATATATGGACTGCCTGGCATAAATTCAGTAAATATTCTTTGCTTGTGTTATCCTGGAACCAAGTTTTGTCTAGTTCCCAGATTTGCACTGCTTTAGGTGATCATCAGTGTATTATTCATTAGCACTGGGATCCCCAGAGCCATCTTTTGCCTTTCACTGGCCCTTCCAGACCTGTGCTCTCCTGCACTGCATGCACTGTCTCCTGCTCAGACACCTCTGCTCTCACAGTATGCTGTTTGCCAGCTCTGTGCTCCTCTGCACTGCATCCTTATGCTGGGGGACAATAAGTACCTCGTTCCGTACAGAACTACTGTTTGTTGCTACCCTCTATATAAAGAATATGGCTCTACAAAGATAAGCAAAAGTTAAACAAAACAGGCAATAGCTGTCTGGTCATTAAACAAGCTGAACAAAGCTCCAGGAAGAACAAAACAAGATCAGACAATACTTGACATGTCTGGAGGCTTTTTAATGGGAATTGCAGTGCTGTATGTATTGCGATACAGAGCTAAACTAAAATACGTTTAGAATGATGAAGAACAGCAGTGGTTATTGTCATTGTACTTTTTTTCCCCTTTCTGTTGAATGTGTCCAGAAACTGCCATGGAATTTGTTGCAGAATTTTAACATTCTAAAACTTGCATCATTTTTTTGCTAGATGAAAAAAATAGTAGTGTCACATTATTGATTTATATTTGATAAATGGTATCACACTAGACACATCTGTACAAAAACAAGAATTTCTTTAGGAGCAGTTGGCTGATGTTTGGCTATGACTGACAACTGTTGTAGAAAAAGATGCTTTTTACTTACTGTTTTTGTGTAAATTTTGGGTTGTATTTATCTCTAGAATATGTGTCTGAACACAAAGTTGACGGACATTTGAGATGACAGCCGCTGTCAGGGAGTTCATCCTAAGAAGAGGGCATTAAATTATGAAGTATTAGAAGATAATATTTATTAAAATATGAACTATGGAAGAATATATGCCCTTAAAGGATGTAAGGATACATAGTAGAAGTTACCAAAAAATACAACAGGAAGGTCATCTTAACAACAGAATTTATAATTTACTCAGATGTCATGAGGTAAGTATTTCAAAACAGATATTCAGGATGTTTTGGGATCTACAGAAACATTGTATAGTAATTATTAGGTTTCAGAGGTTAACTGACATTTTAAAAAATCCTGAGGGTCTTGCAGTAATTCTGTGGCATAATTTCAAATGATTTTTTACATATATGAGGTTTATTTTCTATATAAAAGAAATAAAAGTGTGTTTACTTCAATCCCAGTATTTCAATTTAAACAGATGTGTATAGAAATTTATAAAAAATAATTCTACATTAAAATAAAAGTGGATATTTTCAGATCTCTGGTTGCTATTATTCTGGCTTAGACAGATCTCAAAAAATGCAAGTTATTTTGCTTTCAGTACAGAATGTTGTGAATTACATAGCTCTGTTAATGTAGGTCTTTGTTACATGTCTGCTACCAACCAAGGATTTAGAAGTCTTGTCCAGTCTTTCATCACAGTTCACTTGTCATTACAAGTCCTGAGCTTATGTGTCGTGACTGCTTACAGTCTTTGTACATTTTAAAGGTAAATACTGTTAATGGAAGGTGATCTCTTTTTTTGGCAAATTAGGGAGAATCACTGTTGTATTCTGAAGTCTATGGAGATATTTACATGGAGGAAATCAGATTTCAAATTAATTTAAAAGACGAAAATTTAGAACTAATTTTCTGTTTTATGCGGATTAATTCAAAATGCATAAGTAAGTGAAACAATGGCAGTTAGACAAAGGGTAGATTGGAGATTTCTTTACGAAAAAATACTAGAGATGCTAAATCTCTTCTGTTGAAAGACACTATTGCGATATGACACCAATTTTGTGTCTGGTACTGTGATATTGTTGGGAATTCTGCCATTTCAGGACAGGGATCCTTTTGGCATACAGTTAAAAAGACTCCCGGTATTCTTCTTTGTTCCTTTGGCAGACA
Organism: Poecile atricapillus; assembly: GCF_030490865.1. NCBI lineage: Eukaryota > Metazoa > Chordata > Aves > Passeriformes > Paridae > Poecile > Poecile atricapillus. The sequence goes on from NC_081251.1 coordinate 28,749,113, forward strand.
CACATTGCTCATGGTAGCAGTGATGTGCTGGCGAAGACACAAAGTGCTGTGTTGATCAGAGAATACATTATGTGCATGCTAACTTGAAGGATGATCACACACTGTTCCTCTCGTAAGACAGACCCTCAGGCCACAAAGTCCATTTCAGCATATTTGGTATTTGTAACTTGTAGTTCTCTGTTAGAAATTGTCACATTGCCCCAATGGAGCTGCATAGTGAGCATGGTTCTTGGTTTGCAGCTCCTAACATGGGGTTTATACATGCTTAAACTTCCCTTGAAATTATACTGGCTCTAAGCATAGTTTTTGATTTTTTTCCCTTTTGGTCTCCCTGTGCTTTGTCTTATGTCTAGGTTGTTAGCTCTTTACATTACTCTTGCAGCTAAACCCTCAGATTTCCCAGAAGCTTGCACTTTCACAGAACTCCAGTCTTATTGTCACTCTAAGCTTATAGTTTATCACATCTGGGGCATAAAACAGGTAAACAAGGTTCGTAGGAATTGCAAATGAATAAACCATGAAAACAAAACAAAAACCTGTCTCATTTCAGCTAGCCTAAGTGCACAGGCTTGAACAAATAGAATCCCTGTATTTAATCACCTGATTTTTTCATCCCTCCAGTCACACAACCAGTTGAAGTCACTGAAGAGTTCAGTATTCCCAGCTCTACGCTGTATTTTGCCCATGACTCCTCTGTGTTACAATTTCTTGGCAAATCTGTTTGTTTCCTCCCATTGTCGTGTGTGTCCACTGGTTTTCTCCATTGGTTTTACACACAAAAAAGGTTTCAGTCACAAAAGATATGATATGCCTTCCAGCCCATGCCTCATTCATTTCTGCATGGCCTGTTACTGCTCTAATGGTAGTGTAGGTAGGCAACCAAATTGCAGTGGGCTAAGCTGGGATGTGAATTAAATGTGTATGTGTCCCACAGCCTAGTGTTGCCTCAGTCAGGAATCACTTTAACCTGCAGTACATAGTGTGGTTTCCTTTGAGTTGCTTCTGCTGACCTCATAAATCTTGCTTTCTTTTTTCTTGCAGTGCTGTAGTTTCACAGGAATTCCAGAAACTACTGACACTTAACACAAGCCCTTTGCCTACTAGTGAGATCAGTATCCCAGAAAAAGCAAGGGTTTAGATTTTCCTCAGGCTAAGTATAACTACAAACATGCAACTCCTCCTCCTGAAAGAAACTTACTTTAAGTAGCATGTTTATTTGTGAATGGTGTATTGCATCTTTTTCTGTGGCTGGTATTTTTCTAAGAAAGCAAAAAGTCTTTGGGATCAGCTCAATATTCTCTCACATACAGCATTGCCCAAGAGCATGTGGATGTCTGTTCAACAGCAGGTCATGTACCTTTTTGTGTCGCACTGCAGACTCATGTGTTCACCTAGGACCCTGACCAAGCTCAAAAAGGGAACAAAGCTCAGTGTGCAGTCCTGAAAGCCTCTACTTAGGCCACTGGGAATGGGAATGTCCCCACATAGGCTTTTCAGGAGCTAATTTCAGATCATCTGCACCACTTCTTGAAATGCAGCTTTCAATTCTGTTCAACCCTCTTTTAGCAGGTATCTTAGACTATATGCAAATATTGTGAGTTAATCCATTTGCAGTAGCCTTGAAGATTTTAATGGTGTTGCTTGTCAAGCCTTGCTTGTGTTAGTGTTTAATGTCTTCTGATGCGAGTAGGATTGAAGGAAAGAAGGTTTGTCATAGAGTCTTTCATGTTTTTTTGTTTTTGGGTGCTTATCAGCTTAAGCACAAGAACTACTAGGAAGAACCCCACACTCTCATAAAATAGAAATTCACAGTTAAATTTCTAGATGTTTTAGAGTAGTCATTAATTTCAGTGTTGATATAGACTAGTCAGTCATTAGCGGAAGTCAAAGGTACAGTTGTTATTTAATCAAGGCTTTATTTTTCTTATTGCAGTTGTTTCACTATAACAACTACTACATTTTTAATAAATCTCTTGTGGGTAAATGCACTGGGTCTACTCAAATCTGACAATACCATAATCTAAACAACATAAGTCTCTGAAATCACATTAATTATAAACAGCATGGAAATACTTTCATTTGTGAGTAAAACCAAATGACATGATTAAAGCAAATAGTTTTGTATTGTACATTTATTGTACAATATTATATAGTTTAATACAATATTATATTGTATAATATTATATAGTTTTGTATTGTACATAGTATTGTACATTTTCTGTTTTAAATTATTTATAGTAAAACTCACTATAAGCTCAGAGAAATTTAAATAATTGTCTACATAGAGACATAATTTACAATTTCATTTGGAGGACCTATGTGATCAGAGACCATTGAAATCAGTGCTTTTTTACCATAGAATAGTATCTGATCCTTCAAGCCCATTGTGGGCAATACCATAGAAATTCTTTAGATTGTCCCCTGGATTTTTATGGGATTGGATCTGTTTGGTTTGTGGATTATGGAATGCTAAATACTGTTAGGAGAGAGTAATCCATGTGGGCTGGTTGTCACCTCTGCCAAAGAAACAGATGGACTGATGACCTTTTCAGAGCAATACTAGATCTATGCGCTTTTGACTGGCAGTGGTGCTAGAAGCATTCTTGTGCTCAGAGCTGTCTTTATTCAGTTAATCTTCATTTTTATTACTGAATATCTGCTTGTTTTTTATTCAAGAAAATGATTTAAATTACCCCTCCCTTTTTTAGTCACCCTGTCTCCGACACATTGCCACACATAAAGTCATCTTAGTTCTCCCAGGTGAATATTTAGTAGCTTGAATCTTGAACTCTGGCCAGATACCACACATAAATGCCTTTGTCCACACAGGTGTCCCCTACAACCTTTGAGTGCACATATCTGTTTCCCAAGAAATTTAATTTCTGTGTACACCACTGATAAGTCACGTCATAAGCACAGCAATGCAGAACTCAGTTGTACAGTCCTAACAATGATGTGTTCCATTCATGTGCAAATCCATAGTAACCTGTAAAAAATCAGTGCCAACTCACTGAGAAGTATGCAGTTAAAATGTTTAAACAGATTTCCTAATGCCATTAAACTAAATTTACTTTTCTCTGAATTTGTTGTTTGTCTTAGTCCTTTATATGTATGACTGTTTCCTATATTTTTTCCTAAAATGTTGAGACACAGCAATCAAAAGGTAATGTATGCCTCCACCAGTAAGTCTGAGCAGTTTATGAGAACAAGATGATCATGGTATCTGAGGCTACCCTCAAACTATTCAGTTTCAGTGCTTATAAAATAAATTAACTATTTCAAAAACTATTTTAAAAACTACTATTTCAGTGCTTATAAAATAAATTAACGAAGTGCTGGTGTTTTTTGCAGCAGTTCTGTTGCTCCGTTTAGAAAGATAAAATGTTTGTAAACATAGGAGATTTACTTTTGGGGAGTTTTTTTGCCTTTCTTTTTTCTTCCTTTTCTTTTTTTGTTTTATTTGGTTGGGGGGTTGGTTTTTTGGGGAGTTTCTGGGGGGCTTTGGTTGGGGGGGGTTGGGGGAATTTTTGTTCGTTTGTTATTAGATTCTGCTCTGAATGGATATAAAATAAAGTTAGAATTGAGTAACCTCTGGAAAACATTGGTAAGTCAGGTTGGAAGCTTGTATCATTTACAACATCAGCTGTGTGAAAACAATTAACTGGACATTTCTGAGTGCAAGTGAGCATCTGGAACTGATGGCAATCCTTGGAAGATCACTTAAGAGTCTGTATGCACAATTTTGTTACATTTTACATTTTGTTACATTTACACATTCCCTTTGTGTGACGTGGTGCACAGGTTCAGGTGTTGAGCACTCACAGAAGACAAATGTTTAAGTTTTCCAGTTTTATGGAAAAGTTTTATGGCTATTTTAATATATGAATCCATATTAAGATTTTGGGGTTCGTTCATGTTTGAGAGTAGTTCACTATATTTGTATTACCAGATGCAATAATAGACTGAACAGATCTTAGGGTTGGTGCCTTGAGTCTAAAATTTTACTTGTAAACCTATTTTGTGAATAGATTAAAAAATGCTTTTGAAATTATCTGAAATAGACTCTTAGGTAAATTTAGATTTGAGGGGTTCTGATGGTCATGTAGTCAGATCCCTTGCTCAGGGTGAAACTAATTGAGTTGTATGTTTTATTTCAGTCTTCTCTTTGGTTCATGGTGAGGTTGTTTTGATCCCTAGTAGTTTGTGTGTATCTATGTAGGATTCAGCAAACAATCAGACCCATAATCGAATCTAGTGTGTATGTTGTCAAGGAATTTTGTTATTTCTGTCACTGTAATGGACCATGGCTTTTTTCAGTTATTCTTTATCATGCTTCAGGTGGTAGTATTCTAGTTATTAGAATAATTACCTGAACCACAATGACAGTGTGCAGAATGGCCAAAACAGTTAATCTCTGAAGAACAGCTAATAAAAAATTCTAGAGACAGTGTTACAAAAATACTTATGGCTCAATCATCCTTAATGTATAGATTTTCGAAACTGTGTGGTATTTAGCAAGCCGGGCTCAGTGATGCCAAGAGGTTGCATTAAAAAAAAAATATGAATAGTGTCTTACAGTATTTTACATCATTCTCACAAAGTGAGGCATGTTTGTGTGCCTTCCCTTTTGCTTGTGATATGTCACAGCTGAACCGTGCTGTTGGTAGCTTCTGGCACTGAAAGACAAGATAAGCAATCACTATTGAATAGTGTTCTGGAAAGGGGAAAGAGAAGAGGCAGCCAGACAAAAATATTTGAAGTTAAAGCTTGTAGGGCAAAGATAAGGCAGTATAAAAAGAGAAATGGATTAATGCTAGCCAAAGGGGTTAAGATAATAAGGATTTTCTAACAACATCATAGGGAAAAAACAAATACCGAAAAGACTGAAAGGGATGATAATAATCTTATTTAAAATATCTGAGTTAAAAAAACTTCTTTTTAGGAATGAGAAATTAAAGGTGATTCTAGAACAATTAAAAAGTAAAGAGGAATTGACAAACAAGAAATAGGATCATGTGTGAGAAATCTGAATAAGCAGGAATACAGTGTTACAGGGGGTTATGTATTACAGACTATTAAAGTAACACAGGATAGTGTAATACTCTTTTAATATTTAACAAGAAATTAGTTAACTTCAGGGTTCTAAGAATTCAATTTCTAGATTAGTAAAACTATTAAAAGACCCTGTAAAGAATATCACTGTGTGAAAGTAACAAAATGCTGTTAATTATAATTGTGTTCTGGTTTTACTTAATTCTAATACTATAAATGTTATTTCTTGAGGAGGGAGTTGTAAAATGGGTAAATGAAAGTATTAAAAGTTCTAGACATTACTCATATTTCTATAAAACTTAATTCATATTGGTTTAGGTCTTAACACATTTAAAAGTGGACTGGGGTCTATATGAAAACTATAATATCAATGGTGTACTAAAATATCCATAAATTCATATTTGAACTTACATCTTCAGTAGTGATTTAAGAAAGAAAATAATGTACTTGATGAAACTTGGAGTTCAGGAATATATTAGGAGGAAATGCAAATACTAGTGGGGACTGTGAGAAGAGAAGGCTGTTCTTTCTGTTTCTGTTAGAAACATGGTGAGGACACATAATATAATTCAGAATACTGTAAAATACTGTAGTACTCTTAGAAATAAATTGAAATAAAATGTGAAAGGAAAAGCCTGAAAGCACTAGTATGAATAATACTTGGAGGTAATGACAGAGAGTAAGAGATGTAAGGAGTGATTTGGAACTCATAACAAAAAGTCCCTATTTAGCAAAGAATGAAAAGGTCTAGCTGAATTTATTGAATTTATTGTTGTTTGTGAACTGGATATATTCTTTTAATTTTTATAGAATCATAGATGTATATAATATACAGTAAAGTTACATTCAACACCTCTGTATTCTTCCTCATCCTAGGCATTATTGTTATGCATTTTTACTGAATAAATAAACTTATGAATTTCTCTCGCTATAAATATATATATATATCAATAAATCTTATTATATATCTGAGAAGCTATATTATATATATAATACATTCCATTCAAAGCTCTATGATCAGATAGCAAAGAATTTATATGACCTCATAAAATAAATATTTTAATGAAAGGAAATTTCTGTCCTATGAACATGAAGTAATTAAAATATTGTAGGCGCAGTAGGCTATTTAATTCCTAAATTTATTTGGTATTTTTCATCATAGAATCATAGAATGCCTTGGGTTAAAAGAGGCCTTAAAGATCATCTGGTTCCATCCCTCTCACACTGGGCAGGGACACCTTATACTAGACCAGCTTGTTTAGGGCCCCATCCAGCCTGGCCCTGAGCACTTCCCTGGATGGGCATCCACAAATTCTCTAGGCAGTCTGTTCCAGTGCTTGAGGACCTTCTGAGGAAAAGATTTCTTCCTAACATAAAATCTAAATCTCTCTCCTAGTTTAAAGCCATTCCCACTTGTCCTATTACTATCTGCTGTTGTAAAAAGTTGTTCTTCCCTTTAAGTACTGGAAGGCCGCAGTTTGTGGAGTCTCTGGAGCCTTCTCTTATCAAGGCTGAAAAATTTTGGCTTTCTCAGCCTGTTTTAGACAGAGATGTGCTCCATTCTTCTGATCATCTTTGTGGCCCTCCTCTAGCCTGCTCCATGTCCATCCTGTGCTGAGGACCTCAGAGCTGGACGCAGCACTGCTGGTGAGATCTCATGAGAATGGAGTAGGGGGGCAGATTCACCTCTCTCAACCTGCTGGCCACTCCTCTTTTGATGCAGCCCAGGATGCAGATAATGACATCTTAATGACAGATAAGGATGATCTGTGAATGATAAAAGGATCAGTGGGCATGAATGACACAAACCTCAGTGTGGGTGTGAAGGCTTAATTACTCATGGGATGGCAAATTGGACCAACCATCACCATTGCCCTAGGGTGAGCCTTTCTGTTCATTGAGTTATATGAGTATTGTCATTTATTTCAAAACAGAAAAACAGCTCAAGAACTCTATATTTCAATGCTTACAGCAAACTTATTTTGAAATGGAACCTGTCTTGTGCATAAATGTTTTTCCAGAGTCTCTGCTGTAAGGTGAACTCTATCCTAAATATCTCCAGAAAACATTCTGGGCCTGCAAAACACACGTAGCCTTTCCAGGGATCACTGTTTTCTCATTTAGAAAGAAGCTTACACCACCCCGGAGGGATTCTTAAGGGGTCACATGATATTCAGAAATCCAGGGTATTTTTGCAGGACTTTTTTCTCTGCTGTTAAGGTAAAGGCAGTCTTTCAGTCAGCCTCCAGCACTTTTTCTTGTTTTTCTTCTCAATTTCTTATTGCAGGATTGATTCCTTGAAGACTAGAGAAGAATATACTCTGGGGAAAGCCTGCAATGATTTCCTATGTCACCCCTAGATTGTCTTAGGGCTAAATACACCAAGCATGTCACACTGAAGCAAAGAATTAATTCACTGAGACTGAGATATTGGTAAAAAGGATTAGACAGATATAGGAATAAAAGAGAACATCCCCAGTTATACAAGAGGGAAGTTTAATTCATTTCTTACGGCACAGAATAAATTACTTTTTAGATGTTTGGAAAAGACTTGTCTGCTTTGGATTTCTTCAACTGTCATAAGACTTGCCTTAGATTTAAAGTGTCTTTAGCAGGTATATTCTTATTTATTCCAATACTAAATGCTAAAGAAAACTTAGGATTCTGACATATGTCAATTGAATTGTATTGAAATCTACAAGGCTTGCTTTCTTAGTATATAGAAGGTTCAAATCCCTAACACAATTAATTCCTTGGCAAGGCACTTCTAGTAAGAGAATACTAAAAAATTAGGTATACCCTTTTCAGGGTATGTCCACATACATCCAACACAGTATTTCCTAGGCCCCTATAAACAGATTTATAGTGAGGCCGTATTTGAAGACAGAAGAAATCTTTATCAGAAAAAGCATTACAATAGATTGCAGTCATGTGTTTGTTCACAAAAATCTGGCTTTAAAAAGTATACTTACATTTCCCCACAAGGGAATTTGAAATGCCATCTATAAGGACACAACGACCTCTGAAATGAAAGGGATATAAAATATGGAAGTATGAGCCCTGGAAACACTTTGATATTTTAAGAGCACAGAGAGCTGCTTTCTGTGGAAAATTTTAACTTCTATGTTATTCTTGCAATCATTCAAAAGACCTGCATGTTTTTCAGTTCTTATACACAAGAAATAAACAAACATGATTAGTTTTCTTAAAAAAAACCAAAACAACAAAACAAAAGATAAACAAAACAAAATTGGAGTCTTTTGCACAGTAGTTTGCTGGGGAGGCATAAAAATAAACTTTATGCCTGAAGGAATGTGTTAGAGTTTGAAGAATGTCAAGAAATTTTTTTTTTTTTTCCAACATGCTGTGTTCTGTACTGAAGAACTGTATAGAAATTTCTTAATTTAAGAGAAGATAAATCTTTCTGAAGTATTGCAATAGATAAATGCCAGATCTTTTTAGCAGATGTCATTGATAAACCCTTTCCAAAGTATACTTTATATTGAGTACCTCATTTACATCTATAACTCATTAGACAATCAGAGAAATACTTAAACAGCATTTTGCACAGCACAACTTACATTGCATTGGTTGTTCTCTGTTTACTCTTTGGGAACAAGGGAAAATTGAAAAAAAATCTCCATATTTTAATACAGAATATGGGTGCATATATAGAGAAAGAAGAAAAAAAAGTCCAGCACTATAATTCAGAAAAAGGAATAAAGTTGTTCTTTTCTAGAGTTAGATATCATTAAGTAAAAGTAGAATTCCACTTCTGCATTGTTGATTTATTCTCAGATAAAATCCTACCTTGGGCTCTTGAGGTAAAAGTCTCAGTTACATTTCTTCAATGATTTATCTGCAGTAAAATCCTGCCTTTCACTTTAGATTCCATCAGATTCATAAAACCAACAGAGGAACAGACTTTCATACTTTAAAAGGATCAAGGCTTAAGGTCAAATGTTAAATATAAATATAAATATAAATCACAATCTGAAAACATCAGTAGAGTTATTAATTTTTAACAGTAATTCCAGCATCTAGAATATAAACCTCCTGTAAAAGGTCTGATTTTAGTCTGTACTACTCTTCATGGTAGTCGGTTCAAGAGAAGCACACTTTGAAATGGAGCTGAAATCTGACATTAGGTTTTATACAAGAGAATGTAGATGGACTTAGTAGCCTTTTTATTGAAGAACATATATTAAAAACACAGTAAATAAAATTAATCATGAGATTGCACAAAAATGTAAGCTTACATAATACTAATTATGCTAACATATTTTATTTTTGGCTATAGTGTGTATCAAATCTGTTGTTAAACAAGTATCCTATGCCATCCTTGCATTGATTCATAAATAATTTATGGTGAAATTCTCAGCAACTTATGAATATTTTTTTTCTGAAAGGTTTTGCAACCTCCAGAAGGATTATATAACCCTTTTTTGAATAAATCCCAATCCTGATGTAAACTGCTTGTTACTCTTTTTCTTCCCCATGAAAACAATGATAGTGGGATTTGATGCACTAGTGTGCCAGTAAAATAATTTAATTTCTTAGAGATAATTATTAGCACAACTCAGGGAATTTTTTTTAATTAGCAAGTTTTAGATAGATAGATAGATAGATAGATAGATAGATAGATAGATAGATAGATAGATAGATAGATAGATAGATAGGTTTCACCCTTCCTTCTCAAGGCAAGTGTTTGACCCAATCAGGATTTTATTAAATGCATTACTTTCTAAATACTGTATTATTATTATTATTATCTTTTAATCTTTGATTTGATCCATTTGCCCATCAGTGATTGCTTACATAACTAATATATAATTTCTTCTGTTCCTTACTTGAAAGAATTTAAAAACTGTTCAAAAAGTAAAGTCAAATCATTCAATCAAATCATTTAAAACCCAAATGTGAGAATGTGTGAATCGCAGTATATGTGTAGAAGTGTATTTTCATTTCACAATCCAAATCTTCATTTTTATGTTTGTGCAACTTGTCTTTGAAAATTCTGAGACATGAATTTTCACAGCTGTCACTCCATCTCTCTGACTCTGTCTTTTAAATAACCAGTAGTAGAAGAAAGTCTTCAGGTTACTCTTGAGTCTGGTAGAAGTAAATTCGGTGTCTCAAATATTTAAACTTAGAGTGCCAGTTAAAGCAGCTTTGCTGTCTCTGCTCTTGCCCCTGTGAAACTCCCCTAGTTATTTTATACAGAATAATGCTTGTCTGTCCCACAAAGGCTCTAGAGTTCTAGTAAGTTCTTTTCAATTTTTGCTGTTAAAACGATTTTCTTTTATAAACAGAGTTTACACAAAGACGATAGACAGTAACTCTCTAGTCCAATAATTGTGAAACTTACAGGAAGAAACATTAGCAATTTAGGGATGTGAATGTGATATTCCATATTGCCTGACAGTACTACAATCAAACATAGCAAATTATGTATTGTCTGTCCTTTACAAAAAATCTGTGGATGTTTAAGTCTTTCCTGGCCTCATCTACAAGCTGGAAAAAAAAAACCAAAAATTTTCCTTTTGCGTTGGCTCCTTGTCTACACAATACTCTGAATTCAGATTATGATTTCATTCTATTAAGTGACATTTCTCAGAAAATTGAACTAATCAATTCAAACTGACACAGTCAATCTACTTTCAGTGTAAGAGATCTTGATTGTCCAAAGTCTCTTAGATGCTGTATAGAGATTTCAGAGTGAGGATAGAAAATAGTAAGTGTATTACAATGCTTATGTTCTGAATTTCTGTGGTTTTTCATTTGTTTTTATTAAGCAGAATTATTAAGCAGAATATCCAGGCATGTTATGAGGAGAAATATTTTATCCCTCTATCCTACTTAATACTTATATTTAATAGGAGTTGGAGGAGAGAGGTGTTCATGGCACATCAGAACAAACTACTTATTTCCTGTAAATGGTCATGTTTGCAGTTCTGATGTACCAGCTATTATACATCGGTGAGGTCTCTGCACTATGGAGCAATACTCTTTAGGCTGACTTTGAAGGGACTGTACTAGGAGAAGTGTGTCTGAAGTTCTTATGTTTTTAGAAAAGATAGTGATTTTTTTTATATCTGAGATTTAGTATTTCATGTTGTATAACCTGATGTGCTTTCACTACCTTGGCGAGTTGTTTTAAACTGAATTGTACGAAAGAATTTGGGAGGACCTTGGGAAGTCACTGTATCTTTCATCTTTCCTCCCCCAAAAAATTCTCAACCTGATCTAAGATGTTCCTGAGAGACATCCATCTGACCCATTTTTTAGATACTACCAGGAACTTAGACTTGTCAGCTACCACAGACCTGTTTTACCAGCTGGCCTTAATAAAAATTTTGGCTTGGTTTTGTTTTTTAAAGGATTTATCTTATTAACCAGTTTAATCATTGTGAATATAAAGAAAAAATTACTTTCCTCTTCTTGGTAGGTTCCTTTTATGTAACTGAAGACTGTAAACACCCTAGATAGAACCTTGAAAAAATGTGTTTAAATAAATCCTTCCATCCATAACTCTTCCATTTTATAGGCTAATTATCTCAAATCTCTTCAGCATTTCCATGCAGATCACTCACTATAGCTTTATAATTCCTGTTTTTCTCTTCTGGATTGCCTCCAAATAAACCACTTTCTGCAAGAGCAATTCTCAAAGCAAGATGCAGAGCTTAAGCCACCTGCTAGTTCAAACAGATTACTCCACATGTCTTTCAGATGACACAGATGACAAGTAATACATTAAGTTGAGAACTACTGCATATTGCTGGGTCTGATTTAGTAAAAATTCCTTCAGATTTCCTCCTAAGAAATGCTGCCTCGTAAGTTGTTCCTCCAATGTCTTTGTAGGTGTTGCTTAAATAAAGAACACTGTAGTTGCTCTTATTTGTCCCAAGAAACTTGGGAATTCTCATTGTTCCTACCACCTGATAGTTATTGCATGCAATATCTAGTGTTATCTATTTTATTCAAATATTAATAGAACCAGAGCCCAGACAGAACACTACAGCATTTCTGCTCTGGACGTGATACTGTAAGTGATACCACTACTTCTAGATACCTTTTCCATTTATGTTTTATCATGTTTGGTTGGTTTTATCTGGACCCTTTTCTTTCTTCTGCTAATTTACAGAATTGTAGAATGGTTTTGGTTGGAAGGAGCCATTAACTATCATGTAGTTCCAACCCATGGGCAGATGCACCTTCAAACAGATCAGGTTGCTCAAATCCCCAGCCAGCCTGGCCTTGAATAATTGCAGGGATGCGGTATTGCCGCTGAAGATGAATAGATACAGGGATACAGGTCGAGGTGTGGTGAAAAGAAGAGCAGAGTTTATTTTTCCTCCCAGGATTTATAGGTTTCTGACCACGGCCAGGGATTGGATGGTCAGGATAACACTTTCTCACTGCACTGGCCATGAGAGATGTCCATCACAAGACATGTCACAGAAAGAATGTACACATATCTATGTTTACAGTTACTGTCCTGGGAAAGTCCTTAGAAAACCATGTCAGCAAGCTCAGAAGCTGAGTTTTCAGGGTGACATCTCACCCTTTTCGGTTTAATAAAAAGAAAAGAAAAAGAAAAATGAACAAAGAAACTAGCACCATTATAAACAATCAAAAGGATAAATAATAGGAAAATACAATACTCCATACAATCAGAAGGCTGTAATTTCAGGGTAATATCTCACCCTTTTGTTGTTACAAAAAAAACAAAAAAAAACCAGAAAAAAAGCCAGAAACTCAAAAATAAATGAAACAGTTTTCCAACATCAACAACTGCTTGTGGATGGCTCTCAATTTGGTCACAGAGGCAGAATCCATGGCCAAACTGAAAGGTGCCTGGAAAAACTTCTGAAATGCTATAACAGCAGCCCGTAATTCCACCAATTGGGCTGATCCAACCTCATGACTCTCTAAAACCTGCCAGTCAGATCCATCCTTCCAGGTAGCAGTGGCATTTCCAGTGTTTTCGTTGGCCAATGATACCTGTGGAATGCAAATCTGGAGTGGCAATGAAAAAAACCAGTGACATCAATGGAAAGATTAATGTAATAAACTTGATGAGCAGAAACTGCTCGCAGAACCTCCTCCAGCATCTACTGTGCCTGTGGGGTCAGTGTCAGAGGTGACTTTAAAATCAGAGTCCCCCTTTAATAGACCAAACAAGAGAGACAGTTGTGCTGTGGTCAGTCCCATATAGGGACACAACCACGTAAAAGTCCATTAATATCTGGACAGCATTCATGCAGTGTCTGCACTGAATGCAAAAAAAATAATTGCACCTCCAGATGCGGGACTGTTTGTCCCAAAAATTATTTTGACCCTCAAATAATTTCAAGGAGGTTGTTTCTGGAGTCACTTGCAGCTCCGTATCATCGGCAAATGCCGGAAAATTTTTGCATGCCTTATGGCAAAATCTCCATTGACATCTCTGTGTGGGCTCAGCATTAATGATAGCTGGCACCAGAAAGGCAAATTTCGGTCTGTCATAGGGATGCAAAGGAATCGTAAAAAAAACAATCCTTCAGATCCACAATGAGGACTAGCCAATCAGCAGGAAGCATGGCAGGTGAAGGCATGCTAGCCTGCAACATCCTAATGCTTTCCATCATAGCATGAACTTTCTGAAGGTCTTGCAATAACCTCCATTTCCCAGACTTCTTGATACAGAAAACAGGAATGTCCCAGGGACTGGTTGAAACTCCAGATCACTGTGATCCAACTGTTCTTGCATCAAGTCACGGATGGTGACTAGTCTATCATGAGAAAGAACAACAGAATCTGCTGAACAAAGAGTCAGTCTCAATTTCTTCTTTGTGTTGAATGTGTCAACATCGGGTCCAAGGCTCACTCCGGGGGCCCGTCAGCAAACCTGACAATTGTGATGTCCATGCCAGTGTCAAGAAACCCGCGGAGGCTAATCTCTGACAGCATCTCACCAAGGATGGACAGGGTGTGGACCCGTTCAGGATGATCCCTGGCTGTCAGAACAGCACTCCATGAATCCAGGGAGGTCCAGGGAACCCGAAGCCACCATCTCCGCACAGCTGGTTCTCAGCTCTGTGAACACAAGACTCAAAAGGCACAAGGTGAGCAAATCCAGGTCCTGCCGGGATAGGAGCAGGAGGGGTGAGTGTGGAACCCATGGCAGAAATGCACCCAAGGAAATCCGAATCAACGTTCCCTAGGTGAGCAATGATGCCTTGCGCAGTGATATTCAACCACGCCACAAGAAGAGCACTCACGGCCTCACCCACCGGACCAAAGCATTCGGAAGCACATGGAATGCCTGATACGCTCAGCTGCACAGTCATTTTACAGGAGGACAAAGTCCACAGGCCAGCTGAAGAAGCTCCAGCAGCCTGGGACCCCTTGCCCATGGAGGCCACTGTCTTCTGTCCCGCGGCAGCACCACCAGAGCCAATGGTAACCAGCGCATGACCTTGGTCTGCCGTGGCCGCAGAAGGTGATGGGGGAGGGCTGCCTCCAGCCGCAGGCTCAGGCGATGCCCAGGAACCCAAGGCGGGGAGGGCTGGAGCCAGATCGGCACGACCCACCTCCAGCATGGGGAGGGACCGAGGCACTGGTAGAGGCACAGCCTGCGAAGCCGCAGCACCATCCCGCTCTGCTGGCAGGGAACAATCCAGGCTCGCAGGAGGGGAATCCCGCAGCATGGGGCCGGCAGAACCCAGCCTGGTGTCCGCACCACTCGCAGCACCCGTCCCCACGCCCCACAAATCCGGCGCGGGGGGGGGCAGCGCTCGGAATTGCCCCTAACAGCGTTTCTTCATGGGCGAAAGGTCCAAAAAACAGCGCCGGCTGCTGGTCCAGTGGAACAGCGTGTGCGGCCACCGGCGCAGGGCCCGGGCCCTGCCCGTCCCCCACCGCGGGGTATGGCACAGCCCAGCCGCAGCAGGGACACAGGACTGTCCCTGAGGCATCCCCCAGAGGTGGCGGTGCCCCCTGTTCAGGCACCCCCCCATCAGTCTGTGCCGGGAGGGCAGACGAAGGAGGCGACCCCGCCCCGGGCTTCTACCGCCAGGGCGCCGGCCGAGGCGGGGTTACACCCCCTGGGTCCGCGGCGCCCCCGTTCAACCCGCCGGGGGCCCCAGCGATCCCGGGGGAGCTGACCTCAGGACCTGACCTCAGAAAGCCGCACCTTCGCCAGATCCCCAGCAGCCGGACCAGCTGGGGCTCATAACCAACCAGCAGAGCATCGAGCAGAGAATCACCTAAAGCGTCCCAAGCCGACTGCAAAAAAATCGCTTCAACCACAGGGAAAAACCCCTCAATTCTCCCAACTCACACAATCGCTAAAAGTCAGCATACGAAACATCAATCCCTCTCTGATCAGACACCGCATGCCATATTTCCATAACCAGGCCCTCCATAGGAAAGAGTCCAAAACCAGCCGTAGCCACAGGCTAGATAGTACCGTGTAACCGTCACCTGCAACACATGTCGGAGGTTCACCAGAAGTTGCCGCTGAAGATGAATCGATCACACGGATACAGGTCGAGGTGTGGTGAAAGGAAGAGCAGAGTTTATTTTTCCTCCCAGGATTTATAGGCTTCTGACCATGGCCAGGGATTGGATGGTCAGGATAACACTTTCTCACTGCACTGGCCATGAGAGATGTCCATCACAAGACATGTCACAGAAAGAATGTACACATATCTATGTTTACAGTTACTGTCCTGGGAAAGTCCTTAGAAAACCATGTCAGCAAGCTCAGAAGCTGAGTTTTCAGGGCAACAATACAGCATCCACAGCCTCTCTGGGAAACCTGTTCTAGTGTCTCAGCACCCTTGTAACAAAAAATTTCTTCCTTGTGTACAGTCTGAATCTACGCTCTTTCAACTTAAAATGGTTGCCTCTTGTCCTGTCACTATAGGCCCTGGTGAAAAATCCCTCAGTCTTTCTTATTAAGCCCCTGCCTCTAAGGATTGAAAGGCTACAATAAGGTCTCCCCAGAGCCTTATCTTCTTCCAGCTGAACAACCTCACCTTTCACAGCCTTCCTTCACAGGAGAGGTGTCCCAGCCCTCTGATCATCTTTGTAGCCTTCCTCTAAATGTGCTTTAACAGACCCATGTCTTCTGTGTACTGGGGTCTCCACAGGTGGACACTACTCTGGGTGGAGTATTATGAGAGCAGAGCAGAGGGGGAAATAGCCTCCCTCAACCTGCTGGCCATGCATGAGTTTATGCACCCTAGGGTATAAATTGGTTTCCTAGGTTGCAGGTGCCCACTGCAGCTTCACATTTAATTTTCCATCCAACAGTATCACCAAGTCCTCCTGTGCAGTGCTACTCTCAGTCCAGTCATCCCCCAGTCTGTACTGACACTGGGTATTGCCTCGACCCAGATGCAGGACCTTGCACTTGGCCCTGTTAAATTTCATGAGGTTCACACGGGCCCACTCCTCAAGCCTGTCAGAATCCCCATAGATTCCCATTAGTGAATCAGTTGCTCCCCTGAGATATTAACTAATTTGCCAAGAGTGCATGAAGTCCCATGGGCTATGTCATTAATGAAGAGACCACACCTGGTTCCTTTATAGACTGTGGGAAGACACCACTTGTTACTTATCTCTGTTTGGACACTGAGCCATGACTGAAAATACCAGTTTGCAGTATGCAGAAGAGCATACTTTTTTTTTTGAGAGTAACAGTATACAATTTAATAATATAATTTGGACTTCTGAAGAGAAACAATGTCCTTTTTAGTTGTCTGTTTTCATGTAATGAGTATCTGTTTGTCCTAATATCCTGTTGATAGGTGATAATTAATAGATGATTTATTTATTAACAGTTTTACAGTCCTGAATATACTGCAATATATATTTTTGCTGAACCTTTTGAAGTTAATTCCCATTTTTGGTTAAGTAAATTATACCGTAATTTAGAAGCTGTTAGTGTATAGGATGTTTAGTGACCCTCTGGACTAGAGGTTTATTGCACCCCAGTTGCTCTCCTGTGGGGAAAAAAATGCAGTTTTACTGTCAGGCAGCAGAAGCAGTGCAACATGATTTCAGGCACATCCACGTGAATGGATGAAGTGGAACCTGAGCTCCTCTAGTTAAACTCTGAACTGTCTGGATATGAGCCAGCTCTCATCCAAAAGCAATGTACCCATATAAGTCAATTTCTGTGCCTTTTTGTAAAGCCCTTTTGCTGGAATGTGCCATTTTTCTGATGTGACTAAATTACTTCATGAGCCCAAAATGGGCTCATGCCTGAGTATGAATGAAGTTCTGTCTGCATCCATCCGTACAGACAAGACCTTAGGTAACGAACCACATACATCAAGTACCTAATTGGGAGCAGAGCAAATAATTTTCTGGACTGTAATGAGCACAAAGAAGTTAATTGATTCCTATGAACAAAAGTGAAACTTGACTACAGTGTGATGTTTTCCATTTTAACTAAAAAAACACATTTATGCTTGTATTTGTCAGAAAATCTTCTTTTAGCAGGCTGCATAGATATTCAGAATATAATCAAACATGATTTTTTGCTACACTGATATTCCTGGGCATGGTTATGATGAGGGTTTGACTTTGCTTTTTTATTCAAGTGATCTGTTTGGGATTGATTTCTATATACATAGGAGCTAAAGGAGTGGAAGAAGGGGAGAATACTGGTATTTTTAAGTGCTCCTACTTGTGATGCCAAATAAAAAGCAATTTCTCTAACTTATGGTCTTGATCATCACTGTACCTCGTTCTAGTAAGGATAGTTAACAATGCTGAAAACTGAAATACCTATCAGTCTCCATTTGGACATTGAGCCATGATTGCAAATAGCAATTAGGTTTGAACTAGAGTTTTGAACAAATAGTTTAGAACTACGCTATTTAGCAACTTACAGAACTCAGTCATTTGAAGGCACTTTGGTATTTGTTTCTCCCTTATCTCCTAGAGTAGAGTACTGTCTTCAGCTCTGAGGGCCCCAACATAAGGGCATGGTCCTGTTGGAGCAATTCCAGATGAGGACCATGACAATGATCAGATGGCCAGAACACCTCTCTTATGAGGAAAGGCTGGGAGAGTTGGGACTGTTCAGCCTGGAGAAGAGAAGACTTTCAGGGAGACCTTAGAGCAGCCTACCAGTACCTAAAAGGAGCCTAAAAGAGAGATGGAGAGGGACTTTTTAGAAGGGCATGTAATGACAGGACAAGGGGTAAGGACTTTAAACTGAAAGAAGGTAGGTTTAGAGTAGATCTTAGGAAGAAATTCTTTATCATGAGGGTGGTGAGACACTGGCATGGGTTTCCTAGAAAACTTGTGGATGCCTCATCCCTGGGAGTGTTCAAGGCTAGGTTGGATGGAGCCCTGAGCAACCCAGGGGTGTAGGGAAGATGTCCCTGCCCATGGCAGTGAGTAAATACCAGGAAATTGTGTCATCAGGCTGATGGCCAGTCAATATCATTGGTGGGGACTGGATGGGGTGGATGATGCAGTGTAACAATATTGAAGATTTGTTTCTTGAGACCAGCTTTAGTTCCTGATGCCCACCATACCAGCAAAGTCTCTTGGATTTTTTTATTGGATGTGGGGACCATATTAATGCATAGTTTGCTGGCATATTAAATCTGATCTATCTTTGGTGTATATTAGGCAGTTAAGTAACTATTTTATACTTTCAAGCTGTATCTATCTTCCTTGCCATGGTTAAATATGTCTAACCAAGCCAATCCAAACAGGGATCATGACACAATCTGAAGGAAAACAAAGTCCTAAAAAAATTATGTCAACAAAAAAGAGTGAATATAATGGCTTTAATCTGCAACCATGTATAAATAAGGTAATAATTACTTTTTTCCTAGGCCTTACCTGTGATTTTTACCTAACTAGTTATTAAAGTTGCTGATATTTTCTCTTTTCTTTATTAATTAACAATTACAAAAAAATTATAATTGCAGCATTATTAGTGGTATTTGTGGACCATTCCATTGAATTAATAAAAAGGCCTGAAAACATTCATCTTTCAGTGACTGAAATCTTTTCAGCCTACTTGACAAAAATAATGCTATAGTTAAATTGTTATGGTTTTGTAGTTCATACAGGATGTTGAAGGTTTTATGGAAAGTGAATTTTCAATTTATTAAACAAGAAAAAATCAGAAATAAATATCTCAGATTTATTAAAAGCTTCATAAATTCAATTGAGTTTTTTATGTTAATTAAAAATTAAACACCACCACCAACAAAAGAACCCTGCCACTCTTCTAAAAACTCAAAAAAACATGTAAAAAAATTAGAAAATTGGTGAAAGATGTCAAAACCAGCTTCAGTGGCTTATGCTTCATCAGGAGAGTCTGTCTCCTCATCAGATGATACGACAAACATGTCAGCAGCTCACCAAAAATATCCATAGCACAACTGGGTGGGGATAAGGTCATGACAAGACAGCAACTGATGGGTAAGTGCTATTGAATTTAGTGGCACTGCTTTACAAGTTAAAAAAGTCCCATTTTAACCCTAAAATACTGTTCTGGTTCAATTTACCTTATTGAGTGTCTGTTCAGTAGCTAGGGAACAAGCAGTCAGATAGGTGCCACCTTTTCCAGCCTGATCTGCAAAATAAAAGAAGGGAGATGACACAATTTTATTGCTTATTCCAGTCTGGTTTTGTTTTTACTCTGTTTTTGTCTCTTTACTGGCTAATAGCAAACTTAAACATCTTCCTAATACCTAAATCCACATTCTTTCTCTCGTTTATATATATATTTTTAATATATAACATTTTCAGTAAATTCTTTATATTACTAGAAGTATCAAAAAACCTATCATGAAATACACTCAGCCTTGTGTGTAAAAGTGAAGCCTCTTAATGTATTCAGCAGAGCTACTCTTCAATAGCTTGGTGAGCAGAGCTGTGTCTTAGTGGTGCTTTTGACCTTGTGATACTGTCACTTCTGTCACCATCATAGCCCCCTGATTCTTCAGCAGATTATCCCTGCTCCCCACTCCTGAAATAAATTTCTGAGAAACTAGGAGCACTTTAGATGAAGGGCTGCTTAAAAGTTCTCTTATGTTTTCCTGGGATAAATATTAGAATTGGCAAGTTTATGCTGGTTATACTGTGCAGGATGATCCAGACAGCTGAGTGGTTGCTTAAGGATCTGAATGACAACTGGCGACAGCTTAATGGATGTTGACATTATTGCTTCCATCTCCTTTTGCCACCTGCACTGCACAGATACTGGACTGCCTGTCAGTCAGCTGATGAACTGTCACAGCTTCCATCGTGGCATTTTATGCTGTGCCACTCCTGTGAACCAGAGGTTCAGGATGTGGCTGCTGAACAGCACGGAGACCCCATGAAAATGCGAGGTGAAATCTCACCGGTCACTGTGAGCTAAGCTGTCCCTGATTGCCACATAGGCCTCACTCCTGGTCATCAAAAAAAACAGTCATTCTGGACTAGAGAAAGATATTTTGGAGGACAAATGAGTATTTCTGCCTTGCTTGTTCATTAGAGCAATAGAGACTAATGGGGTGACTTTCACAGGACCCATTTTACCTCTTAAGAAGCTTTTAAGACATGGAAAATGGAAATCAGAAGTTAAACTAATGCCAGACTTTAATGTGCATTTAGAAACCTCATTGATAAATCTATAAATTATGAGAAAATAACAAAATGCATGCCGATTTTCAAGTACTGTGAATTATTTTATCTATTACATCTAATAATTTTTATAAATTGCCATGTCCTCGGAATAAAGCATCTGCAATTGGGAGGTTTTGGTGCAATTTAATTTTCTTTAAAAGTACAAGACTGAATAGAAAAACTGTACTGTCAGTAAATTTTACTTGAAAATCTTTTCAGGAGATAAAAGATTGTAGGGAAATCAAACAAAACTACTGGAAGATTTGGGGAGGGGTGAGAATGTTAGTTATGTGACCCAATTTGGTAAGGTATAATCATACAAAGAAAATGTTCAGTGCTCAAATGTATTGTTCTGACTATTCAATCTTTCTAAGATTAATTTAGGTGGTGTCAGTAATTTCCATTCACTGAAAAGACAGACCAGTCTCACATAGTCTAAGCTTTAAACTAAGTGTAATTCCTCAAGTTCTGTGAAAATTTGACAATTTTTTTCTATATTACTAAAAAATAAGACATTGAAGAAATATATCAGATGCTGACCTGCAGTATTTGTTAGTAGACAATGGGTTTTTAGTATCCTCTTTACAGAATAAAATGCAGTGCTGAAAGATTTTAACCTTTTTTTGTACTGTTGTTTTCTTCCCTTTATCAGCTTTAGACTACCCACAGGCTGTTCCAGGATATTTTTTAATCCTCTATTTTCTCTTGTGGAAAAGCAATGTAGCAGTTTACAATACTGTGGACTTAATTAGAAAGCTGTGTTTAATTGGGGAACTTTTTATTCCTAGTAACAGTGACAGAGAAGCAGAAGGTGTTATTTTAATATTAGTATTTCTGTAAAGGTTGAGTTGCAGATAGTCTTCTGGATTTTTGTAGAAGTGTAAATGGATGTATGAAAAAGATTTGAATCCATGCCAGCAATTGAGTGGCTTTTGTGATATTCCTGGCAATTCTTCCTAGTGTGTGGCTGCTAGATTTAAAAGAGCTAAAGAGGAACAGGCCATAGTTGGGTGATTTATGTACTTTTAGATTTTATCACAACAATAGCAGCTTCTATCAAAGAAGTAAATAGACAGGAGAAGCATGAGAAAGGAAGAAAAAAAAAAAAAAAGCGAACCAGAAATGGTAACTTAGCACCAGAGCTTACTGGCAGTTAAACTGAGGTTACTATTTCCTTATAAGAGACAGTCTATAATCAGGTTTGCATCTTTTCACTGAAAGAAATCCTAACTAAAATGCTTTCATAACTAACTTCCAAAATCCTAAGGGGAGTGAAATGCTCCCATTACCTTTGATGGCAGTTGCACATTCTCCTGTCTCTCCAAAAGCATTAGGTAATTTATCATTTACTTTCCTTCCCTCTGAATTCTGCTTTCTGATTAAGTACAGTGTTTTATTTGGGAATGAAATTGAGCACACTGAGAAAACTGAGAAAATCAATTTGTGTTAAGAGTGATCTAAAGGTAATTATTGTGCCTAGAGCAAATCAGGACATACAGTAAATTTAATCTGAAAGGACATTGTGTACCTATACCATTATTAAATAAAAAAAAAATATTCTTGGTATTATGATATTTGTAGTTGCTATTGAAGTCTCTATTCCTAATTATCTTCTATCTTTAGCATAAGTAACCTTTTGAAATAGATGAGTTTTTAGGGCTCTTCCTAAGAGCTGAAAGGAGAGGTATCTCTCTATACACAGGAGCAAACAAAAGATGGTTCCATTAAGGTAGCCAATGGATCCACTTTAACGTGATTACCATCTTGGCACTGAGGAGGTTGGCTGTGTTGATGTGACTGCAAGCTATGCTACATGGACTGTAAAATAAAATCAAACAAGCAATAAAAATATGTTCTCCTTTAACTGTTACCAAACTTACTTTTCTTGTCTTTGTGTGCTGCATAAGAACTGTAGGATTTTAACTTTCCTGTTGTGAGGTGAGCAGCAAAGACCAATGTAAGGCAAATCTATCAAAAAATAGGTACATAGAAAAGGAAGGGTAAAGAAGAACAAGTTAGCAGTGGGCTGTACAGTGCTTTGAGATCATCAGCCTATTTGCTAGAGCTCAGGAAAAGATACGTAACCTTATGTGTGGGTTATCTCCAGGAGATTCCCCAAATGTATTTGCCAGCTTTGTATCCCTCAGTGAGTATGGGAATCTTACAGAAAATGTAAAACATAGACTGAAGGTGCATTATCAAAAATGAAGGTTTCTTGTTTCCTCTAACTTACCTTGTAAATCTGAACTCATCAGCTGTTGAATCACTGAATGAAGAATGAAGACAAGACTAATTTATTATAGAACTTGTCAGCATAGAACAAGAAAGATGAATTAAGAGCTATATCTAGGCAGAGAGAGAGAGACCACCTATACCAATTATTGTCATTTAGTGACAAGGACTCCCTGTGTGTCTGGCATGGGAAAATCAGAGTATCCTAATAGACACCTCTTAGGATATTTTAACTTCTGGAATGCTGTTACTGTAAATTTCCTTTGACTGTATACATGGCCACAACAGCTAATTGTTTATGAACTGCAAACCCAGTGAGTGTAGGAACTTTGTCCTTCTTCCAGAGCTCAGGGGAAGATAAAGCAACACTGGGAGAAGGGTTACAAAAAGGTTTAGCAAAAAGTCAGTGGGAAAGTTTTGAAATAGTTGCTGTTGAGAGAGGGAAGACATCATGCTGATGTGAGACTGATGATGAATCTGTGCTATATAATTTTTTTTTATTTTTTTTTTTCTAATTTACCAAGGAGAAAATGGGGAATTAATGGCTTTGGGAACAAGCATGCTATAATTAGTTGGAATTTAAGTGTGTGTCTTCCAGTTCAAAATGTAGACATATTCTCTGTACTACAAGATTTGGTTACAAATCTCTGTCTGTCAGCTTGAGGAATGGTTTGTGATCAGAGGCTTGAACTTTGGAAGTCAAGGTATTACACAGATAATACGGTTTTTTCAGCCATTCAAATGAAGCCATTATGTCAAATGTGCAGTTCCATTCTGGGCAGAGGTGATGTGATAACTTGGCTTAGTCAGGAAGAGAGAATCAAACTGGTTGAATCAGTACTTCGACAGTTAGTAAGCACTTCAATATGCCCTTTGGGAGGAGTAATCTGAAGGCTTGAAAAATGGGCTCAGGGGAAACCTTACTGCTCTCTACAGCTACTTGGAAGGAGTTTGTAGCAAGATGGAGGTCAGTCTCTTGTCCCAGGTTACAAGCGATGAGACAAGAAGAAATGGCTTCAAGCTGAGTCAGGGGAGGTGTAAATTAGATATTAGAAAAAAATTATTAATGGAAAAACTTGTAAAGCACTGGAACAGGCTGCACAGGAAAGAGGTTTAGTCACCATCCCTGAAGGCATTTAAAAGACATCTAGATGTCGCACTTAGGAACATGGTTTAATGATGGACTTTGCAGTGCTGGCTTAATGGTTAAACTCAGTGACCTTAGAGGTCTTTTCTAACTCAAATGATGCTATGATTGTATGCCGCTACAGTTCTATGGAATTCTGTTTTAGTTTGCTGCATTCTAATTCTGATCTGTATCTGCTCAGAACAGAAAAAATCCCCACCAAACCTGGAGCTTATAATAAGGGTTACCACCACACACACAAAAAAATGTGTTTCAGAGTTATGACAAGAAGTGAGATATAAGCCTTTATGCTTTAGCAGCAAACTGCTGCTGGAAGGGGACCAGGAAGATGTCAATATTGCGAGCTTCTGACGTTTTCATTCTGAATGTTGGACTAGAGGGGTACTTATACATGTCCCAGAAACTTTGTCCTACTCTCTGATACTTTATTCCAAGGAAACACCAAGCTGTTAGACATGCAGTGACCTGTTTATTGTCAGATCATCTGGGATTACTTTCAAAGTCATGATCATGCAAGTCATGATCATGCTTTTGCTGCTTTCCACTTGATTCCTTCAGATTCTGGGACCTACAGCAGAGCATGCCACTGTCCATTCACAAAAGTAAGCAGACAGAAAGATCTTACCTGCCACATTATCATCATCCTCTCTTTGTCAGTGCTTCAGAGGCGAACAGCGTGACGTGTTTTAAGCAGCTGAATGTGTCAAATGTATGCAAGCTCCTGACTCCCCATGTTCCTCTTTTTGGTTCTTTGCGGAGTCTCACCCCTTCCTAGAAAACTATGATTTCACACTCCTGATGTGACAGACTCTGATGGTGTGAGGCTGCAGAGGGGATGTTTGTTCCTTCTGTATTTGTTCCTCTCAAATTCTTTTAGTAGCTGAGGGTTAAGTAGAGTATCAAACATTAGGAGATGTTGCAGTTCCATGATAGTTCTAGACAGCAGGGGAATTGCGGGAATACAAGGGAGCATGCTTGTAATACACAATAGGAGGTTACATCTTCTCTTTTGATCGCCATCTTCAGGAAAAAAAAAAAAAAGATAAGGGCTGTCTCTGGTTGACAGTTGCTGCTTGCTGACAAGCAGGGACAGAAACCTTCTCCCGGAACAGAAAATCCTTTTGTAGACTCACACACAGTTTGCATTCACTGAGCTACTCTAAAATATACAATATTCCCATTAGACATACTTTTGTCCTTATATTTAGTGTTTCAATAACAAATACATGTGAAATGGTTACACCAGAATTTATTTATGTAATAAAATTAGATAAGCTTTTTTCAACTGATTAGCTTCTAGACAAGGGTATGATTAGGAGGTACTTCAAACACATTTCAGTTTTCACATCACATCCGATATTTAATCATCACATTTATACTGTATTCTCATTTTTTTTTCTTTATTCAAAAGCGTCCATTATCTTCACCATTTTAGGAATTTACAAAGCCTCTTTCCCTAAGGAACATATTGTTGTATTTCACTTTTTAATAAACCCTCCTTACAACAGGTTGGGGTTTTGTTTAAAAGATAATTTTGTACATTTGCAAACCAATGTAAAGGACCTCCTCAACTAATAATTAAATTATGAAGTCATTAAGAATGTGTGCTCTCTAGGGGTATTCTAATTTTGTGTGTGACAGATTTTCATGTTTATGTTTAAATTTCTTCTGATGGCATTCGTTTGTTCTTAGCATTTTGTGTCTGTTTACTTTCCTGGTTTCTAATTATTTCCATCTATTTTTTTTCAGTGTGGCCTACATATGTTTCTGTTTCTTGCTTTAATCTTTCTACTGTTTGATGAGTTGCAACATCTAACATTACATAAAGTTATATTATTAACATATGATAAAAGCTTATGTGATGAAAGAATATCAGAGATTAATCCTTGATCTTCGTGATGAAAAATAACTGCAGTTATATGGATGATGAGATCTTATACACTTGCAAATTATATTCTGAGATAAAATAATACCCTGTCAAACCTTTTTTTCTATTATGCATCTTAATAAAAGTTTTCTGACCTCTGAATTCTTATACCGTATGTCTCATGAAAAGTAGCTGAGCATATTAAATCTAAAGAGAATTTTTTATTCAGTTCATCTTACTAGTTTCTTAGGATATGGAAAAGATCCTGTGAATACAAAAAATACAGTTTTGCAAAAGGTAATATCAAAATAATATATTCATAACAGTTTCTTAATGAAGAACACTGGACCTAAACTCTTTATAACTGGTTAAATTATTTTAAAAAGTGAAATTACTGAGTTTATACTCGCATAGTGCCTAGTGACAGTGTTGATCCTCTGCAAGGATCACTGATGTAAAATTCACCATTTCCTCATCCTTATTCATAGTGGTGATGCTTCTGTTTTACTTCATGCGTTTGAATGTTAGTGTAATGAATATGTGTTTTAACTGTAAAGATAAGTATGAGAGCATGGTTTCTTTTCACTTAGTAATTTATAAACAGCATTTCTGTTACCTATTGACTTTTAACTGATTTTAAAAACCTTCTTAACATCACTTTTCAATTTGAAGGAAAAAATCCTACTGTTCCCGTTAACATGTGAATAAGTGGAGCTAGCTAAAAGGTACCCATACAAATTACACTTCTAATTAGCTAGGTTCATATGTCCTTCAGTGGCACTGAGGGACCTCAGTGAGAACTGTGCTTTTGAGGTTTGCACTTATGAGCTATTGAAAGTTCTTCCCAGCTGTAAAACCATTATTTTCTTTTGGGAGGACTCCCATAAATCATCATGAGCTAAATTTACAGCGCTGCTTTATTGCGACACAAGAAGACATTTTGCATGATAGCAGTGTAACTTCCCTTGAAAGGGGAGGCATGTAGCAGTGATCTCTAGCACAGCAGGCCAGTGGATATCAGTGCAAGGGCATGGCAGGCTATTGTTCCACATTTCTTTATCTTTCTGGTTTGTATTTTGCTCTTGATTACAGAACTTGGCAGCAATCCATATACTCCCTTGTGTGCTGGCTAGGACTGCTGCAATTCTGCACTGCATTTGCAGAGGCCTTAGAAAAGGAGGAGACTCCTTTATTCTCTTCCTACTTGAGGTTGCTTGAGTGTTGGCTGTGTTCTAGATACACAAAATCAGTAGTGGTTATTGTTTAATTAATAAAGTTGACCAGACATCATGTAACACTTCATATGTATTTGTGGTTTCATATAATGCTTGAAATCATCTTTACTGCAATACAACATAAATACTATATAATTTTACTCAGTTTCAGAATACATATTTTCTTTAGCTGAATGATCATTTAAGACAAGGGCAAGGTTGAATTGGGACTATTAGACCTGAAAGAAGTAGTACCTGACTCAAGCCCAAAAGTACTGCAGCACCACTACACAATGGAAAAAGGGCAGGGTAGGACATCTGCCACCTCCACACTACTGGGAAGACTATTTTTAGGAGTTAGAACTTGCTGCAGAGTTTTTAGAACTGCATTCTGTATGTTTTGGTTCATAAGGAAATAGAACATATCAATAGAGGAAATCTGGACAGATTAGGGAATTTGTCCTAAAAGGATTTTTTTTAGTGATTCCTGTGCTCAAATCCATGGATTTTCCAGTACCTTTTTGCTTTGTTGAGTGTAGGTACTTTTGGGGTGTTTAAAAACAGTTAAATGCAGTGAACTGTTCAAGATAGAGTCTATTAACTTTTCAAATAAAGATATATTCACTGAATGTAGAATAAAACTAATTTTTGCTTAGTGTGTCTGATTAGTTCTGTCTCTGATTTGCTCTGTTTTTGACTTTTGCTTTATGCTCCATGAAGGAGACAATCTGGCTGGTTTAATAACTTTCACTTTCTTTTAAAACTGTTTAATTTCAAGTGTAGCAGAGAGTATCAAAATATTTTAATTGACTCTATTTCAGCACTGTCCATATTGTTCAGTGATTGAAAATAAAAGAAGAATTATTTTTCTGACCTTTTGAGACATGAAAATTAATGTTGTTGATCCTGGAAAAATGTGATAGCATTGTGGCATATTGCCTCTTGCTCTAAATATGCTCAAGCCTTCTGCTGTGCTTCAGATTTGACACAAGGTTGTAGATAACCGTGTGTATTCCTTCATATAGGCGGGTTTGATGGGTGTGTATAATTGAAGTGGCTACAGAACTAATGACCAAGGAAGCCATATGTAACTCGGAGGCTTCTTACAACTATGACACTTCTCACATTCTATATGTTCTACGTATGATACTTACAAAAATAGGATTGTTTAAAAAAAAAAAACCCACAAAATGTTACTTGTTGTCCATTATTACTCTGTAATACTTCAGATGCCTTGGTTTTCAAATATACAAGTGCAGACCTCTCAGATGGACACCTAAAAACCATTGTGAAGTGGTATAATGTTTATAATACTTACAATTTCACACAATAATAAATACTTTGTTATTTCATAGATTAGAAGTTTAATTTATGACCATTTTTAATACTGTAACTATTTTATAAATAATGCTGAAGCTGGGATATTCCATGATCACAAGATTTCAAACCTGTCATTTTATAAACAATAAATGTCCATTTTTGCATTTTAGTTGAAGTGTGGCGGCATTTTTTAATTTATTTTGGTTGTACATTTGAGTGTTAGTATTCCAGACTGGGGGGTGGGGGGTGGGGGGGGGGGAAGGTAAATCTGTGTCAGTGCTACTGTTTTCCCTAAAATAGTGTATTTGTAGGACCTGTCCAGATGATTAGAATATCAGGCATCATCCCTACAAGCAGACTTCAGATAAGATAGCCAAGGATAAAAGAAAAATGTTCCACAGAAAGTACAGAAGTGTGTATAGATTTTGTAATTTTCTTGAACATGTAGCAGATACTTTGTCTATCTTATTACAGAACTGCATACTGTGGTATGACATGGCAATCCCATAAGTATTTGGAAGGAAGGGTGTTACAGCTTAGGGAGAGAAAATCACCTCATTTAAAATTGTAGGTAGAACAGACAAAATTATATCTAACTCTAGGAGCTCTTCCCAAGTTTTATTTTGGATTCTTTGGATTTTTTCATAAGAGACATATCCAAATTACATATTCATTATACCTTAGCTTTTCACAGTGGTTACCTGTGGAGTAAGTGGTAAAAGTCTCCCACAGCTTGTTCATTTTTAATGAGAACAAAGCACTTACACTGTGTATCACAATCAAATCACTTGTCATTCTGAAACAGGACACCTACCAACTGAGCTGTTCTCACAGAATGCCTCTTTCCTTTGGGCTAAGATGAAAGCTGTACAAATCACTCGTCAGGTCTTGGTTATGCCCTGTATACAAATTGTAATCTAGAAAACAGCCATGTCATCAGGTTGGTGTTCATTTTGCCCACTATTGAAGGTTGTCTGAATAGAAATTAGGGTTCTTATGTCAGTTTTCAGGCAATAATCACTTTGGCTTCTCTTTCATATATGGGTTGTTATTGAGTGCATATTATGAGTGCTACAAGCTCATACTTTTGATGCATGGTCAGGACTAGCCTTTCAGTCATCTAAATTGATATAGTTCTCTTGATATAGTAGAACAAGTTTATATCAGATGGAAAATCAAAATTTAAGGAGTTTTGTAAGATCGTGGAATCACAAAGGCATGAGACACAGCTGTGCAGCACTGTAGCACCTAACTTGTAACCTGCTGATATCTAAATCTACTATATACTATTACTGTAATACAGATAATTTCTGTAGAATGTGTCAGAGTTTGGTGTCTCAGAAAAGGGTTTAGAAAAAGCATCAGTGCTGAGCCGGGAGGCTGAGTTAGCCAGTAGGAAATGCTGAACACAGAAATACATCTTAAATTAGATATCTCTTCGAGATTTAAGCACCTTACTAAGCACTACTGGGAAGCACTTCCATGCTCTGGGGATTTCAGTCCTGAGTCGTTTCCTGACCTAAGTGTTTCTTCAATATATTAAATACACAAATACATAAATAAATGGTCTTAATACTTTCTTTCTGGGAGCTAACCTTATGACTTCCCATTTTTCTTCAGTAGTGTAATGTTTACCTTGTTCCAGTGTCAAAGGAATTAAAAAACATGATCCTGTTTTTAAGGAGAATGACCTAATGGTCAGGTATAGATGTGCCTGGGATGGGGCTGAGTTGTGTGTTCAGTACCCCTTTTGATGAAGCTGTTGCATTTTAAATAAAGGAATTAAAGATCTGCTGGTTCAAGAAAAAAACTTCAGTACTGTTGCAGAAGATCTGCAATCTGAGAGGACCTTTCAGTCACCTGAATGAGCCAGAATTTCATTAGTTTAGGTTTAAATATCGATAATGAAATTATTGTATTGTATAAGTAGTAGTGTAAATGCCAGTATTTTTCAATATCTGCTTTTACTCTTTATATAATAAAATCTGTATAATACCTAGAGAAGAAAAAATATCCTATAATGTTTCTGAACCCATTTTATATTCCATTTTTCTATTTCAATCAGTGCAATACAAATCTTTTTACTATAGACTTTGGACAAAATCCCCTCCTCTCTTGCATTCCACATGTGCAGAATTGTTCTGAACATCCTCTTTTTTAATGTATTGTGCATCAGCAGTAGGTAATTAAAACTTCTTCAGTCATTTTCTTAGCACCACTTTGATTTACTCCTAGAAAGAAGTTTACAAAATGACCACAGGAAAGCAGTTTTCTGCTGAAGGCAGTAGAATGAGAGTTAATAGATCTGTCACAAAAATCCTATGCAAAGGCATATTGAATACTCTTTTCACTTTTTCATCCTGACCACTAAATTGGATGCTTGCTGATAAGCTGCAACAATAAATGCTTAGACTATTAAGGAACTGCTGTCTTCTCAGGAGGTCACAATTTCTAGGCATGCTTTCACACTCTTATATGCCCATAGACATTATGTACATATATATATAAAGATTTGGTACTTTAACATTATGAAGATTATTACAGAAGAAAAATTCAGCGTCAGTTTTCCTCTGTAATAAACCTTGATAGCAGCAACATAGTTTCTTTGTCGTGAGAGCTGTGCTGCATCATTCTGCCACCTGGATGATGGTCATGGTGGTGCCAAGGTCATTGATGTTTCGTGTTTTGGTTGAGCTGGTATTTTCCTACTGCTTCTTTAAACAAGGAGAACTTAGAGCTGTTACTTTGCTATGGCAGTTTTATCTGGAGGACCCAGAATTTTCTCATTATAGTTGAAGACGCCTAAAACGAATATGAAGTTGTCACCTTGTTTAGCTTTATTTTCCTTTTTAATGTTGGTCAAAATATAGTTCTAAAAACACAGGTTTTATAATAAATATAATTTTAAAATGGAAGATATTTTCAGCCATTTAGGAGTGAGTAGACCAAACAAAATTATTACCATTTTCTGTGTCATTACTTTCTCACTTATCAAATGGGGCATAATACACTAATGCAGGAATCTTAAGGGTCTTTACCCAGGCGAAATTCCATTAAATTTAGTGGAAGTTTTTCTGTGTAGGAAGCAAGCAAATATTTCAGGAGATGACCTTAAAGCA
Organism: Poecile atricapillus; assembly: GCF_030490865.1. Taxonomy (NCBI): domain Eukaryota; kingdom Metazoa; phylum Chordata; class Aves; order Passeriformes; family Paridae; genus Poecile; species Poecile atricapillus. The sequence continues at coordinate 28,780,697 of NC_081251.1, forward strand.
AAAACCATTTGATGAATCTTAGATCACTACTCATAGAACAAAATTATAGCAAGGGTTTTCAAAAATATCATTTTGCAAAACCCTTTTTGTTTCTTTTTGAGGACATATGATTTTCAGCAATTACCTGAACAGTTTAATTTTAAGGCTTTTTTTTTATTTCTACATGGTATCTGTTATAGCCATGTAGAATGTGATTTTTAAAGAGAAGATATTCTTAATGTTCTCAATATGTTACTCATGCAATAACATACTTTTTGTGTGTGTGGTTTATTCCTCCCATGATATTTCAGCAAAGTAATAGCTCAAATCTTATGATATTAGAAAGATGATCCTTGAACTAGGTAGACCTAATCTCAGTAAGGGAAATTAAAGAAATGCTGGAAGAAAATATGGGAATTGGTAACTTAGCACACAATTTCTCAATACAGTTTGGTTCAACATATTTTAACCAGATTGTATCTAGTAGTATTTTTGCATTAATTTTAATTATGTACAATGATTAATTACTTGCATATACCAAAAATGCACTGATTCTTAGTACATTTGTATAATTGAAGAAATAAGATGTATCTATTCAGTTTTTTATCAGTTTTACAGTTTAAGAAGCAGCCATTGACTGCAACTAATTATAATTCTATTATTAAGAATTTAGCTACTAATTATAATGAATTTTGAAAAGGGATGTAGACGTTTTGACTTGTAAAGATATAATGTTGCTTATAAAGTGTATTTTAGCATATATTACAATAACAATCAGAATTCAGCCAGCAAACAAGGTAATGTCTATAGTCTTCTCAAAGTAAGAATCGTTTTGTGTTGTCTTTTTAGTATAGAGAGTGTTTTTACTTTGAAAGATTAATCCTTTTTTCTTTAGCTTCATGAAACATCCCTGGTTCAGTGTTCTGACAAAACAGCCATTTTACAACACGAAAATAATTTCTTTCAAATAGCTTCTTTCCTTTTTGTCCTTGTCGGTGCGTAGTCTTGGGAAAAAAATGTCTACTGGGGTCACTGTTTCAAAGTATGGAAGATTCCTTTCAAAAGAAGTAATACAACTCTTCAATTACATTTTTCTGTGTGTAGAGAAACTTCATTATGAAAGTGGTAGTCAGGTCAAACCTCTTCTGTCATCCTGTCAGTCATTAGGATATATTGTGCTTTCAAAAACAGCTACACTAAACCAGCTATTGAATCTTTATATAAGAGCAGATTGTGGCAAATCTGTGAAAAAAAAAAAAAAAATTATTCTACCAAATTAACAGAAAGAAAACTGTATGTGTCAGATTATATTAATTTGTTTGATACATGACTTCCATTTCTTTTTGTTTTGCTGATTTATAAACTTACTGGGGGCTGATCCTTGTCATGAGCATCTCATGTTCAGTTGTTTTGTCTTATAGAAACTTCATAAATATAGAGCGTTTGTTAAAGATGTGCTTAAAAAGTACCTCTTTTAATTAGCTTCTGATGGCTTGCACCCTTTTTAGTTTTTTATGGTATTCCAAGCTCAGATTTAATTTGTAGAACAGATGGAATTAGTGACAAAAGTAACCTTTGGAACATATTTCAATTTAATTTTGCTTGTCCCAGAAGTAAATTTTATTCCTATATATTTGTAAATTGCATCGTTCCCCTATTGCTTACCAAGAAAATCAGATGTTACTTTTTTTAAAGCTGCCCTTTCCTGAGAGAAATACAATACTGATAATTCAGTTAGGTTGTTTTTTCAGAAACCACAGTATAGCTTCTATGGGCTGCATTGAGGCCATAACTTAGAGGAAATGACGATTCAATGAGATCCCTACTTACATCTGCCTTTACTAAAACTCCAGAGCAATAAATCCTAGACCTCATATTCAGTTTTCTGTTCTATCCTTGGTTGTTCACTGGATTTGGAAACCTCTCATGTCTTTGCTTCCTCTTCTGGTGCAGACAGGGACTCTGGGGTAGCACCAGGTTAAGAATGTTCCTGAGAAATGTTAACCAGGCTTCTGTGGCATCCTGCCTCCTGCCAGCACTATGGCAAGAGCAACCTTCATGCGTGATTTGTGGAGTTATGGCTCACTGGTTATAGAATGACCATTCTTGCTGTGAGGACTGGGAGGAGAGAGCAGCTGTTGCAAATCAGGCCTCCTGCATAGCGTTAAAACCCCAGCTGGAAGTTGCACTTGAGTTATTTTTTTGGAAAAAAAGAGGGCAAATGGCAAATGTTATTCTTGGTCTCAGTCACAATAAGCAGGTTGAAATTTTTGATGCATCTCTTTTTTTTTTAAATGGAGTTTTTACTTCTAACTATCTAGTGAAATTATGGCATGAAACACACCCACACATACACACATACAAAAAGAAGTGTAGAAATTCTTCTTACCGTCTTATAATTCTTAGTTCCTGTTTCCATATCTCTAGATTAAGGCAAAGGTTGAATTATTTACCTTGAACAGAGGAGCTGCAATCATTGATGTTAATTTCTGTTTGTGTAGTTGAAGTGAGCCATGAAGTGATCTTTTTCCTTTTGCTGCTGTTACTTCTAGGATAGAAGCAATAAATAGGTGTTCCCAGCTTGTAAGTGAGGGGTTTGTAAGTGAGGCTTGTAAGTGAGGGCTGGCTTTTCAGGCCTGGTGGGAGCACAGTGTCCAAGTATTCCAAGTTGTTCCTTGTGATGCAGGGAAGAAGTAAGAGAGAAGCAATACTGAGTGCAAATACAATGAAAATCCATAAAATCCTAGGTATATAGAATGGTTAGGGTTGGAAGTGACCTTAAAGATTATCTATTTCCAAGATTCCTGCTATGGGCAGGGATGCCTATCATTAGATTGAGTTGATCAAAGTCTTATCCAACCTGGCCTTGAACTGTTCCAGGGATGGAGCATCCACAAGCTCTCTGTTCCAAAGTCTCACCACCCTCCAAGTAAGCAATTTCTTCTTAAAATCTAATCTAAACCTTCAGTTTAGAACCACTGCCCCTTGTCCTGTCACCATCTGCCAATGTAAAAAGTTGCTTTCCCTCCTTTTTAGAAGTCCTCTTAAGGTACAGGAAAGCCATTATAAGGTCTCCCCAAAGCTTTCTTTACTCCAGGCTGAAGAACCTCAGCTTTCTCAGCCTCTGTAGGATAGTTGCTCCATTCTTCAAATATTCTTTGTGACCCTCCTTTGGACCTGCTCCAGCAGACTCACATTTTTCTTGTGCTGAGAATCTGGACGCAGCACTCCAGGTGGGGCCAGGACACTGAGATATTATAATAAAAAAGAGATGCTGTGCTAAGTTTTGGTCTGAGCATGCTGCTGCTGTCCCCCACTGATTGATCTGCAAGTGGTTTTAGCAGCAGCTGTGATAACAGCATGACAAGTCCCTGACAGCTGGTGGCCAGTGGCTAGTAGCTGATTTCTTCCAGTCTGAAACATCTCAGAGCCATGTGGTATATTTCTGCAAGAAAAATGAAACAGAAAAAAAAACCCAAGCAGCAGAATACTGCTTGTGTTTGCATTTCTCTATCTGAAGCACCATTTTGACCACTGCTGATGTCACTGCAGCAACACTCGCAGTTTCCATGGCAGTTAATATTACAGCTAATACTGTTAAAAATCTCATACAAAGGGAGAGGCTTTAAAAAGGCTGTAATACATCTGCAAAATTCCCACTTGGTATGTTTGATGGTTCTGCTTGTTTATTTTTGCTTCTTTTCCTCAGAAAACCATTGGGTAAGTGATTTGGTGCACAGCTACATCATTCAGAACATAGGCTTTTAAATTAAAAAAAAAGAGAGAAAAATTTGCATCATTAATTTAATTATTTATAAGCTCAAAATTTTTTCTTAGGCAGAAGGAAATACATCACATGTACGTGGAGACAAGAATTTGTCATTAGCCTAACTGAGAACATTCACATTGAAATACCCCAAACAGGGATTATTTTCCAGCTATAATCAAGTGGGTTTGGTACCCAAGTAACAGCGTACAGCTCTGCTAGGAATAATACTCTCAAAATTATTACACAATTAGGCTTGTGAATATCTACCCTTTCTCTGTGCTGCTATGATGGTTCTTCTGGGCGACAAGGTCAGGAACGCCAGTGCTGCAGGAGAGAGAGACTAGGGTACCCTAGGGAGCAAATCTTTCCCAGGAGATGCTCTGAAGGACCCTTACATTCCAGCCCTGCATCCACCTGTAGCTCTTCTTATGTTTCCTTGTCCCAGCTTGCAGACACAAAGGCCCATTGTTTGTCTGGCAGTCACTATGCCACTATAATTATATATGGTAGTGTGATAGAATTGATAGCTTTTGCTCAGGTGAGGGATACTGCTGAACAGCTGTAAATCAAAACCATGAGATATTGGCAGCAAGGTAGAGAAATTGACAACCCTTTGCAGATTTGACATTTTTGCCAGATTTACCCCATTCTGATTCTATTATTCTGGACAATTTAAGCTTGTATTGTTCAGTTATGGATATATCTGATCCATTGTATCTGATCCTATTATTCTGGAAAATTTAGACTGTACTTGTCTGTTATGGATATGTCTGATCCATTGTATCGCCTTTGCTTGCTAAGCAAATAAATGGTATTTACATCATATTCTCTTTAGGTTTTGCTGTCCTACAGGCACTTCTTTTTTGCTGTATGAGGATGAAGGGAATTAAAATTCTTAATTTCTCTTTATGCAGTCTGCAGTGAGCCAGGTGAATGCCCCTTTCTGTCCTCTTATGAGTGATTCATGCAGTTTTTGAGGTAATGTTGCTAAAACCTTATCAGTTTTTTCAAAGAAGTTCTCGAGAATTCATTTCTTGTATGACAATCCTTTACCATTTTAAATCCTGATATTGCAGTCCAAAACAGTGTTATGGACCTATGCATAGTTCAGTGACTTTAGAATGAATTGGAAAGTGTACAAATTAATAAAAGTTCATCTTCATAGATGCAGTTTTCAAACTAGAATGAAATTACTTAAATATTGATTACTTTTATTTCCTTATGAATCTGTAACTCAGAAATTGAATTAGCAACCTGGGACAGAATACATGTGTTTAGAATGTTTCAGTAGTTCAGAGTCTACTACAATCAAAGTAGCTAATTAGTGTGATGCATGAACTAGTAAGTTGCTGTACCGTATTTTTGGGGAAACAGCAAAAGGACCTTAAAAAATTTAAAAGAATTATTAATTAGTTAAAATGTGGAGAATTTGTTCCTGTGATTTCAGAATGAGAAGATATATAAAATATTGTATAAGTAGCAGAAGGCGTCAATAAATGTCCAAAATATTCTTAAAATAAATACTCTGTGAAATGAAGGGGAAAAATAAAATGAAAGATAAGAGAAGATTGCTTAAAATAAAAGCTGGACAGTGTTTGTGACAACACGAAGAAGATAACACCTCTTGTAATGATGTCACCTTTGGGGAAACAATCCATCAGTATGCAATGTCTAACAAACTGTGGAGGAGACATTCATCCAAGAGAAATGTCATGCCCAGAGGTGCTGCAATTCTGACAGGCTGAGAAAAACATTGTAAGTCAGACAGGAATGCTCACTGTTGTGGAGCAAGAAACTTCTTTGTTTCTTTTCTTTATACCTAATACGCAATATTAAGAGTATTTAAATATTTTCAGTTTTATGCATTTTTAGTACTAATTGTTATTTCCAATTATGGTTGGAAGTAAAACTGTGTTAGTTGCTGAGATGTAATTGCAGTGTCCTGGTAGATTGTTGCTCTTCATGAAGGTAAATGAGATTTTTCTTTAAGCAGACAGAAGAAAGGTGAGAGTCAAAATTTTTTAGTCAGTGTCTTTAGTGTGTCTTTACTAAAAACCATGCTACAAAGTTTTAACATATGCAGTGGGTCTGTACTTGTTTTGTTGTAACAACTACTTTCAGCTATTCACAAAACAAACTTTTTTTGACAGTTTTTTTTCTTAAAAGAGTTTTGAAAAGGTCAAAGCTTTTTGACCTTTTCAAAATGAAAGACCTCACTTTTTTTCACCAACAAATGACATTTTGAAAAATAAGCTAATCCTAGTGAAACAATTTTTTTAAAGGTCATAACCAAATGACCTAGACCAAATTAAAAAAAATGTTTTCTGAAAATTTTAAATGTTTTCTCTTTTACATTCTGTTAAAAGACAGGAAATATATTTGAGATATTTGAACCATTCAGAGGATGACAAGAGAATTCATTTTCCAGTTGCACTGTAGTATGTGGAAGATTCACGTTTTAGACATGTTACATATTTAATTGTTTTTCCACCCAGGGAAACAGGTTATATCAAGTTGCTCAGGGACTTCTACATCTGAGTTTTTAGTCTCTTCAGAGGTGTATCTCTGCCAGACGTCTGGATACAGTGCTTGCCTACACTCATGGTGAATTTGTACATAAAGTTAGAATCATCTGTATTTCCTATGAAGTAGACCTGAGAGAGCTGAAAGTTGTTCAGAGAGTTGGAGAAGACTCCAGATTATTGTAGCCTTTCAATATGTAAAAGGGTCTTGTAAGAACTATAGAGTAAGTCTTGTTACCAAGGTGTGTAGAGGCAGGGCAAAGAACAATGGTTTTAAACTAAATAGATTTAGTTTGGATAAAATGAAGAAATTTTTGATGATGAGAGTGGTGAGATGCTGGTTGTCCATGGAAATTTCCCAGAGAAATGACAGATTTCTTTGGAACAGGTTGCCTAGGGAAATTGTGGATGCCCCATCCATGGAAGTGTTCAGGGCCAGGTTGGATGGGACTTTAGAACAACCTGATCTAGTGAAAGACATCTTTGACCATGATGGGGATTTGAAGTAGATGATCTTTGAAGCTCTCTGCCAACCCAAACCATTCTAGAAATTTATGATTCTTTGTTGCAAACTGAGTCTGTTGTCTCACATACTTCTGTCCACCTCTAAGTCTGTTATTGGTGTTGCCCATAAACATTTTAAGAGTGAACTCTGACCCACCCAAATGGATACTTGCCCTACTGTGAATCCCAGAGATTCATCCAGCTGAACTTGGTGCTTAAAATTGCAATGTGATGAAGTCAACGTTCCAGCCAGTTTCTTTTTACCCCCATATTAGTCTATATTTGAGTATTTGGCTGCAGCAGCATCATAGGAGACAGTGTCAAAGGCTGCCTTGTTAATCAAGTCATGGAACGGGCACTCTACTCCCATCTATGTATCATGGATCACATGATACAGTCTGTGTCCAGTAGCATGATAAAACATTGTATTTCTTGCAGTAGTTTTGAAGGCATAGGGTGCACTGAAATACTTTGGTAAAAGGCTATTAAAGTTTTTTTATGTAAATCTTTATAGCTCATTTAATCTCTCCAAAATATATTTTTTATATTCAATTCTTTTGAAAGGGGACCTCAAAGAAATAGCCTTTTGATATTTAATTCACATGCTTCTGAGAACAGGCAAGCATTGGAATTACAATGAAAGTTTGTAAATTTGTGAGAAATTTTGTAACTGACTTCTCAAAGGACAACAAAATGTATTTCTACTGCAATGAGAGCTGTCGTATTACCAGAATTGTAGGAAGAGCTTTAGTGTTCAGGGCAGTTTAACCCCAAGTCTATATGGCTTTTGTGTTAGACCCCATTAGTGTTAATGTTAATGATGATCCCAGTAAGAAATGGGCTCAGGCTCCATAAGGTATTTCTGAGAATCCCACTTACTGGAGCTAACAGAGAAGGAAAAAGACAATAGATCGCCTCATGGGCCTTCCCATGTGAGGACTCCAAGGTGTAGAGTGTCATGGAATGCACTGCTGGTCAGGGCACAACACACAGAATTTCGCCAGCACTCTAGTCTTTATTGGTCTTCTGGCCTTTTCTTGGAGGACAACTCTTCTGTTCACAGCTTCTACCATGAAAAAAATGAACTTTTGCATAAGAGCTTGCAGGTTCACTTTAAAGCAAAGACAAGGTCACACAAGTGATGTAGTCACCAGCACCAAGTGTGAGCTGCCTGCAGCCTCCTCTGTTACAATCAGTCCTCTAAGGTTTTCCTGCAGCCAAGGAAAGGCAGCACAACTCAGGCCCGAGGCTGTGCTGTCCGTGCAGTACTGGAGAGCACAGCTTGTAACATGGGTCTCCTCAATGTATGATAGTCTTCTGGGTGGCCTCATTTTATCTCCCATACTCCATTTCATGTTCTTTGGGCAGCTTCCAGCTACTGCTGTGAAATAGGTGTCCTTCCTCCAAAAGCAGAAGCATCAATTGCAGCTGAAGTACAGACAATTTATACTCTTTGTCCCTCTCCTTAGATAATGCTCTCATGTCATCTTAGATTTGTCTTGTCTTTATGTGAAATGATAAATAAATACCCATAATCCAGAACAGGGTGGTTTTTGCCTGTATGGAGAAGGAATGAGCACCAAATGAATGCCCCAACTGCTTTTGTCACTTTATTGCCTATAGAGAGGAGTGTCAGCACACTGCGTGGCTTCTACAAAGAACAGTGTTAAAATGAGAAAAAAATGAATTGGAAAAGTCCTGTCATTTTCTAATCTGCAACACTGGGGTGCTTACCAAGCATTCCAAGAAACAGACACAGATGAAATTCAATAAAGTAGACAAAGTGTGGGCTAAATTTTTATTCTTCTTGCAGTACTTGCGGTAATCTGCTCCTGTCAGAGCACCCACTGTAATTTACACTATGTGTGGGGAATAGAAGAAGGAATACTTGGAATCAAGTTTAGTAGATAGCAGGTTTATTTGTCTATCTTCTCTTTTGCTCCTTCCAATACACTTTTTTTTCCCCCCCAGTAATTAACTTCCGTGGGTATTTAATTTAATTCTCTCAGCATCAGCCTTTCTGGATTATTGTTTTTCCAATATTTATTCTCTGTATGATGGCAGTCCTGGCTTGTGCAATTATCCTTAAGGGCATTTCAGTTTTTCTTACTTTTTTTCGTAGTGCTTTACAGCCAAGTGCTACAAGTTTTATTAAAGTGGCAGTTTGGTCTGACTCATTTATGGGCTTTATGCGCCTTTTTCTCCAAGTGCTACAACTGAAAGTTTTTCATGATGGACAGAAAGTGGGGAGGGGGTTCTCTATTTGTTTTGAAGTGTAATGACTAAATTTAATCCTTAAGCAAACAAACTTTAAGTGAGATTGATGTAAATACTGCATTATTTGTATCCAAATGAATGGATTTTTCATGTTTGTGTCATTAGTACCTAGTAAGAATAGTGGAATAAAGTGTGCTGCAAATGCAAAATTGCATAAAATATTTCATCCTCCATCCTTATGGTTTTGATATCTTATATCTTATAATGTCTTAAATTCCTGTCAGTGTTACTTAACAGGGAGAAATCGAGAACAGAATTAGGCCATTAGAGTAGAATGTAGCTGCAGAAGGAGCAGCATGACAAAGGCCAGCTTGAGATTCAGCAGATCACAGACTCTCCTTGGCTGTTTTTGTTGACAGATATCCTGCACTGTTCACACTAGAGTGAAAGCTGGCCCTTCCCATACTGTAACCCTGTAGACAGCAATCCCCCTCTGAAAAAGAAGATGAATTGTTAGTCTGTCTCTGCAGTAGGTCTTCTGAATCAAGAACATTGTGCTCAAATTTAAAAAAAAGGCTCTAATTCTCTTCTCATTTAAACAGTAGCAAATGAGAAGTAATTCTGAAGAAGGAACTAGAAATGTCTGTTGGAAAACAGGGAAGAATTTTTAGCTGTTCAGCTTAGTAACAGATACACATTAAAAGCTTACCTTCATTGTACTATATGCTTATTCCTGTTCAAGTCTCGTATTTTAGAAGGGCAAGGTTTTCTTAATGTATTTGTGAAATTCTGATTTTCTTTTCTCAAAAAGTCTTTTTATTGTGTAATAAATGCTGAGAATATTCTGAAAAAAAATGTTGCTTAGTTTGTGAAGAAACAAAATCACATCTGCATATTAAGTCCAGAGGCTTAAAGTAATGACTTGGCCTTTGGTGGACAAATGTTGAATGACTGAATCATTACCCCTTAAGATAAATAGAGAAATACTGCAGATGTAGCTTTTGCCAGTTATGGCTTTCAGATACTCCTTGGGACTCCTGTGCCTCCAAATGCAATTGTCAACTGACCCAGAAATATCATGGCTGTTTATATAATTAGGTGGTTCACTCAGGATGTGAACTCATGGTATAACTGCCACCAAATACAATAGCAAAAAAACCTAATTTGTTTAGTTTGTAGTTTTTAGCAAGGGATCATTTGAGTAGCATCTAAGAGTTGGGAGATTTTTACTTATCCAGAGATTTTTTCCATGGCAAAAGATGAATGAGCCAAGCCATATTTTGGACAGACCTCAATGCAGAGCTTTTCAGAGTGCACAGCTTAGTTACCATGAAGTTCAAGGACAGGCTGTAAAAGGCCTTGAGCAGCCTGGTGTAGTTGGAGCTGTCCCTGCCCATTGCAGGGGGAGTTGGAACTAGATTTTTAAGGTCCCTTCCAACCCTTAATATTCTACAATTCTATGCTTCTAAGTTTCTCTTGACTTTAAAGTTTGTTTGAAATCAGAAAGAAAAACTATATCTATGAGAAAAATACTGAAAATATCTTCTGACAGTTTTAAACATTGTACTTTGACCTTGGTTAAAAATGTGGGCAGAAGGTATCTAAAATAAAATTGAAAAGTTTGGTTTAAAAATATGCTTCAAAAAGAATATTTCAGAATTTTTTGTTTGTCTCTGTCTTTCTGGAAAACATTGCAGTGACATTGCAAATTATGATTATTATGAAGAGAATTACTTATTAACAAGGGTAATCCTGGCTGCCTTTTGAAGTAAACACAAGTTAAAAAAAAAAAAAAAAGTTGCTTCTTTATCTACCCACAATAGAAAATATAATTAATATAAATCAAAAAATATAGAGGAGTGCCTGAGATGATAAAAAAGTTTAATAAGTAATGATTCTAAAGGATGGCAGAGCTCGTGTATGCTGAAGTGCTTCCTAATCAAATGTAGAATGGTGGTAAAGGTGTAGGTGAAAAGAAGCTGCCGGTTTTTGCCAAACACAAAATCTGATCTAGATACGATCTGTAACTTATGTTCAGAACAAATATTCCAGTTTCTTCCACATCACCCAGGGAATGGTCTGTCATCAGCATTTATACATGTAATTACAAAAAATATTATTGATCAGCTGTGCTCTCAAACTAGACAATACTGAGGAGGTATCTGTGTCAAGTGGACTTGGAAGGTAAACCAAGGTATCTCAGAAATACAGGGGACTTACATGGTCATAATACGTTGAATAATTGGAGCTGGTGGGATCAAGGAGGACCAGCACAGGAAGTTGCAAATACTGATATTTGAAAACTTTAACAAAGCTGGTGACATATCTTTGCATGATGACTGTGTTTTCTATCACTTCTATTTTGTGTATTTTTCAAGTTTTCATGTTTTTCATACCTAAATTAGGGTTTGGGTTTTTTTTCAAAGACAGTTATAAGACATTTATGGCTTTAAGAGAATATAAAAGCTGGAGTTTTAAAGAGAAAATATTCTGTGAGATATGCTGCAAAACTGAAAGACTTTGAGAAATAGCAGGATTAATGAATAGCCTATTTCTAATTTGTGATGGGATGATCTATCAAAATTAATAGCACTTTTATATTTGTTAGGGGATTTTCTGAGCTAAAGAGAATATGTTACAGAATTACTCATGTGGATTTTTCAAAATGATGATCAATGGGATAGCGTTGGATGCTGTCTCCAGGCTCCACTGGCTGTACCAGCTTCCCAAGGGCTATAATCAGAGTTTAGATGCATTTCTCAAAACTAGACACTTATATTTACGTATCCTAATTTGAAGCAGAGTCCTACATAAAGTGCTGAGAAGCTCTAACTCCTTTTTTTTATTATTTTTTAAATATTACAGTACATTCACTGTTTCAGTGTGGGATGCAGCCTTGCTGTTCTCCTTTGTGGACGACTTAGATCAGGCATATTTTGCAGTCACTTCTAAAGGAAAAAAATGTTTTCTGATGGATATGAGGATGAGATTTTTTTTTCACATTCCAATTTTTAGAGAATTTTAGCAATGAATATGGAACAAGGTTTTCTTGTTACATTTTATTAGTTTTTTGTCAAGTCTACTTTTGCAGTTTTCAGCTAAAATTACTCACACAGAATGGCCCCTTACACAAAAGAATTATTTCCTAGGGCTATGAATAGCAGGACACAGACCCTGAACTGGACTCTGAATTCAGAAGGAACTAGCACAAAGAAAATGCATAAGTGGCATGTCTGTGACAATCCATTTTGCCAAGCACAATGTAGTGCAGTTAAACTCTACTGTTTTGTTCTAAATGGAATCTTTTTAAGAAGCTTGTCTCCATTTCTGAGTATGAGGTGCAGTAATCTACAAACCAAGAATGAGTGTATCAGCCTGTGAAATATTATTGCTGGGTCAGGAAAATTAGGTGAAATTCAGTATAACAAGGGCCTTTTTCTCTGCATCATGTCATCTTGTCGTCTCATCTTTGCTATGCTCAGGTATTTTAAGAAGATGAAGTGTGTTGCAACAACGGAACAGCTCTATGTATGTTTTGCATTTTAATTTGTGTTATTTCATTGTCTTTATTGATTCCCCCACTTATCCAACCCATACTCCTAGCCATGAGATACACTTATCCAAATGCAAACTTGAACTATCACCAAGAAAAGAGGCAACTCACATTGTTAATATAGGAATTCAAGTGTTTTCTTCATAGAAGTTAACTGAGTTTGCGTATAAATTTTAGGGACATGCGTCATCCCCTTAGTATTTAAAAATCTTTATTTATTTTTTATTAGGAGGATATTTTTATCTATGTCTTGATTTCTTTATCTATAGTAAAAACATGGTAAGAGCTGTGTTCAGTTTAGTGGTATTCAGCCGAATTGCAACAGACTTAATGAGGGGGTAATGAACATCAGCTGTTTGAATTAATTAGAAAATAGGTATTAACTGTTGATGCTGTCACTTTTGCTGCCTAAAGCACACTACCTGTGCATTTTCTGCTGCTGTATCTCAGAAGCAGGAGGAAAAAGGGCATGCTGGTTTTACAATAGTTAATCACAATCTAGTAAGAAAGACAGCTTATGTTGACTAACATCATGATACTCATGATGAGTAGCAATGGCCTGCTATCCCAAAATACTGTTAAAATCTCAAGATACATTCTGTTAATAGAATACAGTGAAATAACATCCAGGGCAAGGAAATATTATAATTTTTGAAATGGGCAAAATTTAACTAAGAATACTACAGCTCTACTACAGTAGTAATTATGTTTGTCAGAGAAAAGAAAAAGCTGTTGAAAGAAAACACTGCTATATACCCTATCAAAAAAAACCCCTCTGAGCCTGACTGAAGAAACTGCATTTCAGTGACCCTCAGAATGCTGCCAAGGTCATCCAGTCATCCAGCTCTTCTCTTCTGTGCTACGGCCATTCATGCAAATTAAAGCTGCCTGCAGGCCTGCTGCAACTTGCAATATGCACATAGCTCTTCAAAGATTTCTGAATACGTGTGAGGAGATTATTTGGGTTAACTTTCTTTTCCAGTTCCTCTTTTATTTGTCAGTTTAGGATTCTTGTTACCTCTACCCTTCTTCATCTCATACCATACATCCAATTTGCACATTTTACAAGAAAGAATGACTTTTTTTTTGATGTAAAGTGAGATGTGGTCAAAGGGAAAAATTGCATCAAGGGAGGAAGAAAGCCTGGAGAAAGCACTAGGACATGGCTGCCATAAAAACCTAACATGTATTCTACTTTTTTTGCTTGAGCAGTTTCAGTGTTTGTTGTTGCTCTCATAATTCTGTTATCACTCCAAGCAGCAATGTAAGCAGCATGTTGAATTTCACTTGTTATGAGCTACGTTATAATTGTGTTGTTGCTCATTTGTGGCTGCATAGTGACTGAAACAGATGTGGCTTTTTGGGGTGAGCAGTGCTCAGGGGCTTATCTCTTTGTGATTGCTCAGGGCACTGATGAATTCAAAGGCGATAGCTCAATGTTATGGCAAAACAAACTTAAACAAGAGTGAGGAAAAGAAAAACAATATAGCTCTGAGTGCTAGGGCTATCTGCTTGAAATACATGCTCTACTCTTTTATCTGTGTATTCATTTCATCATGTCCCTGTACAGCTTCACATGTGGCAAAAAGCATAATAGGAGTTGCATTTCCCAAGAGGCAGCTGAGCTCAGCCTTTTGTGTCATTTCCTGGAAGTTTGGGGGCTGCTTGTCAATGCATTAAACAAATCCTACCTTTCAGAGAGGATGTGGTAAACTTAAAGGCACTCTGTGCTTTTTTAGAGGTCAGTGTGCTTTCATTTTTGTCTGAATCATACAGCTATAAGGACTTCAAAGCAAAAAACACTCTTCATCATCCAAAAAAAAACATTGCTTTTTTTTCCTTTCTTGAGAAGCTAGAAAATGAAACTGTACGAATGAACAAACCAAAGAATGGCCAGAACCAGATACAAACAGTTAAGGAAACAAACACTTGGATGGAGTTGAAGGTTAGACAACTTTAAGTCTCTTGTGAGAGAAGAGGATTAATTCATTTCTGGCTGAGCATCTGCTTGAAGCTTACTCTGTAGCTTGTCCATCCAGACTTAGTATCTCAGGACATCATAAGATGGAGTCCCCTTCGGTTTCTCATATCAGACTTGAAGCCCTATTTCCTTCAGAGTTCTTTTCCTGCAGTGAACCTCTGGTAACTGATGCAAAGACATTTCTGAAAATACTACAAGATGTTCCTGTGCTACTTCACCCAAGTAATTTCCAGTGATTCTTGGCATATCTTTATGTAAAGAGATCACTACTTATAAACATAGTTAAGAAAATGCCAGCATAACTTCACAATCTGAGCATAGATTCTGGGGTTTTTTGTCAGTGTTTTGGAAACAAGCTCTTTTGCCTTTGCCAAGCAAGCAGGCAGCCCCTGAAGACTGGAAATATGTGCCTGGTTCCCTGCCTGCTTCCCCTCTTCCAAGTCAAGATTTCAGGTAGCCTCCTCACATTTTGCCAAAAATTAACTTGATTTCTGTCTGCTTGCAATACATACTGTAGCTAATAATGACACTGGAAGAAAGAATGTTCTTGTTTTTTTGGCTGTATTCCTGTCTTCTTTTCAACCTCAGGCATTGTCAAAGTCTAAATGAGTTGAAAGATTTTTATGTAGTTATTTAAATGAGAAAGTATTGATTAGGCAAAACTAAATTTCTCAAAAAATAACATTGATTTGATTTTCTTAAATTTAAAAGAGTAATTAAAAAATTTCTTCAAGTTACAATGAAACACAAGTTAAATATTTTGACCTGATGTACCTGAAATGTTTTAGTGTAGATCAGTTGGTCCTTTATTTAATTTTGTTTAACAAGTTTCTCATAAAAGCTAGAGCTATGGTGCCTTCCATCCCAGGACTTTATCTGTCAAAATCCACCGTAGTTTTTGAGCTGGTTGAATCACTTCTGTGCAGTAGTGGCAGGCTATGTCTGTGATGCCTCACAATTGCCCTTCTTTTCCAAATGTGCTAAGGTCAGAGGCATAAATGGTTCTCAGACTGCTTCTGCATCGTTGTAACTTACTGTTTCTTACTGTTTGTTGGAGGAAGTTTATTAGAGGCATGAAAGAGATCTAAGGGGTTTGAGAATTTTGAGTCTGCACTAGGAAAAATGCAATACTTTGAATTGGGAAAAAATTCATTAAAAAAGTATCAAAGTGGGATACTTTGTAATACTTATATTGTCATTAAAAAATAGAAAAAAGTTTTAGATTAAAAAAATATCAGATGGACAGGATTTTTTACAGGATGGCAGCTTTTACTTTTTATAGATTCCAATTTTAGCTTGCTGATACTAAATTAATCCAATCTTAGGAATAATATTCAGGTACTAAGAATGTAATTAGTGTAGGATTTTTTGGTCAGATGGTGTTATGCATAACATTTGAAATTCTTTCACACAATACTTAAATCTGCTGAAGCTTACATTTGCCATTGTTGATTGGTGCCAAAAATACTGCAAATTGACAAAAAAAATATTTGTTTTTGTTTTTGAGTTTTGTTTGGTTTTTTTTTTTTGTTTTATTGATGTCCCTGTCTTGGTGGGTATGTTTAGTTGACCAAATGGAGCCAGTATTCATCCAGGTCTCTAGTCCTACAAATGAATCAAACTAATTCTGAATAGCTGATGTCTGTTGCATTAGTGCTAGTCTGTACAAATGATGCAGAAGACACTGCCTTCTTTAAAAAAAAAAAATTACTTGGCTGTTTAAATTCCTGGGTTCAGCTTAAGAAAATCATACACAGTGAGGTGTGCACACCCTTCACATTAATCTCTTTGGTTTTCAGTTTTTAGAGAAGGATGACACTACATACTCCACTGGTGCAGGATGGAGAGACACTTAATTGCACTGGCCTGGTAGGCCATGTTAGGCTAATGGCCAGCAACGATAATGTTCTTCATTAATGTAATTCTAGGAACAAGCTAATGTAGACCATCTGTTTAAAATAAATTTATCATCACATTTTTGTTAAAATGACAATTTTGTACTTTTAGGCCATTAATTTTATCTTTTAAATTTTGAGGCTTTCTTACAGAGTGGGTAAGATGTTGCCACTTTGTAGACAAGTACGTCATTCGTTCTGCTGCTTCAGCTCAACTTGTAATTTAGCAACTTCCCCAAACCTATGCTTGCATCATCCCTGATTCACAAAATCTAATGGGTCTTTCCTATAAAGGTACAAAACCTTCTAGATTCTTTTTATTCTACACTCATACTGCCAGATCAAGAGTAGTAGACCCAGAGTCTTTCTACGGAGAGTATTAGGCTTATCATGAAAGGCAGAAAAAAAACCCAAAAAACCAAAGCCACAAAGCCAAAGCACTGCAGTGAGGGGGAGTGCTGGAGCAGTCCAGAAGAGAACTCTGTCAAATATGTGCTTCCCACACTCAGTCTGCTGCACCCATTCTGCTCCTTCCATTGGGAGGGATGGGGCAGCTATAGCCATGAGGGGGAATGGTAATCAAGGAAAATTTTCCTTGATTTTGAAATACAATTTTAGTACAATATGATAGAAGCAAATATAACCAAAATGCTTTATGTTAAATATTAAGTACAAATCAAATGGAAACAATGGACAGTACCTTTTTCCCAGTCTGTAAACATCCATACATTCCTGCTCTGAGGATACTCTACTCATGCATTAGTACATTTGTGACAGTTACCTAA
The DNA here is from genome assembly GCF_030490865.1 of Poecile atricapillus. NCBI lineage: Eukaryota > Metazoa > Chordata > Aves > Passeriformes > Paridae > Poecile > Poecile atricapillus. Next base: position 28,797,902 of record NC_081251.1, read on the forward strand.
TAGTGCTTTTCAGCTGTTCCCATGTTGCCTAGGGTACTAAATGAGACCTGCAGGACTTTGCTGTTTCATTGAGTTTCCTTTGTGAGGGAAAACTGTTCATACTCCACAAGGCAAAATACAATCTTTCTACCCATTCAGAAAGAAAAATAAGGAAAAAAAAAAAAAAAAGCAAAAGCTTGATATGTAGGAAGTAAATGATGTAATCCATTTCTGCCCTCTAATTTGAAGCATTTAGGAACAAAAAAAATTAAAAATTGCTCATGTAGCTAGGACAATCAACAGGTTCTGCAGCAAAATGGCCATGCACTTCCAAACCTACGGGCTGATTATTCTAAGAGTGCCAGTTATGCTTTCAGATAAGAACACTTTTAATTTCTGGCCATATTTTTATTGGTAGTAACCAGTAAATTAACTAGAGAGAGAACAGTATATGTAGGTAGCTAGTTCCCATCTTCCTTAGCTGCATGGTTGAATAAACATGCACACATTTAACAAAGAGCAGTAATGGAGCCATGAGGGTCTAAGTACAGAAATGTGGAATGATTTGTAGGAAAAGATTATGTCTTACTGTACAAGCTGCGGGAGCAAAGAGTGGGGGAAAGATGGAGATGAGCTTTCAGGCATACAGGGCCATGTAAATGAAGACTGGAAGTGCTCCTGTAAGCTCAACCTAATTAGATCCATCAGTGAGGCAAGTTAGGATGCACTCACATGATCGTTTTAGCATAGATTGGGTGGACAATTTTGAATAGGATCCCTAAATCATCTCCACTTACAGTACTTAATCCATGGCAAGGAATGAGCTCAGAACTCATGCTGTCTATTCCTGCAGACTAAAAGAAAACCAGAAGATGAACTGTAGGAACTTAGGACCTTCCATTTTCTGGACCATGCTAAAATGAATCTGAAGTAAACTTTAAAATGGGGATAGTATAGACACTGAGTCCATTGCACCAATTATTTTGTTCAATAGATCAGCTTCTACTAAACTTCTTTGTAAGATGGATACAAATTTACATTTAAGTAGCTTGTTCCCTTAGTCTATTTTAGCTTTAGGCGTGCAGCTTCTTCTTCCAGACAGAGCTTACATGCCTTCAAATCTCCTAAATTTAGGGGAAAAATAGTTTGCATAATAATAATAATAATCAACATCTGCCTATAAACTTGCATTTTTGATTGCTTAAAATGCATTCTTTGAAATGTTAATGGAAAGCAGTGGTGGAGGGGTTAAATATGTACTTTCACTAAAACATTGGCATTCTTCACTCTGTTCTGAGACATGCCAAGGTAAAGAAATGTGTGAATTATCGTTCACTAGTGTGAAACTAGCAAGAAAAAAGAAGACAATATGTTCAAAAAATCAGTTTCACAAGATTTGGAATCAAAAGCTCTGAAAATCTTAACAGAAACCAAATGGTTTCTTTGTGGTGTTACTACAGTACAAGAATTTAGATTGCATGGGGATTATGCTGTGTATTTCTCCCTTAACATACTTGAATTTCTTTGCAGTTTAACCTTCACATTAACTTTTTGGGATATTGAAACAATTACATTTTTTCTATCTTGTGCTTTATCTTAAGTTTTTGATATGCATTCTCAGCTGTAACAGTTGTTGTTGTTTTTTGGTTTTTTTTTTTCTCAGGGAAAGATAGCGAAGGTTATAGCAGAACTGAGAAAAGAACAATTTTCATGAAGGATATATATTAGTGTGGACTAAGGGCATAATTGAAGTTGTTTTTGATGTAGTTGGAAACAGCTGAGTCTGAGACTGCTGTATGCACATGAAAGCTCTGTTTCTTACAGTTGTGCTTACTGCAGCACTTTTCATTGTAACGCTGAAGTACTGGCATATCTGAAGTACTGAGATGTCTGAATTTTGCAGCCGAGACAGAAACAGAATGAAAATTCAGTGGACATGGGATTCTGAAGTCATAGATCTCACTGTGCAACAAAGGGAAAAGTGTTCATTTCCCTAATGAACATTGCTTTTGCTTCAGTATTGGGAACTGGAAATACTAATTGGAAATATTAAAATATTTTTACAGATCCTTAAAAGTATCCAAAGCAAGTATGAGGGAGTAGATACTATTCTGAATAGTTCTTGTGACATAATGTGGGCATTCTAAGGAAACTGGTGTAGGAGACACCATTTGAAAAACTAATCTGAAGGAGGAATCTAAACTTAAATATGTTTTAACATACAAATACATAGAAAGGCAAGAATGAAAATCCTGGAAGGATGAGTAACCAAGAGTAGTCAGGCATTAGCTTCCCTCCCACCATGTACAAATGACAGGAGTCCATGCTGGGAGAAGTTATGTTTACTGAGACAGATGGCGTGGAAGTATGGAAAGTGCCTTGTCGCAGAGCTATGATAACATCAGATGCAATTGAAACAAGTCAAGGAAGGATTTTGCCAAAATTTTCTGTGAAAAAGATGTGGAATCAGAGAATGTCCTCTGTCCTAGAACATGAAAAGATTAAATACTCTAGACAGGAAAACATCTAGATATGACATTAAAGTCAAAGCAGAAGCAGTAAGACTCCATCAGATCAATAAGGCAATCCAGTGTGAATCCTCAAGGATGAATTAGATTTTTTTAAAAAAACTCTATCAATTAAATTTAAAAAGGGGAAAACAAACAATCAAACTAATAATCAAACAATGAAAGTTTTCTTACAGTGAGTAACAGCCGAGCAGTAATTAACAAATTCTAGAGAACTCTAATGGGGAATGAATCCTAAAAAGCAGAGATTGAAGACAACTCATGAACTTCCATATGTAAAGTACAAGAAATCAGCTCTATACAACCAGAAATAAGAAGCCATTTTCAGAGTAAATTGCTCTGTCCTGGCAAAGCTGTGATTTGACCTCCATGAAAGACCATTATTGTAGAATCAGAAAATAATGTTACCCCATATTGACTAATCATTATGGTGGTTGTAAAACAACTGCACAGCAAATTATAGATCTAGAAACAACTGAAGGTACTGAAACGGACGTGGCTGTCAGTGTCTGCTTCATATATTGATGATAATCTTGTGTGACCTTTCCAGAGAGGGAATATTTATATCCTGTGGAGTCATAAATCTGGCACCTGACATTTAGTTTTTGCACATAGAGCTGGATGAAATGTTCAGTACACTGATGTCTTTGCAATGCTATTTTGTCACTACAGATGGCTCTGCACAAGCACAGAGGGAAAGAAAAATTCTGGTATCTTTGTGAGGATATCAACATCCATCCAGGAGAACTTCAGTGGGATGAAAACATTTTAACTACCATCCTTCATGAACATGTCATATGCTGTGACAGTGAGGCAGAAAACAGCCAAGGTTGGCAATACTTACAAAGAGGGAAGGACAAAGAACTAAAATTAGAGAGCCTTTCTTCTTAAGATAATAGGATTTGGTATCCTATTTATAAGAATGAAGAAAGTGAAGTCTGATTCTAATGGGTTAGGCAGATAAAAATAATGCCTGCCTCAGAAGTGTTAGTGGAGAGCAACAGTATAGAGATATCATAGTACCTGTATAAATTTTGGCCTCATTTGTGGGCAGGAGACTGTAGATCAGTATCTGGGCAAGAATATAGAATAACAGATCCCAGTAGTACAACATGGAACATTTGAAAGTGTCAGATACATGGGTGATCCCATTATATTTCTGCTCTGAGCTCCTGGACAGGTGGAAAGATGGAAAAAATACTGATGGCAGGAAAGTTAAAAGAATAGCCAGATGTTTGTGGGAGTGTACTTTTTAGTGGGATTCAATTCTTCTCTGTCTGTACCCAAATATAGAAAGAGCTTTTGGCTTAATCATTAGGGATGAAGTGGTACTACCAGCTTAGCAGTGGTTATCCTGCTGTTAAAATTGAACTCTCAAATTACAAATGTTCATTAGTGAGAAGTATGGGAAAAGCTTCCAAACTGTTGACATAGTATGTTGCTATATCTCAATGCTGGGAGATTTAGAATCAAAGAACTGTAGAATATCATGATAATCTGTGTCTTTATGGTAGTTGCTCCACAGCCTGAACATTCCTGGACAATGGTAAACTGCTAAAATGGTTACTGTGCATCGTCCTGATTTAATCAATTTTTCAGCTTTAAAAAATAAGCAATAAGAACTCAAAATAGCTATCGAGTGACATGACTGATTAGCACAGCAGGAATAAGTCATGTAGAGCAAAATATGCAAAAAATGTATTATATTTTTGGAACACAGAGCTGTACCTCTGGGACATCTTAATCAGGAGCCACTGCAAAAGCATTTATGTCCCATTGGGATTAGCAGTTTCTGCTAATAGATTCAAGAAGGTTGGGATGAATATGTGCAACAGTTTTTCATAGATTATAAAAAAAAAAAAAAAAAAAAAAAAAAAAGAGCAAGCTTTATGTTGGTTGAGTTGGAGAAGGGAAAACCAGGAAAGCAAAAATATATTAGAGATTCAAAGGGATCTGTTACAGCTCAATGTTTTAGGAAATTTCACACCAGATCTAGGTAATAACCAATAGAAACACAGAAGTGATTGTGAGCAAGCTACCAAGATTTGGTTTTTTTAGAGTCAGGGAAAACCTGAAGTTTGAATAAAAGAATTGGGAATGATACTGTGCTATTGGCATATGAGGTGTAGACCAAATAATCCTTGTAAGTCTATCACTTTATTGCTTCTCTCTTCATAGATTAGTTTTGATGTAAATTCTGCAAGTTTGGAAGAGAATGAAATGTTACCAAATAAAAATGTTGCATGCAGTCATAAATAGTACCAGCAGAAATTCACATGAAAGTAAACTGAAGTAAGAAAAAAAAAATCATGAACATTCTTTGGCTTCTATTTTCTTTATTGTGTTGAAAATAGAACATGGAGAATGAATGCCAGTAAGGAAGTCAGATGAAAAACCCCTCAGGTTTCTGAAGGGAAAGAAGATCAAAAGTCAAAATGTACATACAGCAGGAACAAAAATAATCTAGTAATTTAATGATAACTTTGCCATATTTGTGGGGGGTAGGGTGGAAAGGAAGTCTTAGAATCATTCACCTGTGACTGTCTCTGAAGCTTAAGGAACAGGGCCCTTTTACTTCAGCCCTGAGTCACCTTAAACCCTGTGTTGAATATGTGATAATCTTACTTGTGATTGAATTTTAAATGTTTCAAGTCTCTAAAGGCCAAATAGAAATTTTCAACTTGCAAACTACCAAGCATTTCAGGCTTTTACAGGCAGCAGAAAAGGGTTTAGCAAATTGTAGTGATTGGTTACGTCTTAAGGTAGTTCTTATGGAAATGAGTAGTGAGGTGTTCGTCAAAGGTTACTTAATAATGACAAAATGTTGTCAGTGACATAAAAAAATTAATGTATTTTCTTAGGGAACATCTTATCCTGGGTTATGGACTTGGGTGTTTCAGGACTATAATGGTTATACAGAAACATCTCCTTGGTCTTTGGGGAAATTCTAAATCTCAAATCTTTATCATCATCCTAATAATTTATTTTAAAGTTTCCAGAGAACACTTTATAATTCAAAATCAATTATAGATAATTTTAAAAGTGCTATTTTCAAAAAATATGTTGAAGCTTCATAATCCAAAAGATATCAATTAAGACATAAAGTGCTAATGTTTGTACACAGCATTATTAAAGAAATGTTTTTGCCATCTAGATAAATTACAAATGTACCAGAATATTTTGCTAATGTACAAGAGAACTGAAAGCTTGCTGTGACAGACTTTTTTCTTTCTTTGTCCTCAAATTAAATGAGCATTTACATTTTAAATCATGGCCTGATACACTCTAAATGGCCAAATGCAGCAAAAGAACTCTTAATTAATGCCTGCATTTATTAGCAATTTTTAACTAAAACCCACTGCAATTTGTAAAAATTATTATAAATCACTTGAGTGTATACTTTGCATTTGGCAGAATGAAAATGCACTTAACTTTCAGTGATCAATTTTTAAAACAGTTTGTTCTACTTTAAAGCCCAATGTTATGGACATTCTCAACCTATTGCCTCATTAACTACATTCATATTAAAATACCACTCCATTTCAAATGAGAAGATAATTATAATACCTTGAAGCAAATGAGATGTTATTGCAATAATTAAATCTGAAATGAGATGCAGATAGTTTGGACCTGCTGCTTTGCTGGCTCTTTAGTACTGAATACTGTTTCCATTGGTCACACTGAATTACAATATTGCATACCAATAGTAATGGGTAAAGACCCATTATAATAATAAAGACCTGATAGATTAAAAGTGCTCTTGCAGGCTACAGGCTGAGAATTTATTGAGGACTGGATATTTTGTTCACCATTTACAATACATTACTTATTTTCCTATGTAGCTTTTCAGTTGTATACTCCCTTTCTGCATAGAAGAGGGAAAATAAGTTGTAAAGTTCATCCTCTTTTTTTAATTTCCATAATCATGGTGATGTCCCTCTGCCTTGAGTAGCTAAGACTGTAGAAAAAGTCAAGGTGAAAGTCACTTACTATAGACTGTTCCCACTGTATTGTCTCAAGACTGAACATACTCATCATGTCTAGCTAAGGAAGAAGTTTTTACTGCCTTTTTTCCCCCAGCTATTAGAGGCAGCAATGTGGGGTTCAGAGTCAGGGCCATCTCTATGGAAGAACAGTAATCTAAAAGTTTTTACTATCTCTCATAAACCGTATATTTGTCAGTTCCTTTTGTCCATATTTGTTCTGTGTATGGCTCCCATTTTCAGGACAGAAAGCAACAGAAGATATTTTGCAGTTGAACTTGAGGAAGTGAATTTATCTTTAGGAAAAACTGCAGCCACCCTTTTTTATCCTTTTTCTTATGCTTATTTTATAATTATAATTATACTTATAATTCAATTAAATTAAAATATATGGACATGGAAGGTATATTCTATACAGTAGTTGTAATTTTAATGCTACTGATCAGCATTAAACAAAATACTGTCAGGTAATTTTGACATCTTACTTCACACATATCCTCATAAAAGTAGTATTTGTAAGCGAAAGTCCTACAAGCCATAATACCACCACTGCAGTGGTTTGCAATAGATAATCCTAACCTTATTTTTATGACTGGTTGTTTAACTTGTACAACATATAGAGCAGACACATAGAATAGAAAAAACAACAACAGTATTTAATATTTCTTGTTTTGTATATAACCCATTGCTGGATGTCTTCCAGCATTATCTTTTGATGCTGAGAGCATTATTGTTTATATAAAAGGTTAAAAAACCAAAAAAGACAAACCCTGCAAAAATTACAAGCAGAGATTAAATGGACAATGCGGAAGGCGATTTTCAGCAACATGATTTCCATTTGGCAGAAGGATGTTTCCTTAACAAAAGATGTGATTTTCCCCAGAGGCAGTTTGCCATAAAATCAATGTTCGTAAAAGTTTTATCCCATTTTATGAATCTCAATTCATGGCAGAACTGTGAATATGCAGGTGGTATAGAAACCACATGTATTACATTTATACTGCTTTAACTAATAGGCAATCTGGCAACTATCAAAGGAGAATTCCTATCAGGTAGGGAAGTACAGCACGTCTGAGTTCCCTGGTGGCACAGCATAAATGGCACATTGAGACATCACAGAGAATTAGCTTTCACGTTAGAAGCCAGTTACTCTAGGTTTAAGGCTGTATCTAGGCAATCCAAACACCCCCTGCTCAGCAGCTGCCTAACCTGGGTAGTGCTTAGAAGTCATTACGTGGCTTTCTGCTCGGTGATAAAAGTCCCCCGCAGTTGTTCTGCAGGAGTGCTCTGCTCCTGGTGAAACAGCACTGCCAGGCACAGCCACACATCCTCCTTCCACCCCAGCTCCACCAGGCTCCGGGAGATGGGCAGAGGACAGCTGTTCTCCAGGGCCTCCCAATGTGATAGTACCCCTCTTAAAATTCACCTGCAACTGGTTTTGTGCTGCAACTCGATTCAGAGAGAAAGGGAAGTTGTCTGTGCCCATGCTGAAGCAAAAGGATAAAATTTACAGTGACTGAAGGACTCTGGGGATGAAGAAACATCCCAGAAGAAATCTGATCGTGGCAGCATGGAGCTTGTTCTGCTGTGGTGTCCTCCCACCCTGCAGAGCAAGGCTGCTTTCCAGAGTGACTCCAGCATTATTGGAAGGAGGAGGATAGGAGAAAGCACAAGACTGTGTGTCTGGTGATTTAAGACATGTTTGGAAATATCCACAGACCATTTTGTCTTCTGCTGCTTTTGATGTCTGCATTTGTTCAGGAAATCCCAATTTTATTTCTGTTTCCAAATGGGTAATTGCAATTGTTCTAATCAAAGCCAAGTGCAGGCAGTGACATGGGCCAGTTACATGGGAATATGTGCTTAGATGTCATTTGTTTTACTCTTTGTAGCATTTTTACAGAGCGTCTTCTGATTTCTTTAGGACCAATGGCATATATATGACAGATTATCCCAATACTGCAAAAGGCTACAGACTGTTTCCTTGTTTCCCTTTTTACTGCCACAAATCTCACATTCCTTTCACCATGTTGTTACAGGTTTAAGAAAAAGACTTCAACAAAACAAAACCCCTAAACAAAAAAAGCCCAAAACCAAACAAAAACCCCAAACAAACAAACAAAAACAACAACAACAACAACAACAACAACAACAACAAAATAAGGCCACTGTATGTCTAAAACCTTAGAATCACTTGGTGGAAAGTCAGTGCAATGGATTTGCTCCTGAGTAGACAGAGACACCTTTTCTCAGCACTAGGTCAGGCACACAAACAAGGCAAAATACAAGCAGGAGATCAAACACCTGCAGTCAGCACTTTTACAGGCTGGTGCAGGAGAGTCTTCTCCAAAGTGGTTTTTTTTCAATAAACCTTTGTGAAGCTGTTAACTCTCCCTTACCACTCGTGGAGATGCTCAGCAGGTGGCTCTGGAAGCTCAAACACACTTCACAGTTTCAGTGTCTGAGTGATTTTGCAATTTCAAATATGCAGGAACCTTTCATTAGATTTAACTGTGTTTTTAGAGACAGGGTCAGCATAAAGATTTCTTTCACTAACTGGAGAGCTTAATTGGATAATCCTTAAATGGTGAAATACATAACAGATTGAAAGAGCTTTGTGAAGTCAAGTGTCATTATTTTATCCTGTGATATGGTGTGATTATTGAAATTTCAGATTTTAGGGTGCAGGTGAAATTACAGGACACTCCACGGAGCCTGTACTCCTTTACTTGCAGTATATGGATAACTTACATTGATCAGAAAGGGGTGGTAGAAAACCTCTGTAGATTTTCTTTTGATTCAGATATCTTTGAAACTGCTTCTTCTTGGACCATAAAAACCTCAAGACATCAAACTTTGAGGCCTGACACCTTTTTGAATACAGACTGAAGTAATTGTGTTTGCAGTGAACAATTAAACCTCAGTTGCTTTTAGTATTTTTATATACATTATTTATCATAAAAAATAAAATATGAATATTTAAATTGTTTTATAAGTGTAATTCTGCCTAAAGAAGAACATTTGAAAAATTACGTCTTCTGAGGTTATTTCTTAGAGCTGTTTTTGTGTCCCAAACATATAGCACCAGGTAGAAAGCATATAAAGGAATAAAAGCACACTTTCCTAAACTGCAAAACTGATAATGAAATATTAAAAGCTCAAAGCACACAAAACATTCTTTTTATAGTATACTTTTCATAATTTCAGTCTAGCAAGCAGTAGGAAAATGAAGATCAGAACTGAGTTCCTAAAGGAGTTCTGGGTGTGATAATTGGTCTTTTAGTGAGATATGGTTATGACAATAAGGCATCTTGCCTTTATTCTGATGTGCCACACATCATGAAAGTTTGGATAATTCATGTATCTATTTATGTTATTTCTTTAACTCACAGTCGCTTTATCTGCGCTGTGCCAAAATTTATGTCTTAAACAGCTCATAAATTAGAATCACAGAGAGCTCCCTCAGAGAAAAATCAAGTATAAATGATTATTACTTTATAAAATAGGGTTTGCATCTGTTATCGTATGCCTGATACTCTCAGAAAGTAACCAGAAGGGCCTCCCAATTGTAAGCCAGCTTTTCCTGTTCCTCTTTACTCCTCCTCTTAGTTCTGGCATCCTTATCTTACTCAGCTGGCAGAAAGATACTACAATAAAATGCAATTTCAAAGTAAGTTACATTAGAACTGAAATGTACTACTTATCAATGAGAGGAAGGGCGCTTGGACCGAGTTTGACATCCTAGCTTGTATCCACGTACTAGCATGAACACTGTCACCCTGACTTCTCCACAGAAAATAATTGTCCCAGATCAGAATGTGCAAATAAGGATCTATGTAGTGTGAGTGACAGCAACATTAAATCCCCACTGCAGAAGTGTAAAGACTAACTTCACAGTATGGAGACACCTGACAGAGACTTACTGAGTAATTTCATAGACCTTCTGAGGCTCAGTAAGCATTTTATAAGTCTGTTTTGTATTCACAATGTCAATTTTCATTTTAAATATTTTTAAAATTTTGGGAAGTTAGTAACAATTTGCTGTGTTTTGATTTTTAAATGAACAGAATTGTTCTACTTTGGGTTCTAAATGAAGCTTCATGGCTGCAAAAAACGTGGCAAAAATGTTACTCAGAATTTAATGTCTCAGAATACCCCATGAGGCAAGAAATAACCAATTTTTGCTTACAGATTTGAAATACATAATATTTCCTGTTAAGCATCTTTACCGTTTGAAAGCTATACAGTAAAAAACAGCTGTCCATAGTGTTTTGCTTATGTTGTTTGTTTGCTTGCTTGTTTTGTAATAGTTTGGGTTTTTCCCCTTAAAATGAAAACAGTGATTCATATAAGAAAGTATGTTTTATATATATGGGGAGAAAAACCAACAGGCAAGAAAGAAAATCTCTCTTCTTTTCACATATCAAATGCCCCTTGGCCATTGGTAATTGATTACTTTATTCCAGTCTCAGTCCTTTCTACTCATGTCTTCTTTCACTAGCTAGTTCATCAACTGGTTGTTACTGTCACCTTTCGTTCTTGTTTCAGTGACTAGATTTTTGCAGCTGAACCTCTTAGTTTTCAGGATATAGTTGCTTTTTTGTTTGTTTGTTTTTAGTTCTGAGACCGATAAAAGCATATTAAGGTTAATGAATGCAAAAATTCTCCATCAGTTTCCAGAGATGAGAATGTCAGAGGTTCAAATTGGGTAAGCTCCCTAGTAACAGACATAATAAACAACATTCAGGATAAAATAATCTGAAGTTGAAGTCAGTAATGATAAAATCATTGCAGTGCTTTAAAGTGTAGTCTTTTTCTTTCCACTAGCCTAGATTTCTTTCCTTTCTCCATCCTATTTCCAGTTTTTTGTACTTCAGTATTCATAGTAAATTGTGACAGTAGCAGTTATTAATGCTACCTTTGTATTAATGTGATTTGAAGCCATTGTCATCTCTCAGCAGATTGCTCTGGAACCTCATAATATGGAAATACTGAAATCTTGATGGCCATAGCTGCTTGCATGATTTGAGTGCATCAGATTATACCAGTAGTGGTGCAAAACCAGTTCAGCAACCTCAGAAGTATTTACATGATAAAACTACTGAAGGCTGCCTACCTACCAGATTATCAGTACCACCACATGGCAACAGATTTACCTCTGGGGTACTCTTTCTTTCCTTGTGTTGAGCACCCTTTAGTCACAGCTTGCAGTGTGCCGTTCAGAGGTCAGTGTTCAGTGGTGAACCATCACAGTCATCTTTGGCCCAAGTCTTGGAAAGTCTTTTTATATCGATCTAAGCTTTTTACCTTATATATGGCTGCTGGAACAGGAATGAAAAATGCTAATGCTTATGTCAGTATAATCCATGAAAACAGCATTTTCCTAAATGCATGGTCCATTACACTCCTGGCCCAGCTGGAAAAGCAAGAATTAAGTGGGGTTTCTCCTCCTGTGACGTTCTAGAAGACCCCTTTCAAGACTAAAATGAAATTAAACTTAAAATGTGCACAGTGAGGTGGCGATACTTTGCTATTTAAAAGGAAAAATTCTGGCTTTACTTTGAATAAACATTTCAGTATGGAAAAATGAAGGCTTGCTTTTTACTGGCCTTATTTTTCTTTTGCATCACTGTCAACAGCTGCACTGTACCTTTTGTTGTTTGTTTGTTTGTTTGAGTATAAATACACTGTGAAGACATATGCCTCAGAGTAAAGATCTGTCATTAATTGTCTAATTTCAGTCATGTTTATACACTAATATCAGTTAAACAAATGATGCATGGAAGGATTCTCTTTCATTTTACTTACAGGCTGCTCCTCTTATGGATGATAGGAGACACATTCCATTTCGTCTTCCTGTTGTCCAGGCTGACAGCATTCTCTATCTAACTTTCTAGCAAACATCTTTTTCTAGACACCTAGTAATTAATTTCACTATGTACAGCTTTAATTTATTAGAGATGGAATGGATGAACACAGGAAATATTTTGAAGAAGGAATTAGAGTCTTAATAGCTTCAATTGGGAAAGAAAGGTTTAGTTATTGATTTTTTATTTTCTTAAAATGAAGATTAGAAAATTCAGCTGGCTATGACAAAATCTGATCTTTGTCATTTGAGGCATTTTCAAGGTAGACTAATTCAGCTACCCCTGATCCATTGCCACTCAAGTATGACACCCTAACCTTGAGCTGGAAGAAATTTTAAGCATGAAAAAAAAAAAGCTGTACCATCTCAGAGTAGGGTAAAGAAATTGAATGGAATTCTGTATAGAAGGCTGTACATTGGTCCAGAACCAGGTCAATGCCAGATTAGCTTTCCACCTCATTGTGACTTGGGGACACAAAAAAGGCACATTTGATTTTGAAAGGCTCTTGAATCCTCTGGTCTTGTATCAGCCAGTCTGGGTCTTTTACTACAGCACAAGAAATTGTCAAATACAGTCATTTGAAGTAACAAGAAAAAACAAAATGTCTTACTGTGTTTTATCAATACAATTTAATGCATAAGATTGCTTTTGTCTGGTTGAGAGGCACACCTGAATAGACAGAGTTACATTTATTTGATTTAGCTCTTTTGTGTCATTTTGTAGCAGTTTGACAGCAGTGTCAGTCCATGCTGACAGGCACATGGGCTTCAAGAATACAAGACTGGAGTAAAGGTATCAGGGATGCCTCAAAAGTGAGTGTGACAAGGTTAGTTGTGGCTGCCAAAAGAAAAGATCTGACTTGGTAGTGTTCAGAAGCGATCATGTTTGACTTGAATTCTCAAGAATCCTGTTTATGAGAATAAACAACAATTATGACAGACCAAATACATAGTACATAAGATTGAACTATGATGCATATAAATTTTTAACTGCATTATTTATATTTCACTGAAGATGTTCCCTGGAAACATTCGAGGTTATCCTAGATGTGGCTCAAGAGCCTCATCTAGTTGAAGATGTCCTTGTCTAGATGGAGGAGGGTTGACCCTGGAAGATCTCTTTCATCCCAAACTATTCTATGATTCCATAATTCTGTGTTATCTTTGTTGATAAGAACCTTTTCAGTGGAAATAAAACAACTTAGCGAATTCTAAGGGGAAGAAGTTTCATCATACAGATGCAGTTTTGTTGCTTTTCCATGGTCAAGTGGTTGGCTCTGGGATTCATTCCCAAGAAAATTATTAAGCTGTAACCCATCACTAAGAGCTGTGAGTATTTATGTTGCATCATTGTTTTTTTCCCTGTATAATTCTTCAGTTGAAGGTCAGCTAGGTATGAACTGTAACATTTTTTTAACTGTCCCTTTCCACAAAACATTATTTTTTCTCTTTCTTTCCCCATATTTGAAAAGAAGAAAACTATCTCATAATTGTTTTAGTCTCTATTTATTATAGGTATACCCACAATATTCCTGTTGTCTTTCATATAAATGTAAGATTTTTTTTTCAATCACAAAATAACAAGGATTATGAAAGTAATTTTATTTTAATACAAGCAATTTAATCTGAATACAAATAAGAAAATTTCTCAGATACTGTCTTGTATTTTCTGCACAATACTATGACTCAGGACTAAAATTATTTCAGTCTTTCAAATGCATTTCTGTATATTGCTGTGTTTAGATTTCTGTAAGGCCAGTCATTATTCTGCTTCACAATGGTTGGTATTGGGATTACAACATAATTTTTTGTCTAAATTACTGACATCTTTAAACTTAATTTCATGTAAATACATATGTTTGCTGGGAATAGATATTACAGGCTTGAGTAGGTAGGTGAGTAGACATTTCATTGGTAGTGATTATAACTGTAGATTTTACTGGTTCTATATAAGACAGAGTTAATTTTCCTCATAGCAGGCCCATATTGCTATAATTTGGATTTGTGACTAAAACACCATTGGTAGCACACCGATGTTTTGGCTATTGCTAAGTTGGCTGGGGGTGCACAGAAAGTTTGGAGGGGACACAGCTAAGAGAAATTACCTGAACTGGCCAGTGGGATATTCCACCCTACATTCATCAATGAAAACCGAAGGGAAGGGTTTTTTAGGAAGATAGCCATTGCTCCAAGAGTGTCTGGTAATCAGTCTTGTTTGTGAGTGATGGTGAGTTGTTGCCTTTGCATCACATCCTCTGTATTCTTTTGGTTTTTCTTCCTTATTATTTCTTCAGCTATTAAATTGTCTTGAACGTTGAATCTTCTTACTTTTGGTCTTCTTATTTCTCTCCTGTCCCTCTGCGGGTGGGGTTGTGGGGGAGTGAAAAGGCAGATGTGTGGTTAATTTTAGGCTGCATGTTATATCTATCTTCTTGTAAACATAGAAAATACAGAAATGTACCAAAGAGATTTCTAAGTTGTTTAAGAAAAACCCAAAAAACAAAAAAAAAACCCAAACACAAAGTACAAAATAATCAAAAGCTCCAAACAAAACGCCACAGCCTCCCTCCTTCAGAAAACACTGAATTATAAAAGGACTAGATTTTTAGTAAATAGTAATTTTCATCAGAGCATGGCAACTGCTTGTCATCACAATTTCCAAAAATTATGATGGATGTTTGGACATATTAATGTGGGGCTTTCTATAGCATGGTTACTTTTAAGTATTGGAAAGAATGTGTGAAAGAAAGTGAAAGAATTTTTCTATTATTTGGAATTTATGGATGCAGAATGAGATTAAACTCTTCAGTTCAAAGATCTGACTCGATCTTCTGAACCCTGTCTATTGTCAATGTCTTACAGAAGAAAAGTAAATTTATAGAACCATAGAACAACCCAGGTGGGAAAGGACATCAAAAGATCATCTGGTCCAGCTTTTAATTCTAAAGTGCCATTAATTCAGTAGTTAAGATGAATTACACTTTAGAACAGCCTGATTCTCTTCCTTGGTTGTAAAGAAGGTCCAAGACCAAAGGATGTTGAGACTTACTTGTGTGGTTTGGGTGAATGAAGTACTCAGATTTATATTGTACCTGTGTGGAGTCATTGTTCTTTGAATATTCTTTTTTTTAGCTAAGACAGTTAGCTAAAGAACAGTTTCTTCTTCTACCTGTTCCCACATTCTTGTTTTCTGAAATGGGTCTTCCTTTTTTACGTACTTCCTTTGGATTCCTAAATTTGTTTCAGCTAGAATCTAACAAATTCTCTCAATGTATTATTTAGGAAGAATATTTTTAGCCTACTAAAATGCTCAATACATTGTTAGTATTGAATAATACATATTAAAAAGAAGAAGATATAACTTTTCTTATTCAAGAACACATAAATATAATGATTAAAGCATGACTAACGAGCCAAGTGACATCATAATGAGTATAAAGCGGGTTGCTTTCTCATTCAGAGTTCTTCAGGTATGACTTGGTTAATTTGATCTGTCACAACCACATTACTGATGGTTCCCATCAGCTGGACCAACAGAGGTGTAAAGGACGGTGTTACAGATAGTACTTTCTGTAAGGATGTTTAAAGAATGAAGTAAATTTAGTGTAAACAAAAGTGTCTTAAAATAAAGAACAGTTTAAAGACATTGATAATAATATTTGAGCTATGTCACTGAACCTTTTTTTGAAACCAATTAAAGAGAACAATAAATGTCCAATATAAAAAATGAGGGAATAAGAAATGTTTTTCAAATTACTGTCAGTCCAAATCAAATCAAGATGCTAGAAAAGAAGATAATTAGTCCAGAGCATAAAATCAGATGTTTACTCTTGAAAATGCTTAAACAGTAGGGAAATCAATCCATCTGAGCCTCTGACGTTAAAAATCCATTGCTTCATTGGATTTTTCCTCAGATTAAGTTATGGGATCGATTTACAGAAACAACTTTGGAGCAATAACTACTCAGGGTTTTAGTTTAACTGCAAATACCCAAAAATTAAAAATGCTGTGTGGTTGTTTATACTTTGACAAGCTCACATAAATATTTTTTTAGATTGTTTAAACAGTACTTTTGCAAATCCCCTCCAAATTTAAAAGAATTTGAGAGCAAAAAATAAAAGTATGTAAATAAGAATTGCTTTTAAAAAATTAGTTTACCAATTTACAGCATTTTAAGAAAACTAGAAAATCTGAAGACATAAGAAGTTGTGAAAAGGGTTGATTGTTATAATTTCTTTATTGTTTTTATTTTGATGTTATTTTCAATAACAAAATTTTTTCTTGATACTCATTTCAATTTAAATGGATGTTCAGTGTCCAGTGGAAGAAGCAAAGCTGCTATCTCAGCACAGTATGTTCAACTCAACTGTGATGTGATCACAGACAGCAAACAGATCACGGCTGTGCAAAATTATCCTGAAACACAGGCTAGAGGAGTTTTTCATTAGATTTCTGTGGCTATCTGAGGTTCCTGTGCTATTTTTATAGCATGATGGATGGAGGCAAATGCCTTTTCCTTTATATTGCATATATATATGAATTTGTCTCTTTGTGCAACTTCAAGATAACTACTGAAGTGTGAGATGGTGTGTCGGGCTTTGCTGTATTTGAAGACCAAAGTCACCAAGATCAGTAGATGCAGAGGAGACTCTGCTAAGCATGCATCACGCTTTCTCCTTGTTCATCTTCATAACCCTTCTTGGAGCTCTTGCTACACGAACTTTGAGGGACAGTTCTCTTCCTACTGCTGTTTCTATACATTGTATTCTGTACATTCAAGTGTAGCAGGAGCCATTCTCTGATCCCAAGGCTGACTGGTTCTTGTTCATGTAAATCTCTTCCTCTGCAAAACATAATGGATGCATCAGCACTCTGCAATGAGAATGTTTGTTCTCTCAAGACAAGCGGAGTGAAAGACAAGAAAGACTGTTCTTTGGCTTGAACCAAAACAGTACCAGGCTTGGTGCTGTCAGTAGGACAGCATGGATAAATCATGACAGTACAGATAATCATGGAGCTGTAGTTCTTCAGACGGTACCATTTCTGTTTAGGTCATTATTGCAGATTCTCTCTAGGAGTTCAAAATAGCCCCAGTTCTTTACATAGCAGTGGCCAATCCTCTGTTGACTTGTGGCAACTTTTTGTATTGTGGTTAGCCTCTTTCCAGGAAAATTAAAGAGAAATCACTACTACTGACAGCATTAAACCCAACAAGCATCAAGTTCAAAGCACAGATTTTCTTCCTCCTACTGAATTAGACAGTCAGGCTCAAGACTTACTTTTGTTGCCATGGTCTTATCCTGAATAATGGAAGTAATGAATGTGGATTCATGTCAGTGTAGGCTATATCATGTCAACTAGATAACCTTCTTCTTAAATCACATGGAAAAAATCGTGTTCTTACCATGCATCATTAACCAGATTTGTAACTGTGGGCTACTGTATGCTATGATTTTAATTGGTTCAAATTCAAAATTACTTGTTTACATAGTTACCCTTAGTATTATTATTTTCTTACACCATAGGATTTAAATTTTTATCTTTAAAAAAAAATATATATATAATGAAAATTAAGTCTGCTTTCAGTGATGGGTTAAGTTCTTTGTTATGCTTTTCTAAATGTTATTCCACTTGGGACATTGATCAAAAATCTCAGCTATTCACTACCATACAGATATTAAATGAGATACTCAATAGATAGTCTCACTCAGTCTTTCATGCCTTTTTGGTGCATGCTGACCATCAGGTACTGAAAATAATAGCATTAGTGTCCTTTGTTATGGTTACAAGTACTGATGCCTGTATGGAGTTTTCTTCCTCAAAAAAGGGACATTACTTATGAATGAAGGTCAACAATTGCTCCCTTTACTAATCTCCTTCTCCATGACCTGAAATCTAAACACTTTCCCCCGGTTCTTTTGACTTTCTAATCAGCTAATGATATGCTATTACTCTCTAATCCTTTCTATTTTCCTTATCTCAATTCTTCCATCAGGTTCCCTTTTGGCAGCATGTAGTTTGTTTTATTGCCTGTAACACAGAATATTTGTCTTGGTATTTAAAAAAAAATTTAAAAAATCTTTGATATATTAATGTGAATATATGATCTTGAATTACAGTCTTGTCCTGCAGCTTGTATTGACCTTAGCTGACTTGCAGTCTACCGAAAAACTGCTGACAACTTCAAAATGCAAGGTATCAGCCTATCTGGCCCATTTTCAGGGCTGTGAGTTGTATGTATTCCTAGATTTGATTGATACCTCCATTCCCTGAGAAAATGCTTCTCCCTGGCTAGTTTTTGTTCTGCATTTAATGTTGCAATATATATAACCTTCCTGAGAATAGAAGATACAAACATTGTGTGCTCCCTCGGTGATTACTCTTACTACTACAAGATTAAGATGCAGCCAGCTTGTGGTTTACTATGGGTTTGTGTTAGGTATTTAAGAAAAATGGAAGATGTCTGCTTAATCTGCAATCACAGACAGACCCCAGGGCATCTAGATCGACAAGTCAGGCTTGGATCAGACAGCTTTGTCTCCAGAAGGCTGGAAAACCTCCTGCTGATTATTTGTATGCTTGAGTAATCTTGCCCCTCACTTCAGTGGGATGGGCTTACCTGTGGAGATTGGCAGATAGCACCTGAAAAAAATCTAAAGTTTTAATGGGTTTGGATTTTTTCTCTGATTGCCTAGGTTTAGACCATTGAATGAGGTAAACAGAGTACCTCATTTTGTAACTCCAAGTCAAAAAATACAAGATATAGCTGAAATGCCAGATAAATTAGATACCA
Organism: Poecile atricapillus; assembly: GCF_030490865.1. Taxonomy (NCBI): domain Eukaryota; kingdom Metazoa; phylum Chordata; class Aves; order Passeriformes; family Paridae; genus Poecile; species Poecile atricapillus. Next base: position 28,817,051 of record NC_081251.1, read on the forward strand.
CCGAATTTTTTCAGGGAATGTTTCAAAAGAAGAATGTAAGACTTGCTCCATAAGGTTTACATTGCTATATTAAGATAGACAAATTTTTGGATTCCAAAAAAAAATAAAAATTAAAATTATTGTAGTTTCATGTGAAATTAATAAATAATTCCGATTCTTGTGAATTAAAAATGGTAAGAAAAGCAGTTCTTGCCTGGCTGAGCATTTGTTCAAGTAATAATTTTAAAGGGAGTGTCTAGGTTTCAATTTCATTCAGCCCATATTGGTTTACCTTTAAATTACCCTGCAATTCATCAATTAAGGAAAGTTTTAATAGCTGCAGTAGTCTCCACTACAGTACTCCCTGACACCCTTGGTAGAAAAAGCTGAGTTAATGAGATCTCATAGAATAGAAATCACTTGCTTTGAACTATTCTTTCTTTTTCCTTCCTTCCTTTGAAGAATCATAGTGACAGTTTGACTCAATAGGTCAACTTGATGTGGAACTAGCTTTTCACTAAAGATCTGAAAATCCCCTAAACATGGGGATGGATTGGACCTCAAACTTTAATTGCCTGATAAAATATACTCTGTCATACAGCTGAAAAGGAAGAAAATCAGTACAAGTCGTGGAAAAATGGCAATGGTTTGTAAAGAGCTTAAACATTTTTTTAAGGGAAGAAGCTTTTTAGGCTAATTTGAGTGTATCTCAGTAAGTGGAGTCCACTAGCCGAAAAAATATTAATCAAAGCAGTGAGTCATGCGGAGCATTCATTTTCTCTGACTCAGTTCTGGTTTCTCTGAGAATAAATACTATAGGTAGTAACAAGGCAAGAGATACATATTCAAGAGAATTGTTTAAAATACGGAGAGCAAACTGTAAACTTGAATGAGAATTTAATGTGCCATGTTTTTTGTGTTATCACTAGGTAGAACAAAAATATTTGCATTTTACAGATCCATTGCCCTTCTGGCTTGCAGAATAAAAAAGCTATCTGGAGCATGCAGACTTGTCCTGTGATTTACTACAGATGGATCAGATTCCAGTGGCTGTTTATTACTGGAACTATCAGTTTTTCATAAATTGGTCTGTTCTACATATTGTCAGAGCCTTTTCTCATATGACAAGATTTCAAGTAAATTAGAATATTAAATATCTTAGTAACCAAATAACTGTTTGTAAGCTTCAGCAACAAACATATTGTTCAGTACTTTTCCAGTATAAAGATGTTTCCATGGACAATGAGTATGCTACTTAAACTTTAATTTGTTTATTTGGTCAGGGTGGGGAGGAGGAAAATTTCCTTTCTATCTAGGAAATCCTTATAGCAATATAGGAAGATGCTTCTCTCTTTTGTGTATTTAAAATGCAGATTATTGTATAAATCATTTTCCAGGAAGCTGGATATGCCTCCATATAAATTCCAATAAAAAGGCAAGACTTTTCCTTATTTTTTCAGACATTTTGTAGTTGTCGTTGTTGTTGTTGCTGTTGTATTTCTGTGTTTTGGTTTTGTAAGGGTTTTTTTAATACTTTTATGGATTACTTTTAAATATTTTCCATACTGGTCCCTCTCCTCCTTCCTCTCTTTTTCCATCTTAATAATGTTTCTGGCCACCACTTTAATTCTGAAATGAACAGGAACTCTTTTATTGTAAGAAGATTTTTTAGTAGCAAAGGTTTCAATCCCTGAACCATTTAGACTTAGTAACAGATGTACATGCTGTTTTCTTTAGGCACATGTTCTGCTTTTGCATTTCTAGTGTTTCCTAATTTTTTATCTGTATGAAGTAAACCAATCCAAACCAAAGTCCAGAAGTTCTAAACTTCTGCATCCAGATTTGTTTTGAATCTATGATTTCAGACCATGCTATCCAAAACCATTTGAAAATTACACATGAATAAACATGAACTGAGATCTTCCTTAAACATTTTAGATGTGAAAGTTTAGGAGCCTACTGGCAAAATTGGCAAAAAACTGAGCAGTGTACGCACTGGGACTGTGCACAGATGCCTTTCCAACCATCCCATTCCGCTCATCACTTTTGGAAACAGATCACTGCAATATTCAGCAGTGTGAAGTCTGTCTCCAATCTGTTAAATAATGTTGTGATAGTACTGTGAAGACTGCAAACAGGGAAGTAGGTTAAGCACCACTGTAAGTATGCACCTACCTATTCCACCCCGGTAATCAACATCAGCATTTATGGATCTTGGGTATGCCATGACCTTTCTCATAAATCAACAAGCTTTATTACTTGTGGTTCAGAAATCATGTATCTGTGATTGTGACAGAGCAGAATAAAAATGGGCATGGCACCTTTGAGTAATTCAGATTTACCAAGAACACTAGTCTGGCCATTATCACAAATATGCAGCTGAACTCAGCACAGGATTGTATGGCTCAAGATGAGGAAAATACCAGATGAGAAAAGTCAAGGCATAATATGCTGCAGAGAAAAAAAAAATAACAAAATAGAAAATTACAAACTTGTCAAAAGGTAAAATTGTACCTTCATATAGTGTGGAGGATAGAACCAGTGTTGCTGATTTTAGAACTGAATCACTAACCTTCACCTCAATAATCTCCTGAGGACTCTGTCATGTCAAGAACTCATTTGAATAACATTCAAAACATTATATAGTTCCTGTCATCCTGAAACTGTTGAGAGAAGAATCTGAAAACAACAGCAATCATCTCAATGAGAGAAAAATTCCCCTAAGACACTGAGAGCTCAAAGAAGAACTTTAGGGTGGGAAGCAAGGCTGAAGCTGAGACTCCACTAGCAGAAGCAATGAAGGAACTGCTGTACACACCTTGGAAATCATTGATGTCAAGCTATTTCCTTTTTATTCTTTCCCCTTGGCCATGCTTGTCACCTACCAACTACCTATTCATTCTGGTGGAGAATGGTTGGTTACCTCAAACCAACACTTCATTCAATATTCTACTTTTTCTTCTTTTCTTCCTTATTCCTTTCACCTTCCTCTTTGAAGTCTTTCAGAAACAGAGAATTATTTTGGTCAAAAAGCACCTGTGAAGGTTGTCCATTACACACACACACACACACATCTCTGCAACAATACTCCAACTTTTAATTAAATCTGTCCTCAAAAATGGTCTTTGATGGATAGTCCACACCTAGTGATTGTAGCAGTACCATGAACCTTCCTGTCTCATAGGAAATTGTGCTACTATGTTTAAAAGGCATGAGTATCCACGTGGCAATGTGCACTTATGTTTCTTTCACTTCTCATCATTTCATATAACAATAATTACACAATTTTCTGAAGTTGTTCAGTAAGAAACGTATTTAACAGAATAGAAAAAATTGAACAGAAAGTTTGACTGGTCTAAATGGGAAAGATTTTATCACATACTTCAAAGCTTGTAAAAGCCTTAAAAGATCAATATTTGCTGAAAGACTTGCAAAAAGCTGCAGTGACAATTTTAGCACTTAAGGCTATTGCTACCATTTTTTAAAAATTGAATTTTTCATTTTTACATTTTCATTGGTGCTGTTGTACCCAAATTTGTGAATATCTGTAGTGCTGGGTTAGTCTTTTAGAATGAGCATGTGATACAGCTTGAGAGGTTGTGCTTTTGGCCAATTCAGCTGTGATAGTCAAGGAAAGAGGTAGTACAGAAGTATCAAATTCACTGTAGTAATCATTGCAAGAAGATAATGTAGTCTTTTGTAGAAGCTTCTGTGTGCTTTTCAGAAATAGTGTGCTTAAGACTAGTCAAAATTCCTGTCAAGAATTATTTGAAATGTAATAAATATACATGAGAGTCATGAGTAAACACAACGGTGTGTCATTAAACTGAGTGGTGGATCAACCTGGTTTCTCTCAGTAGAATTATATGCTTGCAGGTTGAAAGTTAGTATACATATATAATATTCATAATGACTGAAACCCAAGATATTCATCCACTGATCAAGCTAGTGGTCAGCTCCAGGAGGAATTCCCTGAAAGTGATCAGCAACAGGAATGAAGGGTAGACATCTATCTGTGTGGCTGCAGAAAATAATTTTTGCCAGTTCCTGTTCTTCCTGTCAAAAAAAAAAAAAAATCTGTATCCTGATCAGTCCATTTTATTTTTGTGTATTTAAAGCTAGCCTTAGTGTATAAATGTTTCTTTTACAGAAAATATGCAGTGTGTTTGAAGAGGTTAAGATTCTGTTTCATATATTGTTACTGTCATAGAAAATATTGTCTGTTCCTACCAGCACAGACCTGAGATGAGCAAAAGGCTTAGCAAAGGAGAGTTTGAAAAATTTCATTCCACCTTTATCCTAGGCAGGTCTGTATTTTCTGTCTTTAACAGAAAACATGAGTATTCTGAGGCAGGAAATAGAGTATTTGAAAAAATACTGCAAGTATTAATGACTGGAGTGAAAGTATTTTCTTTTTTTATGTCAGCAATGGTTTCTTCAAGTGAAGAGGAATATAGTAGTCAGTATGAGAAAAGAGGAGAGAGGGAGCAGTAGCAATCTTCTGCATAACAGAGGGAAGGGCATGTAAGCCCTTTTGATAGTCCAAGTTCTACATTAATCTTCAGAATTGTGCGAGGAAAAAGCGATGTTTCTCTGAAACTGGGAAGTAGATAGATACAATCTCTCAGAAGACTGCAGGGTTGATGAAGGCAGGTAAGTGAATGAATAGTTCTGTCCAACAGCAGCTGACTGGTGCACTGGCTTGCTTTTTACACTCTGACCACCTAATGCTGGATTTAGGCAAAAGCAGCCCTTTGCAATAGCTGCTGCTTTTTTTGTGGGTAATGAAGAGAATATTCCCTTTCCCCTGAACCATCACACAAAGTGAGAGCAAGAAAGGCTTATGCTATTTGAGGCTGGTTGTAGGCTGATGACAGTCTTTAATGGAGAGGATTGATGATTTGCTCTGCACAAGTTATTGCTTGCTAACCCCTAGAATTAAGTTAATAAGGTTGTGAACTCAGCTAAACCACATCTGGATATGGTGCCTGTACTTTGTGTGTCAGGCTCAGTGATTAAGTTGCCTCCAGCATTTCATAGATTTGGATAGCCTTTCATTTTCAACTGTTCTGTTTCCCATCAGCTGCTACACAGTGATGGGTCTCAACATGAAACATGCAATGTGCTGTCTAATTAATGAATGCATGATAACTATGTATTTATTACTGTTATTTGAAAATAAAAGATTAATGAGTGAAATTCAGTAGTGATGCAGAAGCACAGTGCCAGGCCTCAGTCCCAGTAAGATCTATGTCACATGCAGAGTTTCAAGCATCTATGCATTTGGTCTGGAAATTCAGCTGTTAAAACACTTGGCTATCTGGTTTTTCTAGCATGGTGATTATATTATATATAATAACATAAACAAACAAACAAACAAATATTATATTTATAAACTTTCTCCAATTGAAAATGTGGAAAAACACTTTGGAAAGGACTCCAGGATTCAGAAAAAATACTGTTTAAATTAATTTGAGTTGCATTTCATACTGGATTTCTACATTTCATACTAGATTTCTGTATTTAAAATGTTTTAATAAATGTGCATTTTTACATGTATATGTTCTCACTGTCTGAGACACTGCCATCTCTTTTTTGCTTCTGACTGCTGACAAAAGGAAATTACTCAAATATAATTGGTGTTAGTGGAAGGAAATGTCTACTTGTCCAACATATGCAAATGTAGTCTACTTTAAGATAGATGTTTACTTAATTATAGCTCTTCAGCTGCCTTCCTATTCTAAAATATCACACATACAAGAATGCCCATGTATTTGATAGAACAATGTTGGAGCAGACAAGTGTGTGAGAAACTGAGCTCTCTGCTGCAGACCTCCTACACCAACTCCAGAGAGCCACACCTTCTTCCAGTCCCCTAGGTTGTGCATGGAGGACTGACACAGAGCTCCTGCAGTATATTCTGAATGCAAAATTGTGGGGCTTTGGTAAATCAACAAGGAAATCTAATCCCCAAATGGAAGAAATGGGATGAAGGACATCCTCCTTGTAGCACTGTCCCAACAGAGCCAAAGGGCGCAGAGGTCTTGTGCTTCTCTGCACTGAGTGCTGCTTCAGCAGCATCCTGCACACTGCCAGTGAAACTTCCTGGAATTCATTCCTGACCTACTGCTGCAGTTCATAACAAGATGCTGTTCTTCTTGTTTTACTTTTGTTTTAATTCTCTTGTTTGTACTAGTTAATAAATTTTATCCACAATTATACTTATTTAAAGCACTGCACATAGAAGAAGAAAAAATCTTTTGTAAGTTATACTCCAGTGGCTCCCTTGCAACTTAAAACATATTTCTTTGTACTACATAAAAAAAAAACCCAAAACTATTCGGGGGGAAAAAGTCATTATCTCATCAAAAAAAGGAAATTCTGTTTTCCACGACATAGCATATCCTGACTGTTGCCATTGTTGAACTAAATAAAAAGAAAATACACTAATTCACTTGCTCTTCCCCTCCTACTCCAGCTGTCAGGTGACTAGAAATTTGGCCTGTTAAATTTTTTGTAGTATTTTAACATATTATAGAAATCTCTGAAAGTTTATATAGTGTATTGTGTCACTAGTTATAAATAGTCCAAGACTTGTTACACCATCAAAGCTAAGGAGTAAGCCAAGACACACATATTAAGCTTCTTTGACTCTTTTATAAAGCTTCTTGTTTAACGTGAAAATCTCAAGGACATGCATCCCCAGGGGTGGTTGTCTTATGCTCCAGTAATGGAGATTAAATTTGTGGTAGTTAGCTAGCTAGCTCTTTTTCTAACAAGGAAACTAAAATTCATTAAAAACTAATTAGGAATGTATAGGAGGTTAATACTCCATGTTAAGCCTTATTAATGTGAGATAAGTAATTCATAAAGTATCAAAGGACTGCAATGGACAGAATTAAGAAGAATTATACCACCAAAAACTACATTAAAGCAACATTAAGGGTCTTGTTTGAGCTTGAAAAACCCAGGAAATTCAAAGTTGAAGCTAAATCTTTGTTGCCAGCTCACTTTTTTTATGCTGGGGTAATGCCCATGATGGTCCTCCATTAAGAAGACTCAGAGTACATCATTAGGTATTCCTTTTCTACAACTGAAGCTTCAGTATTAATTTAAAGAGAAATAAATCTTAAAGAATATAGATTATTGACCAAATGGTTTCACATTCTTAGGATGCTTTACATGCAAATTATTGGCTAGATCTGAGAAATGTTTCTTCAGATCATGCTGTTACAGCTGGTTTCCAAGACACAGTGACTTGCAGTTTTAGCAGTCAAAAAAGCTATTAGGCTGTAATACTTGTTTTTCTAAAGCATAGTGTTTTGAATGTCACAATATTATAAATTTAAAAAAAATATTATTTTAATTTGGTTTGGCTTTTTTTTTTCCCTTGGTTAAATAATGAGCTTCTTTCAGTCTGAGTTTACAGAATAATTTAAAGTGAAAAATATCTCGCAAAATCATACAATATTGTGTAGAAAATAATCTTCATTGTGGTGCTCCAACCTCTACCCATATCCAGCCCCATTCCAACTTCATCAGGGAAGTAGCTGCAGGGAAGGCACATATGCTAATGTCCCCCCACCCCAAGTGCTTCTGCGCCCTTTTAAATCAGAGTAAGTGCTGATGTAAATGTCAGCCACAGTCCCATCACACTAAAGCACTTAACTAGAAAATCTTGTACAAGCTTTCTTCAGCAATGTAAGAATTACTGAAATGACATTTGGGTGAGGGATTAAAAACTGGCATTTGTGGCATCCTATGCTTAGTGAAACCTTGTAGAGTGGGAAGAGAGTGAAAAGGAACAGGGGAATGAAACTATGTGTGTAGCAAACCCTTGCATATGTTCCTTACCATTCCAGTAGAAAATCCAAAAAAAGGAAAGTAGACAAATCCCAATGATTTTTTTTACCCCAGTGAAAGGACTTTTAGAGCATAGGCAGTCAAAAGAACTGCTTGCTCCTGCACATGGATAGAAATGCCAGGGAAATCTGGCCTTCTATAGCCTATTGCATGAATAAGATTTGAGGGGGTATTTCTCTCAGGCACCTGCCTCCATTAAAAATGAAGTGCAGGCAATAGATTTTTAATTGAAGTGAATTAGCATTTGTACGTTTCGCTGCAAAAGTGAATATTAAAGCTGATTTGAGTGATAAGAAAGTAAGAAGATTTGACAACTTAAACACATAAGAAATACTAATACCTTACATTTTTAAGTGCTTTTTATCCCAAAGGAGCTCTAAGTGCTTTATAAGCTACGTAGATGAATTGCTTCATGCATCACTGAAATGCAGCCACCTCTCTTGGTAGAAAATGGGACTGGCTTTGCAGCATACAGCTTTGTGATGCAGTATTGCTAAACAGGCAGAGGAGGATGCTGTAATGGCTTGGAATTATTTCAGCTCTCCACTGTCTACTCAGATAAGAATGTCTCTCACGTGTCTGCTTTTGATTCCACCTCCTAAATAATAAAGTTCAAGACACTTTTTTTGGACACAAAAAATGGTGGCTGGGCCAACAGATGAGTGCGTGCCTTAGGAGGGTAATTCAAAACTGTTTCATGAAGACCCTAAGTTGCAGCTGCCTGTGGAAGTACTCTCTTTGTACCAGAGAACATACATGAAATTCTCTGAACTTGCTGGACCAGAGTCTTAGGTATAGACAGTTCTGAGCTCTCTGAAAATTTTCTGCAAATCCAAAGATCCTTGAGGAAGTTGTATAGCTATTTTGATATCATATGAGATGGATAAAATGAGGTTTCTTGGGAGAATTTCTCCTATTACAATTCCTTTTCTTTGTACTGTAAAGCATTTTGCCTTTTTTAATGTACATTGCTTAACTTTACCTGTATATATTTCAGTATGTAGACAATAAGCTATGTGAAAAATAGAAAAATTGTCTCAGATTTAAGAGTATGGAAATAAAAATCCCACCATTATTAATTAAATTAGCATATTTATAGCCATTCTAACATGAAAAAGTTACAAAATACTAAAGAAAAAGTAATTATTTTGCCACTGAACAGAAAAAATTGATTCAGTGAATTTAAAGTGGACAAATGGATTAATTTTTCAAAAGAATGTTGACAAATCATTACAGAATATGTCTCTTGATTATTGCAAAGATAAGAACATACAATATTCTTTATATTAGTAATAACATATGCATCACACCCTGCTACTTGCCTAATGTTGAACTGAAGTTCTCTCATTGTTTAATATAAATTCAGAAGGGATCTGCAAATTCATTTTGCTTAACTTTTCCAGATTAAAGGGAATAGTATTTACTCATTTCTCCTCCACAAAATCTAATAATTAGCTGCTTAACTAGAGTATGCTTTGGAGGGGAAAAAACAAAACAAAGTAAATAAAAAAACCTAAACAAATATATCATCATCACCACTAATTTAATAATCCCTCAGAATCCCTCACTTCATCACATGGTGAAGTGACAAACTACAACTGCTATTCCAGGTATTCACTTAATTTCTAGACAAAGTTTGTCTCTCATGACCCTCAAAGACCACAGAGACCTCTACATTATCCTTTTATAGAACGATTGATTAATCTTTTAGGTGGCATTCCTCAATATTTTCATCTAAAGTAATTTTTGTGGCATTTCTCTAAACCCTGACTGATCTTTCAATATTTTTCAGCAGATCAGACCTCAGAGTAGCATACACTATACCAGATATGAGCTTACTAGCTATGCATTCAGTAGTCCCTTCTCTGTTTATTGCCTTAGCTCTTCCAGCTTCAGTTTCACACAAAGTGATGCATTTTACACAAACAGATAAGCACATAAAACATATGCACAAACTTCTGTTGGCAATAGTTGTTTTGCTCATCTTTTGGATACACAGTTACTGCAAACAAAGGCAAGGAGCAAATCTCAGCTTTACAAACAAACAAAGCACTTGATTAACAACCTGCCTAAACCTCTTGGTTCTCCTGCAGAACTTGGCTGACTGTGTTTCAGTGCATGACAGAGCTCTCATGGCAAAAAGAGAGTATATGCTCCTTTTCCTCAGCTACCTGTGTAGAGACTTGTCGTTTGGAATGGCTGAGGAACATGTCCATCACACACTTTAAGAAGCCTCTTGAAACCTATTAGGTTGGTATTCCTGGAATATGGTGAAGTTGTCTGTGGGGTATGGAAAGTCAGACCTCATTACAGAAAACATCCTTCCAAAGAAGACTTACAAATATATTTTTCTTCAAGAAGCAACAAATAATTAAAACAGCTGATCATTCTGAACAGTTCATCATCTGTATCCACTTAATACCAGAGCATATAGGAACATACAGAATATAGGAAAAGCTTAACTTGTAGCTTGGAGCACAAAAAAGCGTTTGGATTTTTACTCTAAAAGGAATAGTTTATCCACATAAATCTTATCAACAGTGTGTTTAGTTTATTTTTTTTTTTTTTTTGTGGAATATCCAAGTAAAAAACACCAATTATAGTTTGGTTTTATTATTTTTATTAATCTACTAATACAGAAACTGGACAAAAAGAGAACACAACTGCCTATAAGAACTATAGTCATCATGAGCTCCTTTTCTTCTGTTTGTGCCTTTCATAAGTAGATTTGTAAAATGTACTGTGGTACATCCAGTGGGCACACCACTGCCCAGCTATCTGAGAAACACATGAAGCAAAATACATTTAAAATGTGTTTCAGGTCCAAAACAGAGGGCTATTTTACAGAAATATAAAGAAGTCACAGAATCATAAAATATGCTGTGCTGGAAGGGAACCCATCAGGACCACTGAGTTCAACTCCTTTCCCTGTGTCAGATGCTTAAGGATTCAGATAAAGACGTTTGTCAGACATTTCTCAGTAGCAGTGTAGAAATTCAGAATGTCAAGCACATTTTTCAATCTTGCTGTGGTAGATCTTCGTTTTCAAATGCCTCAATAACTTTGAAAACCAATTCCAGAATAAGTAAAACTATTGTGTTAATAAAATAGAAATTTAGGAAGATTTCTTCTCCAGAATTTACTAAGTACCCACTAGACACATTCCAGTCACTGAAATGAAAGATTTTTAGAGAGAATATTATGAGAAGAATACTTCAAATAAAATTTAATCTCTCCCTTGGCTCACAGAAAGCAGACAAATCAATATTTTTCTCAGATTTAAGTAAGATATACACCTCAAATTAGATAGAATGACACAGTGGGTCTTTGAAATTCTTTGAAGATGGAATAAATATACTTTCAGGGAAAAAAGGCACAACTTAAATTCTTCCGTTTTTCGTGTAGAAATCTTTCCCAAAGTCACATTCTCAGGAAAAACTAAGCTGCTGCAAGAGTTATTGGTAGATGAAAACTTTGAAATTAATTTTCTGTCATGACATTCACACAAAGTGTTGTGTGGGGGTGAGTGGTTCTTACTGCAGAGGGTGTTGGCAGAGCCTTGACTGTCTCATTTCAGTGCCTCTGCATCAAGGACTTTTGGTAACCCTGTCATCAAGTTGCTTTCTGTCTTATATGAAATATATCACCATTCAGTGCAACAACTCAAGTTCCAAGTCTAATGTGATTTCTTTGACATCTCTATAAGTAAAATTAATTTTCTCAAAATTTGAGCTGCACTGCAGAATTACATGAATGACTATCTCCGGAAATTTTTATTGAGGCTTTCTGGTATTCATTTTAAGCTGTATTAATTGTTCTTTGGTGCAAGGAGTGATATGCTTATAAGTTAGGCATTTGTCTTTTGAATGGGAATCAGGACTGATTAAGGAGAACTTAAAGTAGAAGTTGCATAAACTCGGCTTGAGGAATTTACCTGTTAGCCAAAATATTTCAAGTATTTACCTGACCTGAGGTAAGGCAGTCAAAACCTTGCATTTCTGGCAAAAGAAAAACTTCTCTTTTTTACTGGACTTTTCTCCACTCCTGACATGCACTTTCCATCTGTTCTGCAGCTCTTCGGGCTCCTCTGGAACTAATTTTGTTCACTATTCTGGAAGAAAACTAAACCAGCGAATAAAGAATGACAGTTTTCCTTGACTTCAGTGAGTTGAAGTAGCAAACTATGGACTTCAGTGAAAACCAAGGCTAGTGTGAGGGAGGAGGTTTGGCAGGAGCAGAGCGGGAGGAAAGGGGAGAGAAGCTATTATGTTTTGTGAGCAGCCAAAGGGAGTCAGGGAGACACAACGCTGTCCTTCACAGCTGGAGTTCCCGTGTCAGGGCTGCGTCCACTCCTTTTTGACAAAACCTGTCCTGGGCTTAGGTACTGTATCAGTTTTATTTTTCTCTTGAAATACAGCCAGGATTTCAGGATAGAGCTGCTGTGGCCTTGTTTTAGTTGGGTAAGTCAGCTCTTTAACCAGGAACAGGAATACCTACTTGCACAACCTTGACGAGTTTTAGGGAATACATAGATTTCCAGGTTGCAGTACTTCCAAAGAGCAGTATAGTTTTAACTTTTTGTAAAAGATAGTGGCTAATACCACATGCCAAATGATTTCAGGTTCCTAAGAAATTTAATATTTTCCCCTCTCCTCCTTTTCTCCTTTTTTTTTTTTTAATTTTTTTTTTTTTAATTAATTTTCTTCAGCATTTTGCCTAAATTTAAATTTAACTGCACCCACTATTTGGGTCTTGCCCTTTGCTTTATTTATTAATATATTAATAGACAGATAAATGTATAAATAATATAATTTATAAATATAATATAAATGTATTAAATTTGTTTAATTTTCTTTATTTATTAATATAAAATTTATTAATATTTGTTAACTCAGCTCCCCTGAATTAGAGTGTAAAAAAATTGCAGGGCCACTGCAAGATGACAGAACAGTTCCCAATGTTTAGAAGGCATCCCCTAGCCTAGAACATGGGATTTTGTGTTAGCAACTGACTGAGCAGCTCCTGCACTGTGTCTGTTAAATGGCTGCTGGGGGACCTTGTCACTGGTCACCTGGCAGTTTCCTGTGTGAGAAAATTGCTTTTAATTCTGAAATACTCAGTTGGATTTCTGGGTACAGAAATCTACAGTTTTAGGTGTATAAAGCTCAACCTAGCATCTCCCACACTTTTAAACCCTGTCCTTAAAACTGCAGTGGAGTTAAGAGCCTTTTGAGTAATGCTTTATTGTTAATTTGAGCATCTTAGGTATGGTGCAGAGCTTCTGAAATCATGGTTGCTTTTGCTTGAGAAAAAAGCAGAAGAGGACACAGAGCACCAGAAAACTGAATGTGCCTCAATGTAGTGCCTAGAACAGCCCAGGAGGCACCCAGAAAGGCCCTTGGGGGATCAGCACAGCCCTCCAGAGTGCTCTAGCTCAGTCTTTTCCCTGCAAGGTGAGATGAAAAGATAATTTCTCCCTCTACACTGAGAAAAATAAAAGAGTTGCCTTTTATCTCTGTAGGCACTTGCTGCATCAGATCCCTCAGCTTGAGGCATAAGGGCAACTTACTGTTCCTTTGTAATGATCCAATCTCCTTCAGCAGGACTCCCCGATCAGCGTCCATGAAATGATAACGGGTACCTGACAGTCACCTGTTACCAGGCAACCCCTGTGCTCGTAAACCAGCTCTCCCTGTCCAGGGCTTCCTCATTATCCCTGCTGCTTCTGTTTCAATGGCCCAACACTAAAATCAGACCCTTCCCTTTGTTAGCCCTGCACGAGGCTGTGTGTTCATTTTAGTCCAAACAGGAGAGTGGCAACACGAGGAAGCGCTGATTGAGCAGTCCAGGCAGAAACTGCTGTGTGCAACAGGGTGCTCTCTCTAGACTGCTCTTCACCATGGCCAAGGTAACAGTAAGTGGAACTAAAGTGATTGTACAATCTAGTTTTGGTGCCAGTTCTGTTCTAAAAGCAAGCCTCAATTAAACTTACATGCAGTTAAAGAGGTGAGCATATGTTTATGCAGCTGACCTCCACATTTGTCACCTTTGATACCTGAAACCACTCTTTGCCCGAGGTACTTTTCTCAAAGACAATTATTGTATTTGGAGGACTCCAGGGAGTCCTGTTATTTATATTAGATTAGGGAGTAATTTGAATTAAAAATAATTGATGCAAAAAAGCAACAGAAAACCTGATTAAAAAATCACTAATAATCTATGTGATTCATGGATCTACAGGCATTGTGCTTTGTTTAGCTTAATGTCAGGGAAACTATATGGCAGGCTGGAAGGCCATTTTTGGGTCACTATCTGTCTGATATTTATAAATGTATGAACTTTGTGTTCTCTTTGTGCTGTATGTCTTTGTGCTGTCTATGTTGCCTCAGCCTGATCATCTCCATATCCATTAACCCTCACAAATGAAAGAAGCTAACAAGTACCACTTGCAAAGGATTTGCATGTGATTTGTGAAAACCTGCTTCCTGGGGCCTGAGACCACAATCAGAGTTCACAGCTGAACTGCTTTTTAATGAGCGATAACTTTTGATTATTACTCATGAAACCATCAGTCCAGTCAAATCAGGGAAATCTGAGTGAAGCATTAGTTTTGTTTTCTTCTTTCAGATACAAAATTAGGCAAACTAATATCATTAAAGTGAAAAAGCTCATAATTCAGAAAATATGTGAAGGAGGAGAACAAAGTCTCATAAGGAAGTTCTGATGTAAGCAAAGCCGAGGGGGAGGAGAGAGCAAGTTTCAATTCTTCTTTTCAGCTTTGCCAGTTTAACAAAGACCACTTTATCTGTGATTGTGGGGATGGGGCTGAGCTTTAGTTGCTGATTTTTTTCAAGTAAGTCTGAATCTTGTGGCATAAAAGGTTTTGGTTTTTTTTACAAGAAAAGTGGTTCCCTGTATTATATATGCATATTTGGGAGACTGCCAAAGCATTAGATGTCTATGAGCAGATAATAAAGAAAATGTCTGTATACATCACCAACTGTAGATCTCTGTCCTTTAACTTTTGCATTGTTCTTAGAGAAGGGCAAAAGAGTAAGTTGAATTGTTCCCACTGCCAGTTAGCCACTTTCTCAGGCTGTGATTTTCTTGTTAAGACAAATTTATGTACTCTTGTTTGCAGACAGCTAAACCTCAGACATGTAGGATGGTGCAAAAATTGAAAGATAGGATGAGAGGGAGAAAGGGAAAGATGGTGAATTTGGATCATCATCCAAATGATGTTTATTATATAAAACAAGGACAAAAAGGAAGTTGAAAAATGCAGCTTCAGTTTTAGAAGACTCACTTGTTTGTCTTTAACAAAGAAGAGAGCTCTGGGGTTTTTCTTCTCCCTTCTCAGTAATTTTTATGCACATATAAACAGCTCTTGTGAAAAGGCCTAAGTGCACTGTATTCTCACAGGTATCACTTGATCTGTTACATCTTCAGATTTATGAATAAAGTGATTAATAAATCATTCCACAGAGATAAGGCAGTTTCTTTTTAGCAACACAAAAAAATATTAAACTGAAAAGTAAATAAGGAAAGCAACGTATTGTAGAACCATAGAATAGTTTGGGATGGAAGGGGCCTTTAAAGTCAGCTAGTCCAACCCCCCTGCCATGAGCAGGGATGTCATCAATTCAGTCAGGCTGCTCAGAGCCCTGTCCAGCCTGACCTTGAATATTTCTGGGGATGGGGCATAAAACATCTCTCTGGGCATCCTGTTCCCATGTTTCATCACCCTCATTGTGATTCATACATCTAATCTAAATCGACTCTCTTCTAGTTTAAACCATTACCCCTTGTCCTATTGCAACAGGCCCTGCTAAAATGTTTATCCACATCTGTCTTACAGACCCCCTTTAAGTGCTGAAAGGCTGCAGGATAGAAATAATATTGGTTTTTTTAATTTTTTCTGTTTATTATTTTTGTCAAAATGAAACTTTGATTTCTAGTATATGTGTATTTTTTAGGAAAAAGTTTTAAATGCTAGGCATTACTAAAGACTTTTGCACTGTGCTGGAGCACAAATAGTCTAATAAGAGATCCTGGCAAAGTTATTACTTATTTATTATACCCTTTATTTGTATTTAAATTGTCATCATATTGACATAGCTGCAAACACAATGAAGCATAACAAAAATATGTGAACAAAAACTGTTCTTGAATTTAGTGACTCAGTGCCATTAATTTTGACAATAACATTGCACTGTTTTGACTTTTTTCCACAATTGCTTACATGTTTCTAAAGCTATAATTCAAGTTTTTCTAAAGAATAGATTTAACATGTGAAAAAATTACCACATGTAGCTTTAAAACCTCCCACAAGGATTTTGTGTGATTATACAACTTTAGATGAGGAAGGAAGAGATGGGAAGACATGATCAGAATCCTGTTGTTGTTATCAATTAGGTTGTATTTGTCATTTCTTTCTGTTACTTCATCTCTCTCTTTTGTTTTTAATTAACATGGTGGTTCTAAGAATTAGTTGGTACCTTTATTTACCTAACTATACATTTTTCTTAACATGACAAGTGAGTCACTATGTTATAGTGAAATGCTATAGTAAAACTCTAGAAGCTGATTGATGTACTCAGGCTTAAAAAAAATATTCTTTTAAGAGATATATAGAGTAAGTATGAAATGGCAAAGTTAAAGCAAAATATCTCCCTCCAGCTATGTGTGTGGAATGATAGAAAATAGAATTGTTGAACACATCCAGTTGCTGTCTTTCTCATCAGCCATCTGAAATAACAAGCTGTAACTTTTGATTCAGTAAAATATAGAAAGTGACCTTCTCTAGGTAGAGTATTTGATAATTTTTTTGAGAATATTTCTGTATTGCACAACACACACAAAAAAGAGCTCAAGTCTTGTAAGTCACAAAACTGTACGAATGATTACTGAGATAATTCCTCAGCGAGATAAAATTGAAAAAAAAAAAATCTAATTGGCACCCACAGTTATCAAGTATCCATCTTATAACAAGGGAGGTCACTTCAAAAACAGAGTGTGTTTTTTCCTAAGCTTCAGTTCTGTGTTACAACTGGGAAGAAACCAGCAGTAAAATAATAAACCATACCCCTAGCAAAAAAAGAGAAAGTCAAAATGTCAGGAGCGTAGTATCAGGTGGGAACAGCTGTTACCTAAAAGTGTTTTGTCTGCTTGTCTATTGCCTTGGAAATGTTGTATTCCTTCCTCCATCATGTGTAAGATACCACAGAAAGAAAACAGAGACACTGTAGATCTTTTCATTCCAAGTCATAGCAGGCAAAGGTAATGTTTTTCTTCTGATGATATTAGGCAAATACAGTGTGTACATGTGGACATGAGGAAAAAAATATGCTGCCTTTTATCATGAAAATGTTGCAGATAGGACATCTGTCAAATATAGGAGACATTGCACATGACACATTTTAAGTGTCTTCTCAAGCAGATTCACAGACCTCTAAAATGCTTGATTATGTCTGCTTGAAGGTGGCTTCCTGGGGTGCTTTCCTCCCCTTTATCTATTCTGCCATCAATCCTTGATTTTTACCCATTATTTCTTTTAAAATATGACAAAATAGAAATGTGTAATATATAGCTCTATAAATTGCAGCTTTTTCCCCTGATGTCCCAGTTTGGGCTGGGACAGCATTAATATTCTGCCTAGTAGCTAGTGAGGCACCGTGGTTTGGGTTCAGGGACAATAATGTTGATAACAATAATTCAGGGACAATAATGTTGACAACTGATGTTTCAGTTGTTGCTAAGATGTGCTTACTCTAAGTCAAGGACTTTTCCATGTCCCTTGCTCTGCCAGCAAGGCAATGCTCAAGAGGCTGGAGGGGAGATTGGACAGCTGACCAAACCAGCTGAAGGGATATTGCATAGCTGAGAATGTCATGCCCAGTGTACAAACTGGGGGGAGCTGCACAAGAGCCACTGGCCACTGCTTGGGGAAGGGCTGGGCATCAGTTGAAGGGCAATGAGTTTTGTTCATCACTTCTCCTTCTTTGGTTTTATTTATTTATTTCTCTTTGTTGTTCCTTTTTTCATTATTACTATATATTATTATAGCTTGTTTCAATTATTAAACTGTTCTTGTGTCAAACCACGTGTCTGGGTTTTTTTCCAATTTTTATCCCCATCCCACTGGTGAGCAAGCAGCTGCATGAGACTTAGTTGCCAGCTTGAGTTAAACAATGACACTTTATTATAAAAGAATACAAAAGCAAAAATTATTAGCAGAAGATGGAAAGTAAAATATTCTAGGTCATATATGTAAACACATTTTCTATACTTTAACAGCTTATTTACGAGTTATCCTGAATATTCATTCTCCAGAAGTCAAAGATCTCTTTAGATCTAGGCCAAAAGGGTGCTGCAGACTGCTAACTGACTAAGAATCAGGCAACATGTTTCTAAACTCTGTTTTATTTGTGTTAAATCCATGGGGAATCATTGATTTTATAGTTTTCAGTCATCCTTTTTCCTTCCTGAAATGCAGATGTTTTTATCACTAGAACCTACAGATAAAAGTATTTTTGATTTGTTTCAAAACCACCAGCGTATAAGAAATGAGTAATGTTTTATTCTTCAAGAGCAGCACAACAGCTCTTGCTTCATACAAGATCTTAAAAATGTGAAAATAGGAATATACAAATTGCTTAAATCTAGACAGAAGGCTGGAAATCAAGCTCTTAAGTTCTCGTAAAATTTAAAGATTGTACTCATTAGGTTCATGAATTTTGAGCTGATTGAAATATTCAGTGGTATGAGAAACAAGTTGGTTTCTGATTGCAGGAATTTTGTCTACAACTGGAGAAAATCCTAAATTAGAGATATATGTCACATGCATGGAATAGCATCTGCATCAAGCTTCAATTATACAACCTAGCCAACCTGCTTCAGAACTTCTAGAAGTATTTATTTTAAAACAGTTTCTTGGACAGATTGATTAGAATCAAGAGTATGTCCATAAACTGCCAATTTCTAATAGATGTCCTAGGAGAGCACAACATTTCTGTATCTGAGCAATTAGGGATTCTGTTCACAATGATTGGACTTTTCAATCAGCCAGAGGAACTTGATAATACTGCTGTATTTGAATCTTATGGAGATATTCTCAGTTGTAAACCACTAGAGATATCTAAATTTAGCCTGATGAATTCCATCCCAAGAGAATCAGTGCTATTACATAAACCCACAGGTTTGATTCAGAGTGAATAGAAGAGGTAGGAACCTCAGGCTTTTAGACAGAAATTCTGTTCAATTTTCATATAAATTTATTTCTTTTGCTCAGTATTTGATGCTAGAGATTTTGGAATTGATTTATGTTACTTTTAATGCAAGCCCTTGACCCCTGCTTGGGATTATATGTCATTTAATGCCAGTTCCACATTGAAGCATAGTGAAAAAGGATAACAGGTAACACGTACAAATTTCTTGGAGATGTAGCTGACACCTTTAAGTTAGCACATTATCATTTAGTTCCTGAAGGGTGAAAGAACTTGCATTTAACGTTCTGTCTAAAGTGTATTCCTACCATGTAATGTGTTTGGACATTTTGTTCAATAATTTTTAGAAAGGTTGCAATTCACAACTAAATCCCAGTATCAATTTTTGAAGATTGAATGGGGGCTATAACAAGGGCTTAGCTTGCTCTACTGGGTGATCTTGCAGTTTAAGAATATCCAAGCATGAAGTGAAATACCTACCTTCATATAGTAATAATGTAGGTCTTGATGTGGTCATCTCTAATGTATTTCATTATCTCACTACCATCCTCACTGAAAACTGTACATTTCTCTTATTGTTTCCTTTTTTTTCACCCAGTTCAAGCAATATATGTTGCTATGCAAAAGTTTTTTGCTTTGCATCTTTGTCTGCTAATTCTCTTGTTTTGAGTAGGATAGTTTTCAACATTTATTTTTTAGTAGAAATATTTGAATTTTGAAGCTTTATCTTGGTGACTATTTCATATTTGATCTTTGTTGTTTATCAGGACAATTTCTGAGAAAGATAAGTAAATGCTAACAGCTTTCAGCAGTGGCATTTTGATTGTAGAACCCCAGTGTGAAATATAACATTTAGTAAATGTTTGTTCCTAATATAAAGACAAAAGTGCTCTCTGTTTTTTCTGTTATTAAAAATACTATGGTTGTAACCCCAAAGTTGTACTCTTCCTCTGCACTACTTTAGAGATGGATCTAGTTTTGCTCATGGACAGATGGACTCTCAGACAACACTGTAGCTCAAATTCAGCCCCACTCTTCTTTCTCCCTCATGTAGTTTTGCTCTGCAGTAAATAGCTGAGTCTCATGGCTTTCGGTTGCTGTCTTATTCTTCAAACACAAAAATCTGTGTGCATCTTACCTAGGATTAGAAAACTGTCCTCTCACTGCTAATGCAAGCAAGTGCAGTCTGTTTACAGGTGCCTTACAGTTTCAGGAGAAAAATGGTCTACCCTTACACTAGCGATGTCTTACTTCATTTTTCTAAGTAAAAGCACAAAAATAATTTTATAACACATCTCAGGTGTTATATGTTTATGTCAAATAATAGCTACAGTTTTAATTACATGTATGCCATTGCACTTTTCATTTGATCCAAAAATTCCTTGGTGCCATTTAAAACTAATTTCCACTGGATTAAGATTTTACTTCTCCTGACAAGAACACTTCACACAGATCCCTGCTGCTGTTTCTGAGCATGAGAGCATTTATTGGTCACATCACCAATCTGGAGATAGAAATATATCCTGCATCTATTCCTTTGCACACTGTAGAAGAAAGACAAAAGCAAATTGTTCCTGGCAGCTGCAGTTTCAGGAAACAAAGGTTTTTGTAAAGTTACATATTTATAATGGTGTGTCAGCTGGCCAGAGGGTCTGTTAGTCATGTTTATTTTTATGGCCTGATCCTGCTGTCATAAAAAAGTACAGAAAAACTTGTATTGATTGAGAAGGAGGTAACTTGCTGCTATACTGACACTGCTGACTAAATGGCTGTGGTTAAATTATCAGGAGTAATTGGAAAGAATTAAGGAGGAAAAAAACCATGGAAAAGCACGATCCAATGAGGCAACGAGAGCTCTCCTACAAAGTGCATCTGCCATTTGTAAAAGTTACTCTCAATGCCAGAGCTCTCAGAGGTACATTGATTTCCTCGTGCATTTCAATAGTTTCTAATTACAAAGAAATTATTCAGCTTGCCTCTGCGACTAACGTAAGTATGTGGGAATAAGATTAAAGCACTATATACACTGATAAAATTCAGTCAAATTTTAAATTGCCCTTGGGCCAGTAAACTAATAAGATATAGTGACCCACTTAAGCATCTTGTATGAGAAAAAATCCTGCATAAAGTCAGCAAAACCCCCTTTCTTTGCTGAGATGGTAGTTGTAGTATGCTAAGCCTGCTTTTTTTCAGCAGCACTGTCTTCTTTAAATGCATGGTTTGGCAGTGTATTGCACAGAAGCTATGGAGTTAAACCACCTAATTTACCAGCTGTGAAAATGTTTCACTGAAATATTTGACTGTATTTGGACAGTTTATATGTAAGTGCTGAGCAAATGATATTTTTTTCTTTTTTGAAAGTATGATTGCACATGTGCCTCAGTATACTTCAAAATACAAGCAAAAGAGATTAGAAGCTTTCTGTGCTTGGGATAAATGAAATATATGGTTAGTGCAAATACCAAAAACAAATGAATTTTCATGTAAAATCCAATGTTTTTTCAATACTTACTACTCTGTGGTATCAGGGAAACTATAGCCATGGAACTGCTATGCCTATCATTAATACATACTGCAAAAATCCATCATGAGCTGGATTTACCATCAGAATATGCATGTAGCTTTGAAAATAATTAGTGTTACAGTATGATAGTTTGAGACAAAATGAAAAAAAAAAAAAAAAAAAAAAAAAGTGTTGCATAGGTAAAAAGCCCCAGAACATGACTCTCAGGTGAAATAAACCCTACTTTTCCCCTTCTATAGCCAAAGCTTCTAGGAAGACCAGGATTAATTGCCAAGGTAATTTTTTTCTGAATGCTGATGCAGCTAAATACTGTAGCACAGGACTACAAACAGATGTTAAATCCTTTTAAGGGTATGCAGCAAATGTGATTGCTAAGGGCTGAAGTTTGCATAGATTGTAGGCAGAAGCCCAAAGAGCACATACCAGCTAGCCAGGAGTTGCAGTACCTTTTAGTGGGACCTCAGTCTTTACAGTGGACAAACGAGTGACAGTGGAGTGAGAGATGAGCACTCTGGGTTGTATCTGTAGGACAGATCAAATGGTCCCTCCATGAATTTAAGAGAGTGACAATTATCTAGGATCTTGCCTTTTGAGGAGCATTTGGAAAAGGAAGAGGGGAGATCCCCATAAGTGATTTAGGTGCCTGAAGCTTGCTGGTAAGAAAGAATCTCTCCTCTATTCATACAGTAACAATCATCTGGAAAAAAATGTCCACAAAGGCCTTCTAAATGCAGCACTGCTTTCCAGATGTTAAATTACAAGCTGACATAACCCAAGAACTGCACAAGGAGTTCAAAGATGTGTGAAATATGTGTAACTTCTTTAAAGTTCATTAAAGTAATCACACATGAGATAAGCTGCTGATGTTTATAGAACACACATAACCTCTCAAAAGTTATATCTTATTCTGCAGTATATGATTTGGCAGCACCTTCTTTAAACAATGTTTTAAGGGTTATGTCTTTTACTTGGCACATAGAGAGTGAAGCACAAAAATTCTATTAACAATAATAGAAGCTGTGTGTCTAATTTCTCATTAACAGTTCCGGTTAGTGTACACTTTTTAGTGCTAAGGCAGGGGTTTAGTGTAGCCTCCTCTTTATTTAATTACAAAATGCTCTCCAAACCCTTAAAACCTTTACACCTATTAAGTCCTGTAATTTTAAGAATAATTCACCCATATATTATGCAATTTAGATTTTTTTTTCCTTAAGTGGAATTAAATTATAGCTCTAGGTACTGCAAATGGATAACGTAAAAACGGATTCAAAAGGTGGCTGTGTACCAATGCTTTGGTTACCTTTCTTGCACCTTAAGCACAAATTAATTTGTTATAATCTGTTTTCTTCTAAGATTTTTCTAAACTTTTTTTATCATTTAAAATTCTATTTTATATGACACAAAGACTAACATCTTTGAAGTGCAATTGCAAACCTCGAAGAGGTATACACGTATGATATCTATATCCCCTTGCTTTCAGCTATGTGTTTGAAAAATACTTATCCTGTTTGGAAGAGGAAGGAGTACTTACAGATCTAATACAGTCTCACTTAGTCACCTGTTATTTATAAGACCGCTTTAGGCAAGTGTTTGCAGACATGCCTACCTAGAGCTAGTGACATTTTTTGTATGCAAGCAATTTGACAGCAGCCTTGCTTAGATAAGTCACTGCAGTCTTCATTGCCTGTATTGCTTTAGATGCAGGGAAAAGTAATAATCATTTTGTAAAAAAAACCTTCTCACATGGACCTTAGCCTTCTGTGTTCCATTTATATGTTTAAATATGCCTGAAAACGTCACTTTGCTTGTTACATGAATTCCACAAGCATTTTAAATCTTAACTCCTGTTTCATAATACTGACCTACCTTTCTACAGCTTAAAATTTTAATATAGATGTGTGAAATAGTGATGATTATGAAATGGATAACATCCAACTGAAAGTTAACCAGTCAATAAAAGTACAAATGATGGTACTGAGCTTTCCTAAGAGAAGGGGTACATAACACTGAAAGCCTTCTTTTTATAACATCCACCAATGTCTTTCCAGATAAAAGGCTGAGAAAGGAATTAATGTGTCAAAAGACTATGTTTTGCAGCCCATAAAGCAACAAAGCATTTCTTCATGGGTCAACCTTAGCCTATATTGTAGATAAAATTGCACTGACCTTTTATCTGTATTGACAAAGATTTCATTCAGCAGAACTGATTTCTGACTTTTATACTTGAAAAAGTTGTATACTTCGACACCTTGGCAATCAGACCTTTTCAGCCCAGACAAAATACACAGGCAATTGGGGGAAGATGTTAGAAGCTCTCTTTAAAGATCAACAAAGAAAGACACTTTAGAGAATACTGACAGGCTTGTAAGATTTTTATACTGATTGTTATGCTGCTGTGGTCTTATTCCAATTCTTCTTCTCAATATTTTTTCTTTTTTTCAAAAATGGGCAAAAATATAATAGGTTTATCAAAGTTTGCGTACAACTTTGAAATCTGAAGTTGATCTGATTTTAGGGTCTGTATGGAAATGACGAAACATTAGCGTTTCTTACTCCTTAGATTTCTTTCTCAAGTTTTCAGATATTCTAAATGTATCAAAAGCATAATTAAATTGTGAACCAGAGAACAGCCAGATACTATCATCCATCAACTTGTCAGTGTATACCAAGCAGAAGCATAATCTATTTTATGTGCTGCTAGCTTGTTTCTTGTCAGTCCAGTGCCTACATACCCTACATTAATGAGTCAGATAAAGCCCTTGTTTTTATGATACCACATAACCCTTTCTATATACTTGAAAAATATATTTTAATAGTATGTGGATTGTTTTGCCTCCAAACAGTGTTTAGTAAGTTTCATCATACATACTGGATTAATATCCAGGAAGCTCTATTTCTATTTCTGCCTTCATCTCTTATTCACATGGGTACTTTAGATATAGAACTGAACTACTGAATATTTCAGCTTCACATCTTTAAAAAATGAGAATAATTTTGGAAAACATTTGCTGCAGTAATTGAGTGTCTGTGGATTGGATCTGCCATAGAAGTGCTAGATATTAGGCACGGTTTCACCTCATGAAAATGAGACTGGGGCAAGCACTTACTGAGAATATTGTTTTAAGTAAAGTGCTGCAATGTAGACTTCTGAAATGTAGAAATGTTTTTGGTCACTTGGATGGAGTTTTTTCCTTAGTTTTTCCTATCTCAGTAAAATGATAGTTGCTACTGAGTTGCTGAAAGTCTGGCAGTAAAATCCAAGCTCTTCTCCTGACTCCTTTGTTTGAAATGTTGATAAATTAATTTGAAAAATGATTTTTTCTTTATTATATTAGTATTAATTATCTCTAATGACTGTCATAATTATGACATTTTTCTGGGCTTACATCATTTAATACTTATATCTATAGTTACCAGTTGATGAAGAATACTCTAGGATGAAACTTAACTTTATATATGGAATGGCAAATTGTGTTAAAAAACATTTTACTAAGCTAGGACTTTTTTAAAGTCAGATCCTCAGCATAAGAATATTATGTAAATCAGGTCAATTTTTTCCAAGCAGTGAAAAATAATGTCAGAAAATACATATTTTAGCATAAATTATTTAGTGAAAAGTTCAGTTCTTTTATAGTAGTGTGCCTGAAGCATTCGAATATGGGCATTTTGTCTGGTCATCATTAACACATGCCATAGGAGATTTCACTTCCTTCCAGACATTATTTTCAAGACTTTTGCCATTCAGCATGGGTTTTTTTAGTAACACAACTTTTCTTCCATTATTCTCTGTCAATATTCATGTATTTTCTTGCAACTTATATCAACCAAGTGTATTGGAAATCATAAAGTGTTTTTAAACTGTTTTGAAATTTTAAAAAATCTGTTCTAAAAGCACTGTAAGTCTTTCTGGAGGAAGAAGAGTAG
The DNA here is from genome assembly GCF_030490865.1 of Poecile atricapillus. NCBI lineage: Eukaryota > Metazoa > Chordata > Aves > Passeriformes > Paridae > Poecile > Poecile atricapillus. Next base: position 28,842,566 of record NC_081251.1, read on the forward strand.
ACAAATGAAGAAAAAGATCACTGAAGGATTGCAGAGAAAATGTCTGTCCTTTTTATTGCTTCCAACAGGAAACAGTCTTAGCCATATCCCAATTTATTTCTTAAAAAAATATGAAATTAAAAATTACATTTTTATGTTCTCTATAAAAGTAGAGAAAACTTACAAAAATAAGTTTTGAAATTCTAAAGTGCATGCATACGTTTATCTAGGAAGTTATTTTTAGTTACAGCTGAAGAATTCAATTGGCAATTTTAGCCTACCAGCAAACTTTAAAAATAAAACTTTAGGGAGAAAAAAAATCCTTAAAGTTTTTTAAGTTTTTTACCTAAGGAAAAAAAAGTCCTCCAAAACCGAAAACAATTAACAAAATTAGCATCATATATGCATACTATGAGGGCTGGAACAGACCATACAAAGTCATCTAGTCTACTTCTGTACTCCAGGCTAGAGTCTGCTATGACACTTATTCTTGACAGGCGTTTCCTGAACTTGTCCTTTATGACAACACTATTGCCACCACAATCCCTTTTTAAGTGTTCATAGGCAATATATTCCAATTCTACACAGCTCTTGTCATCTGCAAGGTTTTACTAGTTTTTTTGTTTGAATCCTTACTGCCACTCAATTTCTTATTATTGTAGCTGTTCCTTCTTCTATCACCTATGGACAGCGAAAAAAAAATCCTTATTTTTGGCAAGAATTTTTTACATCTTTGAGCATTACTATCCTATCTTCCTCTTTCTGCAGCTGAGAAAATTCAGTTGTTTCAGACTTATCAGATAAGACATTTGGTCTGATTATTCTTACTACTATCCTTTAGCTGGTGCCTGTCTCTGTCTTGAATTGCAGTGTCTAAAACTGTCCTGCATTTGAGGTCTTACCTATCTTGAGACAAGACAAATCAACAAGACAAATTCATGGGGTGTGCAAGATGCATTCTTGTCTAACCAACCCAGTATGGTGTATGCATTCTTCACAGAAGTGTGATACTTTTTACCCAGCAGAAGACCTACTTAGCAATTTCTTTTACTGTGTCTTGTGGTGACATAGTTAATTTTTTCCATGTAGATCATCTTGCACTTCTCTCTTTTGAATGCATTCCTCTCATCATAAAAATTCCTCCAACTTTCACTATACTCTTGAGGTCTAATCCTGTCTCCCAGTGTATCTGAAATATCTGTGCACCTGGTTTCCATCTGTCTTAACAAACTTTCAATTTCCCACCATAAATGTTGTTAATGAAAGTGTTTTAAAAAGTAGACCTAAATTGTCACCAAAGCATGTCAGCAAGCCCATGATACATCCTTCCACATCTGTAACAGACCACTGATATATGGTTATCTTGTCAGCTTCATATTCACCCATGCAGCTACCTTATTTTGTCTCTTTCCTATTAAACTTCAATTTATTCATATTCTATATACACTTTTTTCTTTATTTTTTTTTTATGAGCATCTGTTATTTAATTAAATTATTACCTTAATTATTCTGCATTTGCATGCCAACATCTAAAGCATCTGATGTCTTAATCACTGCTGTCCTCTTTACAAAGTCTCTGATTATGTCCCACTCCTCATTTCTGGATCCATTTCCTTGTTCATGAACCTTTTACTTTAAAGACTGAGGGGGCAGTATAACATATTATAAGGGCAATATGGAACTGTAAAATCACTGTCATAGAAAAGCTGTTTGGAAGGGACCTCTGAAGATCACCTCATGTATCTTCTCTGAGCAGGAGTGCCCCTGCACTAGGTCAGATGAGTTACGGCTTTATCGACCTAAGTCTTGGAAACCACCAAAGAAAAAAGTTCCACAGCCTTTCTGGTCTGTCTGTTTCACATATTTCTATGTAAATATGTGTTTGTGGGGCTGTGTGTTACCTCCTAATGTCCAACCTGAGACTCTTAGGCATCAATTTTCCCCCAGCACCAAAATTACTTTGGCTTCAGCAACCTCCTTACCATGTTTTCAAAAGTCTTAGGCAGCTATCTCTGGAAGTACTGGCATTTTTGCTAGCAGGAATACACTGAAATTAAAACAATCACATTTCTATATGCTACAACAGAACTGTGTTGTCAAAGCCCCAGAATCCACATTTTATAGTTCAGGTGTCCTTCCCATTATATACACCCAAACTATTTGACAAACAGAAAAATATTACTGTTCCTTCCTGGACAAAGAGATAATTAAAAACTAGGCTGAAAAATAATAACGTGAAAAAATAATGGACTGTGAAGACTCTCTACCCTTCACTGAGAAATTATGCTTAAATTTTTGACTTTTTATTAAAAAGTTACAAAGATTATTATTTTTTTGGGTGTCAGACTATGCTTTTTAAAGTAGGAGCAGATTAAATGTAATTTCATAAACATATAAAAAACTCTGCCAGTATATCTGTGGCTAAGCCATAAAAAGATTGAAGTAAATATAGTGCAGTATTTAGATCTCTGAAATTCAAGTTTCTGCAATTCTGATAAAAACATCATAAAATACATTATGATAAATAGCAGAGTGGATTTTACTTGGCTAAAGTAGTAAAGTTTAAAAGTGAATATCTGTAAGCTAAAAATTAAAATCTAAAAATAAAGCTAGTAGGATATTAATATTTATATTGAACTTAGTGGCAAAAAGAATGCCCTGAGCATATTTCCTGCTTAAACATTGATGTAGTAAAATACCTTCAAGGTAGGATCTCAGACAGTACTTTGAGTCTGTACTTAATGATATTAAATGTAAAAGAGTAAATTATGTACAAACCGGTAAAAAGATAAAAATGCTAAAGTGTATTGTAGCTCTCTGTGTGATGTAAATCAGAAGAGCAGTAGACATAATTCAGTGTAAAAAGAGTGAAGAAAACACAGAACAGTTTTTTAAGTTAGATGATAAATATTTTTTAGATTTTGCAGAAATTTTACTCTTAAGTTTTCAAATATAGGATGTAAAATAAAATAGTATTTCAAATGATCACTTTTGTGTTTCTCTGAATACTTTGTATGCTGCCTACATACGAAAGGACCACTTCACTTACTTTAAAGATTAGCTGATGGTGAAGCAAAATATTTTTCAAGAATACATAGCTATACTATGCAATGTGAACTGTAAAATATTTAAATTATATTGTGAGAAAGAAGCTGATGATGGCTATTTTAACTTTGGAAAGCTGCTACAGGGTCTTTGAACACATTAAAAATAATGTATAGGAAATTAAAAACCATTGTGAAAAATCACAGAGAAAGAGCAGAAATTTGGTCGTGGTAGATGGAGCTGTATGACTGAAGCATGAGTTGGAATGTCTGATGATAGAGTTTAGTTGAAGAGAAATTAGTAATAAATCACACCTTCTTAGAGCTAGAGTAATTAATCTTTGTAATGGTCTATTGAATTAAGTAGTAAATTCATTACTTGGAGTCTTTACCAATAACACAATTTATTTCTGAAATTATCCCCCAAGATGCTGAGCTTGATAGTGTTTATTTCTGTAGCAGAGTATTTCCCACCTATGCAGAAGTTATGAACTAGAAATGTGTTGTGTAAAAGGTAAGTCTAAATTACTCTAGGAGATTTCCATTTCAGTTCTGTTGTTCTGAGTGGTTTGGTCTGATATTAAGACAAAGGGAAAGAGCTGGAGGGTGGTGGGGTTGGTGATTGTAACTTATTTGAGTACCTTCTCAGAGTTACACTTACTTATGGACACTTAAGTATTTTATTGTTTTATACGTTGCATGATTTATGTACAGTGTTTTTCCATGATGATTATATTCATTGCTTACATTCTTATGAATGTTTGTCCAGACACTAAGTCATCTAACTGGTGTACCTCCAGTTTCTGTCTTCATATATTCTCTGCCCTTTACTTGTGTTTCAGATCAATGGTATCTCTATCTTCCTGGCATAAAATTTCTGCATGCTTTGGAGTATGACTCAATTCTTTCATGCCTTTTGAATTAGATGAATGTTTTTATGATTGTATTGGGTCATGGATAACACTATTTACACTCCATGAAGGATTCTGGCAACTTTCTGTATGATTTAGAATGAAAATCTAAGATACTGATATTTTACTATATTTCATCACAGATATTTTTCATTTAGAGCTGTGACAAATTCTGCTATTTTTCTGTCATGGAAGTTCACATACACATTCACAGATTCCATGCAAATGCAAAATTTTATATTTTAGCTCTGACAGATGTAGAAGATCCCTCACTTCCTCAGGCTTGCAGCCTGAACAATTTAAGCCAAGCACGCAAAGTGCAAGACAGATCCTATCAACCACTTGATTGAACAAGAGTTCTGTATGATCAGTCCTTGTGGAGGACCCAAAAAATATTTCATGGTAGAGTTTCTTTTTCACATAAAAAATTTTGTTACATAGTCCGTTGCTATTCTTCTTTCCTTCTGTTTTTTTGTTCTTCTGTTCTTTTTATTATCCACTGCTACAGCCGTTTTTTCTGGTCCAGATTTCTCCTCTGCAGTGTACCCTGTCTTCAAATACAAGAATCAGAAGATAAAGGCTGTACAGCCCTAAAAAATAGCACTTGAAAATAACCTGAGATTTTCTCAGACTCTAGTGGCCATTCAAACACGAAATAGTGCTGAGAGCCCCTGTCAGATGTGATCCTGGCTTTGTGATGAAGCAAACAATTCTAATTTCCCTTTGACACCTCTGGGTCAGAAGGCCCTGGTCCCAGAATGTCAGCAAATGGCACAGGCTCTGTAGCTGGAAGAATTTTTCTATCTGAGCCATTGACAATCAATCAGGAGTCAAGGGACTCAGTTTGATTTCCCACATCTTCTAATCCAGGCTACTTCATTATCCAAATTAATCTTGTTCTATAGCACAGGACAGATGTAGATATATAGATGGATCTTACTAAGGGAGAATATCAATCTCTTGCAGAAAGGTGCCTGTTAGCTTCAGCAAGAGTCATGCATTTACTGGGCTAAATAAGACATGTTCTTTGCCTTATCTCTCCCACCAACCTTAACTTATTGGTTCTCTCCACTAAAGTAATGTGGATTTTCTTCCCTTTACAAGATTCCATATATCTACCTTTCACGAGCTTGTAGTTATAATTCTATCCTGAAGTGTCAAAAGGTGCTGGTTAACTTGTCCCAATAGCAACTGTGTTTTCAGGTAGCATCTGCCTCCAGAGCACTCAGCATCTCTGTTTTTTGGGTTGCTGGTACTTGGTGCTTGTTAGCCTTCCCACTGATGGTGTCCTTTCTAGTTGGAGTTGCTGCTGCCAAAAAGATGACATAAATCCCAATCCCGTGCCCACACCTTGCTGAAAAGAGTTTTCTAAAGATAGGAAATTCTTAAAAAACCCTCCAAAACTTTTCATGAGGGGAATTTTGGAATTATACATTAAGTAAGATGTCAACACATCTGATTTTTTCATTAAACTCCTTCAGCTAAGACAGTTGTTCACATTCTCAAAGTAAAGTGATTCTTGATGTCTGTATAGCATTTATAGACCAAGTATGGACTGAAGTCTATAGTGAAATGTATAGAGTAAGAGAATAATTTTGTTATCTCTTTGTATTTCTAGCTATGGCTTTCCTAAAAATGTTTTGAAGACTGGTATTTGTCTAGTAGATACTCAGAGCTCTCTCAACCTTGAGTTACGTCTGTCTATGGTATACAGAGCTGATTGCAGCACTTGATAAATTGATCCTGTAGTTGAGACTTACGTAAAGAATTAGAAGAAAGGAGTAATTACAGAGTAAGAAACTCCATAGTTACTGAACCATATGGGGGAAGTACTGGTGGGAATTTTAAAGAGCTGTGGGATGGTGATGGCCAAAAGACAGAAGAGGCATTGTGTTCCCCTGCTATACATTGTCCATCTGTTAATTAACTTCTCATAATCTTCCTCCCATTCTTTTACAGTTATGGCTAGAATTTCTCTCTTACGTCCTATATTTGAGAGGAAACTGAAGTGGTAGTGGCCATACTTTGCTTCAAGTGTCTCTTTGCTTCCAGAGAGGGCCATAAGGGCTGGAACAAATCTACCTGTCAATCACACATCCCAATGAACTTTAGTAATAGGTCACTAATCTTGCTTTAGATAACATCACTCTACAGTTGATCTTTTCCAATGTATTTGTAAATGCTGAGTTGAAAATTCATACTGTGCTCTGAATTTTGAAGTGAAAAATTGGAATCATTCTACTTGAATACTGTGCACCTGAATTCTTCAAAACAACATGTTAAATCCTGTTGTAATATTAAAACTTTTAATGATAAGGCCGGATTCTGCAATTCTGTCTAATATGTCTTCAGCAAGCAATCAGATGGTCATTGCAGGATTGTAGGACCTGGTCTACACTTATAAAACATCTCTATCGAGTTATGATACTGTTAAGAGTTATTAGAAAATATTTCTGAGGATATTAATATCTAATTATGCTAAACTGATTTGTAATTAATTCCACGGGAGCACAAGAATAATGCTTGCAGAATTAATTAGGACAACATTAAATGGAAGACATTTTTCTTTTCTATTTGTTTGGTTTAAGAAATCAATGTAGTTATTTTGGAAAGTTTCACTGTTTTTCTGTCTTCTTGAGCTTCACAGTCATGCATGTAAGAAATTATTTTCTTCTTTTAACCTACCCATTTTACTTATGCTCCAGTTTGAAACCAAACAAGTATAAGGATTGCAAGTCAGGATTTATTCTTCACCTTAATTAAAGATTCTCCTAGTCCCTCAATAAAAGTCCCTTAATTTGTCCTATGTAAGATAATGACCGTTTAGGACCTTGGCAAGCCTAAAGGGTTTTTTGAGCTGTTCTTTTGGGCTACTTAGCTTGATATAAATGCAGTTAGGCATGACCTCATTTACCTCTCATGGAAATAGATAATAGTGGCAAGATGTCAGTCCTTTATTTAGCTGTTTTAATGCCAACTTTTACTCTTTTTTCCCTCTTCACTGCTGACCTTCAGGATATGCTGCAAAGCCCTACCTGTTTGCCAAGTTTTCTATAAGGGTTGAAGAAAGAACACTTAAGAAAAGAGTGGGAAGTATCTCCATTCCTGTGGATTAGGGAAGGGCTTAACTGGTGTTGTCTCACCTCCTTAGCTGCAGCTGGAGGGATCAGAGCACACTGAAGAGGACAGACATTTAAGAGGCACTTCAAGACACCGCTATGTTTTTTAAGTCCCTTATTAGCTTATATAATTTTTTTCTCTGGCCCCATGAATTTCAAGGGATGTGAACAGATGCCCTTGTTGTCTTCCAGGACCACAAATAAATTCTCACTTTAGGGTTGCTTAGGTGCAGCTCTACAAAGAAAGTAACTGTAGAACATCCCAAGGTCTTTGCCCTATGGTGAATTTACATACACTTAATTTTGTAAAATCTGTTTTAACACCTGTTCATTAACTGAAGAAATTTCAATACATTCTTTCCTGTAAAAATTACTTATCTGTGCTACTCTAGTGCACAAAAGTCTAATCTTTGCAGGTCCTCACTGGAATAAGTTGTTCTCCAAGTAGACTTAGGTGTAATCCTTACATGAAAGATTCCCCTCTCAAATAAGCAACATTTGTATTTAAATGTGAAACAGAATTCTGATATCTAAGCATGAATGCCATTCTATGTTTCTTTGCTATTTGGCAGCAGACTTTTTGTTCACACTTTTGTGTTCAAGAGGTGCACAGATCAGATGTTTTTCTCCTCTCTGCTTTCTTTGATAGGAAAGAGAGGAGTTGTTTCCAGGCTCCACAGCTTTGCACTGAGATACTGCTGCCTAAAGCTAATTTTGGCTGCTTAGAAACACTTTGTCCATTTTTTTCTAAAAGCGCCTGAGATTTAAACCTACTATCTCCATAGTCCCAGGCTGCTTGGCTTGCTTGCTTCTGTGGAAGGGGTAGCTGTTAAATCTAGTTTTAATGCAAATGGCTCAGCAAGAAGAAGCAGCCCAGAAAAAGTGGAGTAGACCAGATAAAGTGTGATTGTTGTCATGTCTTTTCATGAGCTTTTGAACATGTTTCTAGCCTGCTGGCTTCAGCTTTTCTCATGAAGAACTTCATTTTATTTTTAAGAAACTGTTTCTAATGTACAACCATATTTCCCTTCTACTTAAGGGTACTTTCATTTCCAAGCTGATCATGCCCCAGTTAGAAAATCACTCAGAATGGTAGTAGCAGGTAGCAAAGTTGTTTAATTTTGCCAACTTTCAGCACAACTTCAACCACAGACTTCAAAGTATACCTCAAAAGAAAGGTGGTAGCATTTTCCATTCACAGATGTCAGAGTTCTGAAACGGATTGGGTATGAGCTATCCATAATAGCCTGCAGCAAGGAGTTCTCAGAGTACAGCTTCATCCAGTTTACTAAGGCAGTTTGCTGACCACATAAGCTACAACAGCTTACAATATGTTCCCCAAAGGTAAAGTCTTTAGATGCTAGATATAACACCTAAAAAAAATAATTGTTTTCCATAATCGAATCCTCATTTATTCCTCCATTAACAAGATCACTGCTTGCATGACATTGCATTGCACGATCTACTAATGAGTTAAGTAGTGTGACAGAGGTAAGTGTGCACAGATATAAATTTGTGTGCATTCCACAGATATCTCTGTGTGAGAATATACACATGTAGATGAGGGTTCTCTCTAGGTATGAAGGTAGAAGGTGGGAGCACAGGAGGTACAGAGAAAGCCCTTCTCTTGCCCAGGAGCCCTCCACCGTGCTGCCCATCTGCAGTACCTGACAACTGCATCACCTCCACAGAACACAGAACACATCTACATTAGGGATGAGCACCTAGTCCAGGGAGAGGCAACAAAGAAAATTTAGGGCCTGAAGCACCTCACCTTTGAGGGAAGGCTGAGACATCTGGAACTTTTCATTCTGAAGATGAGAAGGCACAGGAAGGATGTTACCAATTTATAAATATGCCTAAAGGGAGGGTGCAAAGAAGACAGAGACAGGATTTTTCAGTGGTGACTGGTGACAGGACCGGAGGCAATAGGTACATACTGAAACCCAGGAGGTTCCCTGTGAAAATCAGGAAACTTTCTCTGGGAAGGGTGGCTGAGCACTGGCACAGGTTGTCCGAAGAGGCTGTGGATTCTCCCTCTTTGTGGGCCATCTGGAGATGGTCCTGGGAAACTGTTTGATCTGTGAGGTTGAAGTGGGTTGATCTTCAGGGATCCTTTCCAACCTAATTCACATGCGATTTCTGTCATCTGGAGTAAATACGCTAAATTTTAGCAGAGTAATTGTCAAATGGATTCTTCTTCTGGTAATGTCTTTTATGTTGAGTGCACCTATTTGCATATTTGTCCTTTACATAGTTTTTATTTTTGTATGTATTTTATAAATGTTTATTTATAGTTGATGTGTCAGAACCCCAGTGGTGATGGTGCCAGCTCCAGGTTGCACTATCTGAGGTAATTTTGACCAGTTCTCGTTCTGGAAGTGGTCTCACTTCTGACCAGTGCATAATAATTGAGAACAGAATTGTGAAGACCTCTCTTGGTCCTTAGGTTATCAAGCTGAATGTTGTTTCAAAGGTAACTGTATTTTGCACTGCTCTTAGTGGTGCTGGCATGGGGTGTATTTGGCCACTAATTAATTTTTTTTCTGGCTGGTATGCTGTATGAGATGCCCTTTTGTTTTTCTGGACTGTGTTCATCTTTTGTCCTTGCCAAAGTTTATTTCTTTTGCTTATCTTCACTAAGATAGCTGCTGTGTTACTTGGAATTATTTTACCTTGCAAATCCAAAAATAGTTTGAAAATTTTTGGATGAGACTTAAGACCTGCAATGAGTAGCAAATTGCAGGATAGATGCCCTATGGCCTATTTCCAGTTTAAAATGCTGTTGCACAGTTGCATAACTGAAGAGCTGAACTCAATTCTCTTGTCCAGTTTTTTCCTGTGAGGCCTACGCTGATACACTTGCACAGGGCAAAAACCTACACTTTTTCAATATTCTACTAATTTTAATAAACCAAATAAAAAATGGATTATGGCAAGAATTTGAAATAAAGTTATAATCAAATTCTAAGTATCATTCTTAAGGTTTCAGTCAATAAATTGTTTAGAAAAATGTAGAAACCATCTTATTATTTCAGCAGATGTGAAGTTTGACAATTATTTTTTTTTTGTCATCTTGCAGTAGCCAGATTACAATGTGATAGCTGAAATTAAGCAGCTATAATTCGTGGAGTGTAGGAGCAGATCCGGGTGAAATGTGACTGACATACCACCCTGTAGTTACATGGAAGAATAAAGTGTAAGCAAAATATTTGGAGTAATTATAAGCCAATTTTTTAATTAATAAAAATATGGATTTTTGCTCTTTGATAATTACTCTAGTTTAGAAAAAAAAATAAATCTTTAAACCTCTGGCAGAAGTCCTTTACTGTTTTTCTCTCTTTTTCAGTCTCTTTATTCTGTATGGTTTTATCACTTCCATATATTTTTTGAATTATTCTTTTATTTTCAGCAAGTGTTTTCCACACTTTCAACTAGGTCCTCTGTGGCTCCTCTTCCTCTATTCCCATTGCCTCCTGCCTTCCATTGTTACTGCTGAAACCCGTGTTTTCAGACAGCAGTCTGCATTGTTAACGTTCTCTGTAGCACTCATCCTCAATCTTTTTGTAATGAAACAACTTCTTCCAAAATGCTTTTTTTTTAAAGCAAGATTCAAGTCATACTGGTAAAAGTGAAGCCAAGGGACAAGGGGTCAGGAAAAGGGCTAATAGAGTTTTAAGTTATTTTCTGCAGTGTTAAGAGAAGGGTTGGTGCTTTAAAAAAGAGTATATAATCACAGACATTTGCTTGTGCTGCTGGAGATGTGAAAGTTAAAACTGAGGTTGACAGGAAAAGGGAAGTATGATGTTGCCTGCAGTCTGTAAGTGCAAGTATTTTTCTTCACAAAAGCTGGAGACACTCCTCTGAAAGCTTATCTGATAATGGCTACTGTCAGCTGCAGACTATCAATTTACAAGGACCTCTTATCTGGTCTAAGGCAATTCTTAACATTCAGGTTTCTTAGCACTTTGTTCTCTGTGTTGCCATTTCTTAGGTGCCAGAGTATGAATTACCTGATTATGGAATTTCAAAAGTGATGGGACTGGGGAGGGAAAGAAGGGTAAAGGCTGAAACCAGATGGAGTAAATTGTGTATTATTTACTATAATATCTATCTGACTAGGTGGTCAGATTAGTTGAAGGCCCACTTGGCAAAGACAATGACAAATTCTGAGAAATTTAATTTAATATGTTTCTGTAAATGCCATTGCTAATCTGTACTAGAATTCCTGCTCTCCAAGGATGTAACTATTTCTCCAAACCTCTCGTGTATTCTTTATTTCAAATGCTTGATTCATTAAGTGATCTTCTAAATTTTGAAACTGATAGCTGTTTATTTATCTCAGCCTGATCTCCCAGCAAACTGTGAGTTTCTTCTGCTACATTAACCTTTCTCTCATGGTCCTCCTGGACCTGACATGGTAACAGTACCCTCGGGCTTCTTATTGAAATTTCAGCAACTTGCCTCTAACTCAGTAAAAAATCCTATTTTGGGGGCATTTTGGTTGTTTGCTTAATTTGTACCTTAAAATAACAACAACACGTTAGTAGATTTTCTCAGTAATTACAGAACAAAACATAACAAACTGAAAAGCCCCCATTTTCTGATCCAGCAAGAAATTCCAGCAAATTTTAAGATCTCCATGGAGAAAATAACTAATAAAATATATATTTTAAGTGGACAACTGAAATTATTTTGTCCTTGTCCTCTTTATTAGTTGCTAATTTTATTGAGAAGAATAACTGATCTGAGAATAGTGGGTTGTTAAAGTGCTTTCATTTCTTTGACTATCTGTGTGCCAGTAAATGAAATGGGCAAGAGACCACTCTGGCTGGCTGGTAAAGCACAGCTTAAATCTCTGCAGCTGGTTTCACCACCCAAAATGGAGTGGTCATATCTAAACTGCCTGTTGGAAATGAACCTTATCCCAGGGTGACTCTCAAGCCTTGCTCTGGACTCTGGACTGAAGAGTCCTTCTAGATGACCCAAGCTACATCTGTGCCAGAGAGTGCTAGAGATGTAAAAGCAGAGATAGCTGTATTACAGAATTTGAGCCCTGGTTAAGTTATTGGTGTAGACATGGATTCTATGGTGCCACAGAGCTTTTAGCAGGGGCAACTGCAAATAACTACCTTCCTCTTTTTTTCAGTACTTTTTTTATCCTTCCAAACCAGTGCAGCAGTGATATGAAAGCAATTCCTTACAGTATTAGTTCTCTAAGTCCTGTTTCAGAACACTGTAATTATAAATTAATGTTATGGATGCCATAAGAAGACTTAATACATTTCATCTGAAAGGCTATCCTAGTTCTCCTAAAAATGAATGTATCAATCGTTGGTCTGACAGTACAAAGCCATATTACAGCCTAAGTGATAACTTCTCACAGTACCTTTTTGTGCATGCCTCTCAGGTATGGATTGCAAATGTGGAATCAGAGTGCTCTTTGTCTGGCTGGTATGCTGTATTGTCATGATCAAAATTCCTCCTCTGCTGCAGAGAAGTACTTGTACAATGATATGCTTATTTTTTTCAGTACAGTGATCTGCTGAGGTAGAAAGAAATTTCTGAGTTCTTTGTCTATATGTCTGAGGAGCAAAAACAGTGTTTAATAGAATTGTTTGCTGAATAGAGTGTATAATAAAGGCAGATAAAGTCTTACCTTTCGGTTTCTGAACCTTAGTACACTTTTTCAAAGCCATTAGATGGGTTGAGAACTCATGTACAGCTGTAACCAATTGCTTTAACCCCCACTTTTTAGATTGTGTGTTCACCCAGAAATCCCAAATCACAAATAGAGGATAAGTGAGAACTAAACCAAAAAGTGGCTAATCTGTTGAAGGGAGGATAATTGCTGTGTGAACAAAAGGCAGGACAGAACTTTGAGACTGTCAAATTCAACTGCTGTCTCTGAGCAAGGCCAGCTTCAAAGCTACATGAGGTTGTTCAGGTTCTCATCCTGTCAACTTACATTCTGTAAGATCTGATGTTCCACAGCATCTCTGATCCATCTGTTTTAAGGCTCTCCAGATGTATGTCAGACCCTGGAATAACTCATAGTTATTCCGATACTAATATACATCTTTCTTTGTGCACCAAGGAAGGCAAATTCTGTCTCTAAAGGTCCTTTAATGGACTAAATAAGAGAAGGAGGTATTCAGGTATAAAAAAAATTAGTTGTGATGCACTTTGTTTTTAACTGAAAAAAATTAACATTTTCACAGGGAAAGAAATTTTCATTGTGATATACTTAAAACATAGGGAATAATATTCATACATATGAACTAAGATGATTTGCTTATATTTATCTTTATTAGAATAATGCACGTAGTTAAAAAAGAGCCCTGCTTTCAAAGAGAATGTCATGTTAAATTTCTATTTTAAGTTTTTTTTAAAAGAGAAAGTATAAAAAAACCAACACTTTTTTTCCTCCTGATATTTGTTAATATCAAATAGTAATAATGTAGAAAAAAACAGATATATTTTTATAAGGCATTCCACGCTACCTTCTAGACTCAGGCAGTATGACTCATGTTCACAGTTTTTGTATAAACAGTCTGAAGAAAAATTATGAGGAAAGTATTAGCCTGCTTTACTTTTCAGATGCAGTCAAAATTTCATTGAATAATTTACCCTTGTAATAAAATTTCAGTAAAATTAAGGTATGAAGTGTAACTGAGTATCTGTTTTCTTGATTTACACTTCATATGCAAATTCCTGTGCTGGATGCATCATATTGTTAGCATCTTCCAATAGTTTATTGCATGTTGAATACATTCTGACACTTGGTATTTCTGTAGAATATTCAATGCTATTTTTTAATGGGTTTGTGTCATATATACATATGTGTCTGAAATATATATAATGCTTATATTGATATATATGTGTCAGTCTTATTGAAGGCAAGTTCAGAATGTCAAAGAAGGTTTTTGGGGTTGGGGTTTTTCTTCCCCTACTTAGAGGAGGAAGTTGCAAGTCTGTTTGTGATCTTCTTTGCTTTCTGTCGGAAGTAACATGCACAATTTTAGGCTGGACTTGCAGAAAGAATCTACTGTAAAATGCTTCATGCTGTCCTTCATATCTCTTTTGTATAATCAATTGTAACTAGTGGTTGATGAAACTGATTTTATTTTTAAAAAAGACAGAACCTCCTTATGAGATTGACCATAAGTGAAAGCTGAGGCAAAATTGTGTTGGAAGTAGTATGTTCCATGTCTTTAATTAGAATGGAACACAAGTTCTATTATACTTTGTCCAAGGTATAAAAAACTTGGGAAAAAAAATTTACTTTGCAGAAGGTCAAAAAATAAGCAGTACAGTAAGTGCCAAGAAGAACACTGAAGAAATAGCTGTGTTTAAAAGCACTAAAATGCTGACCTTCAGAAAGAATAGTGGCAGATAATGCTTTTATTTAAAACAAAAGGCTTTATCTTTTTATGAATCAGATGCATTTTCATAATCAGCATCAGTTAGAAGCCTTCACTGACAAATATTACTTTTAACATTTCTAGACTTAGCCTACTTTCAACACATAAAGAAAAGACCTTGCCCTTCACTGCCTTTGGAAGAACAAAATACCAAAGGAAAAGTATGTGTGATAAGTTATTTAATAAACAAATGGATTAATCTTGGATGTACTTCCTCTTAAAGCAGGGGGTTTTTTTTATCATTTGGAGTTATAACCACTGCAGTTCTGTCCTGGGTTTGGATGGGATAGAGTTAATTTCTTTTCAGTAGCTTGTACAGTGCTGTGTTTTGGATTCAGTGTGAGAAAAATGCTGATAACACACTGATGTTTTGGTTGCTGCTAAGTAGTATTTATCCTAAGTCAAGGACTTTTTTTCTGTCTCATGCTCTACCAGTGAGGAGATAAAAAAAAACCAAACCATCAGGGAGCAAAGCCAGGACAGGTGACCCAAACTGTCTAAAGAGATATTCCACACCGTAGAACATCATTCCCAGGATAAAAAGTGGGCAAGTAACACAGAAGGGGGGCTGATGGGGATGCATGGACAGGGTCTGGCATCAGTCAGCAGGTGTTGAGCACTCCTGTTGTACATCACTTTTTTTTAGCCTTTTGATTATTTTTTTTCATTATCATCACTATTATTTACTATTATTTTTAGTTTTACTTTTGTTTCAATTATTTAACTCTTTTTATCCCACCTAAAAGTTTTACTTTTTATTCTTCCCATTCTACTGGGATGGGGGAGGTGAGTGAACAGTTGTGTAGCTCTCAGGACAGTTTTTATCATTTGGTTTTATAACCACAGCAATCCACACCAACATTTCACATAAAGATCATGTCTGTCTACATTTCTGTAAACTGAGGTCACTCAAACTTAAATAATGGGCTTTAGGATATAATTTTGCTATTCGTTGAAGTTCAGGTGTGTGACTATGTCACATGCAAACTGCAGCTGATCATTTTGATTTCTAAAACAGAACATGCTTAGTTCATCAGAGTTTCTACCCTCCCTTGGTTTTATCCAGGTCAAGACAAGTGTCTCTCTCTTTTTAAACCTGCCAGCGCACAGTTTATAGTCCATTAACACTTTTGCCCAATTGGATGACAGTATTAAAATGTAAAAAGTGAAATAAAAAAGTTAGAGTTCAGGTTGCTCTGCCCACTCAGACAAAAAGGCAGTAATGAAAGCTGACGGATCTGTACCTTTCTTTTTTTCATGTAAGTGGTAATTGAGTACCTCAGCTGATAAATTGAATAGAACTATGCTTCTCTGCCTTTCTTTGACTATCCTTGTAATATGGGTAATTTGTACTACAAAAGATAGATACAGTCTGAGTATTGCAAAGTTATAACCATTTACTTATGACAAAGATGTCATAAATTCTTTCTTCTTCATCTGCTTGCTGCTACTTCTCTATTCTAGCCATAAATGTGAGCAGAATCTTGTTGTATTGGTTCTTGCAACTCCATTAGCAAATATGGTACAATTGCTAGATTGGGTTGTCAGGGGTGATTTTGCTGGAGAGAATAAGAGAATATTAAAATGAAAATTTTTTTGTCTTAAGGAGCTAAAAAATACCAAAAATACATGTAACATCATTCATAGGTTAACTAACAAAACTTTCTCTGGCCTGTACACTCTATTTTCCTGACCCAATCACACTAGTCTCATGTTGTGGCATCAAAGAGATGTTGTGGAGAAAAATTTCATGCTCATCATAGATGTACAAATTTATTTATTTATCTGTTAACTTGCGCAGAACTTTTTCAGAACATCCTGGAATTCCAGTGAGGAAGGAAAGGGAGAAATGTTCACTTGAGAGAAAATTTGTATTGGAAATTGATGTAGAATCTGTAAAATTCTAGCTAAGAAATCCCTGCAACGTGTCTTAACAAACTGTAGAAGCAAAGATATGTCTTAATCTTCTCTAAAGTAAATACTTTATCATAATGAGCAGGACTCGTCACAATGGTAAATTGCAACTTCATTCTCATTTCCTTTATATTTCACATGATGACATTACACAAAAAGAATTGTCAAGCCTGTGTAGAATATAGCATCACTCAAATATACAGAGACCTCTCCAGACAGCATAAATTACAAATTAACCCCAGAGACACAGTCACGTCTTTCCCATCTCTTGCCTACTTCTAAAGGAAAAAGAAAAGTATAATTGGACAAAAGCTACTGTAAGGAATTACGTCCCCAAAATAAATTGATTGTAGCCTGTATAAATCTAGTGATGCAGGTTGTGGCACAACTCTAGAAGGAACTGTACAAATGTGGAAGAGGAAACTTTAAGCACTGGAGCACAAAAAGAAGACTGGGGAAGGATGTAATGCAGAAACATGAATATGTTTGTCAAACTTCACTGCCAAGTCAAATAATTCTTCAAGCCATGCTCCCAGAATCTTGCAACATGTAAGACTTCTCCAAATGGCTCTTGAGCTTCAAGCATATTCCCTGAAATCTCAGTGGGGAAGCTTTTTATTCTTGAAAAATGAGCTGGTCTGGGTTCAAGACTGTCTGGGAGCTGGGTACAAACCTGATAGATATGGGACCAATCTTTCTATCAAACTTTATATGTCTGAAGACAGAGCTACTTGTCCTTTCTTGCACAAAGACACAAAATTTCCTTCTTTTTATTATTTTATCCCTCTAAATTCTGTGGCTAGATAAGAATGGTTTGAACTGAAATAGTGTATAAGGGTCCACCCCTGTCAAACAAAGTGACAAGAAGTGACATGGAACAGCTGGTCTAAAGGACACGTTAGGTGGATTTTGGGCTGTAGAGGTAGCATGAAGTCGTCATTCATTTTTAAAGTAAAATATCTGAACTACCTTCTGAATGGCTTTTGTTAGGCAGACTATTTCAGAGAGCACAGGCTCACAGAAAGTAAATGCAGCCAGGAAACCACATACGTTCTTCTCTCAGTTTCTCAGAACTTCTCTTTCAGAAAGTTGCTGCTAGTCATTTCTGTTTATTGTTCTCCCTGTTTCTAGCTGTTCAGTTTGCCAGATGAACATAATTACTGACAGAAATTACAATAATTTTAAAAGTAAAATTTAATTACTCTTACCATCCCCTTCCAAACTGTATCTGAAAGGATTTAGAAGGGTTCAAATTTCAGACCACCGTACCATTATCATAGAAAATTCCATATTCAACATTCTTTGACTTTTTCTTCCCCCTTCCATACATAATAGTTTCCATTCATTTGCAGGTCAGTCTATTTATCCCTAAATATGATTATACTGCTTTCACCATTAAGGAATAGGAAATTGTGCATTCTGGGCAAACTTAGTTCTGGCATCTGCCAAATGCACATCTTCCCTGAAAACCAGCTGGCTTCTGCTAGGTGCAGTTCTCCCTTACGCTGGGAATCTGATGATGCCATATCTTATTATCATCTGAATGTCTGGTCACAAAGGATGACTAATAGATAATTTCTGGACAGAGTACTCATTTTTTGCACTTCTTGATCTCTATAGCCTTCTCTATGTAAAATGTGTTTTGAGTTTCTTGTATCTTAAGGATGATAATATTGAACTAATACATTAGGAAAAGATGTTTATATAGATAGTATGCAGCTTTGGAATTCAAGTTGATGCAGTGCATTCCTACAAAATATGACCTGATTGAACTAGCAGGTTTCTCTGCTGGGCATTTCCATCAGTGATTCATATGGTGAATAACATGAAGCTCCGTTAGAATACCCCTACCTGTGTACAAGGGACACAACTGAAATTTACAGGCATCTCATAGATTACAGTAACCACAATTTTTTTAAAAAATAAATTAGATTAAAAAAAATTTAATTATTTATTTTCACCTTTTTGTAAAATAACATACCTGTGTTTTAAAGAAAGATGGCCCCAATTAAACAAAACAGAGAAAATAAAAATAAATTTCTATAGTTCTGTTCTGGTTTTATTTCCTGTCACTTAAAACCTTTCCCTAAAATGTGGACCATCTCCAGCTGCTGTCCAGTTAGGAAAATGTCCTCTTTTCTTCCTTTTAATGTAGCATCAGCACACTGAGTGAAGATGTAGTAAAATGACTACAAATACTATGAAACAGAAAACATGTAAAAAACAGTACTATAAGAAGCTGAGTTTGGCTGTACTGGTAACTGGCAACTTTACATCAGCACCCTACAGAACAGCATCCTTACTGCTGAAGGTTTCCTAATAGGAAAACTTTGATTCCTGGCAATTGTTCTGGTCTTTGGCACTCAGCACAGCCATGACTGTGGTCGAGGTTCTATCTACAAAACTTCCGTTTGCTAAATTGCTAACAAAGAACAAATGTTTTACCAAGCCATAAGAAAATGGTTGCAAGGTTGAGACATGAGATGGATGCAGTGCTATATCTGGACTCACACTTTCTTTGCAACCTTGTATACACATTCACAAATAGATTCATAAATGTATGTATATAAAAAAATACATATTTTTAAATGTGGCCTAGATTTGCTGTGGAGTGATGGCTCATGCAAACAGAGTGCACAGTGTATGTCCAATGTAATAGATACACAGTAATGAGGCAGGTCTTCTGTTGCTGGATAGACAAATCTAGGTGACTCTTGTATGTTGACATCAACTTTGGTCTTATTATAGACATCAACTTTATTCCTGTTTTCAATTTTTGAACACAGTTTGGGTGAATAATAAAGAAGTACATCTATTTATTTTTAAATAAAATCCTTTTCAAGAATTAGCACAGTAGGCAATGTGTTCAAGGCACTCCTAAAGAAAGGTAAACAGTAGAACAGCAGGTCCCTTTGGAAGTAATAATATGTAAAGGGTTACACTGATACTTTAAATAAAGTGCTTCATGCTGAACTGCTACAAATCTGAGAGCTGGCAGCAAATGGAGATTTCCTTATATGTTTTTTTTTTAAGAGGATGTTAAAAGCCTATTTTTTTGCATTTTTATTCATCACAAAATCTTCACTGTGTAGGTCTTTGGAGGCAGAGGAAGACAAGGCTTTCTTGTTCCATCTGTTTTCAATAGGAACAGTTACCTGCTTTTGACTGACTTCTGCCTGTTCCTTCCTTGAGACTTACAAACTCTTGCAATATTCTTGCTTTCCAGTGCTAGAATGAGATTCCCATGCTTTTGCTTTCTTGGGAATCCTTTGTGGGATTTTGCAGCTGCAAAAGATTCTTGTTCTAAGAAGGTATTTCACAAGCCAAACAAGTCTCTAGTACAATGGTTCACATGGAAGTTCTCTAATGCACAGCATGGCCATGAGTTTTCCCTTTATCTCCCTCAGGCTTGTAGATTGAGCCTGGTTAGGCAGGGGGTGATACCTGGACTTACTACCCTGCAGTTTCCGAAGTATTCAGGTTTGCAATTTTGGTTCTAGTAGCTTAAGTGTCTTCTCACTGAAGTGGAACAGACAGCAATCTAGACAATCACATAAAAAATTCTCAATCAAATTAATTTGAAGTGTATTAACCTGAAAATTGGAAAAGCAGGTATCTTGTTCCAGATGTGTCATGAAAGACTAAAGCCAGGAGAAGAATGTCAGAATAGCCACCATTGCCAGGTTCTGCTTCATGTTAGGATATAAACATTAGAAAGCTGTCATGCTCTAAGATGTCTTTAATCTTGTTGTAATTACATGTCAAATTAAGGGGTTAAGAAGGTCAACCTTTTTATTTGCATTGTCATTTTTCTTTTCTGAAATTAATTTTTCATATCAGAAATTACTCATTCATGGGTCCAGGGCAAAGTAAATATAAATGCTTGGGAGCCAAGACAATGAGTTAAAGATGTCCTCTAATTAACTTTGCTTTATTAATGTTTCACTTACTTGAAGTAATTAGATTCACAGAAGTAATATAACTGTGATTTTAAAATAAATTATATACATGTTTTAGATAACAGGAGGGAAATCAATCTTCCACTGCAACTGCATCTCAACTTGAAAAATACAAAAACATGGACCTGTGGCCCTGCACACTTGGCACTTGAGTGAGGTTGCTCACATCTTTGAGTGCAAGCAGTGGTATGCTGACAGGATTAATGAATTTGCCTTGATTGGGAGTTCAAGCTGACTGAAAAAAAATGACCTTTCAATAATAATAATGATATATCTATTTGTATAGCTTGTTTAATATAATGCATATTGCATGCGTACAAAATAGGTAGCCAGTAGATAGACTCAGTCCAGAACTACAACAACATGCTTACCATTTTTTGTTCTCTTTACCTATAGTTTATAGCAAGCAATTCAAATTAAAATCATGTTCTGAAAGTGGCTGAACCACTTTTTTTCCAGAATAGTTGTCAAAAGACAATGAAACTTAATGGTTAAAAATATTTAGTGAATGTAAATGTAGTTATCCTAAGGACATATCAGTATTCCAATAATTTAAGTGATGCTTTGATTAGATTTCTTTCTACTGAGAATAATTAAATTCATAGAGGGAGGCTATATTAAACACAAGAAGACATTAGCAAAACTAGAGAAGAGGCGATGGCATCAGGTAATCAGAAAAATATAGGATTGTACACTTTAGATGGATTAGGGGAAAACAATACCAGAGAAAAATATGAATTCCTAAGTCATAAAGTTATATAACCAACAGAATGTGTATTTGTGTGGTCCTAGAAAAGGAATATCCACAGAAAGAGAGGTCCATCTGAAAACAACTGGTGTTTCTAATGTATCCACATGATACAGTTTATTCAGTTTGCCTTTAATATCCTCTAATATTTTATAAGGTTTTTCTCTCTTTCCTTAAAATAGAAAGATACTACAGTCTGAGTAGTCTTTAAATTTGTGATTACATGTCAAATTAAGGGGCTAAGAAGGTAAGCCTTTCTACTTTGGATTGGCTCTTTTCTCCTTTTCTGAAATGAATTTTTCATATCAGAAATTATTCATTCATATGTCCAGGGTAAAGCAAATGTAAATGCCTTGGAGATAAAACAATGAGTTAAATGTGCCCCTATAGAAATCACTCCATGTTATTATGAGAACTTATTGTAAAGTATGGTAATAACCTACCTTTCATGTGTGATGTTGAAAATATTATAGTGACACTACTATAGAATAGGAAATGTTTATGTTTAACTAAAGTATAATGTACACTCCCTGAATCAGAAGAAAAAAAAATCTTCACTACGCATACTTTTACAGAAGCAGATAGATTTGCACAGTTCACACATTCAATATATTTCCTGCATTAATTACTTGAATTTTAACTGGTTGTTTTAAATTCTTAAACAATTTGAAATTATCAGGCAGAGCTGAAGTGTTTGGGTCTGGACTTACCTGTACAGGAAATTGCTTCTATCCATTTTGAAGTGGCATTTGGCATCTGTTTTTCATCCAGGCCTTCTCATTTCTGTTTTGCTGATAGTATCTTTCTGGAATGTCTAGTGGAGAAATATAAATTAATGATGCTAATTTATTAGGTACTTAAACA
Organism: Poecile atricapillus; assembly: GCF_030490865.1. NCBI lineage: Eukaryota > Metazoa > Chordata > Aves > Passeriformes > Paridae > Poecile > Poecile atricapillus. Next base: position 28,864,528 of record NC_081251.1, read on the forward strand.
CTACAACTACTTTGTGGGATCAAAGTAGTTGGTCTGATACAGCTATGTACCAATGCTTTCTAATCCATTCAGTCATAGACTTGAGTTATATTCATTGTTTAACCATATAACCACTTTGTGCTCAGGCTTTAAAGACAGTGCTATAGAAAATTATATAAATTATTTTCTTTTGTCTGAAAGTTGCTTAATTGGATATGTTTGTTTTCACTACCCATTTAAAATGTAATAATGAAGTCTGCAGCAAATCTGGAAGCATTCATATTTGTATAGTGTTTAGTGATCTTAGGCACTTAGTTTTGCTTAAGTGGTATTATTAGGGAGAGAATTTTTACTTTCAGTAGGCCTCCAACACTAAGAGTTAACAATCCAGATAACAAATGAACATATTTGATGTGGTAGAACCAGGAGCATGGACACTGATTCTGACTTAGCAAGTGAATGTACCTCTGCAAGGCTAGGATTATAGCTTGCTACGTGACATCGATGAAATAACTTTCACAATATCCAAAAATAATATTATAGTATTGTTGGAAAAGCCACCCCTGGTTTGACACCATCCTTTGCATCACAATCTGCAATCTTGACATATAAGGCCAGTCACTTATCCGAAAGCAGTGATTGTTTACAGACAGAAACTATTAGAAAAATTATTTTTCAAAATAAATTGCATCACTCTACACTATTACATAATTCTATATTATTTCCTGTCTTCCTGATTTGTTTGGGGTTTTTTTTGTTTGTTTGTGCAATACAATTTTTTTTTTCAAAAAGAGCTTTTTAAAATAGAAACATATTAAGGTTATGCATCTTTGAAGATATAAAAACCTTTCTGAAATTGCAACTGAGAACAGAAGTTTTTAATATAAAAATATTGTAAATGATGTTGTAGATGCTTCTTAGCAAAATGATTACAATATATGACTTCTCCTTAGTGATGCATTTTTTAAATTAAAAGTAAGCATTTCATATATAGGAAGCACGTTAGAGTTAAATATATTAACATAGAGAAATTTCTTCATGGTTCACTTTTCAGGAGAGTCAAGATTCATCTAAATGACTCACTTTCCATCTACATATACAAGATGTATCTTGTTGGTGTTGTAATGCAGTGCAGATGCACAATAACTGTCTAGACATTTACCAGCCCATCAATAGGAGAATATTGAGAGCACCAGAGCCCAGGTCTCTGATTTGTCTCCCTAGTAATGGAGAAGGGAATCATTGAAACCTGTGGGGAATCTCAGAAGAAATACTATGGATTTCTATCTAACATTATTGATGGAAGTTAAATGTCTGCTCAGAACCATAATCAAGCTCAGGAGGTGACAAAACGTTCGTGTGAGCTGTTTAACTGGAAGTAAGGTGAAAAGGAATCCTGTTGTGAAAACATGGGCTCTTCAGGGGTTCAGATTGGGCAAATATCTGGTTCTTGAGAAAAGGAGAGAGGTGCTGGGAATCACAGAATGCTCTTAAAAATTAACCCTTTCCAGCAGGGGTGTCCTGTAATTGCTTTTTTTTCCATCCACTTATCTTGCATCACCTGTAAACATTTTTAACTCAGGAATCAAGAGGCTTATCAGAATGAACCTACCTATGGAAGCAAAGCTGAATTTTTCAACTTCAGTAGTTTAAACAATTTTTCCAGCAGGCCACAATATTATGCTATTTTCTTTTTCCTTTTTTTTTTTTTTTTAATATCAGTCTTTCAGTTTGAGTGGTTCAAGCGTTAGCATCATAATTTTTTGATCCTCAGGACTGATTGTCTTATAGGAAAGATTAGAATTAAAGGCTCCTTTCTGATTTTTAAGTTTTTTTTAAAATCTGATGGTTTACTTTCAGCCAGATGGGACTGCCTCTCCTCTATGAATGAACCAGATGTTGATTTGCATCAAGTTTTTGGCAAAGAGTTCATATAATTTTTTTACTGACTGATTCATTTGCATATCAGCCTCATTAATAATGTATAGTCTCACTGCAGTGAATAACCATGTCCATCTTTTCTGTATAATTAATTCATATAGCTCATCACTGCCCTAGATAAGTGTACCAATACCTACAGGTAAACTAAGTGGTAATGCTACTTGTGATCTTCTAAAATCAGACTAGCAGAGCTTTTGATCAGTTATTTTAAGCCTCTGTAAACTAAAATTCAGAGTTTCAGATTTAAAAGAAAATAATTCACCTTCATGAGATGTGTTCATTGCCAGGAAAAGAGGAACCCAGGACTAGAATTGCATTACTTAGAAAGGGAGAAATCAGATGCACAGTATAATTTTCAGTCTTAATTTTCTCATTTGTTGTGTTGTCCAAGACAAATATGGGATGGTATTTTTTTCAGTGAAGTTCTGCAGAACTGAGACTGAACACTGGTGTTTACTAGACTGAAAATCCATTATGAGCCAGCTGAGAGAGCATGGATAGGCCACAGTTGCCCCCAGGCATCCACATCATCTGCTGGTCATCAAATATGAAATTGACTTGAATGTGGTACTTGGAAAGAAGCTCTGGAATGTACCAGATCTTGAAAGGTTCATTTACCTCATGAACTGAACTTATACATGCATTTCAGCTTTGGAGGACACAAGTCTGTCTGGGAATCTTGCCAAAAGTATATATCATGTCAAAAACTGATTTTTCTTTTTTTTCATATGCTTTTTAAAGAATAGGGCTTTTCTTATTTGATGCAAGGCCCACATTACTAAGTGTTGTTATACTTCATAACACTTGGAAATAGTTGCAGTTCTTTCTAGACTAAAGTTATTGAAATTATTTAAAAATAATATATTTATCTCCCTGATAGCAGCTATGGATATATATCCACATATCAGGGAAGACATGTTTTACAGCCCCTGTAGTCCTGAGCTCTTGATTATTCAGGTCAGGCAATGCTTGTCATTTTCTTCCAAGCTTGTTTCTCCCTTCCTGAGAGAGCCTGGGAGAGCAGGAGCATCGGTGCATGCTGATGTCTCATCCCATCATTTAGTTGGAACATGGCTACTGAAGTCAATAGAGATATGAGAACTGGGAAATATGCACAGATTTTTTCTGCCTGCAGTCAAGAGTCTCTCATGTTGGATCAGTTGGAAACAATAACTTGCCACAGTTTGGGGGCTGCAAAATGTCTTCATGGCCAGGTACTCCAAAACTGGAAGCCTATATATAGTATATGGCACCAGTGACAAAAAACTAGGCAAAAAAAATGCTGTATTACTCATCTAATAAACCTGACACACAACTCACATGAAAGATACTGTCCATGAAACCCTCCTACACTATCAGATCCACAGGAAATTAAATAGAAGAGTAAATTATGATTTAGCTTGCAGCATGTGTCAACGAGCTTCCCATGGGCTGGCCAGGTTGGTAATTGCTCCTATAATGGGAAGAAGTTGCCTGCATTTTGGGGAATAAAAAAGGTTGTTTTCTTCTTTCTGCAAACTGTTAAAATATTGGCTCTCACTAGCATGCAGTCCAGACTGAACTTTGCTTCTGCAATGTCCTTTTAGTAAAGGGCTATAACCAGCAGCTTCTTTTCATTTGAGAAAATGGAAGCTCACTTTTTAATTATATTAGTGTGGTATTGTTATTAAAATATTTGATCTCTTCAAAGAACTCAATTAACCCTTTATATCAGTTTCTGTATCTAAAGGCTGGAATAGTCACTTTATGGGAATGTTTAGGGATGTGATTAATTAGCCAACACTGAAACATAAGCATGAATTCTCCTGTGCCCATCTCCAACAGTTTAATAATTCCTTCAGAGAAATAAAAGTTGCATTATTCAAGTTGCAGGACAAATTAAGATTTTCAGATGTTCCTGCATTAGAGTTTAGTCAAGACTCCATGAATAACAGTTCTATTCCTGTGAAAAATGCATATGGAATTGTAATAAAGGACATTGCTTTCCCATAACTTGGCTTCATTTCACATAGCACACAGACATTTCACATATGATATACAATTCTGATGTCTAGGTATATTATTAAATATGAATCCACAGATAAAAATATGAACACATTTCTTTTTATTCGTATCCTAGGACTGAAGCTGCTTTGTTCATAGCACACAATGAGGAAATGTAGATAAAAATTTGTATCAACATTTTATTTATTTATTTATTTATTTATTTATTATAGATTTTGTAGGCTACTTCAGATAGAGATCTTCAGCTAGGTCCTGTGTCTTCTGGATTTTTTTCACTGAATTTACTGAAATTCAATAGTGTAAGATACAATAACTATAAAGGTTTTGATTTAGCTTCTTTTGTTTCTTTGTTGTGTGGTTTTGGGGGTTCATGAGGTTTTGGATCTTGGGTTTTTTTGCCGTGAGAGGGCTTGGGGGAGGTTTTTTAAACTGAATATCTTGGAAAATTCCCTGGTTTCAACTATAACTTCTAGTGGGAGCACTATAATTTTACTTTTTAGATAGCCTTATGTTTCCAGCTCAGGTAGGTATTTCTAAATGCTAACTTTATAGTTGATACTTTTATGAGGGACCTCCTAGTAGCAATTTTTCTCCTTCTGTATAAAGTATTTGAAAAAATAGCTGGAATTGTAAACTAGCAATGAAGACCTCTTAATTGCCAGTTTTCTTGTTTTGTTTTGCCTTTTTTTTTTTTGATAATGTCTTATTTGTGCAACATGCACAATAGTCATTTTCATATGAGAGACAAAATAAACAATTTGATTCATTATGGTAGTCCTTCCTCTAAACAATTAACAACAGAAAACTTGAAATACTTTATAAAGACACCCAGTAAAAAATTGCAAGTGATACTTGAATTATGTAGAAGGAAATATGTACATAGAAAATTATTTAGGTGAAGCTAGAATTAATTTCAGGTATTGTCTCTGTATCCATTGTTTCTCAAGTTTTGCTGTAAGTTTGGGGTAATGTTTTATAAGAGAAAAAAATTACTTTGTCATAGGGTTGACAAAAGAATCACACAAGAACTATCAGGAATTACTTTTCAATGGAGTTTAATAAATATACTTAAGCCTTCCTCATAACTGAAAGGTACTGATTTTTTTTTTTAATAAAATCTGGAATGCAGCTATAATCCACTTGTACTAGAGCCAGTGCCAAAAAAAGAACTGTGACATTTTTTTAAAGTAGCCTGCTTTGCCCATAATGCTCTCTGTGCATATTTCAATAGCAGAATATCTCTCCTCCCCTTTTTTTTCTTTCTTTCCAAGAGTTCTCTTGCCTGAAGCATTGCACACAGAAACAATACAAGTTGTCAAAAATTAGATAACCAATTTACTTGGAAAACGAATTAATGCTTTTCTCATCTGACGTTAATTTTTTTGGAATTGTGTCTCAAGTGGAAAATGTTGGCTTCGAGTGCAGAATATTAACAGTTACTTCTTTAGACTCAACAGGCTGAAATGCCAGGACTGGGAAGCCATGTCCCCAAGTGTGACTGGAATATAAAGTGACAACCTTGGTGGGGTGTTTTGCTCTCACTGTTCAGTCCTGTGTGGGAAAGAGTGAACAAACTCATCAGGATTAAAATTTGTAGTGCATTAACAGAATTTAATGATGAAGAAACCCCTATTTCCATAAATGTTTGCATGTTGCTTCATAGAACCTTGGACATACTCACTAGACTGTCACTAATATTTTGTGGTAGGTCTCCAATTTGCATGAAGACACTTCTTATTCATGAGTGAGTAGCTACTGGTAGCTCTGTAATGTAGCAGCCAGACTAGTCTGTAATTGGTTTATTTTCTGTTGTCTGTTGTCCTGTGAATAGTGCAGCAGCAGTGAGCATGGGGAAGTTTTCTCTCCTGCAGTTGCCTCTGCTGGAGAGATAATATTTATGATGGAAATGTGTGTTCAAATCATCATTTATTAAGCATATTCATGTGCAAAAAATGTCCTGTGTATTTTTCAGTTTAGCCCTTAAAATCTTGTTTTTACACAGACTGGATTTTTCAATACCAAATGCTACTACAGATTTTACTGTCACATCCTCTTTTTGTGAATACTGGCAATATTTCTACTGAGCAATATTAAAGATGATTGTATTTCAGAAGATGGCAAAATTGAAAGTAGGAAGCTTCATGTAGCAGAGGAAAATAAAGGACAGCAAATTTGTATTTATAACATCATCTGACTGTTTTTATGTCGGTAAAGGGTAACTCATGTTCTAGGTAAACAACCTGGTCCTTCAGAGTGTTACTCTGCACGTAATGTTGTTCTTCCAGCTTTGGCTGCTAATGGCTATGCTCATCCACAGCACATTGGGGCAGCAAAGGCAGTGAGCTTGGGTGTCAGAGGAACCACTGAAGGACTTTTGGATTTAATTTGGGAAGCCAGACAGCTTAGCATGTAAATAAGAGAATGGCAGGAAATTTTTCTGTGAAATTATTGCAATTCTATTAACTTATTATCTTAATACAGTCATTAAAACAGTAACGTAATCCATATATCGTGACAAAGTTTAAGAAAACTCCTAGGAACTTTTAAAATGCTAAAATAGTTTCACATAGTGATTATTTTGAAGTTCCTTAGAGCACTGTATAACCTCAAAGCATATAAAATTAATTTTGGAAAAAATGATAATTAATCTGCAGCAGATTCAGTTTGATTTATATTAAACTAAACTAGTGTCTTGTTTGGTTGGTTTTTTTTTCTTTTTTCCTAATAGTGTATTTGAAAAATAAATTGTCTGTAGTCATCTATAAACTACAGGTGATTCACAGAAAATATCCAACTGAAAAGAAAAGGTATCCAAACAAATTAAGTTGGTATTTCTCTTTGTACTCAGTAGCTTATAGGTTAGAAAAAAAAATCCTTCCTTGCTAATGGTTGTTAACACATCTTGGTTTTTACAGAATTACACTAACAGACTAGAAAAAGCTATGTGACACTGTAAATATTATTACTGTCTAATATGCTTTCAGTAAAACAGTGACATATACATCTATGTAAACATAATAATCTATAACATATGTCAGTTGTCTATGTGCTAGAATTTAGATTTACACTTAAGGCCTCCAGCAGGTTTTATGGATGTTATTTGTTTTGCTTTCCTCAACACAAAATTAATCACAAGGTGAATCAGACCCTAAAAGTGCATTATTTCTCTTCAGTGATTATAAAATCAGTCAAGTTGGGTAGCTCAGTTAGAAATATCAACATTGTATAGGTAATCAGATGATTCCTACTCTTGTTTTAAGATAAAAAAAGTAATATATTGTGCTAGTACATATAGGTTAAAGTGTCAACATACTGAATTGGTTGAACAGATATTTTTTCATCACTGGGATGTTTGCTCAGTAAATTATGTGAAGACATTAAGAAAAGTCTCAACTAAAAAAGAGTTCAAATCCATGACTTTAAGCAGTTTGGATGTTTACATTTGGATGGCTTGCTGCTATCACTTTCTTGATTTGTTGTTTCTCACTGTTCCTTCTTTTTTTCTGGGAACCCTCAGGCACTGTAACTAACTTGTAATTTTTTAATGTTTTTTATTTAAATATAGCTAAGTAAAAAAAAGATGAAGCATGCAGCTGTGTTTCCAGTAGAACTCCCTATTTCTTAGAAACCTGTCTGCTTCATTAAAGTTGAATTTCACCTTACAACACACAACTGCTTAAGGGTTTGTCATTGTATTTGCAACAGCAGTGTGTTATAATTGGAAGTAATGAGCCAAAAAAACTATTCTTAACTCTTCAAAATGACAGACTAAGAGATTTCTTTGGAAATTGGGCAGAGGGGGGGGTGGTAATTGTTAGTTTTTATTCATACCACCATGAATGTCAATGAAGAAAAAATAATTCCTTAATATATATGAAGGCAATTGATTTATTTCAAGTGTGTTTAGCATCAAGGCAAGCTATGATATAGACAGCATTGGAAATGGAAGACTTCTATTGGTCCCTTTAACAGGCTGCACAGCAATGCAAATAAGGATGAACTTTTTTAATATGGCATCTGAGCCTTCCCCTTGAAAGATTATCATGTGAGAGAAAATAACTTTTCTAATTGAAACATTAGACCTCTAAGGACAGTTGCTGTTTAAAACTGCTTTTTACTGATCTGGTTATCAAATGTCAGGTGTCAACATGTATTCAGAAACATACGTAATGTAGTTTCAGGCATGTTTCAATCCTAGCCCCTTTCACAAGTAATCATGTGCTTGAGCACTGTAATAAAATTGGGTTTTCCCGCTACTGACCAGCTATCACTGGCAGTCAGAAAAGGGGAAAGTGTCCTCTCACCAGATCCTTTAATTCCTCACCCTCTGTGCAGAACACACTCATTCCTGTTAATTCCACTGGGAACTGTGGGTGGGATCACAACTGGAGGAAAATGAGAGCAGGAAGTGGAACTGTTTTTGTAATTTTTAACCGATCTCTAATTATTGTCCAGATTGCTTTAAAGTTATGCCTTTTGCCTTAGCAGATAACAGATTCTTTTATTGCAGGAAGCCATGGAGCCCATATTCAGAATACTCTTTTTTTTTCTTTTTTTATAATGATTATTGAACTATTTGTTAAAAACAATCTATAACTGTAAAATAAACTTTACAAAGCTGAACATGGATGGTTTCAGTAGTGTATGCATTGTTCTAGTGGTTACAGACTAGCTTGGGATACAGGAGAGCGTCATTTCCTTCATCTAAATATTTTGATATTTTACTGTTTTGCAAGACCTGTTTTTTAAGCCACTGTTTTGGACTATGTTTTATGGTCATAGTCCATGTGTTCTGGACTCACAACTTACTGTATGCACTTCTAAGGTTGAATACCCTCAGCAATAATGGGATGATTCCTTTTTTTCTCTTCCCACCTCCCATCCTGACCACCCATTAATGTATAGCTATTATGTAAAATGTTTTTATAGAAGGTAAGAGCTAAAATTCCCTCTGACAGGTATGGGAAGGAAAGCTTCTGTAACCTCTATTGTGACTGAGTGCTTTAACTCTTCAAATCCCACTCTGAGTATCAGCTTCATTAGAAAAACAGGGTACAGTAGGTCTGCTCTTGTAGAGTTTAAGAGATTGAGGTCTTTCTGCAAACATAGTAGAGAATTAGAGAATTTTGTGAAGCCTGACAGGACTTAGACTAAGATCAGTGCTTCACTCGTTAGTAAATCCCAAAGTAGAACTTCAGGTGCCATGAGAGTTTTGATTTGGGAAACTCAGAGATCTGCATATTTCAGACATGAGTAGGCAGCAGCAAATTAGCTATTTCAGGCATCTGTATTTTGTATTTCAGTTCCTAAATCCTGGTTATGTCCTATTTTAGATGCCTATGCCCTTATTTCAATGTCATCTATAAAACCCAGATCTCAAAGGTATAGCTCAGTTAGAGCATTAGTCTCTCACTTGTTCAGTAGAAATTCACTATCTATCTTGAAGTATCACAGTTCTAGGATGTTAAATCTTATTGAAAAGCAAGGGACTTAAATTCTTAAATACCTCTGTGTTCCATAAAAAGAAAGTTTAATTGTGCAAGAAAGTTGGTGTAATTTTACATTTTTAGGTATCCCACTGGTTAAAAGAATCAGATAATTTCAATTGAATTAGATGTCCAGAGTCCCTGTTCAATGCCTCACAGGGGAGAGGCACGTGGGGGAAAGGTATGTTTATATTATGCTTTTGTCCTTCAGATTTTCAGTGTAGAAATACCTAGCTTGGGTACTGAAACAGTCCACTGTACAGCATGTTGTGCAGACTAATGTACCTTGAGAATATAGGCTCCCTGCAGCGGGAAGCATTTAAAATGGACTTTGATATCTTCACACAGCACTGTCAGACTCTGCAGTAAAGCCAGATACTGACAACGGGCCTGATGAAACTCAACGTGGTTCTGAGTAAGAACTTGATTGAACCACTCTATAGAAAACACCATGAAAGGAAGTGGGGATAAACTCTGCCCTTTGAAGGTCAGAGTAAGGCATGTGACTCTGCTCAAGGCTTTTGGATTATGCATGAAAGCCAGATCACATCTTTCCTGAGAAAGAGATAGCTCTTACCTGTTGTACCCAGTGGTAAAAGATGGCAGTTTTCAAATGGTTCACTGGTGTGATTTCAAACAGGTTTGCAGCCACCAGGCAGCTAAACTATTCAGTTCTGTGGGGGTCATCTTTTTTCAGTCCCTGTCATTTTTATTGCTGTTTCTTCTTGCACAATTAACTATTCATTGAAGTAAAACTTTGATCCTGATTTCCATCCCCCCAGCTGTGCAGTTTAACAGGTGGATTAGAGAGTCAGTCAGCAGCATGACATTAAAAGTTGTGCAGCAGGGAAGGTGTTATCACCGCTTGCCTCTTTTACCCACGTTTTCTCACCAGGCTTTCCAAGTTACACCCTTTCAGTTTTCCTTGGCAACTCTTGCATTGCTGGGCTGCAAATAGGAGCAGTGGAGCCCTCCAAAACCTGGTCCTTTACCCCCTCTAATTTTAGCACTGATGTACTTTGTAATGCAGTCCCAAAAAGTTTACATCATGGTTAAGGAGGGTGGGGCAGTATAAAGGGGAGCAAAGCAGAGCTGGGGGAATTCACAGGCAGGGGAGTTGAAATCCCTTAAACTGTATTGACCATGCAAGTATGGAGCATAATAAATGTAAGGTTAAATCAAGAGACTGTCCCTGCTGCCCTACATTTTGGCTCTATAGATGGTAAAAGTACAGTGAGTCTATACTAAAAAGTCTCAACAGTTGAACTGCAACAGTATAGTTAAAATAGTGCAAGGTTTCTGTGCACACCAGCCCTAAAAATGTATAGTCTTGTTTATTTAACAAGAATGAACCATTACAGAACCACTGTCCATATTCCAAAATCCTTGCCATAGGCAGTCATGACAGACTGACCAGGAACTGAGCACATATGGAAAATGAATTGACTTCGTACTAAAAGGGGTTGTTTCTCCAGGGTCAAGATTCGAGACACATTAGTGGAGAAGTGCATGTTCCCACTGTTCAGGCAGATTTTTTTCTGTGGATGAATAAGAAGGCTTAGCTGCCCAAGGCTGTCAGTTCAGCAATTTTTTTTTTGTAAAATAAAAAGAAAAAAATTCTCAACACCAAGCTTTCTAACTTTAATGGGGTTCTCTTCCAGATATATTAACCAATTTTCCATTTTTTAATTTTTTTTTTCAATATCTTAAAGCTTTATTGGTATCAGCATAAGCAATGAAATTGAAAGCTGGGCTTCCATGCCAGGATTTTATTATAATGTTTTGTTGTTATTCCCCAATGAGTGTCTATAGACAGGGAATCAGAAGTGTATACTTCTTAACAATAAATCTTATGGATGTAGTGGATACAGTTCAGAAAAGAGGAAGGTAAAGTTCTACATATTTGTAGGACTCATCTGTCTATCTAGTGCAAGAAAGTAAACAACTAAGTGGGTAGAAGTTCTGCAGGAAAAGATCGCAGATTCAGAGTGGATGGCAAATTCTGTGTGACTCAATGTTATTAAGCTGCTGCAAACAAGGCAAATATCCTACTGGGATTTGTCAACAGGAATATAACCTGTAGGAGTAATCCTTCTATCCTGCTTAATGCAGAAGTAAGGTTTCAGCTCAAGTACTCCATCAAGCTTCAGGAAAGACATAAAGCAATTACAGAGTCCAGAGAAAAGCAATGAAACTGGCCACAGATCTGGTAAATTATGGCTGCAGAGGAAGGTATTTGAGAGTGTTAAGTCTTGGGGAAAAAAAGGGGAGAAGATATCATAGTAGTCTTTGAATAAGGAAACAGATGCTATGATGAGAAAAAAGATATATTGCTCTCAAATAACAGGCTTCAAGGGCAGCAATGGACACTGGGAAAATCATTCTAAAGGAAAGACTGATCAGGTTTTGAATGAAGTACAGTGATGTAGAATTTCTGTTACTGGATGCTTTTAAGAAAAGGTTAGACAAATACCTGCCAGGTATTATTTAGGTCACTAGGATAGACAGAAAAATGACTTTTTCGGTTGCTTTTTATAACTGTGTTCTATTTTTCTCTAAGTAGATATGTGACTTCTGGTTTTCACTTGATAGATTCTTTGGCTATACATATCAAGGAAAGAAAAAAAAAATAAACTACTACAGTTTCTACATCGGGAACAAATATATATATTTCTGACCTACAGTATTAAATAACAAATGGAAATCTCACAATATCTGGTAGGTCTGTTGAATAATTAATAAGGTGAGAAAAACCATACACAAATGAGTCATTCTGGATGCACCAGAAGTCTGGGAAGGCAGAGCAGTTCTTAGAATACCAAAAATATAAACTTAATTACTGGCATTTCATTAAATCTGAAAGATTTTTTTTTGCTGAATGTTTGATAAAATCAATTTTCTAATGATGAAAAATTAAGAGGATAAGTAAAAGGAATTAGAGTCATAAAACATGATACAGTTATTGCTGAAGACTTCCAAAGGATCTTTATAATGAAAAAGAAAAATTATTTACCACTTTTTTTAAAAAAAATAATTGGAAAAATCTTAACAGGATGGTACTCCCTGGAGAAGTAAAAATTAAAATAAAATATTACATGAATACAAAAGAAAAGTACTGAAATTGTCTGCAACATGAAGGTCAAGACATAGTCCTGTACAGTGCAGGAGACTGAGTGAATGTACTATTATGCATAGCAATGCATTTTTAAGTATCATCAGCAACAGTGGCAAAAGAAGAATAATATTTCATAATTTGTAGTCTTGAACTCTTCACTAAAATATCTGGGCATTTTGTTTGTTAGGGTTGAAAAAATTAAGTTTTTTTATTTTAATCTTGGGTAAAATAAATACAACTCATGGTTATGAAGCTGAACATCACCCTAGGGGTATAACCTTTGGCAGTTTGATTATGTCCTATTTTATTTGGTCCCACCTCACTTTATACAGAAATAAAATCTGAATTAACCACTAAAAAATAAATAAAGATCTATTTTGGCTTTAATTTACTCAGAGCTATGAGGTAGTGTTTATGAATGAGGGTTAATCTGTGCATGAGAAAACAGCCCATACCACCTAAGGAGCCTATTGCATGTGTGTATCAAATAACAGAAGCAAGGAGGAAGGATACTTGTGTCACACCCCAAAAGAAGGCTGATTGTCAGACATCTGCCTAGGATGGCTTTTTTCTTGATCAGTGCCCAGCTGTCTCAACACTTAATAAATGTTTCCAAGACACTTGATTCTTCTTATGTAATATGTATATTTATATGTACATAGAAATATTTATTTTTATAGCAATGACCTAACTCCTCAGGCATGCCTGGAAGAGGGAAAATACTCATGTTTTAAACCCATTACATAAGCCTTTGCAGCTAACATGAATTTAAGTAGCAAGTGATTTTAGAGTATGCAGTCAAAGTATTTAGAATATACTAGCCAGTCACCGTGACTGTGTGTATTAGTAAACTCTAAAGATCAGGGTCTCCTCTGACCCTGAGGGAACGTGGCAGCGGAGTTTTCCCTTCAAAACCTGGACCAATGGAAAAAGCACTAGGGAAGCCAGCCACTGGGAATGAGGAGCTTGAGGCCCTGTTCAGCTGTATGTCAGAGGGAGCCAGAGGCCAAAGGGTAGCAGTAAAATATTCTGCTAAGAGCAGCAGTAGACTACATGCATATCAGCTCAGCTTCCCCACTGTCTGTCCCCTCTCCTGTGACATCTTGGAGATCTGGATGTAGCTGCTGGAGAAAATACAGCAAGCTGAGTTTGTGGAAGGGAGAGGACAAATGTTTCTGTGTTTGCTTAGATGTTTGTGCTCCTCTCTTTCCCAGTAATTAGAAGAGTAATCAGCAATTTGTGTTGGTTAGCAATTGATTAACTGAAGTAAAACTCTGCAGCTGGTTCCTGGTTTCCCCCTGATGTTACTTCTTACAGCCATACCCAGGAGGGAACCAGGATTGCATGATCGAACTCTGGTCAAAGACATGTCAAGCACTGCCTGGACAGTTCACAGGACAGTATTTGATCCTATGCTTTGGCCCTTTTTTCTCGATTAGGATAGCCTCCAATTCGTCCTGGGAGCTGCAAATCCTGGCGTAGCATTAACACATTTGTATCTTGGTAGTACCTTTATAGCTAGAACTACTTTACTGTAGTGGAGTAGCTGTTTTCATCCCACTTGTCCCTTGCTTTAGATGCAGTTTTACCCAAGAAGATATCCAGAAGTGACAAGTGAGACCATAGCCCTGTATTAGAGGAAGCTTCTCAGACCCAGTGAGCAATATGGCAAATTCAGCTATGCGTGGTGTGCAAATTCCCAATTATCAACAGGGAAAGGAAGAACTGTGGACTGAATTTTCCACAGCTACAGGGAGGTCTAGAAGAAAAAGTCTATTTCACTCTTGCCCTTGAGGACATGAGTAAGAAATCCATTTTCACCAACCATTTCAGAATGCTTTTTCAGGACAAGCAGTAGCTACAGCTCAGTGGAGATTTACTGCAGGCATTTGCCTTAAACAGGAAATGTTTAAGACACCCTAAAACCATAACAATGCAAACATTTCACTCACTGTGATATTTTAGTAATTTCCAAGATAATTTTTTAAGAAATCCCTATGGACAATTTTTGTTTTTTCTTTACTGCTAATATATTGCTGACTTATTTTAAATGGAGAACTTCCGATGTTGCTTTCTATTCTGTATGCTTCCTTTCTTCCCACAACTGAAACTTCTCAAAAGATTTCTATGTTCCCTGCCTGCCTGCACTTCCTTTTTCGTACTTATCCTTCTTGTAACACAATCAGCTTGTGTCTCCCTAGCACCATTACAGAAAAAAAAAAAAAATTCTATACAGACAAAGTAAAAAAAAAAAATAGTAATAGTCTCATTTAAATTGTTAAATGCCCAGTTGCTAGTTTCAGCACTTTTCCTGGCATTATGTTCATCCTTCCGCTCATCTTCCACGTCTTAGAAGCCAGTACCTTCAGGGTGTCTGTGTAAAGGAGTAACTTGTCATTTGCCATAGGCTCCTGATCTATCCTCCTCCTACCAAAAAAATTTCTGTAGAAAAGAAGGCCAGCTTCAGGCAAGTCAGGAAAAGTTCAGAAAGGACAAGACCAAGGCCTTGCCAACTCAGTACACAGCTTATGGTCTCATAGAGATAGGAGTACTGTGTTTCAGGAGTACAAGGTAACAGTGAAAGTATTCTCACCGCAGGTGTCTGATTTTCTCTCAGGGAAAATTTATCAGACTGTGACAGCTTTCTTTTCTAATCTCAACAGCTGCATTTCAACACATCCTTTGTACTGAATTTGTGTCCTCTGACATCTTTCTAGCTCTGTTATTCCTTAATTCATCCCCAGATCTGATAATTTTTTTAACATTTAAGAGAATCTCAAATAACAGTAGTAATAATAATAATAATAATAATAATAATAATAATAATAATAATAATAATATAAAGCTCTTCCTTACCAGCCATATACACGTCAAAATTGGAAATAAGTATCTTTCATTATTACTTTTCAACAATTTTTATTGCTGGCAACCATAATAATGAGGTAAATAATTGAATATGAGTGTAAGGTAATATTTCTCATAAATATGCTAACATAAAGTGCTGCAGTTAGTAAATTAAATTTCTAAAATATGTTATTAGAACAAGGCACCTGAAATCCAGCTCTCATTTTTATGATTGCAGATTTTATCTCAGAAACGGTATTAAAATTGTTATTGAGCAATTGTACGCTGACGGCTCTGTCTAGTGGTCATGTGGGCTTTTAAGCTACAGGGTTTTTTTCTAACACCTCCATAAAATCTTGTAAGAGTTTTAGGAATAAGGAACAGTATAAATTAACAAACCTTTTGCACATACTGAGAGCTACGTTTAATTCTGAATTTCCTTTCAGTATCCTTCGTAAACATCAGCTGTCATTCTATTAACATTTAGGAAGTTAACAGGGTATTAAATTAACAGTGGGCCAAGATTCTGCAGTGAGGACACCACCAGAGCCTCCACACAGAAACCAAACCAATCCTTACCAGGTCTGCTGTCACTCAGAAGTTGTGACACCAGAGCACTGGGATGCTCTAAAACAGAAGCAAGGCTAGGGAGAGAAACATCTAGAAATCACCAGAGCACGGCGACTTAGCCGGTATTAAAAATCCAGTTGTGGTTTTTTCCAGGCCATAACCCTCTAATTACGAAACAGCAGACGGGATTTTGTTCTCCAGCAGTTACAGCCACGAGCGCTCCAAAAGCAGTGGGAGGGGAGGGATGCCACCTTCCCCCAGGCGGGAGCTAGGGCAGGGGCAGGCGGTCAGTCTCAGCCGCTGCCCTTGGGCAGGCGGTGGCAGCGCGCGGTCTCCCGGCTCCGACTAGCGGTGGTCGGGCCGGGGGGGAGCGCTGCGGGAATGGGAGCGCTGCGGGTGCGGGAAGGGGAACAGGAGTGGTGCGGGTGCGGGAGTGGTGCGGGAACGGGAGCGGTGCGGGAGTGGTGCGGGTGAGGGAGCGGTGCGGGAGCGGTGCGGGAGCGGGAGCGGTGCGGGAGTGGTGCGGGAGCGGGAGCGGTGCGGGTGCGGGAACGGGAGTGGTGCGGGAACGGGAGCGGTGCGGGAGTGGTGCGGGAACGGGAGCGGTGCGGGAGTGGTGCGGGTGAGGGAGCGGTGCAGGTGCGGGAGCGGTGCGGGAACGGGAGCGGTGCGGGTGAGGGAGCGGTGCGGGTGAGGGAGCGGTGCGGGTGCGGGAACGGGAGCGGTGCGGGAACGGGAGCGGTGCGGGAACGGGAGCGGTGCGGGTGAGGGAGCGGTGAGGGTGAGGGAGCGCTCCCGTTCCGCCCGCGGTCACGGCTCCAGGTTTGCGGCAGAGCTGGTGACGGCCGCATCCTAAGGAGCCAAGCAAGCTCTTGCCTGTACTCGAATCCACCGTGGGCAGGTTGCGATTTGTTTGGGGTTTTTTTTAAGGTTTTTTTTATCGTTTGTTTTTTTGACTGGTTGGAATTTTTTTTGTTTATTTCTTTTGGTTTTCTTTTGGGTTTTTTGGGTTTTTTTATGTTTTTTCTATCAAATTGCTCCGAGTGGCTGTGTAGATGGAGCCCACAGAAGTGTTTTAGACTGTGTGCTAACCACGGTCATTTAGACTGTATTATTCGTTTCTTAGACTGACTTCTAAGCCATGTGGCACAGTTGCACTCCCTGGTTGGATGACCCAAGCTTTCCAAGTAGGTGAGGGACCCCTCTATTTTTAATTGAACGGAATGTTCTTAATCAGTTAATGAGTTTATTGTGCAAATAATAAAAGAGCTCTTCAATATGCCAGCATACTAGAGCAAATGCTCCTTCATATACTGGTTTGCAGAGATTTTTTGTAACCATGAATATTCTATTGAAGAAAAGTTTTTTACTGAATATTCATGAAGAGCTGGAGGAAAAAGAGGTCATGAATATGGACAAGTCTAATTTGGCGGTTTCTTCGCAAAGAAATAGGGAGGCATTCAGTTTTGCTGTTGTCACGCAGCTCTATTTTACTCACTTATCATGACATTCACATATAATTCAGCAATGATAAAGTTTACTGGAAAGCTGAATCTTAGGTATTACCTTTTTTTAATAAATCAGAGTTTCTCTACCTGGACTCAGCTATTATAAGACTATGCTGTCTTTTCAGGGAAGCATGTACAATTGCCCATAGTTAATCTATAAAAATATCTAAATCTCTGAAACTATAGCTACAAAAAAAACCAAAAAAACAAAAAAAAACCAGTTTAGAAGATTCATTTGTGGCTTTAATTTCCTGATAGTTAATGAAAATAGCTTTTGCTTTTACCTGTACTGTCAGAAAAATTCTTTTTTCTTTCCTCTAAAAATTACAGTACTCTGCATCTGTACAGACAACTATGATACATAATACTTTGGAAAACTTGGAACAACATAAATATCCAACTGATTTAAAATAAGAATACCGTATGTAGAGGTACAGTGCTGGAAAGAAATGAGTTAAAATTACTGTGTTTATTGGTGAAGATTATCCCAGTCAACCTGGGGCATAACAGGACCTAAATGTTTGTCAAATTCATGAGTAAAGGTATTTCAAAAAATAGGTAAAACATTTAAAACTATAAGTGACATCATTATTGAAATCACCAAGTCCTACTCACTTGCCATGGCTACTGGATTCCTATATGTGTTTTTTAAAATGTCTGCCAATCTGTTTAATTATTTTTAGCAATTAAGGTTGTAATTTGTGGATGTTGCTTCAGCTTCTTGCCATGTTGACTGATGTCTCAATGTGTACAATCTATGTCATGCCATATGTTCCTTGCTAGCTCGTATTAGGCAGAATGAATTTTTCTTTCTAATCAGGTTTTTGCTGGTACATGTTTCAGGACAAAACAGAAAGGTGCACTGGGTTTGTTTCTCCACTGTTCTGCTCCTCCTATCCTTTTCTCATAAACACAGCAAGTGAGTATGAATTGGCAGTGAACAGAGAATTCTTGTTTACATGCTTTCTATGCTCACCTTGTCCAGGTGGAAGTAGTTTAGAAAGTATTAAGCAATTGAAAGATCGGTCTTGTGAGGATCCACCAGCTTTGGCAGGCTGCTCCCAAATTACAAGCACAAATCACCAACATTACTGAGTCCATCGAACAACATCTTTATGCCTTGTATGCCCACTTTGTGACTCAATTCATTTTCAAGGTGGTTTTTTTTAGTCTTTTTGTGACCATAAAATAGAAACAATTGAAGCCACAAGATGTATACCTACCTGCCAGTGGAGCTTGCTGTGGATAAATGAGTGTGCTGGAGAAGAAGCATATTAGGAAAAGAGCAGTTTTAGGAAGTTTGCAATTCTATAAGTCCAGAATTCTCTTTGCCAGAAGAATAAGTTATCCAGTTCCCATTTTTAGCACATTTATATAAGAATGGAAAAGAGGAATATGAAAATTGGCTCAGAGGTTTTAGTTTTATTTTTATTTTTCTCATGAAGGCTAACTGTATCCTTCCATATTGATATAGTGTCTTCTATAACTGATTTCTAAATTAAATTTACTTGATGGGTGCTGGTTTTATTTGTATTATGGTGCTTTTGATCAAAGATACAAAAAGATAATACACATGATAATTTTGATTAGTGAAATATATGAGGCACTTCCAAATGTTTTTCAAGCACTGTTCGAAAAAGAAAAAAGCCACAAACATATTAGCAGCACTAATTAGTAGTGGGGAGCCTTGGATTTTCCAGGATGGAAAACATTTTTAACATTTGTTCAGAAGCTTCAAAGCTCAGTTTTAAGTGCTCAGCTCATGGTGATAGGAACTGAAGGGTGACAGTGACAAGAAGTAAACACTATTTACATAGCAAAAACAATTTGACAACTAATTTATAAATACTGCAAATAAGAGGGAAAGCTCATAGAATTTTTGAAGCACAATCTCCTTCAGAATTTAGTTCTTATTTTTTTCTCCTAGCAGTCCATGAAGACCATTTTATACCATTTTTTTGTATAAATATTATTTAATATGAGCTTAATTTGAAAAGCAAGTTTAGATATTGAACTGTAATGCAGATCCACATTTAGTAATCGTTAGTACCAAAAGCTGCTAAGGACAAATACTTGTTCTACACTTGTGTACAAGCAGACCTCCCACAGATTTTGATTAAAAATCCAGTGCTATGCTACCAATCTAAAAGATCTAAAGTGAAGACCAAAGAGGGCAACATTGCTATGTTCTAGCAATTACTTTGGCTGATTGCAGGCAAGATAACCCTGAAGTAGAGGAGTTAGTTCTTGGTCATTCAAGTTACTATTAATTCAACACGTGTAAGAGGAAAGATGCTTTACAAATTTTTCAGAAGTAATTTAAATTCCCAGCTTTAGAGTTACAGAGATTTGTAGTTTGCACAGTAAGAATTATTGCAGAACAACTATAAATTTAAATAACATAAACATTCTGAGAGGTCACACTTGGTGCTGATCCAAAACACACTCACGATATTATACAGAAGCTGTCTACAGTTCCCCAGTCAAACTAGTCTGGCATACAAGGTCGTAATTCAAAATCAATAACTACAGCTATACTATTAAAATCAGACTGACTCAAGAGTTCACTTTGGAGCAATGGTGACATTAACACATGAAAAATAGGCATTCAAAGGTAGCTTTGACACTAACTCCACAGCTGATCATAATTAAAAAGACAAAACACCAGGGGTGCCTTTCTGCTGCCTCTAACAGGTCTATTTGATGCCATCTCAGACCATAACCTACTATGCTTGGTCTCTGGTCTAAATTTCACTGGCATCCTTAGGCTAGTGTGTACTCTATAGTGTTTCTGTTTCCAGCTCTGCTCCACTAAATCAGAATTACTCAGGCTGCTATAAAGTGAGTCTAACATGTACATTGCTAATGATTAATTATTAATTAAGTGGTTTGTGGTAGTGTCTAGGGACAACTAAGATTCAAGCTCCATTTTGTAAGCCACTGTGCAGTTATTCAAGAAGGCTGTAGATGGACTTTTCCTTTTAAAACCAGCTGTGCTTTTACCACATTTAGGCTGGTTCCACTTTTTACCCTTGTAGTCATCCTTACAAGTTCAACACAGTTGGCACTTAAACTTCTAAATTTGTTTTGTGTGTTTTCATCTATTTGTTTTCTGAAGCCATGCAGGAAGGGGGAGAGGTGGTATTGCAAGATGCAATTTCATCCTGCCTGAGAGTTCTTAAAGGTGCAAAATTTGGATCCATTAGAAATGGTGTATTTTACTGTAGTTCTAAGCAGCCAGCTTCTCCTCTGCTACTGAACTTTTTTAAACAATAAAAAGTTGTAAACTGAAGTCTGCTAGGTTTAGTTTAGTCCTTTGCAGTTCATGTCAGCAGCTGGTATCATTGTTGGCAGGCGGGATGCTTCCACAAAGGATACCTTGCTCAATACATTTTTGGCAGAGTCAGGTGGTCGTCATGAGTCACTGAGGCACCTGCTGTAAATCAGTCTGCTATATTGGCATTCTCAATCTTGTATGAAATCCAGATTTCACTTTCTTATGTTACTGGTTTTTGGCAGGTAGTCTATCAACAGGTGTGATTATCCATGATAGGGAGCGTGCAGGGATGATGGGTAAAAGCTTGCGCAAGTCTTTAAAGGGATTGTTTTTCAAGAGGGTGAGAGATTTTATGGTTAGCAGTAGTTTCTGGTTAGAATCAGACTTTTTCCTTCTGCTCTTACCCTTCCCACTCAACCAGAATCTGAAAAATAATATGAAAACTGCTGGAAGACTCTGATGTTATTTTCATGAAATACGGTGGGAACAGTTTCATAACAGAACAAGTGAAAAAAAAAGCCACATTCCAGCTGGCAGGAGGCAAAAAGATGGATGAGAAGGGAGGGTGATTTGGCTTCATAAAAAATATTAAATGAAGAGAGGAGAGGAGAATAAGAAATGAACAATGTGTGACATGTCAGAGGGAAGCTCAGAACCATAGAATTATTAAGAAAGGACAGAGAAAGTTAAGGGAGGAATGGAGAAGTGGGACACATAATGGTGAAAAGTTTTTTTCTGATGATAGTGTAATTAATTAAACAGAACCTCAGAACATAAAGCAAAATTAGTTGCTCTGAAGTAGAAGACAATCAGCAAGTACATGTCACACAAAGCTATTCAAAGTTGAGGAGAAAATTTAAAAGAGTAACAAAAACTTCAGGTGAATTATACCTAAATGGTGTTTGAATGCCATCTATATGTAAAAAAATAATGGATTTAGAAACTGGTTATATGTTTAGAGGATCTGTCATAATTACTAACTTTAACATAGCAGACAAAAGAAACTTGGACTTCATTTCTTGTCCACCACTTTGGAAATGTTTTCTTTCTAAACAGATCATTCAGTGGTATCTAAGCAGTCACCTTTCATTGCTTGACACCTATATCCCCGGGGAAGGGTTTGATGAACTTGTAAACAAGCACTGTGCTTTGAAGTAGAGATGAGTATGAGGGTAGACAGCAGACATCACATATGTGCACTGGCTGTGGGACTTCATAATAGGATCCCTGTCCAAAATGTGAGTGACTGTTTGCAAGGTTGTGGCACTTGTACTTTTGCTTTCAACTGCATCAGCTTTGGAGAAAAGACCCAAACAAAATCAACCAGAAATTTACACAATGAAGGGGGTCAGGGTCTGAACTCCTCTGAGAATGTGTTGATTCATGTGTATTATGTGAATCAGTAGGTTATCAAATGGGGAGAGGCACAAGCTGGTCCATGTGCTTTGTCGATTTCAGTTCCTGTGTTACTTGCATATTGCAAGTTTTTTATGATGCTCATGCCAAGGTTTTTTGTTCGGAAACAGTATTGAAGTGTAATGAGATTAGACTTCTTTGTAATGTTTCCAATGTTCTCCATGATCAGCATAGCTTCTCTGATGGTTTCTTTTTCTTGCTTTAGGTTATGGTTGAAATTAGTAAGATAAAAGACAGATGATAATTTTGAAAAGTTAATTGAAGTTTAATGAAGTTCAGAAGTTTCAAGTGAAACTGAAATTATATGCAGAATTTTCTGCTTGCTTTGTATTTTCTTTTGAATTGCTTATCATTCAGGAATAGGTGAATACCTGAACAAGTTACTTGGGTAATGCCCTATGGCAGATGTAATAAGGAAAGAAATTCTTGACATTAGAAAATTACTCTTATGTTAGCCTTCCCTACGCTGTCATTCTCTCCTTAGTTGCCAGGGAACACAGTCTGTGTCCATACTCTATGATATGATGAGATTTTGGGACTTTGAAGAAGAAAGAACATCTCTCCCATCTCTCATTTCACAGTACTTAATACTTAACTAAATGTCCATCTGCTACCACATACTAAAAGTTACATTGCAAAAATGCAAACATCTGCTTTCATGGTTAAAACACTCAACTTAGTAAATCTTCATGTACTTATAAAGACTTCTTTAGAGATATGGTTGTTTTGGAAGTTCTCCAAGGTACTGCTATGAGGTAGCCGACTCTGGAAGTCTTTTTGATACATTTAACGATGAGATGTGAAATATATTTAGGTAAATATATGGATGGTGTTCAGAATGGTAAATAAAAAGGAAACATCTTAAAGGAAAAAACACAGATTTTAGGACTTTATGAATAGCTTTCTTTGTTTGCATGCTTTCATGAAAACTTTTTAAAAACTTTCAAGTGAAATAAGGTGATGCTGTATATGTTGTCAGTAGCTTGTTCCGGTTTGACTTCTTACAACTCGAGAAGAATTCAAGCCACAGAATTTCGGTGGTGTTCCCAGCACCGTTGCAGTATCTGGTTGTAGAGTTTAATTTGGTTTATTAAAGTGCTACAGCTTTTCTCCATGCTTACATCTTTGCAAACCTCCTTTGGAAATCTGAGCGCCATTGTATACTACTGGAGTAAGCTCCTCTGTGTTAACTGGGATGAAATACAGTCACTTTTCTCAGAATTACATGGGGTAGAAATTAGTGAGGCAACTGAAAGATGTCCAAAGCCAATTCCCCAAATGATTCTTTCATCATATTGCACAAGAAGCAGTTTCAACTAAAATACTTGAAAGTTGGTTTTTTTTTTTTTTTTCTCCACGGACAACTTGGAAATTTGTTGCTGTCCATTATGACTTTGAATCAAGTCAGACTTTGAAATCTCCAGAGTAGTCCTGTAAGATGAAAAGGTTTCATCTTACCAGAAACATTTCCTGGATCACTGAGCCATTGCCCTGTCTTCTTAGACTGTACATCTGTTAATCCTGTGTGAAATAAAATTTCCATCCTTGACACAGCTCTGCCCAGCAGCAGATCTGGATTCTGTCTCATTTCTAATAAAATGTGGTCAGGAATTGTAAAGAGTGGTTAATCTTTCAGGTCTCTGCTTGATACCAAAAAGGCTATAAACTAGGAAGAAAACATAAAAAAGAACGAGACAAAAGGTGAATAGGTTAGTATTGTAGTGAGCTATCACCTTTATGCTGTTAGTTTGGATGAGAGATTGGTGTTCCTCTGATTCTGCTGCTGAGAGTATTGTGAATGGTAACGGGTTTGGTCCCTGAGGGATAGAGTAGAGCAGCTGAGACAACATTAAATCCAGCAGATGAAGGTACAGTAAATGCCACAGGCAGTGTTCAATTTTGTGTGTTAGCAGCAACGGATAGACATTTAAGAAGTGGAGAAATGGCAACCTTGTGTGATGGGATGTGATGGGAAAACATTGCATTTGTCCTGAATTGGCCTCTTATGCAATTAACTATGCTTTCTCTTGTTTCTTCTTTGTGATGGAAATGGCTAATGAGTAGAAGAAAATTAATTGACAGTATAAGTGTGTTCCCCACAAAATATAATTAGAAAGGTACCGTATGACACTTGAAAGAAGTGTATGGAATACATCCACAGAAATCAGAGAGAAGCTTGTGGTTCTTTCTAAGCATCTAGAGGACATCCCTTCTAAGCCAGAAGGAGGGTTGTGGAATAAGGCTACAAGATTGCTCATCATCTTTCACAGTATGCTATCAAAACAATCCAGGTTTTACAGAAAAAAAAAGCTTATGGGATAATATCTCTGACTGTACTGTAGTAGAGGACACTTACTTTTTAGCTTTGCTTTGTTTTCTTCAGTCCTCTGCTAGCTGTAGGAACTTGAAACGCCTCAAATCTCACAGTGGTTATCATGAGAGGGATTAAGTCAGAACTATTTCAATTGTACATTGCCCAAAGAAGAGACTGAGCCTTCTTGCTCCATCCATTAAATATGTCTACATGCAGTATATACTCTAAAATCCACATTCTGCGATCTATGCTAATGCCTGTGCTGTGTGCAGAAGTGTCCAGATAATTCTTCCTGAACACCCCCAGTATCAGACTCAGTGGAGTTGCATTCATAAAGCACCCTAACTACTAAGTCTTCCAGAGGCAGAAATTCTTTAATTAAATCTGGACCCTCCCTGCTGTATGTGTGTGCAGCTGTGCTGTTGTGTGCCAGGTCACTGAGCTGGGCTGCTGTTAGACTGAGGATTTGTGGTGCACACTGTTACTGAGTGCAGAAATTCCTGTGCTGCACAGCATTATCAATTGATTGTTACTAGTAATCTTGAAAGAAATTCTGGCCAAATGTAAACAATGGGAGATATTGCCATTGACAATAATAATGACCATCATATATATATAATAGAAACTTTTTTCTTATCTAGAGCAATTGCTAAAAACTCCAGTGTTCTAGGAAACATCATGTAACATTAATTTCTCTGAATAATATTGTTAAAAAACCTGTTTGGTTTTTTTTTTTCCCCTGGTTGCCAAAATCCATTTTTCTTTATTGAGGAAATCTGTCCAAACTATGGGAACCTGGAAGCAGATTCCACTTCCTGTGTCCAGATTTGTCCTCTGTCTACAACCCATCCCCTCTGGGGATGGAAGCAGACACCCAGGCCAGAAGGAAGTACAGAGGTTTTCCAGACAGGAACTGTCAGAGACTGGAGTATTGCTTGGGTATCCTGCCATGCCTACTTTATTGTCTGTCATGTCAACAGCATTATGGACTGGTCCCATCAACTACCTGAAAGGACAATATCTAAACCTACTGATGTCTTTTGGTGAGGAATAGTAGCTTGACTACTCTCCTAGCAGAGGAGGCTAGATCTGAAATAAAAATAAAACACATATTCCTTGGTACATGAAGGACACTGGGGTATTCACATATAGAATGGCAGTCCTGTAGAGGCTGTATTCCCTGTAGTGATTCAATAAAGGTATAGATATACCGAAGTATTAGCATTTTCTCCTAAAGAACAACGTTTTTCATAACTTTTCATTAAACTCTCTGTTTTATGTTGCTTGGCTGCATAACACATCTTTTTTTCGGAATTAACTATTGTTTTGATTTTAAAGTATTTATTGGAAATAACTTGCTAAAATCAACAAGAATATAAATCCAATATAAAGGATAACCAGTGAAATTTTATATCGGCCTTCATACAAACTTAAATTCAAATTCCATTTTAGCCCACAATTACATAAATCTGGGCATCTTATTCCCAAACTCAGTTTTTACATATCAGAAAACTGGCAATGAAAGTAAATGGTAAAATTGGACATATTTGACAAAGTCTTCAATAACAATGCAACTGGATAATTGCTGGTCACAACTTAAAAAAACCCAAATACCTCAATGGCTTATTCGGTTTCCATCAGATTTTATTTTGCCTTGCACATAGTCAAGTGTCCCACTGTGAAATAGAGGGGCACTGACATATAGGGATCAGGGGGCACCGGGAAAATGCTGTGAATGTCAACTACTCAGGTTTAAAATGTATTCTCAGCAGTAGATGCATCAGGGATTTGTAGGGGTGGTATTAAAGCAATTTTTAAAAAGTGGATGGGAGGGGTTGGGGAGGTTTCTTCAGTGTGAGTTGTATTTATTTTTTCTAACTTCATTAGTTGGTTTAATAGGAGATATCGCCTCTATCTGCAGGAGTTGCTTTGCTTCTAGACTAAAATCAGGAGGGGTAAAATGGTACATAACTTTGCACTTTCAGACTTCTCATCCATTCATTTCCTCCAAACATAGAGCCTAGTTTTCTTCTTTCACAAAAAATATCTAGTGATTATATAATTAATATTTCTGTAACTGTATGCCCAAAATATTTTCAGGTCGTACTGCACACAGGAATAAACACAAATACATTTGGTACATGTTTCACAGGCAGCAATTGCTGTGTTGCAGATTACTTCCATGTTGCACATTCGGGAAACTTGTTCCATTTGGTCTTTTTTGCCGGTTTGGGTTGTTTTCTTTCTAGCTGTACTTCGGTTAAGCCTTTAGGTGTCAGTATTTGAGAGCAGTTGTAGTTGTGGGCTGGCCACCATCTAAAATGCTGTTCGTGGGCAAGAATTATAAATAGATAGTACCAGGCATGTAGGTGCTCTGCTCAATATGCAATTCACAGCAAAGATGCAGCAAAGCTTATACAGAACCATTCAAAATGTTAAAAAATACACTCGTACATGACCATTTTGTTCTTAACACTTCTACTCTAACATATGTATTTTTTATACAGTAGTGCATTTCTACCAATGCATATTTATCCATAGCTTTAGAAAATGCTTTGAATCAAAATAGAATTTTTTTTATGATTTACTGTGAAATCCTTCCTTCCTTCCTTCCTTCCTTCCTTCCTTCCTTCCTTCCTTCCTTCCTTCCTTCCTTCCTTCCTTCCTTCCTTCCTTCCTTCCTTCCTTCCTTCCTTCCTTCCTTCCTTCCTTCCTTCCTTCCTTCCTTCCTTCCTTCCTTCCTTCCTTCCTTCCTTCCTTCCTTCCTTCCTTCCTTCCTTCCTTCCTTCCTTCCTTCCTTCCTTCCTTCCTTCCTTCCTTCCTTCCTTCCTTCCTTCCTTCCTTCCTTCCTTCCTTCCTTCCTTCCTTCCTTCCTTCCTTCCTTCCTTCCCTCCTTCCCTCCTTCCCTCCTTCCCTCCTTCCCTCCTGCCTTCCTGCCTTCCTTCCCTCCTTCCCGCCTTCCCGCCTGCCTTCCCGCCTGCCTTCCCTCCTGCCTGCCTTCCTGCCTTCCTGCCTGCCTTCCTTCCTGCCTGCCTTCCTGCCTGCCTGCCTGCCTTCCTGCCTGCCTTCCTGCCTGCCTTCCTTCCTTCCTGCCTTCCTGCCTTCCCTCCCTCCCTCCCTCTCTCCTTCCTTCTTCCCTCCCTCCCTCCCTCCCTCTTGAATTTAGCCTGCTTTTTGTCGCTCTTTCAGTCAGGATATTTTTTAAACTTACACAAAACTTTTCTCTATTTTAATTCACTGAAAATTAACTGAATGGTATGTATGTTATGTTGGGTTGTGTATTCTTTATATTCACAAGGTTTATGTATCACTTCTCACAGGCATTGTATCTCATGGCAATAGGTAGTCAAAAAAGGTCCATCCTTGGCTCTATGGAGACTGGGATGTTCATGTGCAGTGGACAGGTATGGTGGGATGGGCAGAGTGAACATCAGTACTGCTACATTTCATTCAACAGATATAGTCTCTAATAAATGTAGGAGCGAAATTTTGTGTCCCTACACTATTAGAAGGTAACTTCTATTTCAGTATTTATACTTCTTCCTAATATCTACCCTAAATCTGACTTGTTCTAAGCTTAAATCCATTAAATTGCTTCTTGGTCACAACATAACCATGGAGTATTCAAATAAATCACATCTCCAAATCATTCTTTAATTTTGGAAAGTCTGAAAACTGACTATATAATTGTAATTTAGGCTACATAGGCATTAACAAATTAATGAGCTGTATGCCTCTATGCTAGAGTTTGCTGACTGAACAACACACACAAAGAAAAAAAGAACAAGATTTTGAGGGTTTGCTTCACAATGTGTAGAACATCACTGGCCAAATAGTAGAACTTTAATGAAGAGACCTACATGTCTGTTCCACGTAGGAACAGGAGTTGAGAGCCAGGTCAATCTATTAGCATCAAATAAGAAAAAAAATAAATAAAAAGTCAACCTAATTTTGAGATAGTGTTCTTTCAATCTGTTCCGTTGATATACTTTGACTCAAAAGAGAAAAGCTAAAAACAGACTTGGTTTCATCATAACCTTTGTCTAACTAATATTTTCTGTCTTGGTGGCTTTGTTATGTAGGGTCATGTTGAAAGAATCAGAAACAGAATTTTGTGACCATGAGAAAATAATGATTAATACACGCAGAGTTTGATTCCTTTTTCTTCCTCCTAACTCCTACTCCCCATTCTGCATGGGAATCTGCTATTGAAACAAAGGGAATGTTAAAGATAAGCATTCAGCTTTGTATTCTTTTGAGAACCACATCAAAGTGCTGGAGCAGTTTGATCACAGAGAAACATGAGGTTGCATGGAAGAAAAATAAATCAGACATAGGCAGGTTTCCCACTAGTTATTGGATGTCTGCCTTACTGCTTTGCAAATCATAGAAATTTAAGTCTCTCATTTAGATGTCCACATCTAAATGTACTAGTATAAAACATTTAAAAAAAACAGTTTCCTTGTAGGAATAAATAAGGACTGCATGCAGTGAGATAGTGAGACAGATTCCAGATTTTGTGGGAGTGCCATAAAAAATTCAGGATCAGCTGAAGGTGTGACCCTGAAATAAAGTACTTATTCTACTTTATGGACAAGTCTCATTCAGAGTTAGAATGACTTTAATTCTTTTTAGCTTAATTTACCAAGTAAGCTAAAATGAATTAGAGCCATTTGAATTCTGAATGAATAATTTAGTCCACCAATTTAAGTGAAATGCTTTGGTAGTTATTCATGAGCTACCCTAAGCCTAGCATCTAGATTTTTAATGGGCAGTGGCTTTAGGCAGCAAGAGACAGAGTGTACTTGTCCCTTTCATTTGCATTTTCAACCACAAAAAGCAATCTAAATGAAGTTGAAAAGTTATCTCTTCTGAATTATATTTTTCCCACCAGTGGTTAATATATAATATCGCAGATATGTACTCAATTAACCAAGTCTAAAATGCATTGAGAAACCTGCTATCCACAAATGAATAATTTCTACAGGTTTAAGACCTAAAATTTTATGCCATTAAATATAGTACTTCACTTTCTCTCTAATTTCATAATCAGTATCACCAGTATCATCAGTATATATCTTTACTACAGGAGAACACATATTTAGAAAGCTGGGATGTCAAGTCAGATGGAGTTACGTGAAGGAGTAGTGAGATAAAGAAAATCAGAGCTGCATAAATGTTGGAATGACAATATAGAACCTTTTTACCCATTTTGTCACACTGAGATGCACACAAAAGTATATTAATATGCATATTAGTTGTTTTCTCTTTAATTTAGATGATAGCTGTTCAGAGAATGAGATTGACATTGATGACTTCATTGTCATGTAGAATATGCAGTGTCTTAACTTCTCTGGCAATCTTAAAGACAGTAACATCAGGTAAAGATGGGAAACTCTCCTGTGAAGTAGTAAATGTTGCTAAAGAATTTAATTGAAGTATTGGCATTTCTCTTGATTACTTACACATTTATGACTGTCAGTGAGGTCTGGCATTGCTGGAATTAATGTAGCCATGCTGGCAATTATGATACAGGTCCATTCATAATGGGCTAATGTCATTATGTTTATTTCTCTTAGTTTTTATTATTTTTATACAAAGGATCTACTTGTGCAAAGCATAGAATTATTCAAAAGGCCTAAGGAATTTTTTCTGAAAATTTATGTGTTTATAGGCAAACATCTGACAGGTCTGAAGCAATTGTTATGTAAATAAAGCTGTGATCCAGCTGTGGAAGTCTTAAATATGTTTCTACCATGATCTCAGTGGAAGATACAATTGTTTGAGAGACATTTGCAATACATGAAAGGAAAATCACTTGCATTTTTTCAAGGCAGGTGAATGTTCCATGCTAGTCACCTACACAGCTGCCATTCTGGAGTATTTATTAAATTTGACTATCAGCTCTGGCTCACATTGTGGCAAGTACATTTTGAATAGTCTTAAATAATTAATGTACCTAATGATCTGTAACATCATGTTCTTAAAATCAAAGTCCTGATCTACCTTAGGAAAAAGGAATTTAATTTATTTTGAATGTCATCTCAGGCACATTTCTCTGTAATACTACAATAAAATAGACTATAATCATGGAGGAAACACATTGTGAAAAAGAAAAAATAGATAAAATTTCTTCTAGATTTACTCTTATTTTTACAAAACAGGAGCAAAATGCATGTACCTTGAAGTAATAAGAACTGCTTAGGTTCTTCCCAAATATAAACACATTGTGGTTTTGTGTGAAAGAGACATGAGTAAGTAAATGCACCTAGAGGCTCATGAAGTGAAAACCTAAAGAAAACTCAAAAATATATATCATCCTTGTAAACTGACAGTATTGCTCCTATTACATTGTTTCGTTTTTCTTTTAGTCCTCTCAGTATGATCATCTTGGCTAAGGCAAAAGAAAAGAGTTAGGGAGCTGACAGTGTTTCATTCCAACCAACTTCATTTATTCACTTTAACTGGCTTATATGGGGCAAGATCACTGCAAATTTAATGTAAAATGATTTTCATTTCTTTTAGCATTTCAAAATCATCATCACTTTTGACCACATTTTATAGTACCCTGTCTGCTTCATAAGAATTTCCTGTTCTCCACTTTTGTCATCTCACATTTTTGCTCTATACCAATTGTGCAGGAAATATTCCAAAAATTCAATTCTTTCCATCTGAGGTGTGCTGCTTTCTCATGGGTTTCTTATGACCACGTGCATATGCTTCAGTGTGTGTATATTTTACTTAGTGGGCAACTGAAGGGAAGGTTACAGCTCTAACTTTTCTCTGCTGACTGTTTTTCTATTTCTGGCTGGTTTTGATCTACATTACTGTGTCACAGTCACTCTGTTGCATATGAAGGATTTATCTTGATTGAATAATCAGGACTGTTTAATAGACATAAGAAAAATAAAATAAAATTTTGCTTCAAGAAAGAAAGAATCCCCTGAATATGTACTATAGATATAGGATGTGTTGATATTAGTGGAAACCTAGGGCTCTTTAAAATGTATGGATATATGGCTTTTGAAAGTTTACAAGAAAATTTCCTCTTACTAAGATCTGTGTATTGTGTGCTAAACACAAAAGTGGAACTTTCCTTCTCTTTTCTGATGCTTAATGAAATTAGGTGGGCAAGTAACTATCATCTCCTTTCCCTAGAAGGAGATTGCAGAAAGCCTTTGTGGAAATGGAACTGACAAACCAAGAATCAATTTTGCCTTATGGTCTAATGTGGGTGTGTCCTAATTATTTTTTATAGATTGCTAGATGAGAACACTTATCATTGAAAATTACATTGAAAAAGCTCCAACTGATAGCATTTCTGTTATAACTAGTAACTTGGGTCAGAACTATATTTCATGAATTCTGTCAAGGAAGACCAACTGTATGTGCCTACACACGAAAAATAATATATTTTCCTTCCTTTTCCCTCATATTGATACTGAACATCGCTTTTCCTCCTCTCCTTACTTGATCAAAGTAGTCAGTAAATATGCAATTATTCTTTCTGCATTAGCTACTGTAGTACAGTGCCATTTCCCATTCTTTTCAGATAGCTTGTGCATTCCAACTGGCTCATTTCTTGCATTTTGGGAGTCTTCTAACAAAAAAAAAAAAAAGTTTATATTGTTTAACACACTGTGCTAACTTAAATGTTTAGACTTTGCATAACCACTCCTACCTAAAGTAATTTTGGTATTTTTCATGTGAGTGTTTAATTACAGGATAATGCATAATTTCAAACTAATATTTTATTATCATCCTGACTTTTATCCTAGCAAGTGACCTTGTTTAAAAGACCTTCAGTTAAAAAAATAAATGTTTCAAAGCAGAATACAGAATATGTAAATAATGAAATACTACAATGCTGGCACTGATATTAGAGAAAATGTCTAAAAGAATCTGACAAAAAAAGGAGTTTTATGTGATTCCTTTTTTTCTTCAAATTTTCCATAGTTTGCCGACCAAGTTTCAATAACCCAAAGTGTCTATCTGGACATGTTTCTGAAAGACAATACATATTTCCCAAGAAAAATGTAGAAATAACTGTTTTACTGTGGAGTTTTTAATACTATTTTCTTTGCAAGAATAGAGCTATTGCCATTTAAGAAACAGAAGGTGAGATGCGGAAGTTTTACTTTTGCAGTTATAGGTCTTCATTATTATTTTTATATATAACACAACACAAAATAACAACATAACATAATGTAATACTTATATATATTATACATATATATATAATAAATATACAGCCACAGCTGACCAAAACAAGTAATTCTAAAAATTGAGCAGTCTTTCTGGATGACTTGAGTGTACTTCGCTTTACACATCAAATCTAGTCCCTTGTTTGTAGATGTGGCTGAGAATTCAGAGAAATTAATAGGTTAATAGAGCAATTTAGGTTAATTAATGTGAACACAGTGTGATGCTGGTATATGAACAGAGAAAAGTCACTGAAATTAAGTGATTCTAGAAAACTATAACAGTAAAAAATGAAACAAATGTCAATGGGAGTGAAAGTAAAACTGAGGAATTGAAATATTAAATTAGGGTCTTCCATTTTCCAAAAATTAGTCTACAATGCTTGAACTGGCTAGGCAACAATTTTTCAGTGAAACAATCACATGAATACATGTGTTACATTTATTAAAATTAAGGATTTCTAAATGACACCAACAAATCTCAAGCACTACTGCTGGGATGATTGTCATCTAAAAGAGTGAATAATAAATACATAAGTAGAAGAAAACAGGCCACCTCTTGATTTTAAGAAAAAAAGAAAAATAATAGGTTTTTTTAAAAACTCTCTATTTGTCTTTCTTTTTCTGATGTCCAGCTTCTCTGCCATGTGCCATATTTCTAAATTTATATTCCCTTGTGTTTGTTAACATATAGCAAATAGCACTGAACAGCTTTATGTTTTGTCCTTCCTGATACCCAAAGCCATTGCAGCGGAAGCTTTCTGCAAATGTGAGCATTAATGGGGGAGGGCCCCTCTGTTGTCCTGGTGCAGGAGCTAACCAGGCTCCTTTGACAGCCACACTGACTGCCTTGAGAGAAGAGAGGACATTGCTCTTTCATGATTTGCATGATCAGATCTGCCTCCCTAACTTTGGTCATCTTGGCCCAAATTAGATTGTTCTTATTCACAAGGGGGACAGTGCTCTCTTGCCAAGCTTGGGTAATCTTGCTTGAGGTGAAGACAGCTGGATTCTAGGTGAAGACAGCTGGATTCACCAAACTCTCTGTAAGTAGGAGTACAAGCCCTTGTTCATAGTTTGTGGACTCAGTGGTTGAAGAAGAAAAGATACTGTGGTTCTATAGTGGCTTGCAGAGGTCTCCAGAACCTTGCTGTGCCACAATTGATCAGACTTAGAACAGGATATCTACCACTGGCTCTCTAACAAGCACCCCACAGGCCTCTCTGTCACTGGTTATTTATATCAAAGTGACCTTAGAATGATGTACAAGCAGAAGATGCTTAGGGAACATGATATTAATGATCAAGGAAAATGTCCTACCAGGCTGTCAATGGCCTTGGAAGAAGCTTCTTGAAGGCAGCCTCAGTCTCGCCATGTAGAACGCTGCACTACATCCTGTGGCCCTGCAGGACCACAGGTCAGCTCTCCACTGAAGTCACCAAGGGAAGCAGTAGCAGTGGAGACAAACCTGCACTATTCACACCTTCCGTTATAAAGCCATTCCAAAAACAGTATGCAAAGAGATCCCATTGAAAGGATTATGAAGATGCAGAGCATCTGATCAGAAGCAAAATATTGAAGAGCTGAATTTCTCTTTTGCTATCAACCAGGTCAGAAGAAATATGCCATATTTAATTTGATAGGCTTTATTCTTTAATTAACAGATTGAATGATGATGCTTTATAGGCTAATAGCTTAGGTTTCTTGTGGGATCAAAAATGTATCTATATGTCTGCCTTCAGTTTATTGCAGCAGTTTTGAACAGTAGCAGAATATTTATGAACTCCTACAAACCTTACAGTCAGCTGAAACTCCTTTTTCCTAATGAGAACTGCAGCTGACAAGCAGCAGCCTCAATAGCTTGAGCAGGATAAGAATTCACAGCCATGAAACAGAATGCCAGGTCTGAAGCTGAATAAGCTGAACAAGGTTATAGGTACTCCCTTTCCTGGTGGCTCTGTTTATTCATCCTTAGCACGTGCAGAAATTATCAACAAGTTCTCCATCAGTATATGATTATATAGAATAGGAACTGTGAAGAGATACATAGGTTTCAAAGATTCTTAGCTACGATTTCCTACTTGTCATAAATTTAGAATTTTCATTTCTTAACAACCTTAGGGGGTGGAAGGTTCAAAGCTGCTTATCATTTGGTTATTATCTTTAATATTTTATCCCTTTACATGCTCAATGTAATTATGATTCTTCGATTACATCACACATAATTATAATTTTTTAATTTATTTTTTCACTAAGTAAAGTTGATATTATTATTTATTATGAAAAACCTTAATGTAGGAAATAATATTTTACTTTTACAGTAAATTCTAGTATGCTTAAATAGATGCAATTTTTTTTTCCAAATTTATTCACTGATAAAATACCTAGAATAACTGATTTTTTGCTTCATGCAATATATTTGGGGCTGACTTAAATGTGTGGCTGAGAAAGGGCTTTGGTTTTAATTAGAACTAAAATTCAAATTGTAGCTATAATACATATAACATGAATAAAGCTATTTCAGCTTTTTCAAAATGCTCTTCTTGCTTTCTCCTTTCTTCCCATTTCTCTGAAATGTTTAACTTAGATTAGTTTAGATTAACCGGTAAGTCTGGTCTTGAAACAGCTTTTTCTTATGAAATAAGCTCTTCATAGGAAAAGTATCACTTACTGTCCAGTGGAATTCCCTATTGATACAGTCTCTCCTGAGTTAGATTTAATGTTTACCTGTTCCTTTACTGTATCATGTTAGAATAAATCAGTATAATCACATGCAATTTTCTTGTGACATTTTTAAGAGATGTTATTTAACTAAAAAGATAATAGTAAACAATGATGTAAATAAAGTTAAATGTGTGTGTATATATAACATACTAAAGTTTTAGTTAGAAGCATAGCAGTTAAAAACCAGTGCCATTCAGTTTGTATACTTAGAGGATGCTCTGAATTAAGTTCATAAACAGCCAAAGGAAAAACCAGAAGCCCAATGATTAAGTTTTTCTGTCTTCCTCAACCCTGTAATCTTCCTGGGTTGAGCAGACCCAGACTGACCCTGATCAGACGTGTAAGCACATGTGATTTCTTTGCTTCTGGAGAGATGTGCTTTTCGGGTTCGTTTGCTGGTTAGTTGGTTATTTTGTTTTTTTTGGCTTGGGTTTTGGTTTTTTTTGGGTTTTTTTTTTTTCTTATTTTTTTTCGTCATCC
Organism: Poecile atricapillus; assembly: GCF_030490865.1. NCBI lineage: Eukaryota > Metazoa > Chordata > Aves > Passeriformes > Paridae > Poecile > Poecile atricapillus. The sequence continues at coordinate 28,900,387 of NC_081251.1, forward strand.
ATTTTTCTGCTTGGCTGATTTGCTTCTTTAGATATTGTTTAATTAATTATAGGACTGCTACTTTTTCCTGATGTTCTGAAGCCTGCAGAAGTCTCCTTTCTGCTGTAGCAAATTCTATGTTCAACAAGTAAATTTCTATTTTCTAGATTTCCATGATGAGTAAGAGTATTACTCCTTTCAGAGGTAAGGAGAGAAACTAGAAGGAACTCTATGCCAACAATTTCCATCTTAAAAGAGTGGTATTTATGCAGACTCTTTACAAATTAGTCATTAACGTTCCCTGGATCCTTAATATATAAGTGTTTTAACTCAGAATTCTTAAGCTATGTTTTGACTACCAGAGTTAGGTAATTAAATAACCATGGAAATAATGCATCTCTCCAACTGTTAGTCTCAAGTCTGGATCTACAGCTGGTTTTTGAAACTAATGTGGGATTTAAGATTTGCTTCAACTATACTTACCAGCTAAGGGATTTATCCTTCCTTGCACAAAAAAAAAAAAAAAAAAAAAAAAAAAAAAAAAAAAAAGGTTGTCCCTAGGGTGAGGTGTTTTTTTTTAAAGTTTTATTTATGTACTTTGAATAGAACCTTCTTTTTAGACTAAAGCATATGTACTTACCTATTACTACAGGTATATGTTCAGAAGAGCACCAATTCTCCAGTGGTCCCATATAATAATTTTAATCTGCACGAATGTTTCACTATTTTTAGTAAATTCTTCTTTTTTAGCAGGCTGCCCAGGCTCTGCCATGGAAATGTTTAAAAGATGCAGTGGCAGATAATTCCTAACTGCAGTTTAGTACATACCCAGTGAATGCAACCATAACATTTCAAGTCAGTAACAGTGGGCCTTGGGATAGCAAGAGAGTAGCAACAAGAAAAACATTGTCCCAACTGGCACTTTTTCTCCTGGATTATTGCACGGTCTCATTTTTAATACTGGTAATAATTTACATTTTTAAAAATTACTACTTAGGGGCAAATCCATGCTGACCTCATCATGAATAAGGATTTAGCGAAATCACTCTAACTAGCTGCAATAGTTCCTATAATGCAAAGCATTAAATAGTATGGATATGCAGAAGAATCCACATGATCTAACAGAACATAGAGTTAGAAGCTAGAAAATCATTATTATAGGTCTGGCAGTCCTGTGTTCTGCTCAAAACCAAAGAAATTAATCTGTCTGGAGCCAGTTCTGCTCACACAGCAGTTATATGCACATTTAATTCTATTATTTCATTACTTCTGATTTACACTGGTGGAGGTCAAAGTATTGTAATTTGTAGGTGATGTTACTCTAATGTATTAAAACCACAACATGAGGTAGAATAGAATAGACAAGTCTATTCTTTTGATAGTGGGAAATAATTGAAATGCACCATAAAGTGATGAAAATTATATACGTGCTCTGATTACCATTATAAGGGCTGTATATTAGCAGTAACGACTTATTTTTGGACAAAATCCGTTATGTAAAAAATTGTTCGTATCTTTTGGGAACCTGTAATGATTTTTGAAAAGCATAAATTGCATGAAAGAACAAAATGGAAACATCTGTTCTATGGTCTAGATTCTAGACATGTGCAATTATATGGCACCAAGCCCTTTTCCCAGAGGTAGACCTTGTGCACCCAGTCTATCCTTTGGAGATATTTTACATATGTTAGAATGTGGGCATTTGTATAACCACATCTTGCATCAATGGGTTCTGGTGTCATCCTGGGAAAAAAAACTACTCTGACTGCAGATAAAAGTACCTTGGGGCTCCAGAGTCAGTTCTGGCACAGAGCACTCCAGTCAGGCTTTGCAGATCTATTGCTGCATTACTTTCAAAACCTTTGTTAAAACTAATGGCATGTTACTTTTATAACCCAGGATTCCTTAAACAGATTTTAGTTGAGTTTGCTACTTATATATCAAACAGATAATGATTTTTAAAAACAAAAAGCATAATTTCATTTGCTGAAAGTTGTTGCCACAATCATGACTTTAGTCTTCAGAACTTTATTTACTCTGAGATGTGAATGAATATCAAGTTGAAGTAATATTTAAAATAAAAACATATCAAACTTAAGTGTATATGGGAAAATATAAAAAATATTCCACAAGATCAATACAGAATAAGCAGTCTGTATTGGGTCTAAAGCTAGGATTTTTTCCCTGGTCTTTTGAGAACTGCTACCTTATGTGCTTCAAAATAAGCTTTTCAACCTACTTAACATGCTATTGATTACATGCTCTTGACTGTATAATTTTTGTGGTCAAGATAGTGGGTTTTTTTCTGAATTTTCTGAACTTTTGATCTCCTCTGCCTTACTGTGTTTTTGAAGTTACCTGTTAATCACTTAAATGAATATGAAATATATCTAATCTGTTCTTTATGGTAGTAGTGTTGGAGCCATTGTCATATAAGTACATACCTATAGTATGTTGGTTGGACAATCAAAGTAAGTCTCTAGTGAGCATAATTAAATTTAATGAATCAGATTTTTTTTTTAATGTAAACATTCCACTCAACATGCCTACAGTAGACTTATTTCAGGTAGCTAAATAATTATAATATTTTCAGAGAGCCAACACAAAAGAGGCAATTTCCTAATTTGCCTAATTTGAGGCAAATTCAATTTTTTGTTTGAAAATAGCTTTGTATAAAAGCTATTTTACTGAGTTCTGTTGTGAACCTATTCTTTTCCAGCCCTTTCTAGGCAGCGGAGTAGAGGCATTTAGAGAAATTTATACGCTATCTGTGGGCAGATGTTTAAGTCACACTGTAGATGATTTAAAAAAAAGGTTTCTAGTTAGGAGCAGCAGGATGAGAGTAAAGTCGTAAGCATCTCTTAGACAGCCATGATGCACATCTCAGTTACAGGACTCTAGCTGTTAAGGGAAAGTCTGCTGTAAGTAAAACATAACAAGCTGCAGACTTCTACAAAATATATAAGTCTTTTTTATGTCACAGTCAGAGCTCCAGAGTAATGAGCATAGCAAACTCTGTAGTTCTGAGTCCAAAACTAACACCTTCACTGCAAAAATCCCTGCTTGCAATCTCCAGGTATTCATATAGCTTGACTATTGGCATTATTTCCCCAAATGGTGGACCATGGGGAGCTAAGACAGCTTTTAAGTGGTAGCCACATTGCATGTTATGCTGACAAGCTGAAATTTATTACGTTAGATGTATCCTGTGTAGCCATCATGGAATAGACACTTCTAAAAGATAATAATTATTGTGATGTGTAGGAGAAACTATAAAGTACACTTCAATCAGTCATTGTGGAGGTCAAAAGGTACAGATTTTTGCAGTAATATTTGTAGGACATGCATGAGAATTTTAAGTAATTCAAGTATGTAATGTCGTGACAGAATGTAGGAATAATAAGAATACTAAATGAATACCAAAATAATTAGTTTGATGCTCATTGATGAAGGACAAGCATGCTTTTCCACCTCTGAGGATATACCACTTCAGTTGTGTCATCCCCATGATTTTCCCTTGTATCTTTGCTGAGTATCAATGTTGTGTCAACTAATTTGTGTTTTCTATTGCTTTATAATTTAATCAGTGAAGTGGCCCAGAAGGCACTTTGCTGTGACAGAGTAGAAATCTCTGACACAGCTGAAAAAAGCATTTTAAAAAGTGTTTTTTAAAAAAATGTATGTTGCAAAAACCAGCATTATATTGATGGAGCTCAGAGTAATCTATGTGCTTGGTAGACCTGTAAAGCATCATTATCATAGTCTCACTAATTCTAATTGATTCATCTGCTCAATCCAGTAATGTGCTGTTCCTGTGTTGCGAGTAGTACACCATGAGCAGATGGATTATGCCCATGGAATACATCCCCTCCTAGGTAAAATTTTCTGGGTTTGGGGTTTTTTTTTGTTTGTTTTCTTTTGTTGTTTTCTTTTTGGTTTTGTTTTTGGGTTTTTTTTACATATATTTTGATATTGGGTATTTGGTCTGGTGTTAAGTAGGTGAGAAATCCTGCACCTCAGTTGTTCTTTAATGCAGGTTTCAGGGTGAATTTCTGTAAGAGGTGTTTGGCAAACTGTGCTTTATTTATCTCGGATCTGCAGCTGAACAGTTAGTTTGCTTTTATAGAAGCCTTGCATTGGAAACACCTATAAAATAAGCCATGGTGTTCCCTGGCACTGGCCCATAGAGCTAGGAAGGACATGTTAGCAGATGCACTGAGATACTTTTTCCAAGTGTGGATTATGCAGTAAGAGTGGAGAACATTGGGTTTTAGCCTCAGTGAGATATTTGACTCCTTAAAAACATTAAGTGAATTGCTAGGTCTGACTCTGAAATCAGAATTTCAGAGACATAGAAAAGTGCTTTTACTAAAGCCAGTGGAAGCATCTTATATATTTCCAAAAAATCCTGAGAGATCTAGGTCCAAGAAATTTTCATTGATAGTTGTTGGTTAGATCTCTTCTTGTGTTGCAATCTGCTCTTGATGGACCCCGCGGTCCTACCCCCCGTGGTGAGAGCCCTGCTCTTCGGGGAACATGGGCTGAGGGGGTCCCGGAGTGGATACAACACGGACTCAAAGTATCTAGGCACAGGAGGCCCAAACTTGCTGGGATAGTCCCGGTTTTATTGCATGTCATCTATCCGGGGCAAGAGAGAGACCAAAATGCTCTGGGTCTTATCTCTTATACCAGGGGGCAGGGGTGATTAGGGGATGCAGGGAGGTCACAGCCAATGGGAAGGGGGAAGGGGAAAGGTTCTCAGGTAGGAACTAACATTACACAAACCGGAGGTGAGTTTTACCCTTGGGAGATACCAAGATTTTTAGATGCACTACAACATTCTTGCGTGCTTTCCTACTTAAAATCCCATCCATGTATTTCTGAAGGAAGGATTTAGGTTTATTTTATGATTCAATTTTATTTATTTAGCATTTGAACAGGCTCTCTAGGGAAGTGATGGAGTCACCATCCCTGGAAGTGTTCCAAAAATGTGTGGATATGGGCACTCGAGGACATGGTTTAGAGGTGAACATCATAGTGGTGCTGGGATGATGGTTTGATTTGGTGATCTTAGAGGTCTTTCATGATCTTAATAATTCTATCATTCTATGATTGGGAAAATTTGATCTGGGGTTTAAATTTTGAACCACTGGATTTCCTCTTATTTGTGTTGTCCTTTCCCAACATATCTGCTGACTAGAGAAGAGTTACTTATGACTCATATTTAAGACCACAGGTGTCCCGTAGGAGTTCAGAGAGGAGTTATGTCACCATAAGATACCTTTTTTAGAGGTTCCAAGTCCATTTTGGAAATCACTGCAACAGCCTTTCTATCAGGGCAGTGTGCCATACAGAGATCTCCCATGATGAACTGGGTGGAATAATATGCTTTAAATTGCATGTGTGTGATCATTAACCTGAAAATGACAGAAAGGACACATACTCTTGTGAACTGCTTATATAAACCTTTTAACTCAGAGTAGGTGTCTGGTTTTGGTAAACACCTTCCTAGTGTACCTTCTCAACTTACAAACTTTAGTCTGCCTGGGTGGAATGACACCATTTTACAACAGCCATGGCTCTTGTCCTTTACTTTTATTTTTCTATTCTCTACATAAAATTTATCAGCCATCCATGATGTCTGTATACAAAACAGCCAGCTTTGTGGTATCACAAACAGTAAAAAGGTAATGTGCAAAATTCACATCCAGCAACACTTCTTCCATTTTTTATTATTTTCTCATAAAAACAATTTAGGAGTCTTAAACAAGGACAAGGAAATGCTCTTAAAAGGGCATGCAATATCATTTAGTTTCACCTAGAAGCTTTACCATTCTAAAAAAATATTCACACTCCATATAACTGTTCTTAGTGATTACAGTTTGCAGTACCTGTTATTTAAAATACTGATTCTTGTTCCTTCTCTTCATACAGCTTTAGAATATTTCCCAGAGTGCAAACTTCCCTGTCAAAAACTCATAGGTAATTCATCTCATATTTTAATGAGTGCTTCTATCATTTAGAAAAGATTAAGCAACCATCTGCAGAAATGTCTGTGGTATATAGTTGCAGGGCAATTAAATAGTCTAGATGTCCTTGTGAGTCCTGCTGTCTACAGTTTACTTATTTTTCAGTCTTTCTAGAACGGAAAATAAGAATTACTGAATTCAATAATAGATTAGGAAATAACAGTTTATTCTCAGCTATCATTTCTTGACTTTTAATTGTACAAAACAATAAAGAGACATATACTAGCCTGTGTGCAATAACTACATAGTTAGCTGCAGAAAAGAGTGTTTACACAAAAATTATGCCATTCTCAGATAATTTCTGCACAGGCTAACCATATCAGTAATTCAATTAATTAAATATATGACAAAAGCAAAATACTTAAGGCAGAAGTAAAATAGTATGAAATATAAAGAAGAAAAGAAGATACTGAAGAATTATTATTATACCATGGTTTAAATTTTTAAAGGATATACATGAATAAGTTATTATAGTAGAAACATTAAAATGATGAGAATACTACAAGAGAATGCATTCAAAGTCTTTAATTTAAAAAAGCAAAAATATATAAAAGTAAGCCCCTGTGCTTTCATTCTTGAATGTGTTATTACACCCATTAATCTTCTGAGAGAACAGTATGGAATATGAGAGAATAACATACTGCTGAATCTACAGGATTTAAATGTTAAACTTGAAAATGTAAAGTTTGGTGGGTTGTTGTTTTTTTTTTTTTGTCAGTAATGGTAACTTTATTTGAACACAAACATTTTGGGATGGATTGCTAGGGAAATATTTGAATGGGAAAAATTTGAACTGCACAGCATTTTCTGCCTACCTGGCCATGATACTTAAAAATGTCAGATTCAGTAGGTATAAAAAGGGGTAAAGCTGCAGTTTGGGCTTCCATCCACCCCTGCTTTTCCTCTTCACTTAGTTATGATTTTGCAAAGCACATGTGAAAACATGCTACCTGCTATGGTGACATTTTACATTCATTTTGAACAGGCATGAGTCACTTCACTAGATTTTTATGCTCAATATCTCCTGCCTAGGTGTATGGTGATGAGCAATTGTGGCCAGGAAGGCAAGTAATAGAGGCTGCACGGTTTCCCAATTCTATGCACATTGAAAGTGAAGAAATATTACATCTTTATGATATTCTTCACTGATCAAATTTGTAAGCATAAATAAACAGGTTTAGATCCCACTAAAGATAATGGCTGGCCAAGGGAGTCACTGCAGAGATGCACAGAGACAGCAGGTTGCATTGCCATGAGAAAGTCTAGCTCCTTGGGATTTGTGCTATCATTTATATTTTAATTCAGCAATATTTCATTTTTTCTGTCATTAAAAATAGCAGAAGCAGTATTAATCCAAAGTTATGTCCTAGGAGTAAATGGGTCTCCCCAGAGATGAATATAAACTAATTACCTTTGTACAATATGTTGACTGTTTAGAATACATAATTGATTTCCCTAATTTTTTGAGAGATAAAAGAGTTCATACGTATATGTATTAGGATATCTCTTGTGTGCAAGAGAAATCTTGTATCAGATTTCCTACAAATGCTTACCTGTCTTTTACTTGATAAAATGCAATAATTTAGTACAATTTAAAAAATATACTATGTTAGTACAAATGCTTTTGCCTTTCATATTTCCACTATGATGAAATCCTTTCCATGTTTTCATGAGTAATAGCATATTTTTCTCACTATGTTCACGAATACAGCTCAGTTCAGATCTTAATTCACTCAAGTGAAAGAAATTATTCCATTCAGTTTGAAACTGATCAAAGCTCTTCTATACTGTTCTGGAGAGCCAAAAGGCAGCTTTTTATGGGACCAGGATCTACGTAGGAAGTAAGCAAAGGCTGTTTTCAGAACGTTTTCCACATTCACTAAGAAGAGGTTCCCATGGAAATCTAATTCAGCTAATAGTTACGTTACCCTTTTGGCAACTTGCCTGCCTCATGAGGAAATATCATTTTAAGGGGTTCCCATAGAAAGCTATAGCTTAAATCTGTACTGCAGAGTGATGGTATTCACTAATGCCCTGAAGCTCTGTGTCCTGCCAATGCAGCATTAGAGAACAAGTGCTTCCTTGTGGGGCCTGCGTATCCTGCTACAGTGAAGCAGTGCTGGAGATAGGGAAGAGAATGCTCCTCAGATTTTCTTCTGTCATAGGGCTTGTGTAAGGGAAAAACAAGACCACAAAACAAAATACCAAAAAAAACCACCCAGCAGCAAAAAAAACCTGCAGTTTGTGTTTTATTCGTTTTGTTGGGGTTTTATTAATCTTCAGTCCTACAAAAGAAGAACTAAAAATAAGGAATAAAGCAAAATCCCCTCAGTCCTTTGAATGTAGTGACATGTATTATGTATATATATGAGAGATAATTTTATAGTGAAAATGAAACAGAAAGTCACAGCTTCTCAAGTCAATGCAAAATTGTGCTTCTAAGTCAACACGCATTCTGCCATCTAGTGACCAAAATAAATTGTACTGACCAGTTGCCAATGTGATGAGAAACCCCAAGTATACCCCAAGTATACTGCTGTATATCTTTGTGGGAGAACATCTAGAAGTGGCTAAAAACAAAAGTGCAGAAAACTTTTTCAAGCTCCTGGAAATCAGAAATTGATCAGATATACTGAAATTACTTAATACTGCAGCCCAAAGTTTGATTTAAACAAATTGATTATTTATATATTTCTGTAGTCTTCTTTCTTCCTTTCCCCCTCTCCTCCTCCCCCTTCACCTTACATTGGCATTTTGCATAATTTCTGGGAAAAACATTTTATGTTTTATTTTATTTACATTTTATATGTTATCACAGAGAGGATGCCATGCTACTGCATGTGAGACAGTTTGTATTATTGCACATTCTGCTGCAAGACCTATTCTGTTCATTCTGTAGCCAAGAGTAAATGAAAACACTCGTTTGGCTAGTTACAGTTCAGGAGTGGGTAGGATAGTATGAATCACATTGCTGAAGCACTGTGGGTGAAAGAAGATGACAGTCACTTTGGGGAGTTGACTGCCTCTTTGTGCTTTTAAGGTTCTGAAAAGCTTTCAGGAAACTGCTGTTACTTTCTAGGCTGTTCTGTACAAGCTGATGACACTCAGCAACTCTCAGAAGCTCCTTGACATTGTACATGTCCTAAGGGGGTAACCCGAGAGGTCTCAGAATCACCTTTTTTTTTTTTTTTTTTTTTTAAAGTTCATTCGTGATGTCATCACCAACTTCTATGATGAAAAAGGCTTTTTATATTAATGCCAGTGTGTTCTGCACCATAAATAGCACAATTCATAGTAGATGGTACACCATAATACATTTGCACTGTGAAGTTCCCATTAAATGTGATAAAAAATAGCCATAAAAGCCAAACCAACATGGTTTATAATGTCCTGGTGACTAGGATATATATGTAACAAATATGATATAACAGCCAAGGCATAAAATCTCTTTGATATTTACCTTAATTTTAAAGAATATCCACTTGTCAAAAAGCAAAGACTAGCTTTGATGAGTAGAACCTTGCAAAGCTGGTATTTTTCTTTTGTATTTCTCAGTTGTCCTAGTTTGCATTTTTTACACTGTTAACAGATTTTTTTTCTTCTTTATTCCTACAGAGAGCACATGGCACCTCTCTTCTCTCCTAAAAATGTACACCTACACTGGCCGCAAGATTTTAGCTTCTCCTTTAAAAACTAAAAAGGTTACTCAATAGGAATAAAAATTCCCATAACATAACAAAACCTAACATAAAAATAAAGGGAAAGCAAATGGGACTAGTGATAAGAGCTGCAAATAAAACCAAACTGTAAATTTTGGAATTGCAATATTTATTTTTTTTCTGTCCTAGAAGGCATGTCAATACATTGCATGCCTCAGTTTATATGTAAAATGAAATCATGGAATCATTTAGGTTGGAAAAGCCCTCCAAGATCATCAACCTTCGACCAAACACTACCATGGCAACTGAACCATAGCACTAAGTGCCATGTACAATCCTTTTTGAACACTTCCAGAGATGGTGACTCCACCACCTCCCTGGGCAGTCTGTTCCAATGCTTGTGGATGATATGCAAATGATATGTCACATCCAAATTAAAATATATGCATCACTAAAATACTTTGAACTCATCCATTATGAAGAGCACTAAAATAGGCATCCTCTGGCAGTGATCCCTTGTACTTCCATAGCCACCAAAGGACCACTGACAGTAGAATAAATTCTTTTATCAGATAACTGCACCTCAGGTTTTCTACTGCAAATGTTTAGAATGTATTATGATTTGTTATAAGTTTTGGTCTGGTTAAAATGAGTTTGGTTAAAATGATTCAAGGTTCCCCATAATGTTATTTTTATTTACATTTTGAGGTATTTATGGGTTTTATCTTCATGTTGTGTAGATTATAGCATTAAAAGTGTAATAAAAAGGCTTAAAAACCCTTGCATGTTTCCAGGCCTAACTTAGAGTTAAGTCACTCTGTCAATTTCCAAATTAGACCATGCACATATTTTTCACTGAAGGGATTTGCTTTCCCCCTGTATTTAATGAAATAATTTGATTTATATCCATGTTTGAGGTAAAAGCAGAGAAGAACTGTCCTGTTTTACCCAAATAAAATTTAGGACAGACCAACACCAAAAAAATTCTCTTCAGAAAGTAATGTCTACAAAAATACCTTCTTCTGGGTTAGAAAACTTATTTTCAGCAGCAAGAACTAGGTAAAAAGAGGGAGAATGATAAAAATTAATTTACTCAGAATGTCAATTCAAATAATCCAATATTATATCCAGATATCAGGTCTTGAATCATACTGACTTGACCTTGCAGGACACCTCTATGCCAGATACTGCCTACATTAGGATAGTTCTTACCACCTTTCCCACACAAACAGATCCTTGAAATTACTGTGCCATTTAGTCATACTCTGGGCTGATTTGGGTTAAAATGCTTTCCCATCCCAGAAAGCATTTAGTTACTGCTTCTCTGTGAAGTATTGAGAGAAAGAAAATGCATAATGGGTTTACCTTCTATGTTTAATACGTAGGACCTGAAAATGAAGGATAGTTTCATTCTATTTAGTATTTATTGTAAACTTAAGTAAATTATATTAAAAATACTTTGTCAAAATATATTACTCTTAAGCATCTTACATTAAACAATTTTGAGACCATTGTTTGTACTTATACACAGAAAGTGGGCATTTCTGATCCCATTACAAAAATGTACTTGACCCTTTTTTTTTTTCTTTTCTCATGAGGCCTGAATTTTAATGAGGCCTCATCCATGCCAGTACATTGCATTTCCTGGTACTGCTTTTGTTCTCATGTGGCACTTGGTTAAATACTTCAGCTGAATATGAAAATAAGAGCATTGCATAAGTCTGGTTCCATTTTTTTGAAAACGCTTATAAAAAATGCTTTTTGCTGGCTAAGAAAAATTTATCTTTATACTTGCTGTATAAATGCTTAATATATCAAAGGGAGATTAGCTGAAAAGTGCATCTCAAAGACCATCAGCAATAATTTAGGTGAATTGAAAATGTGTTGTTGCTTAAGTGGAAAAATGAAAAAAATGAGGCATTATAATCATGTTCAGTTTGGTATTTGTAACTCCATTGTTATGACCGGAGATCTGCACACAGAGATCTCCACAATGCAGAGAACTGATCTCCCAGACATCCCTTTACCTCTTCACCTGCAGTCTCTGTCCTGCAGGACACTGCATGTGCCCGCACCCAGCAGGAGATGCTGCAGGACTGGGACCAGAATATTCAGCACCGCCCTGTATGCCTCTGGAAAACCTTCCTCTAGCAAAGGTCTCCCATTATTGCACTCTGTAACTTAAAAAGTACAACTAAGTCTTCTGCAAGAATGGTGTCATACCCTCTAAATTGCCTGACAAGCAGAGATCATGCAGGCAGCAAACTCAGAGTAAACATGCCTTGCTGTGACAGCCTCTTTGGGGGAAAAACTATGTAAAGTCTCCTGCCATTATCATGTTATTAATTACAGTTGAAATATGTCATCTGTACTGCACCTTGTGAAAACTGTAAAAATATTCTAATCATAATTTGCATTAGAATATTGATTGTAATAAGAGATTTTCCACAGAATAAAAAGCCATCTTAAATCAGGGGAGCTGTAGTAGAGGTGTATTTTGTAAAATTTATTAATAAAATTTTTAACATACATATATATACATATACATATATATATATTATATTTGCATGTGTATATGTATATATATATTTTAATTATCTTTTATATTTATTTCTGGGATGTAATAAAAATGTTGAATGTTTAACCCTCAAGATATATTTTATTAATTATATTTTCAAATATTCTCTTTAGAATGCGAACTGCGTTGCTGTTCTCAAATGAATAATTAAATTTATATTTTAAGTGGTGCCATTAATGAATATTTACAAAAAGAAACACTAATTTAGAAAAATACATTAATAGTTTACTAGAAAGGAAAAAATCTCTTTCTTCTGATTGACTCCTTAAAAATAAGTTTGCCTTTTATTGTTTCTTTAAATAGAAATTTTAATGTTTTTAATGATTTATCAAGACAGTGTGTTTGCAAATAATATTTATTAGTGACATTTACATCTCATAATGTTTTGTGGTTTTTGAGGCAGAAAGGTAAGTTGTATTATCTTCATGACTTTACAAATTGAGGAAAATTTTGAATTTTGCATTCGCAAGGTAACCTTCCAGCAGAATGGTATTTTTTAATGTTTGTGTTCCTAGCGTTTCAGACACCTTCTGCCTCATCAGAAACTTTATGTGATTGTAGTTGAAGTCATTTCAATGTTAACCCACATTTCCCAGCACACGCTTCCTGAATTAGCGTCCCAGTTTTTTCTTTTTTTACAGAATATTTAGCACTGAGCTGCAGACAGCTGTGTGTGCCTGGGAGGATCATAGGGAACTGTGCTGAAGACACAGCAGTCCCCCTCTAAGTGCAAAGGTCTTTCCGCAACTCATTACAGAAATGAAAGGTGGACCTAAGGTAGAAGTCTAGGAGGTTTGCAGAGGACAAGAGAGGGAGAATGACAGCTGTGATAACAGGATAACCAACTAAAGCACTCTTGTCTCTTATGCTTTGGGCCTTGATGTCACTGATTTTTCATAGGTTTTCCCTATTAAAATCAATGTGGAGAATAAGATGCAATCTATAGTCTTTTTAACTGAGAGGTTTCAGGAAAGATATAGATCACAAGCACTTGTTCTGCTGTATTCACCTAAAAATTAAACAGTTAATTGGCTAAATTATTATCATTTCCCACTGCCACCATTCCCAAAGATGACTTGTTATCTCTGTTGAAGGCTTCATCAGCCTGAAAGATGAGTGCAGAAATAGAAGTCCTCTGGAGGAGCAGCAGGCTCTGCCACAGAACAGCAATGTCTAGCACTGTCACAGTCATTTTCTGGTGTGGTTTGCACTGATTTAAAATAAAAGAATAGAATGTCTGCATTTGAATAATTGTTTTTTTCCTGTGTCATGCAGCTGATTTATAGTATGTGTCACTACATTGAATGTTGGTTCATAAAATGAAATCATATTGGAAAATCTGCAGACATAAAGTTAAGTATTTATTGAAAGCTGAGTGTAGCAAAGTTAAGTTGATGTTAACTGCCATGATCACTTGCCTGACTCTTGCCAGCAACTTCCAGGTATGTTTAGGAACATATTGCATGAGACAGTATGTGACTTTTGAGAAATGTCTACACACAAGCTTTCATAAACCTTTATTCTGTCTTTAGAATTTGGAATGATGGGAGATCATACAATTAAAAGTCAGCGACCTCGATCTGTTCATGAGAAAAGGGTCCCTCAGGAACAAGCTGATGCTGCTAAATTTATGGCACAAACTGGTAATACATGAGTTACATTTTTTCTATTTACTGTTGTTAATTTTAGCAAGACCACTGCATGTTTCCATAATCTTTTGCTGCATATTTGTCAGTTTTCTAAGCTGATACTTTTTTTGAACCATTTTTTTTTTTTTTCACCAGTTAAAGTCCATAAATAAAGTAGCTAAGAATTAGGTAGATCATGTAAAAACATGCACTGTGAATGTGAATACTGAATCATTTACTGTAAGCATGAATTTCTTCAGTAGTAAAAGCAGTCTCACATGTACAAAACACAGGGCATCTCACTGTGACATGTTAACTTTTTTCAAAGATGCCAAGAACATGCTTCAGAATTTCTTTATAAATAGACTGTCTAATCCCAGCTTTAGGCATTTATCAAATTAATTAATTACTGGGGTGACTTTAATGTGCATGCGTTCAGCATTTGCTATCTTTGGCCCAGCACAATGCTCTGTTCTCTAGTTTCCAGATTCATAATTGCTAAATGAAATTGGCCGTAAGTAGTTTTTAATTGAATGTGCAAATTATCTAACAGTTTTTAATCTAAAACATATTTTCTAATTTTGTTTGAGCAACTTCATCTTCTTTATCTAAAGATACCAAGAAGATATTGGAAACTTGGAACTGAAGTACTTAAAAAAAAAAAAAAATTGCCTGATTAGCTTGTTTACCAACAGTTACCACCACAGTCTGAGGCCAATGATAAAATTTAGTGGTGAGTGGAATCAAGCTCTCATACAGCAAAACTACTTCCCATTTTGACTTCAGTAATGATCCATGTATCTGTTGGTAAAAGCTAACTCTGTATTGGTACCCTACACTCTGCATTCCAATAAGTTACTGAGTTGACAATCTTGTGCCCCGTAATTTTTGTATGGATTTGAAACAACTTCCTCTGTATTCCATAGTAACTAACCTAGAATATATGCCTGCATTAGTCATACATAATGCTTCCAGTTTTTATGCACTTCAGTAAAAGAGCTATAATTGCTTCTAGTTATGTTGCATGTTGAGTTCCTTAGTGGTAAGGTGCTTTACTTAACAGATTTGCAGAAATCAATATATTAAGCTATCTAAGTACATGTATAGCCAATCAGTGTAGATCTGTTCGGTAACAAATTTAGAATGGGAAAAAGTCTGTTTCCCTCATATTAATCTATAGGACTGCTTTTATGGCTAACTCCCAGATACTACTGTAAGCAAATGTAGTGGAAGAAGGGAGCCTAGAATTCTCTAGGTCTCCATGCAGGTTTTGTTTAGGCAAGTAGAACTTCTCACTTACCTAGCTCAGACATAGAATATTAGTTGCTTACTACATAGAATAACACCTTTGCTTTTATGCTGCTTCTTCAATTCATACAATTACTCCAAAAAAAATCAGTAAAATTATTGGGGTTTTTTTCCCCATTTAAATCCCTAAAACTTTAATAATATCATGCAAATCTTGTATTTGATAATTTTGAGTCATGCATTGCAGTGCATCTATTGTGGGTGTTGGAGAGCTGCATTACAAATGCAGCACTTATACCATCACCTTCCAATACATTGTGTGTGTGGAGTGGGAGATGAACGTTCAGAATTACACAGGATTGGTTTTTAAGGTCCTGTTCTGAAATGTGAGATGTATGAGCATATAAATTTAGATGCCAAAGTTTGGGGAAATCTATATTTTCCATGTTGCAGGTTACCACATTTTAAGTAATACCTGTGCTCTTTCTGGATGTACTAATTTTCATCTCTTCATTTTGTTTTTCCTTTGTAGTGATCATTGCATATTTTCTTCACCTGTAATGCATTCATTTTTCTTGCAATAAAATGATTGTGATCTCTTCCTAAACTGATTCATAAGGTTTTTTTCCTAACATATCTATCTCATTAATTTACCCACTAAGAAAATTAATAGTAATTGGTTATTGAGTTTATGGGGTTTTATATTTTAAGCCTTGATATTTTATTTTGTGTAATAATAGAACAGATACAAAAGTGCAACAAAATGTTTGTATGTTTTTAAAATTCAGAGAGATAGGAATAGAGAAATGTCCTGGAAAAGATCTATGAAAAGCATTTAATACTGTTAGAATTGTGGACTTAATCCACCAAATTTTGCTGGGAATGGAAGAGTTTAAAATGTGTTATTAAAATACATGTTTTTCTCATTTTGGAGAGTGTTATGAGGCAGTAAAAACATTTATTAAAAAATATTGTGTGAATAATTTCTTGTTCTATATTTGTCATTTTATGTGTTTGGACTGATCCTTCCCTTAGGTGTTATGGGATTTAGAGAGTATAATGCAGGTAAGTCTTACACAGATCAATGAGGCCTTCCATACAGTAAGTTATGTTTCCTCTTACGTGTCAAGCATCAGGGGAGAATAGAAGTTTGGTAGCTTGCTAAGAGATAATTTAAGATTGTAGATTTAATATGGTTGTTATAAAAATAAGGGTTCTCAAATAATAGAAAACAAGAAGGTAAACAAAAAGTTGCCCTTCCAAAGTTTTTATTTGAGAAAAGAAAAAAATGGGCAAGAGAAAAACAGTGGAAGATATATTTGCAGATTATGTATTTAACCTAGATTTTTTCTAGGAAATATGGAAGTCTTTATGTGTTTAAATTAAAATGGTAAATAACAATGATACATATGTGAAGATATTTCCATTATTTTAAATCTTGTAATAATTACCCTGAAAGCAGTACAAAATACTCTGAAAATCTAAAAATTACCAAAAAATCATAATGTATTGTATGAAAGGAAGCAAAGCAGCTGGTGAGATAAGTATGTTCTTTATTTTGTCTTCATTTTGCTCTTTTTGCATTGTACAGCATCTTAATATGGAGGATCTTTCTCCAGCAAATGTTTAAGCCTTCTTTACATATGATGACGTACATTAAGAGACTGTCTTTTGTGAATGAACAGTACATATATTCAGAGAACTTCTAATAGTTAACACTAATTTCAAAATTCACTCAAAACAGTCACACAACAGTCTGACAACAGTCTAATAATCATGTTGCTTCTATTTTCCATCATATTCCAGATCACTTTAAGATATCAAAAAATTAAAATTTTTGATTTTTAATTTCTGTATTTTATTAGCTATGCACTGTAAACATGTCTGTGTTGAATAATAGATCATTTACACTGAGTATATATAACTGTTTTGCATAATGAGGAACATCTTGAGAAGCATAGTTTAGTCTTGTCTGCTGATTGACCTTTTATCTAAACCATTTCAACAAAGGCAAAGTCAAATTTCAAACATTTAGGAAAAGACAAAAAGTACTAGCCTAGAAACCCACAGTAATACAAATCTTTTTCCCATGCATATAGGACTTATTGTACATATTATATAATTGTTAATGTCTACATACAAATACATATACATATTTAATACATATTAAATATATTGAGCATGTTATATCATCTAACCTGAACCCTAACCATCTAACTGCCTAATCAAAGTGCTAAATTCGTGTCTCAAAAAATAATTAAACAATAATCAGTGAATTTTATTTTTTTTCATTTTTTTCATCTAACAAATAAAGAAAAGGACTACAGAAATCACTGGTGAATTTTTGTTGTGTGTAGAAAGTTCATCATTTTGTTCTTTTCCATAGAATTTTTTAGAATTGCATATAATTTTATTAAAAACAGAGGGATTTGTATGCTAATTATAAAACATTCTGTCTTTTTACTGAATAAGAAGCTTTTTTTTTTTTTTAAGCACTGAATAGCCTCAGAATCTAATCTTAGAAGTTTAGCAGAAACAATCATTTTGCAAAGGTTTCATGCTTGACCTCTGGGGGAAACAAAAAACAACCAAAAGAAAGACAGCTTGGAGAGATTAACAGATTCTTGATACAAAGCACAGTCTGAAGGAGAAGTGTGTAATTTACTGCAGTCTTGGAAGATAGCACCAGAATATTCCTGGTTTGCAGACAATCCCTTGATTGTGATCAGTATCAAAACTTTTGGAAGACTAGAAGTATACTGAGATAACTGAAATTTCAAGCAAGCTCTTCAAGTCTGCAGATTTCATCATGCCACTGATTTTAAAACAGAAAGTCCCATTTGTTTCAAAAAGGACTTAGATTTAAAAATCAAGCATGCAGTAAGGGTTTCAGCTGCCATTTTACATTACATGATGATTTTTAACAGAAGAAACTAAACATCAATGCACAATTATTTACTCAAATTGTTCAGTGAGGTATATTCACATTATTTTTGCATTTGCTTTCTGAGAATACTCAAGGGATCTATTTTTCTGAACAGGAATTCATTTGGGAAAGGAATTCCAGAATTTTGTGTGTAGCTGTTTATGAAATTAATTCAAGCATTCTTCCCAGAGCATCCATGCAAGAAAACTTTATGCATTACTTGCTTTTAAAAAATAAAAATATAATACTATATATATCTCATTTTTTTTAAAAAAAAATCTTCTTTTCTAATATACAGTATTAATAAATCACATCTGACAATTCTGAACATAATAATATGTATTATGTGCAGTAATGAGGTCTGGCACACCCAGGAATTCAGCATACCTGTTGTTAGCTGCTCAAAGAAAGGAGCAGATCTGTGCAGCCAATTATCAAAGTTTCCATCCCACATTTCAGGTTAAAATTTAGTAAATAAAATGTTTTTCTCTGCCAGGAAACTTCTTTCAAATGCTATATGACTCTCCTGAAGAAAATGTAAGACATTAGGGATTGGCTTGTCTGGGGTTTTTTTCATTGGAATTCCCTTACTGGTAGGGTTTCTTAAACTGTTACTGAGCCTTAATTCTAGAGGGATAAGTATAAATATCAAAGATAAATCCTTTGCTATTATATAAAAAGAGTTGTCTATGTACTTACAGAATCCTGAGGGTAGTGTTGTTTCTGAAGTGTTGAAGGGCACTAGTTCTCATAAAGCTGTAAATGATGCTAAGACATCAAAGTGTTCCCCTCTGACAGGCGTTATGTGGTTGCAGCATTGTAGGTGTCTTTGTTTTCTATTCATTGCACATTTTCACAGCTGCTTTACTCCATAAACCTTTAAATATTTATTTTGGTGTGGTAACTTTTTCTTTGATTTATAAGAGCAGATGATAATGAGCTTCAGAAAAAAAAAAACCAAAAACGAAAACATTGTGTCATTAATACTTATGTCTATATTCATGTTTGTTTGTTGTCTTGAATACAGGTGAATCTGGTGTTGAAGAGTGGGCCCAGTGGAGTACGTGTTCAGTTACTTGTGGTCAAGGGTCGCAGGTGCGAACCAGAACTTGTGTATCACCTTACGGGACACACTGCAGCGGCCCTTTAAGAGAATCAAGGGTTTGCAATAACACTGCCCTCTGTCCAGGTAGTGTTAGCAGCCAATAAATAAAATTGTGGATGTTTTTGAAATGTATAATGATAAGAATTTGAAACTATATCTTTTTTTTAATTAGTATTAACATGGATTTCATAGGGGCATTCCAATTAAAGCAGAGAATTGTAATTCTATTCACCTGTGAATTTTTTCATGTAGGTTATTATTTTTATTTTCAGAACAGTCAAGATACGGAACAAGAGCACCTTTTTTACTGAGAGTTTCAAATTTTTTTTTCAGAAAGTCTATATTCTCTCATTTTCACTCAGAAGGTAGCACGAGTACAAAGACAAACTAGGGAAGAAATCCAGATCATTAATACATTAAGGAGCAGAGACTAATTAAGAGGGTGGGTTAACATATATAACTTGACACTGCAATTGTTTTGCCATTTAGAATATTCTCTTCTAGGCAATGTGCCAGACAATGTTCTATGCACAGTTACGTCTTCATGGACTTCCCTTTACATTGTTCTGGCAAGAAAGGGCAACAGTTACCTATCAAAGGAAAAAAGATCAGACAAAAGTAACTCTCTACTTCTGACACACGGTAAAGGTCATCAGTGTCTTGCATCACAGTTTTCCTACTCCTTTTGTCTGAGACATCTGGACATCGTTGGAGTTCAGCAGTAGTTATACACTAAGGAGAAGAGACAGGCATATTCAAGTTAGTTGCTGAAAGGGCACATCTTTCTTTAGACTCTACCTGTGGATCTGATTAATGTATGATGGGAAGCAAGAGGGAAAGCATATGCCTCATGACTACATTATTTTTCCTCTGCTGTGACTGAAATGCAAAAAAAACAAAACAAACCAAAACTATATACCATCCTTCAATGTAAAAATTCATCACACCTCTGTAATATTTGATCCCAAGAGGGTGGTGAGCCATCTTCAGCTCCTGGGGAAGCTCAGTACATATTTGAAGTAAAACTAAATTGTCATACACAGAGAACACTTGGACTTTATCTCAATGAGCAGTAATATGTAGAATCATATTCTCATGCTGTTACTGTGTGTTGAAAAATAGCCAATGGGAAGTGCATGTGATCCCATCAGAGTTTGTGTATCAGCATTATAAGCATTTAGGGAGCCTCTGTAATGGAAAGCAACTTTAAAGATTGTCTCTAGATAATGCATGATGGTAACAAGAATTTTTTCTCAATGCCTAATGTTTTTCTTCTGTGCTTAAGTTAAGCAATTCACATGACATTTTCCAATATTTCAGAGTAGAAATGCCTAGTTAGAACTGAATTTTAATACTCCAGATTTGGTAAAACTTCACACATGGAAGTGTTTCCATACAAAAATGGCAGGTATTTCTAAAACAGAGTGGCTCAGATTGTGCCAGAGGTGGGAAATACTGCAAAATAACTCTCAAGTACAAAAATAAGTAGTAGAAGAGGAGAACTATAAAAGAAATGAACAAACATTGCAAACAATCAAGGATAGATTTAAATATTCATTTGAAACTATGTGAAGAATGAACATGAAAAGTCTCTCACAATGAGTTCTGCATGAGTTCTTGCTAGTTAGTATTAACTAAGAATAGGAAAAAAGATTAAATCACCTAATTTTCAGAGTTTTATCTTCATTCCCTCCAGAAAAAAGATATGAAATTTTCATGCAAAGCCAAAGCAAAACAAAACAAAAAAATCCAGGTAATGCAAAAGCCAAGGTAATTAATTTGCTGTCAAATTTAAACTGGAAAAAAGTAAATTCTTAGATATGCCATGGACAAACAAACTTTTAACAATGCTCACCCCAAAACACTGCTCCATATTTCTCAGTTCACAAAGGAGCTGTTTCCTTAGAGCCTCACACTTCAGAATACAGCTTTTGTTTCCAGATACCCAGTATGAGCAAAGGTTACTAATTCTTACTGCCTGCTGCCAAGATATTTCCTTTTTCAGCTCACCACAGCTGATTCTGATAATCTCTGTATCTTGAGTTACCTTCCTAGATAATTAGTCTTCTGGGTTTAATCCTTCTTATTGTTTATTGCATATTGCATACAGTTACAATAACCTTATTAATTTAGGTTGTTCTCTGTCTGATTACAGGGTCACTACTGTGTAGCAGTGTGCAAGATTAGCAACTTTGAAATAAGCTTTTCGTAGCCACAGCTCCATTATTTTTTTCAAATGTCCCTTCAATTATTAGCCCAAATATCCTCTGTCCTCATTCTATTATGTATCCTGACTCAAAGTTGCATAGTTCATGATTATCCCTGGTCCATCCACAGAAAAATACATGGTCTGTACACTAGTGTATTTAAAACAGATGTTTGACAAGATGATTTGTAAAAGGGTGGGTGCATTGTGAGAGCTGGAATGCTTCCTAATCAAAAAGTTGCCCCTTCAACATAAAAAAATTATGCAGAATGACCTACTCCATGCATCTACCCATAGGCTTCAAAGGAACCTGTTAAATTTGCAAATACTAATGCAAAGCTTTCAGGCATTTTTTTCTATTGCCTTTAGATATTCTTTAGATACACTTTAACATATTTTTTATGCTGTCCAAGATACTCCCTGGAATGTTAGAGATTATATTTCTCTGTGATCTCAGTGTCCTGGAAATTTTGGAAAACAGGGTTCATCAGCTTCATATATATGTATGTATTGGAATAGAACTTTCAGTTTCAAAATAGTATTACTGATAGTTCAAGCAAATAATGAAGGAACTACTTTTTACACATTTTTTGGGTTATTTATATTTATTCCAGACCATTACTATTGTAGGGAAGTGCAGCATACAAGACAACAAAACATAGCTCAGGTAATTTTTGTTCTCTGGTTCTTTTGTGAGTGGGGACAATTCCAGATCCACTACTGCAGCACTAGTGATTCATTTCAGTTTAGTGAATAATTTCTAACACAGCTAAAACTTAAGGGGAAAGAATATGGGATTTCCAGGCCTGCAGATCATCTCAGCTTCTGTTTCTCCTTCTCCATTGCTTTCAATGCCTTTTGCCACAAAATTTAGCTGTAGCTTACCATTTTCTGCGAAGCTTACAGGTAAAGCAGGACATGGCAGGAGCAGGAATACACTAAGCCATTTCAAACATTTGTATTCTCAAATGCTGTACTTTGTCTGGGGTTATTTGCTAAGGTAGGTTTACTTACCCTCCTTCTTTCTCTCCCTTATCTTATTGCAACAGGGCCTGACAGAAAGCTTGTCTGCATCTTTCTTAGAGGCCCCCTCTGAGTAGGAAGGCTGCAATAAGGTCTCCATGGAGACCTCTTTTCGAGGCTGAACAATTCAGTGTCTCCTATCCTGTCTTCATAAGAGTGATGTTCCATCCTTCTGATCATCTCTGTTGCAGTGCTCTCAACCAGCTCCAACAGGTTTATGTCTTTCTATGCTGAGGATCCCAGAGCTGGATGCAACGCTCCAGGTGGGGTCCCACCAGAATGGAGTAGAGAGGTAGAATCTCCTCCCTCACCCTGCTGCCCATGATGCTTTTGATGCAGGCCAAGATGTGTTTGATATTCTGGGCTGCAGATCCACAATGCTGGCTCAGGCCCAACATCTCATTCACAAGCAGCCTGAAGTCCTTTGCAGGGCTGCTCTCAATCCCATTATCTCCCATCCTGTGTTGAAACACAGGATTGGTTGTCCCCAAGCCATATGCAGGACTTTGTTGAGCCTATAGCATTCACATGGGCCTGTTTCTACAGTTTTTCTAGATCTTTCTCAATGACATCCTGTCCCTCAGGTTTGTCAACCACACCACTCAGCTTGGTGCTGTCTGCAGACTTGCTGAGGGTGCGCTCAACCCCAGTGTCTGTGCCATTGATGAAGATATTAAGCAGTACTGGACTTGCACCATGTCAATGGCCATAATATTTTTTCAATATCTGTTCAATATAAAGCTGAACAAATCAAAAGCCTTTAAACCCCAATAAAAATCTCACAAAATATGTTTGTAGGATGAAGGCCAGCATGGCCTAACGCCTCCTTACACTTCACAGCAGTTGTGAGTTGTGAACACTGTGGGTGTTCACTTCAACATGATTAGGTTCACGGAGTGGCAGAGAGATGGAAAAGATGCTTTGCAGTAATCCAAACTTGTTGTGCTAGCAATGTTTTTGACAGAGAAGCTGGCAATAATCTGATTATTTTTGTCCCAAATAATGAATCTTGCATTTGAAACTGTGTTATAGAAAACAGTAACTCCTCTGCGGGCCAGCTCTCCATCTGGTGTAATTTGGCATAGCTCATCTGGCTATAATTCATCAGATGCTATAGAGGATATTTTTACATTTAGAAAATAGTGTTAAAGAAAGAAGATGTAAATAAAATATCAAAAAGAAAAATCAGGTGTAAGAAACTTTAAATTAAGATATTCTTTTAAAGAAAATCTGGATAATACTGGACACTTCTGTAATGCATTGTTTTAGTGTTGTGCCTATTCCTCCCATGACTTTATTATTGGACTACTTGTTTCAGATATAAAAGTTTATTAAAACAAGAAGCTGCTGTGAAATTTTACTTAATAAGATAAAATTTGTCATGGAAGATGATTTTTGGCATAGCTAAATTTAAATAACAAACAGATAGAGGCTGTTTTCAGTCCACCCAAAATGAAACATTTTGTTTTTGCTTATGTTTAGTTCCAAAATCACACAAGAATTGTTCTGTGTTGCTGCTAGAATGCAGTCAGCTCTTGCCAGAAGAAATATACATCCTCTTGGTTAAACACAGTACCTTTAAAGAGCTGTTCAGCACATGTTTTTTTTTTAATTTTCAAATAAAGACAACTAACTTAGAACATTTTGACAGCGTTGAATCAAAACTCCAAACTAAGCAATAGGCTTAAAATTACATGTGCCCCAAAAAATCCCATTCTATGTCTACACAGAGTCAAGACCTTTCCAATTAATTATTTTTCTAGAGAATAATCTCTTTTTAGAATTTGGATTAATTTTGTTTAGCTGAGTTTTATACTTCTTTAAATTCTTGTTGCATCTGAACATTTTAATCAACCGTTGTGGTATCAGGAGATGAAATTATGTTGTTGTTATTACTTGTTATTGTTTGGAATCTGATCTGACAAACTGTTTTCTCCTTAATTTTGCTCATATGATAAAAATTGGGAATCTTAGAGATATGCCTGGATTCACAACCTAATACTTTGCCAATGAGAAAAAAAAATATTTGGATTATATAGCTGAATCAAAACAGCTGTAGAAGTATAGTACTTGTTGAGAACAGATGAAACTAAAAGAGTTGTGTGCAGGTATAGTCATAAATTTACTATTTTTAGAAGTGCTAGACTTTCTGCTTTTGACAAAAATGTCATAATTAATCAAGGTTTCTCAACTAACAAGACTAAAATCTGTCACTTTAACATTAATTTGGACTGTTCCTGAGGGTTATTCTTTTTTTAATATAATGCAGATGGATGTGATATTTAGAGTAAGATAAGAAGGATGTAGGATGTGGTCTTTTTGACCACTTTTACGTGACCAAATGAAAACCTTTCATCTATTGAGCTGTTGTCCAGTGGGTTAAAATCTTCCCTGAATAAAGTTTGACATTTTCTGTCACATACAATTTCTCAGAAGTTAGCTAACAAACTTTTTATCTCAACATAGTGTCTGAAATGACAATTTTTCCTACTTTTAATGAAAGGCAATAGAACTTACCTACTTGCTGAATTCCCCTTGATCTTCCTGATGAATTTGTGATAATATGCCAGGGAGCTGAATGTCCTTCCACAGCCTTGCAACTGAATTTCACCTCAGGAAATGTTATTCTGATTCCTTCAAGAAAAGGGTTGTATTTGTAGAAACTGGGCAGGTGATATGTGCCTTCAGGGCAAAGGAAACCTATATATGAGAAGTTCTTTCACAGTGATGAAAAAAAGTGAGGACAAAACAGAAAATCTATTTCTTCTGTAATGTTGGGAATCATTACCACTGATACACTCAGATGTTATACACAGTTTGCCCCTCCAGACACCCTTCAAACAGACATGGCTTCAGAAACAGAATTATGTGGTACTGAATGAGATGTTCAGTCTGGATACTAACTCAGGATTTCTCTTAATGCTTAACATAACTGCAGCTCTCATCACTACATTCCTGTTCATACACTGCCTAATTTAAATTTGTGCAACTGCTCTTATTTAAGGATTTGAAAAAGAGGTAAAGTTTGCCTTCTGCAGTATTGTTCAATTTAAATAGAATTGTTTTACGAATGTATGTGTAGAGAACTTTCTGAAAATTTCACTGAATTTTTCTGTAAAGGGGTTGCATATGGTATGTAAGTTCACATGGATATTGTATATCAGTTTGTCCTATAGTAGAAAATGCTTAAAGTAGAGAAAGATTCATCTTCTATGATTCCTTATATTAATATTATCAAATATTTGTATATAAAAGTGGTATAAGTTTGATATTTATTTTGAACTCTGAAGGTATTTGCTGTTTGTTGACTGTTTTTCCAAGACTAAATGTATTATGGTCTATTGAATCAATGAATATGTTCATGTAAGGAAATGGTACATATCTCTTTTACTTATGCGATCTTGGAATTTTTGAGGAAGATAATCAAGCACATCTGTTGCCATATATCTAACAGAATTTAAACAATTGAAAAAACTTTGATATTACTGCCCCAATTTGTGTTATTGACATAGTAATAAATTACTGCATTTATTCCTATAATTTTAAAAGAAAGCTTAATTTTGATTGCTTCTAAATTTTAGAGTTGCCTTGATACAGAAATTATATGCCAAATTTTCACAAAAACTAGCCTCCTGAATATCAGGGCTATTAAACATATCAAGTCAGGGACCAAAGATGTCATAACTTCTGAAAAGGAAACTCATCTTACGTAAAACAAGAGTCTCTTCTTCTCAAAGAAGAGAAACTATAATAGTAAGATTAGTTTAAAGATTAGAGAAAATATTACAAAGTATACTTTTAAATATACTTTAGAGAAAATATGATTAAAATTAACTAAGTTTTAAAAAGTATGTGTTTTCCTATTATAATACTTACTATGTACTGATTTCCTTGAAGGTGGCAAAAGAACTCCTCTTTAAAATATTGATATTGTTTGTTTTGAAACCTTTTGTACTTGTGTGTCTGTTTCTGGTTAAAATCTGTGTGGTTTGTTGCAGTACATGGCGTTTGGGAGGAATGGTCACCTTGGAGTTTGTGTTCATTCACATGTGGTCGAGGCCAAAGAACTAGGACAAGGTCATGTATACCTCCCCAGTATGGGGGAAGATCATGTGATGGACCTGAAACACAGCACAAACCTTGCAATATTGCACTCTGCCCTGGTGAGCTCATATGGCAACTCTCTGCTTTGTTACAGTGCATTTAATGTGGGTTGCTTGTGATTTCTTTTATAGCCCTTTGCACATAGGAAAAAAAACACTCTCCAAAGTGACTAGCTTGAGTAATATTGTTCATAATTCTGACTGTAGTGGTTAAAATATATAGTCAGGATGGTAACTGCTCAAGACAGATGCAAAAAATATTTAGTTTCTTTGAGGTACTCTCTGTTGGGCACAGTATGTTGTATAGGAAGTCTCAATTCAGGATGGGTCTCAGAGAACCAAAAGGCCAACAACTGCCTGAGTGTGGCTTAAAGAGAGACATTCAGAGGTCACATAGTTTGTGTCTACCATAGCTGTATGAATTATGTTTGCTTAGAGGTTCACTGTAATTATTTATTCATCATATGAGAAACATATATGTGAAACTGTAATATTTAAATTGCTAATTTATTCAAAATGGTTGTTATTTACATGTGTACAGACAGAAATGCTCACACAATCTAGGGCTTTATTTGAATCCCCATTAAGTTCTTGTAGTACTGATTTTAGGTGCCTCATTTCTGGTAGTTATATGCTAAACTGATTTCAGAAAATTGCCACTAACCAAATAAACAATGCATGGGCTTCATGTTAAACTGCCCATCCACAAAATTAAAGCTTATTTAAAAAATGTATTGTTTCAAAAGTGATTTTTAACTTTTTGTCTTTAGATTGTGATTCATTTAGACCAAATTTTTCAAAATGCATCTATACATATAATGCATCCAATTCACTTCAGGACTGAGAAAAAACAAAAGATACTACACCTACTCTGTCAAAATAAACAATTATTTGAGAACGTTGGATTTTAAACCATCATTTGTACCTAAATTACTTTTAGAGGCACTTCTATACTGTTACACTTAAAAGTAACCCTTTAAGTCTTTGCTCAATATTAAGATCTGCTGCAATTTGCATGTTCAATTTATTATGGGAATCTTCAAGTTGAATTCCCTATTTTTAAGGGTATTTCTGAAATAGAAAACTCACATACTCTTTTCTCCTAAAGATGAATAAGAGAGATGTATGAAATATATATGAGAAGCCACAGAATTTGTTTTCTCCAAAGACAGTATAATAATTGATTTGATCTTTCCTATCCTAAATAATAATATATAGCAACGAATAAAACTGAAGAGGGTGCATTGAAATGTAATTTCCATAATGTTTTCCTCTTCACATAAACCTTTTATGATTAATGAGTAGAACTAGCATCCATGTTTAGAAAGATTTCCATTTTCTTCTGAATTAATTATCAGGGCGCAGCTTCATAGCTTCAGAGGCATCTGCATTGAGAAGTGGTTCACAACCAGGCATTACATAGAATATTTAATACACAAATTTAGGGAAAAGCCTCGGAAAATCTCTTCCTTTAATTCACTGGTGCTGAGATCCAGGGCCCAGGATATGGATAGGAGCTTTGAAAGGTTCTGTTGTTAATGTCTGACATTAGCAAAATAGTTTACCTCCATTATTCACTGAACAGTGATGCACCCATACAGAGCAGTATGTTTAATCACTAACATTAAGATTCTGCTTTCTATTTTAGATATTAACACCATCAGTTTAGGGAGCTGCTATTCCAACTCCCCTTTAGAAGAATCCTGAAAACAGGGTTCGGCAAGTGCACCAAGTGAAATTCTTTGTTTGGAGTGGTGGTGCTTATATAGCACTGGTAGTTATAGAACCAGGCTTTCAAGGACGAGCATTAATCAAAATTATATTAGAACCTACATTTTGAGATTATATTTAACTGCTGGGGCAATGAGGAACTGATGATTGCCGCAATCTCTATGAATGCTGGATCCTGAATTAGCACAATTAGTCATAACACATTTCATAATGCTTGCCTGTTTTTAAACATACTGTCTAGTCCTATTATTATCGACCATATAATTTTTAACTTGTATGGAAGCATAATTGCTTTATGTTTTTCATTATCTTGGTTTTTAATATTTTCATTTACCTCAAGAAGCTTTCTGATATACAAAATTATTAATAACAGTCATTAACCTTTACTCAGGAGAATATTCGTCCAAACTCAAGTGCATGGGCTAATACAAATTACTAAATACAGATTTATTTCCACCATTTCCATTTTGTTTAGACATTTAACTCGACAAATTCAGAAAGAAGATTATGCAATATGCAAACACAACAGCAGATCTGATAAGGAAGGAAAGAAGGAAGGCGGTTTCTGTCTTGCTACATTTTTTCTCAAAAGCATATTGAAGAACTGGGATCATTTACCTTACAGGGAGGATGAATGATAAAAATATAGTCAGCATTGTGAATACAGAGGACAGAGACTGTATGTGAGGCAAAGTGGTAGCTCCCATTTTCCTGTTCAACTAAAGACATCTACTTTCACCATCAGGACCAATAACTTTATAATCTGACCTATCTGAATTATCACTGCAGCTCTTATAAATTACTTCAGAGGGCTCAGGGTTTATTTACATGATAAAAGAACGGCCCTCACTTTTGCCTAAAAAGACCACTCTTTTTTATAAGGCCTTGTTTTTACTAAGACCCTTCAAATGGTATGTGACCTAAATCATTATTTATCCTTTTTTACATCAGTGTACAATTAGAGGAGATGGGACGCTCTTTACTTGAAGAAGAAGGAAAACAGTTTTCTATTAGTTTAAAGCAGCTCATAACGTTGGTTTCTGTATTTGATTGCCGTAAGCAGCCAGGCTGGGCCCAGCCCGAGGGGCTGCGGTCACCTGCCTGGCTCCGGTGTAACCCTGCTGTGTCCATCTCTTTTGTGGCCGCCGCGGCAGTGGACGGACAGTGGCAGGAGTGGAGCTCGTGGAGCCAGTGCTCGGTGACCTGCTCCAATGGCACGCAGCAGCGAAGCAGGCAGTGCACGGCGGCGGCGCACGGCGGCTCCGAGTGCCGAGGGCCCTGGGCCGAGAGCCGGGAGTGCTACAACCCCGAGTGCACGGGTGAGTAGCGAGCGGCGCCGGGGGGCACCGCGGCCCGCGCCCTCAGCAGCTCCCCGGTGCGGCGGGGCCTGCAGGGCGGGCCGGCCTCGGCGGGCTGCGACGGGCACCCATGGGGAGGCTGAAACACAAGTCATTTACTGCAACACAAGAAGTTTCGTGTCAGCGCGAGTAAGAACTTCTTTACAGTGTGAGTGGCAGAGCACCGAACAGTCTGCCCAGGGAGGCTGTGG
The DNA here is from genome assembly GCF_030490865.1 of Poecile atricapillus. NCBI lineage: Eukaryota > Metazoa > Chordata > Aves > Passeriformes > Paridae > Poecile > Poecile atricapillus. Next base: position 28,930,151 of record NC_081251.1, read on the forward strand.
AGTTTTCCGCTCTGGAGACATTCAAAACCCGCCAGGATGTGTTCCTGTGTCACTTGTTCTAGGTGACCCTGCCTTGCCAGGGGGTTTGGACTGGATGATTTCCAGAAATCGCTTCAGACCCTAACAGGTCCGTGATTCTGTGAATCCTGGCACCTCATTCTTATTTACTTGAGGGAAAAAGCTGAGTGCTGTGCCCTGAAAGGCTGCGTGAAGGCTGCACATCAGCTTTTTGGTTTTATTGCTGTTTGAAGGACATTCTGCAGTTTTAGGCAGATATTTTTGAAGCCTAATATTTAGGCAGATATTTTTGGAATTTTTCTTGAACCTATGAAGTAAATATATATGAACTGGTGCCCTTTTATGCTGAGACTACTTCATGATCCTCTGACAGTAGAAAAGCAGACTTCCAGGGTATGTAGATTTTACATGGACTTACCTTTAAGCCTCATTTGCTCAGTCAGAGCATGTAAAAATCAAGATCTTAAAATATAACATGCAAAGATGTTTTTACTTAGTTTCTGTTAAGGATACTTAGGCATATTGTAAATGTATATTTTTACTGTACAACAGCACTATAAAAATAAATTTGAAAAAGGAGTAATTCTCCACTATGACTGTCATCATATCACCATTGTAATTATATTTTTTCAAACAGCAAATGGCCAGTGGAACCAGTGGGGCCACTGGAGTGGCTGTTCCAAATCCTGTGACGGTGGCTGGGAGAGGCGCATAAGGATCTGTCAAGGTGCTGCTGTGACTGGGCAACAGTGTGAAGGAACCGGAGAGGAAGTTAGACGGTGCAGTGAACAGAGGTGTCCTGGTGAGATGAAAATATAATTGTTGTAATTATTTACACTACAATATGTCTTACTTTAATGGCCATCTTTAGGAAAGACAAGATCAATATCTGTGGAGTAATTGCCATAAAGAGCCATGTCTGGCCTTGCTGTAGACAAGTCACTGCTGGTTTTCTCAGTAGACTTCTGTTTATGCAGCTAGGTGCAAATTAGCACTATGAGATATATGAGCAATGCATCATATTTTGAATAAAGCAAAATACCATAGTAAAAATATCATAAAAAAATTGTTTGCCTAGGAATGCCTATAGTATTTGGAGCATGAACAATTTGCTACAGAAAATCTCTTTGAATGCACTGTATCTGAGAATATCAGGGCTGGTTTTGTAATTTGGAATACCTTTTATCCAGTGTATAAGTGACATCTGTAATACATTTGGGGTAAATTCCAGCACAGTAAAAATAAGGGGTAAAGTGAGCCTTACCATAGTGTAGAGAATGAATGAATGAATACATGAGCAATATTTTATAAAAAGGAAAGTAATTTAAAAAGAAAGACACATCTTTCTATTATTAAGAATTAATATAATGCTTAAATATCACTTTTTTTAATATAACACTTTGTATCACTTTTTACTTTGCCCTCCCAACAGATTTAAGTCTTTTCCACTAAAACCTAATAAAAATGTACCTTTGAGCTTCTTCTAAAATGAAGAATAAAGAATATCTGGTGAATCACGTAGTATTTATCATAAACACACATTGTCCTAAAGTAAAAGAACACATTGTTGGATAGGTGAAAGATTAAAAAAAAAAAAAAATACAGTGTTAGTAGGGTAGGATGTTTTAGCCATCCACTTGGGAAATTATGTGATCTGAACTGCAAGCCAGGAAGCAGCAAAAAATCAATCTAGCAATCTGACTTCTGGTCATTTTTGCTGGCTGCGTTCTCTGGTAGTCAGAGAAGGACTTAAATGGCAGGGATGCTTTGGGGTCAGGAAATGAGAAATTTATCAGACGTGAATTTTATGTTACCAAGCCCATGTTTTTAATAGACAGCATGTTTATCCCTTGACAGCCGCCAAAGAACAGTTTTCAAGGTATTTGCAGTATAGTAGAACAATTAATCTCATTGCATTCAAAGAACACAACAAAAAAGACAATTTGTAGTTAGAAAGTTGTAACACTATACTGTAGAAGTTAACTAAATTTAACTTGCTTTTTAAATGATCTCTTTAATTTTAATAAAAATTTCATTATTTGAAAAGCAGTACAAAATAGTATTTGCATTGGATTCCTAAGCAAACTAATTTCCATAGGTAATGCAGACTTCGTCCATAAAAGCACAACACTAATGGAAGATTAATATGAATCTTCTCAGTAAGCAGTCAGATGAACTAGATGCTGCATATGAAACCATTCTTGAAATAATTTGCATTTGTATATTTGAAAGTAAAACCATACTGCTGCAGTCCAATTTTCAAAGGTTGCCACCTGCTGTTAATAAAATATTTTACAGATGTATTTACAAGTCAAATGCACACAGAGCTTTATTTGCCATTTGGTGAATTTATGTATTTACTTGATTAATTCCAGATTAGATTTAGTGTGCTTATAGAGACTATAACCTAAAGCACCTTTTAACAAGCTATGCTTCTGCAGACTAATAGAAATGAATTACAGATTTATTTGCCTCTAGGCTGACACTTACTGAAGAGTCTCAGATTTAACTGTAGAGGGTGGATAATTTACCAGAATTTTATAAAATTATATACAGATTGCATTCTATAATCAAGTAAAATTAGAAAGTACTATACAGAATTGTTTAAAGTATAAGAAAATTTCATTATTTGTATGCATTTCTTCCTAGCCCTAAAATAGCTCAGAAAAGCTATTTTTGTCTCGCTGGTTTCTTGTTCGATGTAAACAACTGAAAAATGTGAGAAACTAAAATGTCGATCCTTTTTCTTGTATTAGCATTGCTTTGCATAAAATGAGAGCCTCAGGTGTGTAGAACCATGTAATATTTTTGTTAAGGGTATGAAGCTGCACCTGTTTGTATCACCCAGAGTCTAGAGAGTTACAAAAAGTTAAATTATAGCTGCTTTAAACTGTGTAAGCAAAAGGCTAATAAAGCCTTTTCCTAATATAGTCACTGATGTTAATAAGATGCTTTGCAAACAGAACTGTTTCCTTGATAACCAAAAATCTTGCCTGGACATTCTGTATTACCTGAATTATACAAAATTTTCTTCATAGTTTCTCAGTGATTCTTTCAAATGGCTGGGGCATGGACTGAATTACTTTCAGCAGCATTAAGGGAGGAAGGCTCAGAATAACTGTCAGTGAGGTGGGTGTTCAAAGTGACACAGAGTCCCAAGGCAGGTGCAAAGGAGTGCTGCTTTATTCCAAAAACCCGGTCTTTTTAAGCAATTAGCCAGTTATCAGCTAGCTACATAGTTTTAAATCGTAACAAACGTAATTCAACTAACCACCATACACCAGGATGTGAACAGGAGATGGTTATGTAACTTGTTTTTCTACCTCTCATTCAGCTGAGTCACTTTCCCATAGTCCTTTCCTACTTAGCCAAAGTAGCAGGCCTGAGTCATGATTGTACAAGGCCTTCCCTTTGTAAGGTTTTGCCTATATGCAACCACCATCTGAAAATTGGTTTCTCAAAAAGCTTGGTTTCTGAACAAATTTTGAGTATCTTTCTTTGTTATTGGTTTTTATTCACAGCTATGATTTTTTAAATGGTTGTTTTTTCCTTTCATTGTGTAATAATCTGGGAAGGAAAAACAAAGATCTGAAGATATTTTGGGTTCAGTTGCTGCTTTGTTGCATCCCAAAGGTCTAAAGTTAAATTTCACTTTTAGTAGGTCAGCAGCACTTTGCACTCAAAATATTTTTCTGTGAAGGATAACTTCAGAAAATTGGAAACGAATCAGAGAAAGTAAAAAAAGCTTCGATATTTGGTAAGCAGCTAGTCACTCAGGAGTCACGGCAGAAAACTTACACAAGATGAATGAACACTATGTCTGTCCCATAAGAATAGTGGAGATAGCTAGATAACAAAAGAAATTGCATCTGATAAGGAGTTACATGGCAAGATGATCAGAAACTTGTAGAAGAATGTGTAAGAGAAATAAGGCAAATTCCACCAAATAAGGCAATTTCACCAAATTTGTCAGTAAAAATGAAGAGATGGGAGAACCAAACCCAAAGTAGCAGGTTACAGGATTGAAGAATTCTGTAAATTTATTTTTATAAAAATGGGACTATGTTCTTATGACCACTTAAAGAATATATCATGTTTCTACAATACAGTATTGATTTCCAGAAATAACCTAATTTCCTAATAGTTAAATCTGTATTAACTCTATACATGTGTCCAATATTAATGCTCTACCTGGATTTTACTCAAAAATATTCTTAGCATTTTTCTTACAAGCCCAATATAGGAGCACTTTAGAACAAAGTATAACTGAAAACAATGCTAGAATATCTTGTTAGTTAACAGAAAGACAAGAGTGCACAACAACCAAATACTAGCTAATCATCTCCTACTGGTGGTAGATATTTCTTTCACAGCAGTATTAGATAGATAGGACAGGACAAGGGAAGAGATTCAAACAATTCAAATGATATTCAGCTAAATAATAAAATTAAACCACAAGGAGGTTTTTTGGTCTGTGATTACAGCTCTATTCTATAAGACACCTTTTTTCCTTTTGCCTTTGTTTATTATAATTTTGCCTGTGGCATTGAATTAGGATTCAAGACAGGAGCGGTAGTTCTCCCACCATTTGAGCTACTGTGTGCTGTAGGCTAACTTGCCTCACTCTTTCGTTACCCATTCCCATATTTGTTATCTGCCTGTGTGGATGGTAAACTCTGTGATGCTGCTTGTGTGTCTCTTGCTTTGTGTGTTGTACTGAGCTTCCATAGATTCCAGATGGGTCGATTGCCTCTAGGAGATGGAAGTCTTCTCTCCAGTAATGTCAGAAGAAGACTGTGCTTCTAGACCAATGACTTTGTTAATGTTTGTGCTTAGGTGGGATGAATTCAGGCTTATCATTACAGGGGTGTAATGTGGTACATTTGAATGCATGCTCTGTGTAGGAAGATGCTGCTGATTCATGTCATGAGTGAAAGAGGCCTACCTTTTATTTGCCAGTGACAGCAAATTTTACCTCAGTATTTGCTATTTTCTTCTAAATTCTAGTAGTTCTCTCTGATTTTGTACAGCAAGCTCATATTTATCTGTCGGTGTGTTAGGAATTACTTGTGCCATAGTTACAGTAATACTTGAACTGGTCGTGAGAAGAGCCATCAGGATCCACAAGGCTTTTTAGCTCTGATATGGTACCACTCCACTGTGGCTATAATGCCTTCACGAGTGACATGGGTTGCAGCCTCTCAGATGCTTTAATGTGGGTGGATGCCTGATGAGTAAGCTGTGCCAGATAGGTTTTAGCTTTGGGAAGAAGGAGTTTGTTTTTATCTGCAGCATTCCTAGATCCTTGTATGAGGCACTAAAAGGCCAAGAGACCAGGGAAAGGTCTTTGCCTGGGCTAAGAAAAGCTTCCAAGTTCCAGCTGCTCCCATACCTCTTTCCTGATAACTCTAGATCTTGGGAGTGCCTTTTAATTTGAACACAACACACAAGTGCACTGTTCATATCTGGCACTAGGTTAAAGTTTCAATATAATCTTGAGTTCTGAAAACTAATTCAAAAGCACACTAGTAGCACACTAATATCCTTCCAAATACATGGGAAATCTCTGATATTACTTGTGTCTTGCTAATGTATAAGAGAAAATATGGTGTATTTAAATGTGCATATGGATGCATGTATATTTTTTTCCAGCAAAGAACCTCACATTTTACATTCAGTATGTGGAGAGAATAGTTTTAGTTCTGAGAATCAGCACCTAAAGTGGTGATTAGTGAACACCACGTTTGAAATGGCCACAGCTGCATAACAAATATAGTTCTCAGAGAGCTCTAAGCTCTAGCAAATTTATGTAATTTATAATATTACCTCCTTATTATGTTAATTTACGCTCCTCAAAACAGAACATTTCTTTTGTTTATAAGGTCATAATGGAATGGTAATTGCTTTTGCTTATGTCACCAGATGGCTTATGTTTATCAAAATCTGTTTTTTCCCAGTGTAACACTGTCCTGATGCATTCACTCTGTGGGCATATCTGAAGTACGGCTAGTATTCTAGATTATTAATATAACTGACTTTCTTTGGGCTTTGCCATTAATGGATCTCTTGCTTTTTTAGCAGCACCAACTGTCTTGATTTACGATTCAGGAATGCTGATGGTGAGGCAAATTTAGCAAGCAATTCTTCTGCCCAACTGTGATTCATATTAGTATTACTGAGCCATCTGCTAGGTATTCTTTGTCCTCTACAAAGAGAGGGTACAGCTTTGTGCAAAAGTTTACTCGGTTCCCTTGCTTACACTTCCATCAGCAGAAGTACAAAACAGGGAAGATGGACGATTTTATGGGTTAGATAATGGGATGGGCAAAAATCTGTAGTCTGTTCCTGCCTCTGCTAGAGATTTCCCGTGCAACCATGAGTGAATCATTGAATTGCTTTCTGCCTTATCACACCATCTGCTAGAATGAATTTCCTTTCTCTTTTCTTTTTTCTTGTTTTGTAACCACTTTGCTGTAATACAGCAAGGTTACTTTTTTTTTCTGGAAATACATATAATAATAAACAATTCTTGATTTTTCTCTGCTGAACTTGGGGTGAATTAGATTTTAGTAGCTAATATGTCAGTGTGTTGTGAGATGACTTCAGCCAGATGTTTTCTGTGCTAATCTAATTTACTCAAAAATCATAAACTGGAATCTACACTAACATATGAAGAGCAGAAGGAATCTGTACTTGTGACCATGTGAAAATAAAACATGAAGCATTTGCTAAAGTTTATTTTTCCCCATGCAGTTCTGTTACTACAAAATTGTGACAATATTTTTCCCTTTAAATGGTATTGCAATAACCAGTAAAAGGTTATTTTGCTTTATAGACACTCAGTCCCACATTATTGACTGTCTTAATTACCAACTTGTACTGAAACACATTTCAAAGAAATAACCTGGTTTTATAATAACCTTCAGAATATACAGCTCTCATTTAGTAAATTTAATGTTTCAACTGTCTTTTCAGAACTGAGTCTTTCACCTAAAGATTCGATTTTAGAAAAATCTTTACAAACTTTAGTTTAAGATTAAAATTATAACCTATCACAGTTTAAGTCTCACCATCTTCTGATAGTTTCTCAGTGTTATTGATCAAAACAGAGCAACAAGGGAAGACTCAAGCCTATTAACATTAACTGCAACCTAAAAAGTGCTTGCTGGGGAGAATAAAGTCATGGGTTCTATGAAAGAAATAGCTGTCACATATGCAAAATTTCATACACATCCTAGGAAAAAGTAGGATGAAATTGAACACTTATTTTTCTGATATAAAATATGTTAATGTTTCTGTTTAAATTCTCCTTTATAAATGACAGCACCTTATGAAATATGTCCTGAAGATTATTTAATGTCAATGGTTTGGAAAAGGACCCCAGCTGGAGACATGGCGTTCAATCGATGTCCTCTCAATGCCACAGGTACAATACTATTTTGAAATCTTATGATGATAAAAAGGGGAGAAATACTTTGCTTTGTGTCTTAGATAAATTATTACTAGACTCACATAAATATGCATGTATGTGAATGCATTTATACAAACCTGACAGATTTACTTAGCATATGCATGCAAGTACGCACAGGTACATATGCTGTCTCTTGAAGCTTACATATATGCCTGGGTCTGGGGTGTATGTAGATATATCTGTATATATATATATCTATAAACATACATAGGGGCATTGTAGCCACAGAGAAAAAGCTGACAAGAAACCAATTTGACTGGATCTATCAGGCAAAGTGATGAAAATGAGGGAAGACATAAAAATCTTTTTATTTCAGAAAACTGCTAAAAAGCAATCAGGAAAACATTGAAATGTGTTTCAGGATCTCATACGACTCTCTATATACCAATGATCATTGCATGAAATTGTTTCTGTGTGTGCCTTTAAACTAGCATAGAATATAGATTAAATAAGGTTTATTCTTTCCAGTTGCTCTCACTTATATAAATATTTTCTGTCTTCTTTGTGTCTTGCAGGCACCACTAGCAGACGCTGCTCTCTCAGTGTTCATGGAGTGGCCTTTTGGGAACATCCAAGCTTTGCTAGATGCATATCAAACGAGTACAGACACTTGCAGCATTCAGTAGGTGCAAAGTCAGCTTTAGTACTTGCTCTGTTTATTCATTACTAATCACTGGCGTAAAAGGAAACTTACTTATTTACTCTGAGGTTTCTGTTAAGCAATACCAAGAGGAAAACAGATCTGAGAAAGAATAATTTATGTTAATGGATACTATTTTGATCTTGTATAATGCTGGTGTTTGTGAAATAAGCCTTGTCTTTTCTTACTGTAGAAGTGGAAAAATGAAATCAGATTCCCTTCTTTCATGTTCACTATGTGAAATTTTTGCAGGGGTCAGAGAGAAGCCATAGTTTATTTGAAAATGAGATGTGAATAAATGAGATTTACTGGAAGAGCTACTTGCTGAGAATTCTGTAATACTGTGAATTCTTTAATTGCAGATTAGGAAGCCAAGAATATTTCTTTTTGCTATCAAATTTAGAACTTCACCTTCGAATGTAACAATAGGAAATTATTATAGGGTAAATCTATCGCAGTGTCTTGGAAAAGGTAAAGTAACACTAGATGAAGAAATACTATATGTTTTTTTTTCAAAAAGCCTAACAAAGTTTCTTTACAAAGCATAGGAATTATACAATTATGTACTGCCTAAACATGTTTATATCGATAGATGTAATACAATATGTATATTGCTTTATAAATATGTTACCATGGTATATGTTAGGTATGTTAGTTACCCTCTATGTCCCTAGCTGAAGCATTCAGCCAGGTTAATACTGTAGTGGGAAATGAGCCTTTGAAGATTCTCATGGACAATGGGTTTTCCCTGCATGATATATCCTACTGACATTCTTACTACTCTGCATCCTTTTCCAAAGGCCACTGCTCTGTTTATCATTCAGCAGAGGCACACTAATACAGTTTTGTGCTTCATAACTTCTCAACTTCTCAAGTGCAACACTTCTGTAACAGGTTTAAAATTCTTTGGTGGCTTGAAAAGCAGTAACTTGACCGCCATTCCTCAAATCTGGATTGCTATTTAGAGGAGATTTTGAGTAGTTCCTTTGAGCTGCATTTCTGTTTCATTAGACCAAATTTATTTGAGGCCTGGGATTCAGTTTCAGGGTAGGCCAAAGCAAGAATTATTTTTAAAATAGGACAGAATAGGTTGTCAAAGGAATTTTCCCCACTACACAGAGGCTTCTATTTCACACTGCTGCCTGCATGTTCATCTGTCCCTTTAGTATTCATGCTCAAAACCACATTAAGTTGGCTGTAATTTTTTTGCATCTAATAATTTTGGTATTTAACTCTGTTGCCACAATTTATTTGTTATGTTTATGCTAGTTTGCAACTCCAACTATTCAAAATACTGTTTCATGTTACTCATTGCTTTGACTTACCTGGCTTTGGTAGGCACTGGTAATTTTTCAAGAACTGCAAGTCTGACTTGAACAAGACATTTCTAACCTAGAACAGATTTATCTTTTTTTCTATATTTCCTTTTTGGAAAATATTAACTGAGTAAATTACACTGTGAAATATTCTTTCTACTGAAGAACATTTAAAAATAGGCAATGCTTCTTTAAAATTACACAAGCACCTAAGCATCTTTTTGCTGCACAAAATTTAAGTCTAGCTCATGTGCATACAAATTAAAGAAGAAAAGTGGACTTCTTTTATACTTGGGAGCTGTTCACTAAGAAAATTGGTCTGTGTTACATCTTTCTGCTTCTCAAAGTGAACAACACAGCATATTTAAAGAATCAGAGAAAATAGAGGTAAAGACCTATAAGGTCATCGCCCTGCAAATGTAGGCTTGTCCCCCCACGATACATATGTCAGTTCCATAAATCCCTGAAAATAGGGCTTTATAAGGAAGCTGCTGACAGACGGTGTTGCTATAATAAATATGTGTGCTTATGAAAGCATTTATGAGTTGTCTCAGTGTGTTTAACTTACCAATAAAGTTATTTTACCAGCTCAGACCAGGAATCAAAGGGGGTATCACTTAGTTTTCTAATAGTCCCATAAAATCTAAGCTGGATCTCTTTCATTTGTTATCTGAAACATATAAAAGAAAATTAGATGGCACAGTATTCCGAAAATGAAGTTTCTGAAGTTGTATAAAGCAGTTGTTATACATAAACACAATATTTAATACATTAAAGCATAGAATACAGACAAGTGCCTGTCTTTTTGCCCTCCAAACAAGCTACGTATCATCTAGGACCAGAAGTCATGTAGTAGAATTCACATGACACTGTACCTAAGAAAATATTATCTGAAGCAAAGTGTTCAGTATGATGGAAGGCAGAGGAGATTTCCTTGGCCATAGACCCTGCTAACCTGGCTACACAGGTGCTGAACTGGAAGCTTGCATTTTTACTAGTAAATAAACTTAAGCTCAAAAGCCATCCTTGTAGTCATGTGCACTGTTTAACTGTGTATGTGTTAGTTTGCTCACTGACCATTTCAGACCATACCAGTGAGCACTCTCCCAAGCAACGCCTACCATCCTTTAGAGGATAGCATAGCAGAGAGGCATTGTCAGCAGGCACTAAAAGCATGATTTTCTGGGAAGGAGGAGGGATAGAGAGTTTAATGTGAGGAAAGCACACTTCTTTGCTATATATAGTGTAGAATTTTTCCACACAACCACAGGTGATTGACCCCTGAAGACTGTTTCCTTACTGTATGTAACTACTGTAAATTCACTGCCTCCTGCAGAAAGCTTCTTGTATTTTTATAGTTTTCCCTATTACTCACTTGGAATTGACATGGGACAAATTTCAACCCTTAATAAGCAGTATTAAAGAAGCCAAAACACAGCTAGTGCTGTGTGTTCTTCAGCATGACTCAAGACTTGTACTGAGACCAACATGGTAGCTCTGTAAATCATACTAGAATGGCACTATATTTTAATCCTAAAATCCATTTGAAAGTCTTTTAAGTCTTTTTTTCTTTTTAGTCTTAAAATCCATTTATAAAGATGGAGAATTGTTAAAGCTAAAAATACACCCATAATATACTAAAGATAATGTACTTTGCCCATAATCCCCCAGCACCATGAAAAACATGGCTTTTTCCAATCAATTACAGAATGTGCCAGGCAGACTTACTGCCTCTACTGCATTCCCTGGAGCTTCAGATGTAGCTTATGGCCCCTCAGAGGAAGATGGAGTTGAGTTACATTGTCTGGACTCATGGACTGCTTTTTGATACATATATCAGTATTATGCTTAATATTCTATTGAAACAGTTTCAGAATAATTCCCAGTCTTAAATTATTATATCTCCCCAATATATTTTTGAGATGAGTCTGTACTAAATCTCCATTTTTTGTTGATGGAGAACTGAGACCACTTAAGCAGGAAATTTATCTCAAGTCTTCTGAATCAGTGCCTAGCCACTCTTCCTTCTTAATGTTCCTACATCTCCATGGGACAACTCGGAAAATCCCTAGCATAGTAAAAATATAACAACCACAGGGCCTCTAAAGAGACTATGCACTTGAACATGATGAAATAGTAGAGGGTGATGGTTTGAGCTGTGGAGATCAACACTCAGTTTATGTCTTTCAAGGGCACCATGTCCTACACGATAGGAGTTTGAGGAAACACAGTTAAGAGAATTAGGCATGTCAGCTGTGCTACAAATGTACAGCCTGTACTTCTGTTAGTTTATTTTACCTTGTGCACTATGGAATACAGGTTCCTTTTAAGCTAGGGATGATAATTATATCTCTTTGAATAACAGACCCAATTAGTCATGAACAATTTATCCTACATTTAGTACAAATCAATCATTTAATGAATTTAGCAAATAATGTTTGACCAGCTTATACAGCTGGTTGACTAATAAGAAAATTTATTCACTGAACATATTAAGGGAAAAAAATGCCCAAATCCATGAAATAAACCTTTAGGAAATTATTTGTTTAGCTCTAATAATAATATTTAAAGAACCTAATTAGGTTTATTCTTCCTAAAGCACTGTAAGTGGAAAATTCAGAGTGATAAATAGGTATACTTTTCCTCCTGGAATCATAACCTAGAGGATCAAGCAATAACTTGATGAGCAAAAAAAGAAACATAACTGATCGTATACCAGATTTTGTTCTGGTTTTCTTGCATTGTCCTAATGTATTTGCAGTATCTGCAGCTTTGCGTTAAGAAAATGTTCTTTGTCAAGCATGGTCTTAAATCTATTACCAGTCATTGTAGCTGATAAGAATATTTTTCCCAATTATGTGCAATTTGTTAAATGTATTCTTGAGAAAGAGGAAAAGACAATAAGAAAATTTTCCCTGTGTCTTTTTTATTGGATGGAGATTAAGTCATAAGTTTAATAATCTTTAGTGTCAGAGGATATCCTTTCTTTTGTTCCTTCTAGAAACTTCTTAGTCATGTGGTGGTCATCAGAGTTTTGTTAAAAGTGAGGCATTTCCTTCCTTTCTTTAATTTCATATTAAATTCTCAGAATTTAGATATTTTTTCCTTTCTGTAGGATAGACATAATTTGGGTTTTCAGACTGTTTTACCAAATCAATTACTGCTATAGCAGAAGGTATGGACCTTGATGAATCCTGTTCTCTCTTTCTGCCCTTGGCATATAGTTTCATTCTCTGAAAACTGAACTGCTTTGCTCTAACTAACATATTTTAATTTCTTTAAAGGATATCTGTTGCTAGCTTAATGGACTGTTATATGTAGAAAGGCAGATTAGATGATGATCTAATGACCCAAACTTAGTCTGTATAATATTATGAAGTATGTTCCTCATTGCCCATTATCTTCTTTTGATCTGGAAGCAGAAAATGATGTGCCTAATTATTTTACATAGAATTGTCTACTTTACTCAGTACTTGGCTAGTTTGGACTAGTGTCTAGGTGTGGCTTGAGGTTTTTTTTTACTTTTATTTGGATAAATAGGGTAAAATCTTACTGAGGATTAGAATTTATTTGTACTGTGACCGAGTGACAGAAGGACCAAGAATAGAATCAGTGATTAGGATCCCATAGGCCTTCTTCAGATGGTTTCCAAGAAAAAAGAAAAAAGACTGAAACACCTCAAATAAAACATTTTGCTTTCATGTGCTCTTAAAACCTATCAAATTTGGTATGTTACAAGCAATAAGACTAAGAAGCAAGACCTCAGAATCAGGAATATCCTACATTATCATGCTTCCTAGAAGCACAGATAAAGAATTCTTCATCTATTCATAATACATTCTATGGATAATAGCCACATAAATTAGAAAAAAATACAGCAAAATAAACAAAACAAAACCAAAATAAACAAACTGATCCAAGAAACAACTCACCTCATCCCTAACTGTCCAAAATCTATCAACCAGTAAAGAAAATACTTGAATGGGGCCTAATGAAAAAATTAAGATGCGTATAAAATACTCATGGTGTGGAAGAGTAATGAGACTTCACATTTTATGAGCTTTTTAGGAATTGACTATTGAAGCTTTTCTGACCATTTTTAATGAAAACCATTAATATATAAAATTTTACCATTGAGCTTTAGAAATTGATTTTGTGAAAATTGAGGAAATACTTGAATACATAGGTTATTTCTATTTTCTACTCTGTTATGCATTCATACTAAGCAATAGGATTTATTGAATTACAAAAAAAAAAAAAAAAAAGAAAAAATAAAGATAATCTTACAAGGGATAAGGGATCAGCTTAAAAAGGTATTAGTAATGTATTATTGTCTTATCACACAGTGAAATAGCCCTTTTGCCTAAATTGAGTTTTCCTCTACATGTCTTTTGGATGCTCCGGTTTAGAAAAGATTTAAACTACACTCATAAATAACGAGGAAGACTGTTACTAACAAACTTTTTTCCTGAAAGACATCTCCAATAGTATCAGAAAATCTTTACTAATACAGACCATTTTGTAAACCTGTGTAGTACAGTTTCTAACCTGGATGATGAAATTCTGTATTTAGTTGCTGTGATAAAAATGAGGCAGTAATTTAACAGAATCATAGAATGTTTTGGATTGAAACCATCTTAAAAAACATCAAGTTCCATTCCCCCTGCAATAGACAAAGCACATTCCTGAAAATCAAGTCCCTCAAAGCCCCACTCAAACTAGCCTTGAACACCTCCAGGGATAGGGAATCCACAACTTCTCCAGGCAATTTGTTTCAGTGCCTCACCACATTCACAATAAAGAATTTCATTCTAGTATCTAATCTAAACCTGTTCTCTTTCAGTTTGAAGCCATTCCCCCTTGTCCTATCACTACATGTTCTTGTAAAAAGATACTGGAAGACTACTATATGATCTTTCTAAATCCTTCTCATCTGAATAATCCCAACTCTCTCAGCCATGCCTCATAGGAGTGGTGCTCCATCTCTCTGCTCATCTCCATAGCCCTTCTCTGGACTCACTCCAACAGGTCTATGCCCTTCTTATGTTGCGGGTCCCACAACACAGTGCCACTTCTAGTGGTATAACACCTAATATCACATGCATTCATGCAAAATGGGCTGCTTTTTATCAGAATGTTGGAAAACGAAAATATCTCTTAACTCTTGAGAGTTAGGAAGGAAAAATCTACATATGAATTATCACATTGATGTCAAAATATTAGCAGTTAGAAAGGAGCATGGGAACTTATGCAGGTGAATCTTTACATACCAAACTAATATTATAGCCATAAAAATGCATTTCTGCTGCTTCTGCTCATACTACAATTTTGTTTCAACTTTTTCCACAGCAGCTTTATTCACAATTTTGCAAGTGCTTGGCTAAAATATAATTCGATAAAAAGAGCTTTGAGGTGAATAATGATTTGCTCAGCTGCAGCTCATTAGAGATGATTTTGTTTTTCCAAATTATATTACAAGGGCAGCGTATCAGCCTGTCCATGTACTCCTCACTGAAATGACTGCTGTACTCTGGGGAATGAAAGGCTTCCTACTAAAAAATTTACTTCTTCTTTTTTTTGCTAGTTTAGTGCTTCATTTCTTTTTATATAGCTGCAGAGCAAAGCAGCCAGGCTTAGTTTTATCGATTTAAATGCAGGGGCCTCAAAAACAACATTTTTTTTCTTCCTCAGTCTATACTTATATTGATATATGCCAGCTATTCCTCTTCACCTTCACAGCTTTTGATAGGCAGAGGTGTCAGTAAATGATCTGCTTTCTTTTCCTTGATTCCCTTGTAAGGCCAGAATCTGCAGCTCTGTTTTGTCACTTCCGTTATCTTGTCTGGAGGATGATAAACTTTTCTCTCATCAGAAAGCAACTGATCAAGAGATTGTGAGAGGCAACGGTTTTCTCCTGCCTCACTAATATTTTCCCATTCTACACTCAGAAGTAGATTAAAACTTCAGGGGAAAAAAGCGAATGATTTTGGTATCACTGTTGATTTGATGTTGAGGACACTCTACAACTACCTGAAAGGAGTTCTCTTCTCTCAGGTAACAAGTGACAGGATAAGAGGAAATGACCTCAAGTTACACCAGGGAAGCTTTAGACTAGATATTTATTAGGAAAAGTTCTTCCTGGAAAAGGTTGTAAAGCCCCAGACCCTGGAGATATTTAAAAGACATATAGATGTGGCACTTGGGGACATGATTTAGTGGTGGATTTGGCAGTGCTGAGATAGCAGCTGGACTCAATGATATTGAATCTAAATAATTCTAAATAATAAATAATTTTATGATTCTATGATCTTGCCAACATATACATGCACCTCGATCTTAGAGATCCTATACAGTAGGAGAAAACCATTTCTCTGTTTTTCTGCACCAGCACATCACAGCTTAATTCAACCTGGAGAGTTCATTTTCTTCTTTCTGCTTTTGAATATCTGGGGTTTTTTTAATAGCCAAAGAACCCTACTTATTAAATTCAAATAAAATCCCTAGGGTCCATAATAATTTTTACATGTCTAGAACAGACACATTTACCAAAGATTAATATGTGTGTTAAATGAAATGTGCTCCTCTGTTTGTGGCTTCTGTTTGTGTCTTCTGCAGTACTGAGCATCTGAGTGTTCCCTGATCACATTGATATTCCCAACCAACCAAGAAATATTGCAGCCACAGGTGAACTTCACTAGGGTATGGCCAGAGGTAAAACAATAGAAAGCCATTTAAGAGCTCAATAAAGAAAGATTTCATCTAATTTTCCCATGAAGTCTACCAGAACTGCTGGAACCTTCACTTCAACTGAATGTTGCACTAGCTGTGAAATGACTGAAATAGTTTAGCTTGGCAGCAGGAGACAAAGAAGTGGTCACAGCATCTTACACTTAAAATCATTCCCTTGCTTTTTTGTCCATTACTTCATTTTCTGCATTCCCCCACCATGGTTTTATTAAGTATATGAGGGTCAAAGGATTTTTCTCTTGCCTATTACTTTATGCAGCACACCCATGCAGAAATTAGGGCTCCCAAATTTCCTTGAAAAAAACTTACTGGTTTGTCCTGCAAATAAAAATTAGTGCCATGGAAATTACTGTTTAGAAGTAAAATAAAATAAGTATTAGTTAAAATCAAATATACATTTCAATTGAAGCCTTTATCAGAGGTTTATGATTTAGGGACATTTACTTACAAGGATGACCATGTAGCATAAAAAATGAAAGACAACTAAATTGCTGTGCATCCCTTTGTGACCTGTAGCCTCAGCCATTCAGTCAGTATGGAAAACCAGGAGACTTTACCCCAAGCAATGTTATGTCTGTCATAAAATGAAAACAACCCTCTCAGAGTCATCATTCTCTTTTTCCTCTCAACTCTTGCTCTTGTCAGGTTGCATTATACATAGATAACACAAATCTTGAAGACATGCCCTCTGGTTAAAAACAGAAACAACAATAACAACAACAAGATCTCTCACACAACATGCCAACGTGAGCAGGATTTAATCACACATAATTTGAACATTTAGGAGCAGTACTTAATAAAATAATACAAGCCCTGGTCAACAAACAAAAAAAAAATAAGTATAGGGAAAAAAAAAGGAAGTGATATGTTCAATGATTATTCATCCCTAATCCCAAGACTTGTTATTCTACTGGGAGCAGTATCCATGAAAATGTTTTGTTGGATCCATGCACAAATCAAAATACTGAAAATGTATCATTACTTTCTCTATGTTACCTATTTAGTGTCTATAGCTCAAGGGTTAGAATTGACAATATTGATGATGATTACAATGACGATTTTCATTAAAAAAGGAATTATGTAATGGGCTAAAGTGATAAAAAATCTCTTGAACAACATAGTAGGAGTCTTCTTATGAAAGAGGGAAGAGGAAAAAAGTACTGAGAATGAAGCATTCCTCTAAGCTGTTCACATTCTTCTAAAAACATTTTTGACCTTGACACATACTAGATATGTTTTCTCAAAAATTCTTCTATAAACCTGATCACATATGGAAGAGCACATGCAATTTCATCTGTGCAGATAATCAGTTTTCCTGAGATTGATGCCTAGACCAGCATAAGATTCTTTGTAATTAATCCACCTTATTTCCTCTAAAGCCAAATCCCTGTTTTAAGAAACATTTTGCTTAAAAAGTATTTGGAAGTGTATGACAGTGGAACAACTGTTTCAATATAATGAAGTAATCCTAATTTTTTTTTAATCTATATACATCTTGAATAAGTTCCTTAAAGCTCTGGGTTGTAGTTGTTTCAGCTGAGTGCACAGAGGCACAGATTGAAGCAGTTTCTGCAAAAGCTTGGTTCAGAAGATTGAACACCATGATTGTATAAATGCAGGAAGGATAAAGTTCAATTTCAGGACAGTCCTTAAACTTGGACTTTTCTGGTTGGGCTAAATTATAGGAGGCTTTATTCAGGGTTTCCAAACTTTTGCAGGGATGTGTTACAGAATTACAGAACTGAAAGAAAATTCATGAGATCTTCCAGCCCAAACCTGTGTCCTATCAGAATCAGCTATGCTTGTGTTACTCCAGCTTTTATTTTTCTTGGCTGTTATTAAGGCTTCCAATATGGAAGTCTGTGTAGTGTGTTCAGATAAACTGTACATCCTTCCCTTTAAAGTTGTAAAGTTCTCCTTAATTTATATCCTTTATCTTCCCTGACACAATGTATACAAATTACTTTTTCCCTTTACTTCTGTACACAAAGGGAATATATGATTGCCTTCTTCTTTGCACAAAATGTTTATTTAATAGTGTGTTATCATGATTGAAATTGAGACTACTAACTAATTTCACTGATGACAAAGTGGAAAATTACTTTGTATTACTTGAGCCACCTCCTTCATAAAATACTGAATATATAGAAATTATCTCTTGCATGACATTAGCTTATAAATACTTGAATGCATAACTGAAGATGCATAGCCCTATCTTTAGACCTTACTCTGTTTCTTTTAAAAGATGGATGAAATTATATTCTCAAACACTGAAACAGCCTGAAAATAGACAAGTAAATTGTAAATACTTAATTATATTGAGGGAAAATAAAGTTCTGTGCCAAAACAGTTAAAGGACTGTCTTTTGATTATCAGAAAAAAACAGCCTGTAAGGAAGATTTTGTCAAATATAAACAACTTTCTCACAGTGACATCACATTAGAGGTGGGGTGTGAATATACTTACAATTTCTACTTTTAAAGAGCACTATATTTTACAATATATTAGTCTTGGATTCTGAAGCTGAAAAGAAAAGTGGTTGCAGATTATGAGAATTTCCAGGATATATTTTTATTTCAGATGATCTTTGCTCACTTTTATGTAATGCTTAATAATTTGGTTTTTTATAGTTCCCCCATCATAAAATGTATTAATGACATTGTCAGTAATACCTGGCCATGAATCCAACATAATTTTAAAAAATAATCAGAAATGGTTGATGGTGTAGTTACTCTTCAAATTAATAATTCTTTTCAGTCTTTTATAAGTTTCTTGAGGGTTCATTGTTTTCTGTCCATTTAAACCACATCTAGCTGTTAAGTTTGCAGTAATTACTATGCAGAAATAAATTGCACTCCAAATGCTGGCGGCTTAGGAGATCTGACTTTGTTAAGAGGCATTTTTATTATATCATACTTTCTGATAAATCGGGGGACAAAGGCAGTTGGACCCCAAGTCAAAGTCCAGTTAAACATTTCAGTAATTTTTCAAGTATGCAACCATACAGTGCAGGCAGATCAGGGCTGGGCTGACAACTGAAGTGTCAGTTTAACAGCTGCTTCATTTCACTATCTTTCGGCTCATAAACTTTATTTTTAATGAGCCTGCCTGTAAAACCACTAAAAAATGACCTTCACACAGAGAACTGCAAGGACCTAGAGTGGTGACCAAAATAGCTTTATTTGGCAGTGCATAATATCACAGTGACCATAGCACAGAAAATCCGCAGTATGGTCAGAAAGACATTATCCTGACTACTGGTGAGAATATGCTGTATTTTCATGTACAAAGATTATTGTGATAGCTGTGCAGTAATTTACTACCTTTGACTTATACTAATCTGAACATCTTCAGTGGCTTTAGTGGTATTGTGCCAGTTTACATCAACTGAGTGAATGGCCTGTGATTCTAAAATTGTGTTTAGTAGTTGTAAGCTGTCTTACAGCAAGAAAATGCATTATATAATAAACAGATAATAAAGAGGCTGTTAATTTTCCTCTGCACATTGCTTGCTGGTCTTAGAAAAAAAAAATCTTAATTAACTCTAATATTCACCACTGTTCTCAGCCAAACACATTGCAGCCCTCTGTTTTGCTGTGCTGTTTCTAAGGATATGCTGCTAGTCTAACTTGAGGCAGTGCAGGCCTGGAGAGGTAGCTGAAGACTGGGGAAAGGACTTTCCATGTTGGAGCTTGAGAGGATGAAAAGAAAGGTGCTCTTGGAGCTGTGTATGAGTGGTGTGTATGAGGGAGAAAGATTCCTTGGGCTGGGTAATTGAGCTTTCTGGGTATGTCATTTAACAAAAAAAAGGGTTCCAAACTGGGCAGTAGTTATTAAGAGCCAGTAAATTCTGAGATGTTTTGAACCACCTGCATCACAACCGAGGCTACTTTAGAAGCAGTAATAACTTGGTCCTGTGATATTGTGGGCACTTGCTAGACCTTTTTTATTATTGTGTCCAAAGAGCAACCAAAATGTCTTTCTGAAAGCACTGAAGGCCACATGACAGTTCCCACTTCTGCTGTTAGAGATGTGCAAAAAAATGAAAGTTTTATTTGTCTGAAAGTATATATAAACAGTCATAAGTAAGACCATTTCAATTTATTATTTGCATTCCAAAAGCAGCTGAGGCCAAGACTTCTGTGGGCTTTGTATGTCCCAAAACCATCAACAGCTTGGCCCCTGCCATCTTTAAAATGTGAATTTAAAGTTTTGCAGGAGCATGAAAAAACAAATGGGAGGTAAACATACAGATGAAGCAAAAGAAAGCAAAATAATGCACTACAAAATAACTTACGGAATAGTTCAACAGCCTTCCCTACCAGTAAACACTGGTACTGATACAGTGTAACAGTACAGAAGTGTTTTTATGAGAACTGATCAATTGCTGTTATTACTAATATTAAAAGAGCATCTTTTTTTCTCTCTTAAATCCTGTCTTCAAGTTGTGTGATGCCTTTCCCACAGTACATTCTGAGGCACATGTTAGATTTGGGAGTTCACCTGTATGGTCTGCTATATCGTCTTTTATGTTGTATGTCTTTTGGGCTTGACTAAAGGTATGCTCAGTATTGTAAATCCTCAAAATCTGGAAATATGTTCTGGTGTAAGGAGCAGGTGGATGGGGTACAGCAAAAGTTCTGCTCTTTCGTGTTACTGTGCTGGCTGATGCTCTTTTCACTTGCTACTGAGACACAATGTGTGAGCAGATGAGACAAATGGCAACATTTCACAGGAAAATTTCTCAGCAAAAATGTACAAATCAAACGTGTGTTTGCTTTTATGTGTTCCCAAGAAAGTAGTTCATAATGTTATGTGTACAATATCAGATTCCTGAATTTACTGAAATTAATTTCCTTCCATTCTCACACCTTTTTCTTCACTATTATTCTCCTACACAATTGTATCCAAAATCTCCTTCTACAAGGAATAGAAACATCATTAAATTATTTCTGCAAGCAAGCTTCTTGCCTGATTATGTATTGCAGTATTCTGAAGACTAAGGGAGGTATTTCTCCTGAAATATTTGTTAAAAGAATGCAACCAAACAAATAAACCAATTAATGGTCTCCCTGATTTTTTTTTCTAAATATTAATAATACTATTTATGCTTGTACCTCGTACTGATGGTATAGAACTCCTGTTTGTGATGCATGAGGCAGGTATTCTCCCAAGTCTTAAGTATTTTTCAGGTTTTGTCAATGCACTTGAGGCCCATATCAATCCCCAACTGCTCTTAAAGACAATTTAAGGCCATGGAGAAAGCCTGAAACAGCCACTTTGCCCAGCCCCAGCTGTATTATATATGTCTAGTTTATCTGACAACTGGTTGAGAATGTAACCAAAATATGAACCAACAACAAGAAAACCCCGTGCTGCTTAGAATTAGTATGTCAGAGGGTGATTGCATTTTTGAAATTGCTTTCATGGGAGTTATTTTGAACCCTTTAAAACACTTTATATTATATAGTGTATCCTTATATATTATTTTGTATAATGAAGGCCTGCATATTGACACAAAGTTTCTGGGGAGATCTGGAAATGCTAAAAAGTATCTTTACACTCTTCCTGTTATCGCAGAATCATCAAGGTTGGAAGAGATTTTCAAACTGTGCTACATTAGTATTTTTTCCCTCTATATGCCAGTTACGAGGCAAGAGAAAAAGCAATTGAAAATACATTTTTAAAGACTGACAACATTTTTGTTGCCAGTTGCATAGTATTTTCAGCCCTCCTTCTTAGGGTGAGGTCTGTCTGGGTAATTCTCTTCTATCTAAAAACCTTCAAACTCAAGATATTTTATGAGTCTATGATATTTTAGTTTTCAATTCAGAAGAACTTGTGTTTTTATGCATAAATTATTATATATATTTAAAAATA
Organism: Poecile atricapillus; assembly: GCF_030490865.1. Classification (NCBI taxonomy): domain Eukaryota; kingdom Metazoa; phylum Chordata; class Aves; order Passeriformes; family Paridae; genus Poecile; species Poecile atricapillus. The sequence goes on from NC_081251.1 coordinate 28,952,223, forward strand.
GGTTGTTTAACACATGTGCTCTTTCTTTTAGCCTTGTCTGGCCTTATCCTATCTTTGTGATACTCTATGCTGAGTCAGCTTTGAGACCTTTAGAGATCCACAATTTCAGGTTCTTATTCAGGAGGGTACTTCTAGCATGTTTGTTTTGGATCACTAACCCTGAACACATCTGCTAGGAGAGCTACTGCTCAAGTATGTTTTTTTGACAGATACACAGGAGCTGTTCATAATTTAATTTGCATTTCTTGGATAACGCAAATAGGATTGTTCCAAGTTAACACCTTTGTGCTAGTGCTACAGAAGACAGCACCATAATCAGCTTCCAACTAAACCACCTGTTTTGCATTGACTAGCCAAGCTGGGCTGGCAGAGGTGAAAGGTCTACTCTCCTACAGTAAATTAGATTATAACAAGTACTGCTTGAGCATTTATTCCTTTCAGCTGCCTTAGTTAAATGCTGGGCAGCTGTGGTTGTACAGATGTTACTCTGAGGAAGGGCAGTTCCTTGCTGCATCATGACAACAAATTAAAGCTGCAGTCCAGGCCATGGAGTTCCAAGAAGAAAATGTGTGAAACACAAGAAGTTCAGAAGCTTTCAGCATAAAATCTATGATTCTCTGATTAAAAAAAAAAAAAATACTTCTATAACCATAGACTACTATTTTGCCCTTTCTTTAACAGGTATTTTTTTTGTTTTTTTTTTTTTTTTTTTTTACTAGTTTTAACATTTAATATTTTAGCCGTGTTTAGAATTTATCATACGTTTTTCTCAGTAAAGAGAATTATTTTCTGATAATGTTTTTTTTTTTTCTTTCGGTGCAGATTAAAGAACATCTTGCCAAGGGTCAGAGGATGTTGGCTGGTGATGGCATGTCCCAAGTAACCAAGACATTATTGGATTTAACGCAGAGGAAAAATTTTTATGCTGGGGACCTTCTGATTTCCGTGGAAATTCTCAGAAATGTTACAGACACATTTAAAAGAGCAAGTTATATCCCTGCATCTGATGGTGTGCAGGTAAGAGAAACATTGTAAAGGTAATATTTCAGTTGATGGAGTTTATGTCTGTATATTGCAGTGTACTGCATGGCGACTGTTTTTCCCCCTGAGGAAATTAAAGTCTTCCGCATGATAGACATAACCATTCCTCACAAAATGAAGATCCAGGTGTAAAATAGGAAGAAGATTGAGCTACATTTAATAAGGCAAATATCCAAACTAATGCAGCAGGTGAAATATGTAAAATACTTTCTTCATAATATTTCAGTATCTTTGTTTTTCAAAGTTTGATCTGATTGATAGGAGGTGTTGGTATTTTTTGGCACTAAGCATTTCACTAGTGTTCTTCCAATTCATTTCAGTTAGAAACTAGTTCATTTCAGTTCAAATTCCATCCACAATGTTGTGTAATTCTGGCATTGCTTCTTCATTTCAGATAAATAAAGCTCATTAAAAGTGCATAGGAGTGATGGATACTACATTTGATATAAATTTTTATTTCATATGTTAGATTAACTCTTCTTGTTCAAGAGGACAAATAAAATGCTGTCAGAGCTAAAACCACTATAATTATTTCTACATATTGGGTTGCACAACTCATTGCATAGTATTGGTGAAAATAAATGTGACTCAGGACTTCTAGATAAAGATACTGGTTTTATCTGATATCTGAAAATTTTAGACACTTCTCAAAGATGGTAGATTATGGAAAAAGAATACTAAGAAGGCAGATGTGTATAATATTTACTAAAAAGCTTAATGGTAATTTATAAATTACTAATTAAGTTATTAATGCAGGTCATGTATTCGTATTTGTGTAAAGGTAAGCATAAATTGTAAACACACTTGGCAGATGAAGGGAGATATCTGGAAAAGACATTTTTTCACTCATCTTTCAGTCTAGTTTTCAAGACTTGCTATTATATTTTCAGTTTTCTAGTTTTTCTATGCACAAAAACAATTAACTTCTACAGTAAAACCATAATTTCTTATGTTGTCCTGTAGCCAGTTGAAAATATTTTTTTTGAAACAATGCTTTTCAAAAAATATATTTGCTGAACAATCCTTCTTGTTTTTATTGAATGGGAGTCAGTATCTAGTTGGTAATGGTTTTACTATAAAGTAGGATGTTATTCACGAAAATTCTTCATGCATTCAACAGTCTGATAGCCCAGTGTGACTTCTTCGTGGTTCACAGGCACTACAATGTCTTTGTTAAAACCAGTCTTGAGAAACTGCTTGATACAAGTGGTTTTGTTCATGGCCCTAGCAGATCAGGTCATTTGCAGTTTACATTAGAAAACATTTGATTATTTTCCCACTGATGATAGTGCCAAAAGTTTTGCTTAATTCTGAAATGTAGAGCTGTTTCCAAAATTCTAATAAGTATTCTGGCAGAACTTGACAATGTTATTAAAAAAAAAAAAATTAATCATTTTAGTTAATAATTTAGAAATAGAGAAATTTAAAAATATAAAAATTGGTAAGCCACATTTTGAAGGATTCCTCAAGCCAAAGAAAAATAACTATTTCAGTATTTGCATGCCTAAATACAAAGAGTTCTTTAATCCCAGTTAAAAAAGACACTCAAATACCAAGACAGAAAAAAATGAAAATACCAATCCCCCCCCAAAAAAACAAAATCAAAAACAAAACAAAACAAAGAAACCACAACTGCCAAACAAACAAACAAAAAAAAACCCTTGTCAAGCTAAGGTAAAATAAATTTTAAAAAACCAAAAACACAGTATTCATCATAGTGAAATTAGAATAAAGCATGTGTTTGGCCCAGGGGATATATTAAGCATTACTTTTACTGACTAATGATGATATAAAGTGAAATCCTAGCTCAGTAACAAATGTTTAAAATTTACTGCCAATTTCTGAGAAACATGAATTTTTCAATATGTAAACATATGTTATAGTCTACCATACACTGGAGTATTGTATTTATTTTTTATTTTCATTAAGGCATACTTTCATACTTCTAGCTCATCATCAAAGTAAGTGACGAAAAGGTAAAAATTAAAATTGCATGAAAATACTTCTTTATGTATAAGCTTAGTGTGGTGTTCTAATTACATTCTATTTTTTTAACTAGATAAAGAGTAGAATTTCTTAGTTGATGGATTTTGGTTTTAAAGAAATTATCAGAAAAGCATAAGTGGGGTTTAAAATCAGTAAAAGCCGTAATTTCTCATTTTGTGTGATGTCAGAAAAGTAGGTTATGACAAATAATGGGCAACAGTATTTTTTGAGATCCATACAAAAACACTTGAATTATGAGAGTTCTTGAGAAAGAAAAAGTATATATGTCTGAATGTATTTGTTTCTTAAGTATTCCATTCATCTAGATAGTACTTCAAAAATGCCTACGGTGTCTGGTTTATATCCAGTATTAATATTCATGGATAGTGCAAAAGTTGTGATTCAGAGACTTCATAACAAAATGATCAGAAAAGGGAGATCAAATTTGAAATTTTCCAGCTAATTATCCAAAATGAAGGTGCTGCTGCCTCGTACTGCACTGAAAATGCTGCTTGTTTAGGTAGACAATACCAAGAGCAAAATAAAGTTTTTAAGGTATGCATATTTAGTGTCAAGTTATTACATGACTCGTTTTAGTTTTGCATCTTTTAACTGTTTTTTCAACAATATCTGCGTATACTTGCACATGCAATGTCAGGAACAAAAATAACCATTTATGACACAGTTAAACAAGAAGGTGTCTTTGATCAGTGATTGAAAATATCAGTACAGTAGCAGAAACTATTGCAAGATGAGTCATTTAATTCTTCTGCAAGAAAGGTTTTTACATTTAATGTGGGAATTCTTTAAAATACCCTCTGTAGGTACACTGAGGCTATGAGACTTTATACTTATGTGAAAATTATTCTACTAAGAAGAAAATACAGATTTTAAATCAACAAAATCAATATTTTGGAATACTATTCAGAACTGGTCTAAAAGTACTTGAATTTCCTTCTAAGGACAGAATGGCAAGAAAGTAACTACATTTCAGGACAGAATGGCAAAGCAACTTGTACAATCCCCTGATGCAGCAAACAACAGGAAGAAAGGTTTTTACCCAAAGAAGTTAAAGCAATATAATACCTTTTATATTAGCCACAGGGACCATTGCTGTGAGTCAGGGTTTACCAGGATTGTCCAATCCTTTTTCACTTCACCTTCCCCCTCCTACACACATTCACTATGCTGAAGTCCAAAAGTGGAGGTGACTTAAGGCTATCCATTAATTCCTCCTAGGGAGGGATTCTTCTCTAGCTGTATAAAAGGATTTATGACAGCTTTATGCCTGCAGAGAGGGTCAAAGAATTTGGACTGGAACAGAGGACTGCAGCCATTGTATTACAGAAGAAAAAATTGAAAGGAAGGAAATTAAATTAGGAAAATGTATCTGTCCATTCCCAGCTGTAACTGGCATGTTCATCAAAAGAGCTGGGCAAAAATAAAGGACTTCAAAATTTGGTTCTGACTGTCCCAACATTTTCTGTAGTGACCAGTTCAGTAATATGTAAGCCCAGCTATGAAAGAAAGAATCTTGGTTCTACAGGAAGGTCCGATGTTTACTACAGTAATACCCTCAGATCCCATCCATAGTGCTTCTAGAATTTAGCCTTCACACCTGTCAATCATTTTACTAAAGGAAAATGCTGTTTCTTTCATGATTAATACAATAAACAAGAGAGTAGTCAAAGTAGGACAAAGATTTTTTTAACTCTTCTTCCCCTGTCACGTTTTTGAAGTGCATCTCATCTGTTCATTATTGAAGCAGATCCATTTGATCATCTCTGTTTAATTCACAAAGCACTGGTATTGCGTTGAAAAATCGTTTTATGTGAAAAATGTGCAGACATGTCACCCTCCAGTGCTACCATAAATATGGCGCCAACCAGGGTTAGAAACAGAGAAAAAAAAATCTCAAGAAGAAATATATTCTTATTATTTATAAGTTCATATACCTAAATTGTACTTTATTGGCAAGTGCAAAAATACATATTAGATAAATTATTGCTCATCTTTTTTTTTTTTTGCTTGAGTCTAGCATTATTAAGAAACTTTTCCATATATATTTCTGTCAGTTATTTGTAATTTTAATGCTTTTTGTAACTAAAATAAATATGAAATTTAACTAATACATAACATCATTAGCAAACCCATGTAATATATCATCTGCAAGAAACATTTTAAAGTCCTGAGTGCTCTTCATGCAATCTAGGTGACTCTCAGATAGATCTCATTACACAAACATGGATACTTTTGCAATTAAGGCTTAGACTGCAGGGAAATCAGTGTCTGCAATGTAGTGCAAAACTACCTTCAAAACAGCTCTCTAGTATGATAAATTATCCCACACTGAGTTCTGTCCTGCTTCAGCTAGACTGCTACTGATGCCCTGATGAATTATAGTTAAAATTTCCATCCATTATTATATAGTTAAAATATCCATACAATATTGCACTGGAAGAGTTGAGAACTACCATGCTTCGAAGTGTTTTTCCTCAGGCAGAATCTTCATAAGGCCAACTTCTACCTAGTAAAAGTCTTCACCACAGTTGTGATTACAGTGCTGTGAAACTGGCATGCTTTGACCAATTGTCCTGGGGACACCAATATTGTTTATCTCACTTGGAGGACCAGTGAAGATGTACATTTTTCATAGCTGAAGTTGGATTTACAGAATTGTGATTTGCCAACCTGGTTAAATTGGTAAATCCTTTGCAAGAAATACCAAATATAACTCCTTGCATTGTGCTTTATTTTGCTATGGAATGTCTGAAGGGGATGAAATTTATTCCAGGTATATAAGCAGTATGTAACTATATCTAGTCTTATTTTCAACTTGACTGGAAGTTCTTTAGTATTGCTGAAAATTAGATCAAACCATGAAAATATTTTTCTTTTATGTCCTATCATTAATTCCTATCTAGTCCAGATGCTTACAATTTTCATAGGAGCTTGCTGAGCTGTTTTGTTTCTTTTCATGAAGTTTGTTGTGTTACTGAAGCTTATGGATATTTTGCCAGTGATCTTAGTGAGAGAAGAGTTGTATCCTCATTAATGAACAGGATTATTTTTTTGAAGTTCAGCAAAATGTCAGTCATCTCTAGAGTAAATCTGATCAAGTTAAAGAAATTTTTATCCACGTGAATTTTCTAGTTGGCATAGTTAACTTCCTAATGATTAGGCAAAGATAGATCCTCTTGCTTGTCAGGTGCTTAGTGTTGGGATCAGGTTAGACTGGTAAAATCTTTTTCACAAGTTTTCTTCAGTTTTGCATCTTAAAATGTTATACTTATGTAGTTGTGAAATACCTAAAATGTCTGTGATATCCCAATTTTGAAATTAATGTCTTTTCAAGCATACCCACAATAGACAAATGTTGGAAGTTTTTCCTTTCTAGTTTCAGTCGTTGTGCAGTTGAATTCTCTATACTTTCATTAATAGTGAGTTAAAGTTGCTTCTTATTTAAACCTCATTTAAGTCCTGTACCCCAAAATGGTTAAAAAGTAAGTGCAGGTGAGGTAATGACCAGTAATCTGAGTTCCAGCAGGGTCACATTGTTGGTATTCCAGTTAAAGATTTTTAGAAATTTTGGGGAACTTAATTGCACTATTCAGATAAAGTTACTGGAAACTACATGTATCTTTTATGAAGGAACAGATAAATTGGCAGGCTGTAGACAAAACTGACATTCTGCACAAAATGTGATACAGAGATGAGAACAGACTGCACAAATTCTTAGCTTTTAAGGATGAAAAAGTTTGGAATACAGATTGCTAGAGAGCAGACAAATTTAGAAAGGAAATTTCTACACAAACATTTGGAGAAAAGTGATTTTTTAAATGCATGATTTGTATCTAACTGTCCTGCTTTATTTTTTTCTTTATACTTAAATGAGTAGGAGAATCAGAAAAAGAAATTAACAGCTTAAGGTCAAAAAACCAGAAACTGCTTATTCTTTTTATGTTGAAATTTCCAAAAGGGTAGTGGCAAGTGTGACATATAAAAGTAAAAAGCATCTGATTTTAAACAGTATTGAGCAATGAAATGCCATTGAATGCCCTATGTATGGTTATTAAGGATCATTTTTTCATTTTGAATAGAAGCTAAAGACCCGAGACTGGTGCTTTCTTAAATGGACTTTGGTTTTTTGAAAAATCTATAGTAGTCTAGTTTCTGGAGTGAGAGCAATTTGCGAATAGAACACCATACACTTAGAAGTTTAGCAAGTTTAAAACGGTTCTTGTTTCATATGAAGTGGTACTACGGAACCTGATTATATACGCAAAAATTAAAAATTTACCATAAAATATGTGCCCTCTTATCAGTCTAATGTATTATTTTGCTATGTCATGTCTTCCACTGACAGAAAATAGGCTGCAGAACTGCATCTGTAGTGGAGAAAAGAAAGCTTTCTTAATGTCATATTAGGATGTGATAGTTCATATTTTTTAAATTATTTTACTTAGTCTTTTATTTAATTGATTTTTCAGAACTTCTTTCAAATCATAAGTAATCTCTTAGATGAAGAAAACAAAGAGAAATGGGAAGATGCGCAACAGGTAAGATTTGAAAAAAATTTAATATATGGTTTCAGAAATTAGGTTAAAAATGCAGCCTGCTGTAGCTGAAATGAAATCATAATTGAGAGAACATTTGGGGGAAAAAAGATCCTTTTCAGAAAGGAGCAATTCCAGGACCAACTGGCTAATTCCTTATATTTAAACGATACTTAGAATATAAGTTGCTTCTCTTGATTAAAACAGATTATTAACATTCCATAGGATTATTCACTATGTCTTTGCTTTGGAAATTGTAATGAAGCATAAAAAGAAAAAGATGAAAAATGCTACTGAGGGCTAGCGCAGTGCTGCTTTTATTAAACTCAACATGTCAGACCTCACCCAAAGACTTCATAAAACACCCCTAAACAACTTACAGAAATGCAAACAATAGACCTTTCATATCCTTAAGGCTGTGTTTAGAAGAACAGTTGTGATTCTCAGGACTGACATATTTCTGGACTAGGATATGATGATAACACTCTATAAAATAGAAAAGTCTAGCAAAAATCATGAATGTATGATAAAAGAGTTTAAAATTCAAATAAACCCCTTTTTGTTTGGCTTGGATATGAGAACTTCCTACATGTTTATACTAAGAAGGTACTGGACAATGTTAAGATTTGTGTTCATTAATATGACCATAATACTTTAAATACTTCAAATTTATTCAGGTACAAATAACACTGACAATGGGGATGAACATCATTATGTAAAGAGGAAAAATTTTGGGGATGCTCAAAGGCAGGGAAACATTTATTTATGAAGAATAATTAAACAAAGCAAGATATTTCAGTATGGAAGAGAGTCAAGTGTACTTATTTTCAATAGAAGCTTTTAAAATCAGGAGTGGTTTGCAGAATGTACTGCAGGAATCCTTAATCTTTTCACTTGTGCTTTTTGTAAAATAACTAAAGGACATCAAATAGTGGCAGATTCAGAATGACTACAGGAGATACTTACTCTGTAGAAGGCTACCTTGCAGAACTTCTTGCAACTGAAAGGACACACGTTAAAAAGGTTAATAAGCAAATTTATGAAAGAAAAAACATGGCTTTGCTTAAGGGAGTCTTTTGGCAAAAAAAACTGCTAAAGGATGGGCAAGACTTTCCAAGCAAGTATCACTGTATTCCTGACCCTTTATACTCTTCCTTAGACATCAGCTTTTTGCCACTGTCAAAGGCAAGATAGATCTTTGCTCTAATCTTGAGCAGTCATTGTGATTTTGTTATAGATAATTGAAATTTGTTCACTTTTTATGTCATTCTTAATAAATTACAAGGTGCTTTTAAAGATCTTGGAAGCTATTTACCCTTAGTTCTGTAAGTTCATGTTTAAAATATCACAGAGAAAGTGAAGATCAGGACTTTTCACTACTAATTCAAATCTTGCAGCAGGGACATGACACTGTAGCTGACCCAATAAAATTCAGCTGGGAATCATGTTTTTTCTTTTGCTGTTTTTCTGTTCCTCTGTATAAGAGCCAAATACAAAAATAGACAAAGTGTGTCATTTTCTGTAGTGGTGATGGATGGAAGCAGCAAAATCACATACATGTGGGCAGTTTCTATAAACAACACCAAGATAAGGAAACCAATATTAAGCAATTATTTTAGTCCCACTCATAAACAGACGTGATACAACTCCTATGTTATCGACCTTGTCTTCTATATCTATCTTGCCTGCTTACCCATTCCATGTCAGCCATCTGACCCCAGAGATTTGGGGATGACAGCACCTAAGAATAAATTCTGAGAATGTGGAGACAAAGAGGAAATAGTACATCTCCAGTTCCCTCTTTTAATTTCTGCTCATAGAAGGAGTGGTGTTGAAAAACAGAGAGGGAACAAGTTATTTCTACTTTTCCATAACTCCTTCTCTCTGCCTGGTAAATCATTGTCTCACAGACCTAGGTACAGCAGAAACCCAACGAAACCAAGATGAGCTGAACACAGTAGTGGGGCCATAGGTTCCCAGTTGCAAAAGCTAGGAGATTCACTAAATCTTAGACCACTAAGATATGACCTCCCCAAAAACCAATGGCACTGGTCTTCTTCTTCTTGTTCTTCTTGTGCAATTACATAAGTAGGCTCAAAGAAACTTTGGGAGCAAGTAGCTCTTCATAACAGCTTGGAGGAGTGTGCAGGCACTAATGAATAAAGATGATCCTGTTTCTGGTTCAACCACTTGGCTTAAATTTCTGTAATAAAACATTGTAAACCTAGGTGCAGTGTAACCCACCTTTTTGCCAGTTTGCATAGTTTTCTTAATCTCCACAGCTACTGTTAGCATAGATCTCTTAGCCTGTTTTCTAGATTCTTTGCTGGAAAGAAGATCTTACTCACTGTCAGCAAATTGCTGACTTTCAATCAAGTATACAGCTGCAATGCCTCAGCACATCTGTTTTTCTAGCTGAAACACCAACAGTTGATAACCATTAATTACAGGTTATATAGCATTCAGATAAGCAGCACTCACTTTAATACTTGCCTTTTTTTAAGAGCTGATGTTAAGCACTGCACACAGGAAGCCATTTCAATCCACAATGTGTAAGTTTATACTGGAGTTTCAAAACATGGGAGCTATTCTGCATGTTCTTCATCAAGATCTGTGGGCATCCTATTGATTAACCAGTACTTCAGATACATAAATCATGGAGTACCTGCTCAACTGAGTGCTCATCAGTTTATTACTATACAATTTTATATGCAAGAATGAGGGTTTAAAAAAAATCTCACTGCAATTTTTCCTTAGTACAGTCTGAAAGTGTGTGTGCTTTGAATTAGATGGATGCAAAAACCATACTTACTACCTCAGAAATTCATCATTAGGAAAATGGACATTAAGTCTCTGTCACCTGAAGCAGCATTTGCAACCTGTTAGGATCATAATTGTCACAACAAATTCTTCTTCAAAACAGCAATGTTGCCTTACCTTTTATTTACTTTTTTTAGAAAAAGATCCATGTAGAAAACAAAGCACCTTGTGAAATTCTCTATCCTGAAGCAAGCGACTATGGATCTAGATATATACAGAGCAAGATGAAGGTGTAGTGCAGCATGCTGGAATTTATAGTCTCTGTAGGCTTTTTTTAGAGTCTGTAGTCCCAGTAGTGGAAAGAATGGGTTGAATATTGCTTATAAAGTGAAATTTGGACATTTCACTGATATGAACAAAAAAGCACCATGAACAGGTCATCCATTATTTTTCTATTGCAAGATACTACTGAAAATTGTTTTGTTCATAACAGGCAATAAAAAAATGATTTTTTTTTATGTCTGTGATATGAACAGAACTTTTAGTCTTATTAATAACATGATTTCTAATGCTGTTCTGTTGTTGAATCATTATTGTTAAATATTAAAGAAAAGGGTTTTCTTAGTAGCTCATAACTTTAGAAATAAATTATATTTCTTGGAAACTTGTTTTTGTCATTTTAAAAGCCAAATTGAAAAGCTACATTAGCAATGCCAAGGCTACTGCAATTTATTTTAGTTTACTCTGTCCAGTTCTGGGGTCCTAAGTACAAGACACAAAGGAATGGAATGAGCTCAGAAAAATTCCATGAGGTTGTTCAGTGGATTAGAGCATTAGATATGCAAGGATTGGCTGAAATAGCTGACACTATTTTGCTTGGAAACATGACAATATTAAAAGTTCCTGAAAGGGATAAAGAGTAAAGAAGACTTAGCCAAGTCTCAGTGGTGTCCATTGATAGAATAAAAAACAAGGGGCAAAAATTAAAATAAAGAAAATGCCATTCATGTATAAGAATGACTGTTTGGCTGTGCGAGTGATTGCTAGAAAACGTTGCACAGACAAGCTCTTGGGTCATCTTCCTGGGAATATTCAGAATCCAGCTGGATGTGTTCCTGGGAAACTTGCTAGAGCTGATCTTACTTTGCACAGGGGGTTGAACTAGATGATTTCCACTGTCCCCTTCTAACCTCTGATATTCTATGATTCTACTATTCCATATCAGCAATGAAATAGTAAATATTTAACTTATACATTGATTAATGTAACAAAGATTATCATACTGGTTAGGCCACAGTAAGATTTGCATTACTGTTTGTATCAGTAGTTCTGAAGTTACTGAAGATATCTTCAGAGGAAGGAATAATACTTTAATTAGAGTTGTTCTGTAATATGAAATGCTTTAACCATTAATGAAAGTAATGGCCACAAAGTTTTTGATAAGTGCAGTGACTGAGCAGGAAAATTTTCCACAGTTCCAGTGCACATAATTTGATTTCACATAAATTTCACATAAAATGATTTCACATAACTTTATAGAAAGTAGTGTCTGTTTACATGAGGATTTAATAGCAAAATGGTTATTTTACAGTAACAGAAACTGTTTAGTCTTGAAACATGGGAAGAGCTGTTTGACTGTTACATCTCAATTTGCTTTTGATGGCATTTGGATTTTATTTGAATTTGAGACTGTAGACATTTTGATATTATAGTAAATGTCATGTCTGACTTTCCTTTGTTAGATCTATCCAGGCTCAGTGGAGTTAATGCAGGTGATTGAAGATTTTATACACATTGTTGGAATGGGAATGATGGACTTTCAGAATTCATACCTAATGACTGGAAATGTAGGTAAGAAATAGTAATTTCTTCTATCAAATTTATGACCTATTGAAAATCAGAAGTTCCAAGTATGTACTGTGGAGTTGATGCTTCTATCACAATCCAGATTGGGCTGCTTCTCCTCCTCCAGATTATCTGTTGCATGGTTATCCCCTCTCTGGTTTAGCACATGCAGAATGTCTTACATGTTGGATTTCTTCGTAATCATATCTCAAGATCTAAATGCAAAGTTTCAAAGTTTTAGTATCAAAATTAAGAAAATACTCACCTGAATACTATGAACTGTAGGTACATGTTAAAGTGTTTCCAGGATACATAGTGTTTCAAATGCTAATTTATAAAATTGTGCTAATTAAGATAATATTTATATACTTAATAGCTTAAGAAGCATTCATTTTGTTGACATTACCTTTCAATATTCGATTCTCCCAATGAACAGTCTTTGTACGTGTTATGGTGCGATAATAATCACCATAGGTAATGATAATTTTGAAAAATGTACAGTTGTTGCCAAAATAATTAAAATCTAGAATTTCTTATGTGAATTTTTCTATGCGTAGCAGCTTCAAAATTTTATTCAGATTTATTTTGCAAATTTTGTTTTTGCCACTGGAGAGTTGCCAGGTAATAGTCATAGAATAAGAAATACAAAATATAAAAATGCCTGGCAACTCAATTACATTTATTAGTAGTCATAAATGAGCTGCAATATGAAAGCATTTTTTAAAACATTGAAAAAAATTAGTTTAAAAAGTTATTCTCTAATCATTTTGTCTTTGTTTAGTACCTTTGTTATTCAATTAACTTGCTATAGCTGCATTTTTATAGTGCCAGGAAAGTTTCAGGAAGTTGTATGTAAGGACTATATCCAAAATATGTGTTTGTCTGATAGCAAAACTTCAGGTGTCAATACATTTTTTCAGATTTTTAAGTTAGCATCTTACTACATATACCTGTCAGTCAGTTCTTCAGCAAGATATTATAATAAGAAAATATGGTAATTTTGAAATTAATTGGTGGAATAGAGCAGTGAAAATGTTGGATTGTCCCTATTGAATATTTAGCTTGCTGCTCTACAATAATAAATATTTATTATTGTTCTCCAGTTCATATTACAGAGTGACAAGACTGTAAACACAAGACCCTATAAGGCACAACCTTGTACTGGAGACATGTCAAAGAGCTCCCCAAAAAAAACTCTGGCAGTCTTAAAATGTTTAAAACATTGCAGTACAGTTTTAACCAGTGATTTATTATTTTTATGGTACTACTGTTTGCACTGTAATACCACTTAAAGCTTAAAGTTGTCAGTCCTTCATTATACTAGACCCTGAACAAATTTATAAAGGAAAGTATTTTTTCTGAAATGTTAGTTCCATGACATTTTTCTGACAAAATAAAAAGATGAGCTTGTTTAAAGAGCACAGTCCATGCTGCCTTGCACATTGTAGTACATTCTAATCTGTTTGTCCTCTGAAAAATGTGAAAAAAACATCAAACAGGAAAATGCATTCAAATTAAGGAGCTACCTTCAAATAATCTGTGTCTCTACATATTCATGGCTTCACATGGGAAATAGCAACAACATTCCATTTGAATCAGAAACTGTACTGCGCATTGGTTGGTTTAACTAACTGCAGAATCTTTACAGTCTTTCTTTTGATTATCTTCCTCTTCCCACATATAAGATATTTTTAGGCATTCAGGAGGTCTGTTCTTAACTATAAAACCATCAAAGGAATAGAAAAAAAGTGAGAAATGAATGATGAAAACTGAAAATTAATTTATAGGTTTAATCTGACTACCTAGCTATATGCCTTGATATACTGGCATGAGTTTATCCTCCTTAGGCTCAGTCAGCCATCAAAAAAGGATGGGGTCACTGTGGTGCAAATAATTGATCAGAATACTTGAGCTCAGGTGACATGCTGAGATGGGGACAGAAGGCTGTTATCAGCAAGGATTAATTTCTTATTTTCACAAACAAGAAAGGAATGTATCTGGAATAATTCCATTTTAGTGTAGTTGTCCTCAGGGTATTGGCATAACTGTCTGACTACCTATGTACTTGTGTTTCAGGGAATATTTATGTTGATCTCGACTGAAAGGAATAAACTATGCAGTTTTTGACTGGTCAGCAATAATTATTCTGTACCAACAAGGGCTTATAAATGTGTGAAGTCTTACTTATAAAAATATTCTTTTAAGTTGATAAACACTTTTAATGCAGGAAGCAGATATTGTGCATAAATGAGACTGAAATTTTACCTATATTCATCTTTAAACAGAAAAATCCAATAGCTCAAAGATTAAAATAATAGAAGAGTTTGGGTTAGAAGATACATTTTCAACTCACTCTGGTTTCTCAGAGCCCCATCCCATCTAACCCTGGATGTTTCCAGGGATGGGGTGTCTTTACTACCTCTCTGGGAAACCTGTTTCAGTATTTACTCACCCTTATTGTAAAAATCCTTTTCCTTATATCTAGTCTATATTTATTCTGTTTAGGTTAAAACCATCACCCCTTGCCCTATTGCAACAGTCCATGCTAAAAAGTTTGTTCATCTTTCTTTTTGGCCCCCTTTAGATAGTGAAAGGCTGCAGTAAGGTTTACCTGAAGCCCTCACTTCTCCAGGCTGAAGAACCCCAACTCAGCCTGTCTTCATAGCAAAAGTACTCCAGCTCTCTGATCATTTTTCTGCCCCTCATCTGGACCCACTCAAACAGATTCATGGGGATCCCAGAGCTGGATGCAGCATAGCAGGTGTGGTCTCACCAGAGTCAAGGGGCAGGATCACCTCCCTCACCCCACTGGTCACGCTGCTTTTGATGCAGCTCAGGATACAACTGGCTTTTTGGGCTTCAAGCTCACATTGCAGCTCAGGTCTACCTTTTGATCCCCCAGTACCTCCAAGTCCTTCTCCTCAGGGCTGCTCTCAATCAGTTCATCCCTTCAATCTGTGTTGATGCCAGGGTTTGGGTAGCAGCAACCCAGGTGCACCTTGCGCTTGGACTAGTTTAACCTCTTAAGGTTCCCATGGGCCCTGTTCTTGAGCTTTTTCGGGTCCCTCTGGATGTCATTCCATCGTTCAGGTGTATCAACCACACTACCCAGATCAGTCCCTTCTAGAGACTTGCTGGGGATGCATTTGATACCTTTGTCATTGATGAAGATGTTAAACAGTACTTGTCCCAGCACAAACTCCTGAGGGACACCACTTGTCATCAGTGTCCATCAGGATACTGAGCCATGAACCACTACCCTCTGGATGTGACCAGCCAAATTCTAATCTGTCAAAAAGTCTCCCGATCAAATTCTTATCTCTCCAATTTAGAGAGAAGGATCTTGTTGGAACCATGTCAAAGGTTTTACAGAAGTCCAGAGGGCATCCGTAGCTCTTCCCTTGCCCACTGATGAAATCACTACATCACAGAAGACCACTAAGCAGATCTTGCCCAAGATGAAGCTGTGTTGCTGTCTTTAATCACCTCCCTGTCCTCCATTTGCCTCAGAATGGTTCCTAATTGTTTCTAATAGTTTCCAGGCACAGATATGAGGCTGACAGGGTCCTATTTAATTAATAATTATTTACCATATTCTTTCAACACCTTCACATACTTTAAATGCTTTTTGCTGTGTTTTCATTTTCAAATAACTTTAAAGTTCGGAATTTTTTTTCTAAATATGAATTGCATGTGAGCTAAATATGAACTATATATGAACTGCTTCTTCTTGTCAGAGGAAAAAAATACAAATTTGTTGCAAATTTCACAGTAATGCAGTAAGTTCTTGGTTTACCACTACTAATTTCAGTTTACAAGTTCCTTGCTAATTGAATGGCATTTCTAATTGAATAGTAGTTGATAAAAAATTTGAGCACCTAATTGTGTTTCACAGATTTGCCAATCCCCTGATTAGGGGGATTTTATTTTCTCTTTCTTTCAAGACACAGAAACAAGTATTTTTGGCTTAAAAAGTTACTACACAACAGCCATGCTGCAATGACTTTCCATTGCATATTCTCACTTCATGACAAATGGGAAGTGATGAAAGGTACATTAAATGTATGGTAGGCTATCATAAGCCATGTTATAATACATTTGAAAATAGCTAAGAGGACCAAAATGACAGTTGCCATGCCCCTGTTAAACTTTTCATTGTGATAGCTTTTAACACAAATTTTTCATTTCTTTGAACAAAACATCAAAGACTGGTTTCACATCCAGATAATCCAATATCTGTACTTCATTGGGTTATTGAGGAAGCTCAGTCAATTCAAATGCATTTCCATTAAAGCAGAGGCCATTTCCTATTAGCTTTCCTGTCAAGGATAGAGAATATACTATGAAAAACTTAACAAATATAAAAGCAACAATTTTCTTTGTTCATGCATGGTTGTGACAGATAGAATTTGCATTATCATTGTGCTCTGTATTATATTCCTTTAATAAATTATTAGGTGAAATAAAAGCCTCTGATAGAACATAGAAGCTTCCTTCCTCATCCTGCTGTTTTTCTTCTTCTTCCACCTCCTCCTCCTCCGGACAAGCTGAGCAGGCACACGAAAATGATAGTGTGAACAAACAGAAGCTTTTGCTATCACTCAGAGTCCCTGAATTCACTGACAGCACAGACCCACCTGCAAGGACACAACACACAGTGGGACCAAAGCTTTTAAACCATGTCATCATTCTCTCCTAACCAATAGCTTTCAGTTTTGTCTGTTTTAAAAGATGAGTTCCTGATTTTAGATTAAAGAATTAACTTTGGTTTTTAATAGCCTTTTGAATTTTCCTTTGAGCACTAAAGAACTGAGCAGATATCTCAGTGCTTTGGCTGATTGCAGTTCTCATCACAGTGAACCATTAAGAGTTTTGAAGATATGTAATAAAGGGTGGCTGAACTGCTATTAAGAAATATTCAACCTTTAACTTAAAAAGAAAATTTCTAACTGGAAGATTGGAGTGCCAGAAGCATAACTGTCTTTAAAGATACAGGGGGAATGTGGAATTGGAAATAGGGGGCAGCATTAGGGAATACATATTTTTATATCAGATTCATATTCTTTTGTAAGGGAAAATTTTCCCAATGTTGTCAAATACATTTCCTTAAGAGCAGCAGCCAAAAAAATGGGTAAAGGGCATTCAGTTGTCAAAAATCAAGCTTACAGCTCTATGATATCAATGAAAAACCAAATCATCTTCAAGAGCAATATCTTGTTATTTAGAACTGAAAGGAAAAAACAAATAAGAATTCTCAGCATGTGAAAAGCCACTTTTTGTTAATGTTCATTTTATGAATACTGATGTTTCAATGATCAGTAGTTTTATAAAATACAAAGTTACTTAGACTAGTCAAAGGCAGGAAAGATTGAAGATTTCCAGGAAATACAGCAAAATGAAAAGGAGAAGGATATACACTGGCAGATTAAATTCAGTTTTGACAGAGCATTTAAGAGGGAGTAGATCAAGCCATTTAGAGAAAATAACAGTGTTAGTGTGCAAAACTAGCAGTCTAAACAAAATACAGATTTTTTTTTTTTTAATTTTCTGTAGCTATCACTTTTTTCAATTGAGATTATATGGGCATGGATTCATTTTACTTACTCTAAGCATCAAAAACTTGCCAAAATCATGCTAAGTGTCCTTGAAAATCAAGGGAGAGTGCTGCTCAGGAGAGCAACTCATATCATCTCAGACATCTAAAATAAGAGCATGGGTTGCCCTGTGGAAGTTCTGCCACTGGCCATAAAGGCAGCCTAGTGACTAGCTCACGTTTCAATGATGCATGTCATCTAAACCAAAGAGGAGTGTTTTTTTGTGAGTCAATAAAACCTGTGAACACTGAGAGGTTCAGAACTGAATGATCATAAAAACAAAAACAACAAAAAAAAAAATCGAGAATAATAATCAAAAATTTGATTGAGAGTTGGAATTATTAGAACAGACATTTGAGAACAGATTATTAAAAGGGACAGCATGTACACAATTTAAAAGTGAATACAAAGCAAAACTAGGCTGACATCTCTGTTTAATCTTGCTCACAGGAAAAAACAAAGATTCCTAACTGTTGAAGCACATTTAATTCTGAATAAGCATGAGGCCAAGGTCATGTAAGGAACAAAATAAAAGCAAGTAAATGTATGTCTACATGATAAATGCAGCTAGCTGTAATATTATATGAAAAAGTAAGAGGTGTAAACCATATTCCCATGCATAAATCAACTTTTAGCTAACAACCTGTTATCCCTCAACTTAAAAATGGCTTCTGTGACACTGGTACTCCAATGAGTAATCTGATTTAGTATAGTAATTAACATTTCATTTAAAACTTGAAACTGAGCTGCTTACATAAGTTTTATAAACATTGGCAGGAAACAAAGTCTGATTTCTGCCTTCACAGACAGTCTAGGATACCATATGGCAGAAAATGTTTTGAAAATGTCCATTCTCGCCTTTCTTTGAATACTTTATTGTTACACCTTCAATCTCCCATTCCATGTTCACGTACATGAAATTTTAGAAAAACACTAAATAATTGGCAGGCATATGGAGTGTATCTTAAAAGTTTCCAGTCCTAGCTAGAGACACTTAGAAATCTTTGTGACCAAATGAGACTTTGGAAAATTCTAGCAATAAGACAGGATCAATGGTACATATGCTGAGTTTGGGAATGCTAAGAAATATAAACAAGATGGATTCCTTCCTATTATTCTGAGTTAATTTGCCTTATCCCAGGGTGAGACTTTTACATCTTGTAAATTACAAATCCTGTTTATACTTTCAAGATACTTCACATTATATGGTTTGTTTACTTATCTGAATGTCATCTGCCTTATTCTGCTTATCTTTTTTGTATTAGAATTATGATATGCAATACATGTCTTCAGTGCAGCACTTGAGATCCTCTGACTCATATATCAAAAATTTCATACTGGCCTAAAATATACCAAGAGGCTGAATTTATTAAAAATTTTGAAAGGGTCTTTTTTCAAATATGTTAAAGAAAACAGAATAAAAAGGCACAGCCTTGATATTAAGTTGTACAAATGTATTAAAAAAATGTCTAAAATTTTCAGCCAGGAAACAAGTGTTTCAATAAATTCATACACAGATACTCAGAATTCATTTGTAATTAAATTACTTCTTGTTCTAAGTCCATGTGGTGCGAAAGTACAGTGTGGATTTTAAAGCGGGTATTTTTAGTTAATAATACTAATACTAATGATATATAATATTATAATAATAATAATAGCTTAGTGCTAATGTTTCAACATTTTTCCTAATAGAAAGAAAATTGCACCTACCGGACAAATAAAAAATCTGATCCTGTAAAGTGGCCCCAAAAGGCCATTCAGATTTCTCTCCTGTTTCCATCAAGTTATTCCAGAGTACCCCATGATTTCTCAAAGCAAAATTTTACCTTTAAACAACTGTGTGAATTGCATTGACTAGTTTAAGAAGGTAAACAGGAATCATTCCTTGTAGTATGTCATACTTCATATGTAAATACCTCTATAATGATTCATATACTTATGTGTGGTTTTTGTCAGGAACAAATTCTCACAAGGAAAAAATAAAGTGAAACTTGTATAAAAACACAGGTCATCTTTAAATCATGTAATATTTATATTCTCTTTTGAATAACTGAAAAACTACACACCAAAGTAATCAACAATTAGGTAAAAAGTTTTTTCTTATATTTTATTACATAATTTTTCTATGTAGACTTTTGCCTGTTTCCGTTTCATCTCAAAACAGGCCAGAGGAGCCAGTGCCCATTATCTTCCCATTTCAGGCTAGTGTCTAGCTTTTATGACTGTGTTTATAAACATGAATCAAAAAGGACAAAATGCAGGCTTCAGAATGGTCCTACACCTATCCACACTGTTTAATTTGTGACACCTACCCAAACATTGTCAGGGAATTGTTCAGGGATTAGGCCAGGTGAGAAAACTGTCCTCATCGGCAGAATTAATGCTCTTCTCCTTGCCCTGTGGTGCACAGTTGGTCACATTCTTGTTCCTGGATTGCAAACATGATGGCCAGAGAAGTTCTAAGTTCTGTCTCCTGCCATATACACTTTTCATTCATGACTTTGGCTCCAGGTTCTCATCCTCTTTGTTTCACACTCAGATGTAGCTCATCAGTCTTTCTCCCCAAACCTTTATGCTGTTGGCTCAGCAGATGCTCTACTTATGTGAAAGGGAACACCTATCACTTTTTTTTTTTCAGTTCTCAAAAAATCCTAAAAGTCCTAGTACTTACACACTGCCAGTATCACTCTCCTGTTTCTGTATTCTTTACTTGCTCAAACCATATGTAATAATCCATAGATAAAGGCTTCCAGAAGAGAAAAAGTTTAGGGAAACTACAGAGAAAGGTCAATTGCAATTTTTTTATACTCTTACATACTTCTGCTCTATATATATTCATATAATTTCCTTTGCCACACTCTCAGCACTTCCTTGATCAGATCAATATGTTGGCTTTCAGAAGAGTCAAGCTTTCTCCACTGATTAAAGGGGAAAGACTTCATGCACATTTTGAAGGTCTAGCTCATTGCAGCATCTGACTTAATGCCTGAAGTAAATGCTCGAGAGCTCGAATTTCTTTCTAAGTATAAAATAAGCTTATTAAATGATTCACGTTCCCTGAAAACTTGCTGTGAACAGTGCATAAAAGAGTAGATTTTTTCTTTTTTCTAAACCTGCATACTCAGTGATCCTGAGAAAATACAGCTCTCCATTACTTAAGATGGAAAATTCCAAATATCAAGGAAATGTCTGTATGAATCTTTATCAGTCTTTACAAATATGGATAAAAACCTAGCTTGATTCCCTAGCTATACTCTTAGTAATAGTCATAATTCCACAGTTAGTTTTGTGTATACAGTTTATGAAGTAACCTTAAAGATAAAGCTAAATAAATTAACCATTCAGTATTTTTAAATGGGTGCTATGGGAAACTAGAATAATTGAAAGTGTTTCACTTCTCTACCTTATATTAATTGGAGTAAAATATTCTAAACAAATGGAAGCTATAAAAAATGCTGACATACGGGTTCTTGTCTCATTAAAAAAATGCCTCCAACTGAAACAGAAAGTAGTATCTACAGCCCATTTGAGGAAATTCCTTTTTACAGTATTTATGTATCTCATATTGTTGTATCATTTCTAAATGTCTACCTCTTTCTGAACTCCTTTCTGAATCATTCTTTTTCTTTAAATGAGCGATTAAAAGCTGTTGTTTACCAAAGGAATCCATTTGTGGATTGGCCATGACAGGACATTTTTTAACTGGTGCATTTAACTATTGACCTGAGAAAGTGAATACCTGACCTTATTCACTCCTTTGCCTAGAGCAGGTGGACCTTTAGGTGACTTCCAACAATTTCCAGGTAGAATGAGGCTCAAGGGGATAGAAAGTATGCATCCATAGTGGTAATTTTACATTAATGCACTAATGGAGTTAAAGCACACCCAAGAGAGTTTGTTTCATAGTAAGGTCATGCCAAGTGGCAACAGTCATGTTCAGTGAAGTGTAGTGTCAAGATATACCAAACAATACAGCTCTTCCTTAAACAGGAGTACCATAGTCCAATAACAAGATGCAATTCTATACAGATTGATGCCTCATTCTGGGATTTTTTGGCCCTGAAAGAGTTACTACAAAAACGTCCAGCCATCAACTGGTAGAACATCAGCTAGAGATGCTGTGGCTAAGTACTGCAAATACAAAGTTCAGCCCCAGTTTTAATGCTTTCTACAGCATTTTGTTACTCACTCACAACTGAAAATGAGAGAAGGAAAATTAAATAGAATTAAACTCCCCAAAATTCTAAGTCAGTTAAAACAGGAATAAAGCCAGCTATCCTCTCTGCCTAATACTTGCACTGTGTCAGAAACAGGTCTATTACCCAAAGCTCCATTGTGAATATGGAGTTAGCATGATTTATACCAAGGTAATGATATGGCACACTGCCAAAGTTCTTTTTCATTTTCTGGCATTTCAAGGGCAAGGAAAGACAAAACAAGAAAAATCAAAAAACCCCAAACAAATAATAAAACTACAACAACCCTGCTTCCCCAGCCTCACAAAAAAAACAAAAAAACAAAAAAAAAACAAAACAAAACAAAAAAAAGAAAATCCCCCAATAGAAGCAGCAACAACAAAAAAAAAAATGTAAAGAAGCTAAAAAACTAACCAACCAATCAACCAACCAAGCAATAAAACAAACAGAAAAAGGGGGAAAACTTCCATCCATAGTATTAGACAAATCAACCTTCAGTATTGAAAAAGTAGTGTTTCCTTGGTGATGACTGTAGATTTTAATTCCAAATAGTGATAAGGAGCTGCCTTTTTCAAACTGCATAGCCTGAAGGCAGCATAACAAGTAAAGTAACAAACTGGATAGAAATATTTCATTTTCAAGTTGGTTTCATGAGGGTGTTAGTGGACTAATAATATCAGAAAAAAGTATTTTTATGATAATTATTTTGGCAGTAAGACTATCAGATATTGAGGTGAAGCTTCAAAGCCATGTAAACACATGTAGATACAATTCTGAGTAATTTTGTTTCTGTATGTGTAATTTTTTATTTCTTTTTTTAATATGGAGAGTTGGACTTGAGTATATAGACCTAAGATACTGTGTATATCTCTGCCATTCTGTTAAGGCTAGATTGTATAATGCCAACAGCGCTAAGCATCAGTAAGATCAGTTCAAAGCATCCCAAAGGGTCCATGTACTGAGTGGTAAAATCACTAACAGGGCCTGAAAGTTCTAATGTATATCTTGTGCCTTATGATTTCTGAATGTGTAAGTTTATCTGTTTCACAGCGTAAGTTTTTCTTTCCCTTGACTTCAGGTATGAGTTTTAGGACTCCTGAAGGCACAGATAAAGAATCTTTGATAAAATTTGTGATAAAAATCAGAGATTCCTTCTACTACAGATGAATATACCTTTTATGTTTTGATTTTTTTCTATGCTCTACATCTCCATTACAGTCGGAAGGAGACAGAGAAAGAACTTTCCCTCGCTCAAAATATGTGTTACAGTTCTGTGGCCTGCAGCGTTTGAATGGCACTAGGTGCATGCACAAATACTTAAATCACCTGCAGTGGTGACAAATAGCTTGATATTGTTGTTATTGTTTTTCTTTTTTTGTTAAAACTAACACTTTCTACAGTCATGGGGGCATGTAATCAGCCCTAGGCAACATTATTCTGTAAATCTTCTATTAATATAGGTTGGGAAATGGTCTTCTAGAAAAGATATTTGATCTAATTTTTTGAATGATTTTTCATATAATCTGTGATTCAATGCTTATGTTGTTATTTAGTGACTATTATTTTGTGGATTTTTTTCTAACATATAAGATGTTCCATTTATTCACCAGTTACTTTAATTAGCAGGGTTAGCTATATGCTGTTTTTTTGCAGCACATTGCTAGTAAAATCTTATGGCCTCGTGCTGTCTTCTGTTACTCAGTAGTTAAGTATTTTGAAGCGAGATAGATTTCAAGAACACCTATGGGAAAATAGTATATTGGTACAGTCATTTCTCCAAAAAATCCTGTCTGGGGTCCTGTTGTAGAGGAGCATAACTAGAATGCGAGCTGATATCAAAGGCAAGTACTTGGAAACCCATCCATATGTGTATGAATTTTGCCCCTTGGTGAAACATATTTCTTCCCTTTATTGGCACCAAAATCTCATCTCCAATAAAGCAGAGGAATGAAAAGAGACTGGCCTGCCCAAGGGGAAGAAACTGTGGGACAGTCATCAGGATGATTGGATCTTCAGGGATTGGCAGGCAGGCAGGCTGCTGCATCTGCACACACAAGACTTCTCCTGTTTGTGAGAGAAACATTTATCAGAAATATAGCAAGCTTATATTTTTTCATTTTAATCTCAAGAGAATAGAATACGTTCATAAAGATTAAAGGGAATGTCTCGTTTTGCCATTAGGTATCTTAGATTTTTCATTGCAGAAGCATAGAATGAATGTTTTTAATGCTCATTTAGCTTTGGAAAATTGCATCACTATCTAGGCAATGAAAAATAATGGTCTCCATTCACAGTCAACAATGCACAAAGAAAAGTTAATTTCTGCAAAATGAATGTCATTTAACTTTGCCAAATTGAACTTATACCTGTTTCTTGGATGAATAGTTCCACTACTGGAAGACATGGCTGGTGATTTTATACTGCATCATCTATTTTACATTTGTGGTTGTACTTAGAAATAATTTTCAGAAGTTAAAATTACACATACCCAAAAGTCTTGTAAAGCTAAGTCATAGAGACTGCACATCAATAGGGCATGACATTCAGATATGGGACTTCTTCTACTTAGAAATGGTAATCAACAGCAAAGTTCAGAGGATTTTGGAGTGTTTATGTATATACTGTTTTTAATTTTATTTGAAAAGATATTAGATGTAGTTTGCTGACTATGTGTGTTGTTTCTTTGAATGTACTTGGATGCATTTAAGAATTTTCTTTAAAAGATGGAAAAATGGGTAGGAAAGTAAATGTGTAGCAATTTGGTAATTCTTGTTTCTTGTACGTATTTATTAGAATATTTTCTTCTGTTCATAATTTTGTTATTCTTTAAATTCTCTGACAGCATATTTACTCATGAGCTTTTTAATAAATGGTTTGGCAGAGTTTCTGTCTAGGGAGCTACATGCACATTTTCAATGGGTTTTTCCCCTATAGATGTAACTTTTATTGATACCACTAGCTGCTGTATCCAAATTTTTACCTGTCACTCAGCATTAATCTGCACTGTCAGTGGTTATAGAATTGTTTAAAGTCTTTCCTAGCTATACCTGGTCATGAAATGAGATTGTTTGACTTGCAGCTCCTCTTTTGGTTTTTTTTTGGTTTTTTTTTTTTAATTTTTTTTTATTTTTTTCCTTTATTTAGTGCTTCATGGAAATATAGCTAGACCTTCCACTAAAAAATCTTAAACAAGGTCATTCTACCTCATAGCTGTGTTAGATAATTATCACAGGCTGTGTGACAAGCTAGAAATTGTTAAATTACCAAAAATACTTGTTTCTTCTCAACATTTGAATATCTTGGTGGTTCAGAACATTAGGACTTAGTTTTTGTATTGTTGTCTTAATCTTTCATGTTGAAATGGTTCCATTTAGTAGAAATATATAAACAGGTAGAATTTTTTATCATTCAGATTTTTCTATAACATATTAAACTTTGAACTAAAGAAGAAAATGTTTGTGTAGTTGGTGGCTAGATTTTCCCAAGAACGCAAGAAAAACTAAGTTACTATTCAAGTGAAATTTCTTTGTTCTCAGTTTAATCGTTTGGACCCATGTCAAATTGATCTGTTGCAGAAAAAAGTGAAAGAAGGCATAATATAAAAAATCCATAAATGTAACTTAAATGTAGTGCACCATTGTTAAAATACCCAAGGATTTGCTTATTAAAACATGCTTTCAGATTTTATTTAAAGGCTTCCATTCACCTCTTATCCTTTCTTGTGTATAATTCTCAATATTTTACACCTCTGTTGAATAACGAATCTTGTTTATTCCTGTTAATGTGCTTAAATGAGCTGTTTCACTTTACTGATTTTTGTTCTTTTGTCACTTCTACTAAATTCTCATCAGGTCCATTTTTAATGTGTATAGAACCATAGAAAAGCTGATGTTGGAAAAGACCTGTAAGATCATTGAGTCCAACCATTAACATAACATCACCGTGTTCACCATTAAACTGTCTCTAAGTGCCACACCTAAACATCTTTAAATAACTCCAGGGATAGGGACTCCCTCCCTTTGTTGGGCAGAATGTTCCAGTGCTTCAGAACCCTTTCATTCAATTTCTTTTCCTAATAGCTAGCTTAAACCTCCCCTGGCATAACTTGAAACCATCTCCTCTTGTCTTTTAACTAGTTACTTAAGAGATGATAATGACCCGTACCTGGCTACAGCCTCCTTTCAGGCAGTTTTAAAGAGTTATAAGCCCACCCCCCAAGCCTCCTTTTCTCCAGGCTAAACACCTGCAGCTCCCTCAGCCAATCTTCATAAGCAGTGTTCTCCAGACCCTTTGCCAGCTCCATTGTCCTTCTCTGGACTTGCCGTAGCACCTCAATGTTCTTCCTGCAGTGAGGGGCCCAGAAAGGAGCACAGCACTCATGATGTAGCCCAACCAGTGCCAAGTACAGAAGGACAGTCACCCCTGGTCCTGCTGGCCACACTATTGCTGACACAGGCCAGGATGCCATTGGCCATCTTGGCCACCTGGGTATACACTGGCTCATGTTCAGCCTCTGCCACCCAGCACCCCAAGGTCATTTTCTACCTTTCAGCTTTTCGGCCACTCTGCCCCCAGCCTGCGGCACTTCATGTTATTATTGTGACCCAAGTACAGGAGTTTGCACTTTGTCTTACTGAGCCTCTTACCATTTTAATCTGCCAGTCAGTCCAGGTTGTCCAGATCCCACTGCAGAGCCTTCCTACTCTCTACCTTCCAACAGTCACACCCAACTTGGTATCATCTGCAAACTGGCTGAAGGTGCACTCGATTGACATGCCCAGATCATGGATAAAGACATTAATCAGGACTGGCCCCAATGCTGAGCCCTGGGGAACTCTACTAGTGACTGGCTGCCAGTTGGATGTGACTTCATTCACCACCACTCTCTCAGCCTGGACACCCAGGCAGTTTTTAACCCAGTGAAGAGTGCCCTTGTCCCAGCCATGGGCTGCCAGCTTCTCCAGGAGAATGCCAGGGGTGACAGTGCCAAAGGCTTTACTAAAGTCTAGATAGAAAACATCCACAACCTTTCCCTCATCCACTAAGCATGTCACATTGCATAGAAGGTAACCAGATCAGTCAAGCAGAGCCTGTCTTTCCTCAACCCATTCTGGTTCAGCCTGATCCCCTATTGTCCAGCATATGCTGCATGCTGGCACTCAAAAGGATCTGGTATATCAAGACCTTACCTGACGTGGAGATCAAGGCCTGTAGTTCTATGGATCCTCCTTCCAACCCTTCTTGCAGATGTGACTGTTTATGTAAGTTTTGGGAAAAAAATTATTCTATGTCCGATTAATTTCTTTCTCCAAGCACTGGAAGCAAGTATGTTGTCTGAGCACATGCACTTAATGATGATTTCAAGCATCTTTGAAAATGGTTCATTGCAATGCAAGTGTCCCTTTGCAATAAACATAATGTAACTGTAGAACACAGATTTTTTAATCATTAAGATTTTATTAATACCCACAGTTCACATCAAGATTGGTCCAGATTTTTCTGACCACATCTGTGCTTCTGAAAAAAATGACTGTTTTGAAATATTATCAAATAACTGAGCATCCTTACACTGACCCTTAAATTTGTTCATTTTTTGTTCAGTTTGGAAATTTTATTATGAATGTTTGCCACCAGAGTGCAGTCAGTTTAGTTTCCAATAAAGCACCATTTAGATGTTTTGGGATTAGAGACAGAAAACCCATTTATTACATAAAAAATATTCTATAAAAGCAATAGCACTGAAAAAACAACACAGAGCAAAGACAGGAAAATAACTAAAGGCAGGGGAAAAATGCAATTTTCTTTCCAGGATCCTGTAAAATACTGTTTGTTGGGTAACAATGCTATAATCTGGATATGGTGGGGAAGAAGGATCATATATATAAGTTGCACATTTTGATTGTCCAGCTCTCCGGGGTATGATTTGTAGTAGGAAAAGCAAGAAATATTTTGTTTTTTCTGGCTATCTCCTGGATCTAGCTGTGGAGATAATTACAGTTACCCCAAATAAGGTATGGCAGTAATAGCAGAACTGAACTCAGGTGTAGAATACTTGACACTGAATAAGTCTGCAAGACTGAATGTATAGATTATTTCTAAAAATAATTTGCAAATTTTCACTAAATTTATGGCTTCTCTGGCATATACATTCAGTCACTTTTTGTTAGGACTTTCAGGTACAGGAAATTAATTTTTATTAAATAGCCATTTTATTGTGTTGGTGGGTTGCAAAAACTGTTGATCAATAGGAAACAAAAATTCCATCCCTGCTTCTTATTTCCATATTTCATGTTCATTATATTGCTTTTAAAAAAATTCATCATGATTTTTTTATGTAATAACATGCACAAACTCTTCCTTTTTACTTTAGCTTGTAGGTGTAATTGTGTTTTCTGGAATATTGCACAATGTAGAATCACATTTTAACTTTATAGAGCTTCTACCTACAGGCAATATTTCCAGAAAGTAAGGGATAGTTCACTGAAGCCTTATAGTTCCAGTTTGGGGGACACTATTTAGAAAAAATATTTCATAAACATACTGCAAGGAACAGCAAGAAATTGAAGAAAGAACTATAGCAACAAACCCCAAAAAATACAGAAATAACTGTAAGAGAAAACAAGTTACAGGTTGGATATGGTGCCAGAGAGAGGAGATTCCTCTCAGGTGCTTGTGTTAGGAGTGCAAGTGTTGTGGAACCAGGTGCAATGGCGGCTCCTTATGGCTGTATCTGTCATGCCTCAGGAAAACCTGAG
Organism: Poecile atricapillus; assembly: GCF_030490865.1. Classification (NCBI taxonomy): domain Eukaryota; kingdom Metazoa; phylum Chordata; class Aves; order Passeriformes; family Paridae; genus Poecile; species Poecile atricapillus. The sequence goes on from NC_081251.1 coordinate 28,980,956, forward strand.
ACGTTTTCTCAATCACAGTACTTTCTACACATTAACTGTCCAAAGTGGTCATTCTCTACTGCATGTAAAACTGAAGGCATGCTAAGGGCATCTGAAAATCTGGTCTGAATCCAAATAGACTTTCAGACTTAGAAGCCTCTCTGTTGCAGGTATAAAGCTACGTTATATCTTGAGTTGGTTATTTTGACCATATTCTATGTTTAATTTTAGCGTTGAGCTCAGTAATAATATGCATTTTATGTTCTCATCAGGCAACAAGCAAGGGTTAATTCAGTATTCCTATATGCAGTTTAAGTTCACTGTGCATCAAAATTCGGAAGTTTTTTTAGAACCCTAAGGAGGCAACACAAGCAACCCTGATTAGGCACCTCTATCTTTCTCTGTCAACTGCACTCATAATGAATGAAAATGTAAGACACCTGAACTCTGACAAGGGAAACAGCAATGGTGTAACATCTGACTTAGCTGACTAGTTGACTGTTTGTTTCCATTTCTTTCTTAGATGCTTGGATCTTTTTTAATTTCTCCTCCCACAACTTTGATAAACAAGAAAAGCCTCTCATTTGCAGGGAGTGGGAGGGAAGAAGTGGGGGATGCTGGAGATGGGATGACCAGAATTAGATAACAAGAGCTGAGCACAGGGTCCACATGCCATAGTGATTCATGTGATTGCGTTATAACAGCTCATAATAACCAAGCTCTGTCATTCTTTATAGGCCAAATTTTCTAGTTAGATCTTTTTTAAAGCATGTCCTCATTGTGCAGTTGTTTTATTGAAATGACCATAATAATACTGAGATATTTCTCCCGAGTTATTAAAGTTAATTTAGAATTCAACAATGTGAACACGTAAATCAAACTCAGTCTAATTAGTATTACTTACTACTTAAATTGGATAGCATCTATATGTCCCACTGAGGTACTGGGTTTTGTTCTGCCATGCATGATGTAAACAATCTAAATAAAGCATGTGTGCATTATCCTGACAATTATATTTCACAGTGCCCCAGGACAACCTTTTACAATCCCTTAAGCAAATCTTAATCCAGTCTATGTCCTCCATGGAAAATATTCAAGATGAATTAGACATGCCTCCAGAATACAAAGACCTAGTTATGAATTCCTGTGAGGTACGTTAAAATCATGGCATCAGCATGAAACTGAGACACAGGAGATCTCTGTCTCTAACAGTTCTGTTTCATATTTTCTGTGTGACTCTGCTCAAGCCTGTCTAGAAGGTATTTAGTGTTCCAGCATGTGCTTATTAGCTGCTGGGTTCAGGGAGAAGCAAAAAGTTTCTGCTCTGTGAGAGAAAACCAGAGACAGCAGGGTGTGCACACTGGCCTCACTGGCAAAGACGAGGTCCCACAGCATCCAAACAAGAAAAGCAGAGAAGGTCTGTGATGGTAGCCAGACCCAGCTAATATTCCACATCAGCAGACACGACCATAAGGATGAGGCAGATGTGACATCAAGCCAAGAAGTCATATCAAAGCATCAGGGTCAGGATCTGGTCCAGTGGCCCTCAGAAAAGCCCTGAGATAGAGATGAGGTTGGTCTAAAGTCATTAAATCTTGACATAGAATCTGCAGGTCAAGCTTCAGAAAACCAAAATACATGTCCATGTACAACCATAACAGATTCAGCTTAAGTACAGCTTCTGAGTGGAGAGGCTGTGGGCTCCCGCTTCTCACAGCCCTTTTCACTGTAGTTCTATCTAAGCTACAGAGTTGCATAAATTCATATCTGATTTTGAGTACTTGCAGATTAAGCTGTAGAGGTGTAGGGGTGTGGGTGTGTGTGTGTGTGGGTGTGTGTGGGTGTGTGGGTGTGTGTGGGTGTGTGGGTGTGTGGGTGTGTGCATGTGTGTGTATGTGTAATGGGGATGCACTGGTACTGACAGTTGGGCATCATGTTGAATGCAAAATTCAGAATGGTGCATACCCACTAGAGAATTATCCAATTAACAGGAAATGCTAATCTTGTGACTAAATTCTATGTCCTAAATTACTGGAGTTAATAATTTAGTAAAGCACTAATTTGAGACATCTCACAGTTATCTGGGGTGAATTAAACAAATCTGCCTTTCTTCTGAGCCCTTGATTTATATATTATACCAGTTGTTAAATGAATTTTCAGATAGGGGGTTGGTCTTCCTTTCCTCCTGGATAAGTTTTGATGGTAATAGCCTTGAATCTTAGTGGACATTCTCATCCAAGGTAAGAAAGGTATGGTTTATAAAGCCTTCAGATAGGAGTCCCATGTTCAGAGTGGGACCTAATTGCAAGCAGATGCACTTTCTACTTCAAGTGCTCAAAACATAAAGTCAGTATTCTAACAGGCAATGTTAGACCAGTAAGTCTTTCTTTGACTTGGCCAGGTTTTAAAATAGAGAGCATCTGCAGATGCGTATAAAGAGGGGACTAATTTGGTTAGTAAACATACCTAAAGGCTTGAGCTTTTTGAGGATCTTATCTGTCTGATTTCTCAACCTTGATGGAGCTGAAGTGTAAAGAAAGCACTGTCTTCTGCTTGTGGAAAGAAAAATGGGGAAACTTAGACATTTCTGGTGGATTGTATAAGTTTCTTCAGGAGGCAGCTGCAAGCATTTCCTCCTTATCCACTGTTTTGCAGGATATGGCTTTTAATCGATCTTTCCAGTTCAGGATTCACTAGCTGCTTTCATACTAGTAATCTCTGCATTTCTATGCCAGAGTAATTTACAGTTCTCTCAGTTTTAATTTTCTCATAGTCTTATCTGAAAGTTCTTCACAATGTCATTATGTATGCTTATGAAAAAGCTGTTCAACAATAAAATATAGTAGAGATCTGGTTTTAGTTTGCTACAAAAAGCTGTAATTAAAAGCATATATTGATTCCCATTTTTTATTTTTTTTCCCTTTGTGTGGCTTTTCTACATCAATTTTTCTATTTCCATGCCTGTGAATTTACTTCTTACATCATCTTTCAATATCCTGAATAGCTTAGTTCACATCTTTATAGATTTCTGAATGATAGGTGTAGTTATCATTTCCCTAGAGCTAAAACAATAGCCATCTCTTCTTTGTTTCAATTTACTGCTTCTGGGGAGCAATCATTCTACTCTGCTCTACATCACCCCAAGCAATATAATGTTCATAGAATATTTCTATCAATGCCCTGCTAATGGTTTTCATATCCGTTTGCCTCCTTACTGATCTCTTGTCCTCTGTCAAGTCCTCCCCATCTTTCTGTAATGCTTTTTATCAGCTATCTAACCATGAGTAAGCTTGATAAATAAACATGTAAATGATCTCTCAGACTCATATTTTTTTTCTTTCTTCCTTCTCTGCTTCATCATCATTTTCACCTTCTGAACTCCCTACCTTAACATTGCCTTCAGTCTCACTCTTGTTATCAGCTAGAATTGTCATCACAGACATTTTATCAAGTCACATTAGTGACTGAAAAATGCTTGGCTTTTGTACCTTACCTGCCCAGTCAATCTAAAATGGTGTTGTAGGTGACTTTGTCCCCTCAGTATTGCCCATGGTTTTCAACTTTATGTCTGTAAATTAAAATTCATGCACTTAAATGCCAGTTCATTCTATATCCTGCATCAGTCTTCATCTTCTGTCTTGCTTTATGCTTAGCCTTTCTTTCCCTTAAGAAGTATTTTCTGACAAGGCAGGAGAGGCTGCCTGAGACCATAGTTTTACTAGCATGAATGCACAGTAATACTAAGAGGAATGGAAATAAATAAAGCTCCTTCAGAAACAGAGTATCTTTGATGTGGCTCTGGTCTATTCGGCTGCTCATATCCTTATAGTCTTCAAAACAATGCCCAGAAGGTGGAGTTGTCTTCTAATTAATGAAGTACAGCTTCCTAACATATGTTTAAAACATTTTTCTAAATTACCACAAATTTCGGGAGGTATTCCATTTATCGCAAGAATACATTTTTTTCTATCTGCTCATAAAAAAACTGTTTACATTTTCATTAGTTCAACTGGATTTTCTTCATACTGGTTATGCAGACTACTCAATCGATTTTGTTCTTTACATTCCACATTTTGTAGCTTTAAATAGCCATATGAAACTTACAGTGTGCGTTACTAATTAGTAAACAGTAAAAAATTATTAAAAATTACAAAAATGCTAAGCTTCCACTCCCCTCACGCCCTGCCCCCAGGGAACATGCAGAAATAGTACCTGGAATATATAGAAATTCTATGATTCTATAACTATTTTCATGCATTCTCAAAGAATAAATTGTAGTATTTTCCATAATTGTTTCTAAGGAAAATTTATTGTCTATAACAAAAAAAATTAATTGTCTAATTATTGATCAAACTTTTAATTTATTGATTTTATTTCCATACCTGAAACAAAATTATCATAATGAATGAACAATAAGAAATCACTTCTGAGACTGCATATACATATGTGATATTTCATGAGTCTATGAAATTTGTACATTCTTGAGTATTTCCTCAAATGCAGAATTTGCTACTGAGCAACAAAAGTACACACAACCAAAAGAAAATGCTTGCCTGCTGCCTAAGATTTTTTTTTTTTTAAATTACGTAAGTAGCAGAAAAAAATCTAAGTTACTATTAAATGTATCCTGATCATTGCCTGAAACCCTGCTGTTTTCTAGGCTGTCCTCTATATCATACCGATCATGTTATGGTAGTGGGTAACTCTATTCCCCATTGCATTGTCTATAGAAGACAGAAAAGGAATATTCAGAGATCACTGTTAAGGTAGCTGCTTGATTAACCAAAGCATTATTTTTAACCTTCAAACAGTGAAGCTATTTAAGGCAGGATTTGCTTGACACCAAAGGAAGGATTCATGCGAAGTTCATCCTTGAATAGTGAAAATATCTATGAAGTGTTTACTTGTGCTTTTGTCTATACTGGTACTATGTCTTGCTGCCCAAAGCTTGAATGGTGAGACAGTAGCTGGTTTGGACTGATGAGCCTCAGGAATGCAAGTGCACAGCAGGCTTCTGGGGACATCCCTGTCTTGTCTGCTCATGGAGCAGTAGGTTCTAATTTAAGAATTTATCGCTTCTGTGTGGATAGCCATGAGAAGTAGTAGATCTGTTAAGTTATATTTTCTTAGGAGCCTTTTTCTGAACATAGTTCAATGTTGGTTCACTGTGAGGAGATACCATGAATATTGCTTACAGAAGGAAAATTACCTTGTTGTTTTTCTCATGTTCATGTAAGAAAGAGGATGCCACTTCACCACAGTCCTTCTGTTATACATAAGCTGGTAGGTGGTAAGAAATGAGTTTATCTTTGGACTGAGAGAAGGATTTTAATCAAGCTTGCTCACATGCACAATTCTGTAGCAAATCTGGAGATCCACAAACCAGTGTCCTTTAAATGGGGATTTCACCATTTGTGTTTGTTGCAAATTTTCTTTAAAATTATGAGATTTAATTGGATAAAGTCCATTGTAAGAATCTTCTTCAATATGTCCATCTGGCTCTTCGTTGATGATCCAGGCAAGACTTTGTTCCATGTATCCAACATGGGGACTTAAATAAGTGTCTATATTCTATATAAAAAACAGAAGTTTTACATTTATGGTCAAAATAATAATTCTAGAATGTATAAATATTGTCCTAATGGAGTCAACGGAGGTGTTTTGCAGAAATGCTCAGTATCCTGAATTTCAGCACAAAAACCTTTCATATTCTTTGTTAAAATCATCTGTGGTAATAGCAGTACTATTTTACCCAGAAACAGATTTAGCAGGAGCTGTTCCAGAAGGGCAGTAAAACATTTCTTTTTCAAAAATCAAAACCTGTTAAGTGATGAACTTAAGTTAACTAAATGCTGAATAATATATACCTAGTATACCATCAATAACCAAGTCAAAATAGGATAATAAAATAGCAAATGAGACTGCTAATGTGCACATTCTCTGTTGTCTGTAATTGAAATGCAGTCAAATTCTGTAACTTCAATTATTGCAAATTAGAGACCAGCATGGTTACTGTGCTGTAATGCACAACACACTCAGAATATTGTCACTTATAAGGAAGCAGAATCAGAACTGGTATTGCAACTAAGGGGAGATGTCTGTAGCAACCAGCAAATCAGGTCTATAGATTTCCCCTAGGAGGAGAAGAGCTGGGGCAGGCACTGCACTCTTCTCTCTAGTGACCAGTGACAGGACTCAAGGAAGTGGATGAAGCTGTGTGGATGGGCTTTAGGTTGCATATTAGGAAAAGGTGCTTCACTCAGAGTGTGGTTGGGCACTGGAACAGGCATCACAGTGTCAAGGACCATGTTCAGAGCACCAAGCTTGCCAGAGTTCAACAAGCATTTGGACAATGCTCTCAGGCTCACGGTGTGAGTCTTGGAATAGGTGTCCTGTGCATGTTGTAATTTTAAAACCTGACTCTCTGTTATGTGAGCTGAAGTTGCATTTAGTCCCTGAGAAAACATCCAGTTGTTTTTCTGTCATGCCTTTCAGTGAATCTGATTTTCTGTTCAAATTGATTAATATTAATTAATCAATTTGAAAAGAAAGGGGCTAATTCTGAAATTTTACCAGTTTTTGTTGAATACACGAGGCTAATGGGTGAATTCTAAAGAGAAGGGGAGAACGATTCATGACACTTATTGGTTGTTTTGTTGTTGTTGTTGTTTAACAACCCAGATCAATCAGAGAGCTACTAGAAGTTGCATTAGGCAGTTCATAACTCACTCGGGGTTATAGGGATCAAGGCAATATATTTCAGCTTTACTTTTCTAGGCCATGATCTACAAGAGGTACTCCTACAGGAACTACACTATTTTTTTTATTCCAGGTTTTCTTGACACATTAGTTAACCACTTCTGTTCTGTTCCAAATAATCTGGTTAAATATAATTACCAAATTATTATGTGTAACCAGTTTATTTTATAGTGATAGAAAATTGTTTATTCCAATCAACTTGGCATTAATCAGTTACAACAATATTTTGTATTACTTGGTTTTAGTATGATCAATTAGTAGTTGCCAATTCTGAAATTTTCCTTAGATCAGTACCAAACAGGTTGTCTGCAATTGCAACACGAAAATGAAATAAAGGGAAGAGAGGTATTTGTAAAGGATATTAAGAATGATTCCATTACACTTCAAAGCAGTCACTAAATTGATTAGACTAGACTGCTTACATGTATTCTTCTGAATCAATAATTACTATGGAATCATCAAATATGTATGTATTCTTATCTATAATTGAACTACTGTCTTGTAGTTTATACCAAAGTGCATCAAAAATACTGAGAGAAACCTCCTGTCTCAGGCTTCCTTCAGCCAGAGCTCAACTTGAAGCTTGTACTGCAGATGTGCATGGTGAGCACCTGTAGTAAATCACAGAATGGTACAATTATAGAATATGCTGAGTTGGGACAGACCTATCACTGAGTCTACCTCCTGGCCCTGTGAAGGACAGCCCCAAGAATCACACCTTGAGCCTAAGAGCTTTGTTCAAATGCTTCTTGAATTCTCTCAGGCTTGGGGCTGTGACCACTTCCCTGGGGAGCTTGTTCCAGTGCCCAACCACCCTCTGGGAGAAGAACCTTTTTCTGATATTCAACCTAAACCTCCCTGATACAGCTTCAGGCCCTTTCCTTGGATCCTATACTGCTCACCAGAGTAAAGAGATTGGTAGCTACCCTTCCACTTCCCTTCATGAGGATGTTGAACACTTCAATGAGGTCTCCCATCAGTCTCCTCCAGGCTGAACAGACCAAATGATCTCAGCTGCTCCTCATACGGCTTCTCCTCCTGACCCTTCACCATCCTTCTCACCCTCCTTTGGCCACTCTGTAGTATCTTAGTGTCTTTCCTATATTGTGGTGGCCAAAACAGCAGACAGGACTCGTAGGAATTGCCATGATATAAATAAATAAAAAAGAGAATTTTCCATATTGGGGGAGTTTAATTTAGCATAACACATAAAGATTTTCCTCAGCTTCTGCTTAGGTAATTTTAAATTTAGTTTTCTTTTTTTTTCTGTGTATTCATCTTTTTTTCCACTTTACACTTTTATTCTTAGTATTCTCTTTGACTATTTTTTCCAGTAGTATACAATTTGTTTGTTTGTATAAACAAAAAATATACTCATACTTCAGTGCCTAAAAGTATTCTTGCTTGCCAAGTGTTCCATCTCATGAATTCAGGACATGATGGTACGGTAATTTAAAATAATGAATAAAATAAAAACCAACCCTGTGAGAAACTTTTTCTTTTTTCAAATTAGAAGACAGTCCTTTAGCTTTCCTAAAATATGAAATACAGTTTAAAGTGATACTGAAGAGCTTGGAACTATTTCATCTATCCACCTGGTTGTGTTGCTAGACCTGAACCAATTGCCTCCAGTCAAATTCCATTGAATTATCTGGTGCATCAGAGCTACATTAGGCACATCCTCATGGAATCATTCAGCAAAGTATCTAAAAAAAGACCTTATAATCTGTGTGGATCTGTAAGAGGCAGACTTTGAAGGGTGTGGAATATGCACTGCTGACTCATATTCAACTTTCCATCACCCAGGATGCTTAGGTATTTTTCTGTGGCACTGCTTTCCAGAATCTCATTCCCCAGTTTGCATGGAAATATCAGGTTTGCCTCATCCCACGTGTTGAATCCAGCATTTTCCCATGTTGAACTTCAGATGGTTGGTGATTGCTCAGCCCTCTCATTTTATAGGTCTCTCTGCAGGGGAGGTCTCCCTGCCTTTGAGGGAGCTTCATCAGCTCCTACCAGTTTCATATCATCTGTGAACTTGCTTAGTACCTCTTCCAGTCCTCCTGCCAAGTAATTTCTGAAGTTTTTGACAAGAGCAGAGCTGAGGATGGAGCCCTGTGGAACAGTCTAGTGACAGGTCACCATTGCCCTTTATGCCTGACCTGTGAGCCAGTTGCTCACCCATTACATGATGTGTTTATCCAGCAGAATGCTGGACATTCTGTCCAGAAGGATTCTGCAAAAGACAGTATCAAAAGCTTGACTGAAATCCAAGATCACATCTACTGGCTTCCCTTGATCAGCTAGATGGATTACCTTGTCATAAAATGAGATCAGGCTTGATAAACAAGAATTTTGTTTTATTTTAAGTAAAAAAACTTATCTGAACCATGAATGGGAATATATAGGCTCATAGAATCATTTAAGTTGGAAAAGAGCTTCAAGATCATTGAGTCCAACTGTAAACCCAGCACTGCCCAATAAACATATATTTATTCCATATAAGCCGTAAGTCAAAGTTTTAGGTTTTATACTTCACTTTTGTTATTCATCACCTAAACAATAACAAATATTTTGGAATTTTTGGTTCTGAGTATTGTTTAGATGCCATGATAAATGTCCCTATTTAAAATACAGAGACAGTGTGCAGAAAGTACTATCTTAGACCCCTACCATTTATCCAGTCCTAAAGTGGTTTTCTGTTTTGCAGAGTGAATTCCATTGAATAACATTGATTTCCTATTTCAATAAAGGGAACTGTCATCCAAAAGGGGGATGAAATATTAAGGCTCTACTATCTAATTAGATAGATAAGTAGATAGATAGGTAGATAGGTAGGTAGGTAGATAGATAGATAGATAGATAGATAGATAGATAGATAGATAGATAGATTCACAGATAAATACTGTGCAAATAAAAAACCAGCCCAGTATTATCTTATACAGGCTGTATTTAATTTTGAAAACTAAATAAGAGTTAGTTTAATTTTATTTATGGGGAAAATAAAATTATTTTTAAATTTTAGGAGCTATTGGAAAAAATCCATTTTTACAATGTTAATATATTCTGTATAACCATTGATTGCATGTGAAAGCACACAATCCATTTTATGCCCCAGTAATTCTAAAACACCTGAACTATATTCCCTCCACACACCACCTGAAAATTCACAGGGCTAAGCATCGCCTTAGTGCAGGGAATGGATTTGCCAATTGCAGCCTGGAGGGGATTGTAACTAGCACTATAAAGCTCTGATGGTGGTTTTATAATGGAAAGTCTGAAACAGCCTCAACTACCACCTTGTTAATGTGATTCTGTAATACATAAACAGTCTAATTTGAAAATAAGAGTCAGTTATTGAGGAATATATTTGTAGAGTTATTATTCTTCTTAATTTTACTCTTGTCTTGGATTTGAATTACAGTTTTCTTTCAAAATAAAAACTTCTGATAAGACACCTAATGGTTTTCTACTTTAATTTTGCTGTCCTGTTTGTTTTTATAGCTGTCCCCCATTGTATTTATGTTTAGCCCCCTTGCAGAGTCCTTGCAGTGAAATTGTTATGCAGATCAAAATATAGTTCTGATATCCAAACACTTCCAGCTACATTACCCTCTGCACAAATTGATTAGGAAGGGCATTGCACAGGAAATAGCTATCAATATGGCTAACATTAAGAATGGAGCTAGGCTCCAAATGTGGTGTTTGTCTTCTCTCTGTGTGTCTGCAAACGCTTGCAGCCCTGTCAATGCCTTTAAAGTAGTTTGAGTCTTACTAGACACTGACTGTGTTGCCATGGAGTTGTACATAGATTTCACAGCAAAGCTGAAACTGATTTCCAGGTGATAGTTAAGTTAGAAAATGGAAAAAAACAGAATGAGAAAACCAAATTCCAAACTGATTATTATTAGATTGGACACCTATTTCTTGTGTCTGATGTTGTTTGGGTGTTGGGTTTTTTTTAGGTTGAAAGAATATAATTAAGAATTCAGAATGGAGATTATTCTTTCAAGGAAAATAAATTCGGTGCTATACTGATTTACTCTACTTTGTGTGAAAACAAGGTCTTTTAATATGTTAATCTCCTCAGTGGATCTATCTTGAAATTGTGCCTGTACACAGGATAAAAGTTCTTTTATTGCTTCATTAACCCATATCTAGAAGTTATGTTTCCCAAAGCAATTTTAAGCATCCTCTTACTTTTATTGTCACATTTGATCATTTTAGAATTTGCTCTGAAGACACAACAATGTCCTGTGTGAATTTCAGGGTATAAGCTGGTACATTCAATAATCCCTGTTAAGAAATTTAATCAGAATCTGGCTGACAAATGTTATGATCAATACCACACAATTAATCCATAGTAGAACTGCATAATAAACCGAAGATTATGCTTTCTGAGTCAGTTAATGTACTATGAATGTCTGCTTTACTTGAAATGTGTCATAAAAAGTTTTGTTATTACTGTACTATTGTCACTTAATGCTTTAATATATGAAACACAATTTTAAATGTATATGATTTTATGATTTCTCTTACTAGTGGCTAGCATTCAGAAGCTTCCTGCTGCATCTGTTTTAACTGACATCAATTTCCCTATGAAAGGAAGAAAAGGAATGGTTGATTGGGCACGAAACTCAGAAGACAGGGTTGTCATTCCAAAAAATATCTTCACTCCTATGTCAACAGGTAAAAAAACATATCAACATCTTAATTTTCTATTAGCATTAGCAAGGCAGCTCTGAATCTGTCTCATGGGATCTCTATATAATATAGGAGTGGTTCTTTTATTCCTCTTCAAAAGAAATACAGTACCCATATACTTATCCTAGAGAGAAATGAATGGGCTTAATTTCAGCACCTTGAACAAAAAGTGCTACATAAATCCTAGACATTATTTTCTACACCAAAGAAACAATGCTTTACTTAGTTATTGTGCACGAGATTTAATCTCTTTGATACAAGGTGAGCTGAAGTGCAGCTCTGCTGAACTCCCTGAAGCTGCTGTGTTCCAGCAGACAGTCATTCCAAGATAACTCTTACCAAAGGAAGCTCAGCAGGCAAATTAGCCTAACTTCAGGTACAATTTATAAATATCATTGCAGTGCAGATCTCTAACATTAGAGAATCTACTCTACAGACATTCTTTGAGAAAGCTTAATTATAAATGTAAATGAACTAGAATGGATGTCAGCATACAATGATAGATTTTTTGAAAATGTGATTTTCAGTGGTTTAAATCTTTTGATACACTCCTGAGAGTGCTACATTTTTATGACAGTCTTCTAGGAGATGATTCAAAATTATGATGGTTTATTTTAAATAAAACTTATATTGCAAAGATAAATGACATTCAGAGGTTTTTATGCTGATGAAAGCTTGGGAAAGAGAGTTTTAAAATCTTTTTCCTTACTCTTTTCAGAACTGGATGAATCAACTGTATTTGTACTTGGAGCAGTGCTGTACAAAAATTTAGAACTAATTTTGCCCACTTTGAGGTAAGAAATTTCATAAATACAATACGAATTGAACTGTTTCAGGATAATAATTATTATAGGTCAGAATAAAAGCAGACAAGTAAGACTATTTGCATATTAGCACCCCATGCAGCATTACAGGCTGGGGCAGAGTGACTGGAAACCTACCTAGTGGAAAAAGACCTCAGAGTGTTGGTCAATAGCAAGCTGAGCATGAGCCAGGGTGTGCTTAGGTGGCCAAGAAGGCCAATGACATCCTGGCCTCTATCAGCAATAGTCTGATCAGCAGGACCAGGGCAGTGATTGTCTGCTTGTACTCTTGACTCATTTCCTGATGAGGCCACATCTCAAGTCCTGTGTTCAGTTTTGGGCCACTCACTACAAGAAGGACATTGAGGTGCTGGAGGGGGTCCAGAGAAGGGCAATGGAGCTGGTGAAGGGTCTGAAGCACAAATTCTGTGAAGAGAGGCTGAGAGGGCTGGGGTTATTTATCGGTTATTTATCCTGGAGAAAAGGAGGCTCAGGGGTTACCTTTTCATTCTCTACAACTCCCCGAATGAAGTTTTTAGCCAGGTGGGGACTGAGGATTGTCTCTTCTCATAGGCAACTAGCAACAGGACAAGAAGAAAAGGCCTCAAGCTCTGCCATGTAAGATTCCAGTTGGACATCGGGAAGAATTTCTTCACTGAAAGGGTGCTTAAGCACTCCAGCACCTTTCCAGGAAGGTGTTGGAGTCTCTAGCCATGGGTGTTTTCAAGAAATAACTAGATGAGGCCCTTAATGCTGTGGTCTAGTTGGCAAGATAGTGACCAATCAAAGGTTGGATTTGATGATCTTAGGTGTCTTTTCCAAAGTAGGTGATTCTGTGATTCTGTAATTTGAAATTGGAAAAAAAAGGTGCAGCTGTGGTTAGTGCTGAATTTATTGAGTTATTATACTGTGTGAAAATTAGAACTGACATGCAGGTTTTAAAGATGTCTTTTTTATGGGCTTTTTTTTACCATTTTACACTTATTTGGGTACATGAATGAAGGTTTTTATTCATCCCACTGCATTAGAAAAAGGTTTATTCTAGTTTGCTCACATCTTGCAATGAAAAAATACCATCTTACACAAGTTTATCTTAATTACTATTTGTACTAATCTTGCTTAATTGTAATAAATATTATCTATTTATTATTTATTATTTAATATTTAATATTTTATATATATTATATTATGGTTATCATAATAACCATGTTAGTGCTGAACACAATGAAATGCTTCACTGCATTACTGTTGTCTATGGAGCAAACACTGTAAGATACAAAGGAACGTAACATCATCTATCTTTTATATGATACCTAGAAGCGCACAGCACAGGAATTAAAAAATATTCTGGATAAGTATCTTATGTGATAAATTTCTAAGTAAAGTGACAGTTAAATATATATCAAGGGTGAGAATAAAGACGAACAAAAATTAAACCAAGGTAAAATAAGTAAAATGATCTCATGATTGAGTTTGAAGGCCACATCATTTACACTTGATAACCTAATATTAAAGGTGATTTCTACCATCTATAGTTAGATATCTAGAAAGTTTTACCAGTTCCCATGTGATTTCAGTTCCTGGCTTTACAGGAATGAAAATAGAATGGGAATAAAGAAAAAATCTGGTTGTAGTTTCCAGAAGAACAAAGGTGACATGCATTCCAATATATTCCTTAATTTTATCACTGGGAGTTATGCAAACTTCTGCATCATCACAAGGAACTGCTTTTTTTAAAAAATAAACAAACAAACAAACAAAAATTTCTGTATATCTTTAGGGAAAGTCTTCCAAAGTACCTAACCACAGAATCTCAATCTGGTACATCAATGGTGTTCTATGAGTAAAATGAGGATTTCATTATGAAGGACAGCCTATACAATACATTTCACAAAAACCCAAATTAGCTGCATTTTACCGTTTGTGGTTTATTTTTCTTGGTTTACTAGCTTAGACGATATTGGAAGTAAGTAACCACTGTGAGATGGGAACTTGCAACTGCATCAATATAGAAGTTTTTGGATTTGTGTTTAATCCTACTGGTACATGTACGTTCAGAGAATTTTACCATGAGTGTTTAAATGAGAGTTTAGGGAAACAAGAAGTTTCTTCCTCATAAAAATAGAAGAATGTTTTCTTCCATACACACGTAAATAAACTTCATCTGATTCTATTTCCTAATATATTTTTGCTGCATTGCACTGTTCTTGTAATGTCTTGCAAATTTTTTAATAGCAAATATTGAAATATCGAATATTTTCAGAACTCTAGACTGAGTATTATTTCCATAGCTCTTGCCCCCCTGAGCACACTTACATTATTGTTAGGTTCACAGAAAATTGATTCTCAGTACAATACTCATCTAAAAGATATTATCTATAATTTCTCTCTTGAGCACTCTGAAGGAATACATTGTGTATTGCCATAATGTAAGTTAGTTTTTAACTTCTCCTTTAATAAATAAGAACAAATAAAGAATCAATGATTTTTCTGTATCAAGCTTTTTTTCCCATCACTTAAACAGCCGCCATAAATTTCCTGCAAAAGTTTCCTTCACTGAAATATTCTCTTTCCCCATTTGAAACATTGTTCCTAACCCTGAACTTCAGGTTCTGCACAACCAAAAAGGCCTTTAAATTTCTTTGTGCCAGAATTGTTAGACTAAGGATGTACCTCAGACAGGCTTTTATTGCATCACATTACAGATTTAGCATCTGTAATTTTTCTGGAATGCATACTACTTTTACACATCGATCTGTATCTTCAATCATGCTGTGTGGAGATAGCAGCATGCCTTATTCATAAGTTCATTTTTCTTGAGTAACATGGATTCATTCTAAAAAGAGAGGAAAACATGAACTTCATACCACATAGGATCAATATGATTTTCCCTTATATAAAAGAATACCCTCAAAATTTATACCCTGGCAGAAAAACAGCTTAATAAAATAACTTGCTTTTATTAATACCATTATTAACTCAGAACAGAAAAAAGCTCTAGGAGAGTAGCTCTGAAAGCATTTCTTGAGCTTTTACTCCATCCCTTTGCTCTCTTGAATTTTCAAGGATTTATTCAGCCATAGTTTCCAAGAAATTTAATTGATTGTTATTGAATAATTTATTTCAAAACTTAATTCTGATGAGCATCTTTCTGGACAGTCAGCAGAGCACCATTCTGTAAAATTTCATTTCTCATTAAGGTTGAATTGTAGATTATTTTTGATGAAGGAAAAGTAGATAATGGTGAAGTCACTCTCCACTATAAAAAAAGCTGTAAGATAATACACTTGGCCAGGAAGTCTGAGATAGATCATTCCCATTCTGTGTAGTTCACAACATAAGAGGGACTGAAACTAAAATGTCCAAGGAAATTTTGTAGAAGCTGATTACTTAAATTCTTGGATAAGTGTTCTCAAAACTAGACTGTTGTTTAAAAAAAGCTTCAACAGACATAGCAATGGCACTGGCAGTTTTGAGATTTTTTTCAAATTTTTGAAATTGTCTTGACTACAAAGCTTTGAGCTTTAATTTAGAGGTATCTTAATATGCTATGTGAATTTAGAATATACTTGACACATTGTATTCTTCCAGGGACTGTCCAAGCAGTTAAATATGAAATATGAAAGTAGGCATTTAGCCCACACTGGACAGCGATGAGAGGTGCAGTTTTCATTTCACAGTGATATAGGCAGTTATATTTATTTTCTTGTGCAACAGTCTGCTAGGGGCTCTTGAGAATGTAAGTGGATTGGGAGAGTTTTAATGAGACTTAGGTAAAATGAATGTTCTGAAGTTACAAACTAGGCACTTCGATGTTTTTTCAGATCTTGCCCTAGAACTGTCAGAACTGCACCAAAACGAGATAGACCAAGGAAAACTTTTTCAGTCACAAAGACTGGCTGTAAAGGAGTACTGAAGTAGCAGTATTTGCAATAGTTTGCATCAATTTCCAAAACTGATGTAATCTCTGAATAGGTAGTGAGCACCATTTTCACTTGTCATTATGTTTAGAGAAATTAATTTTTTTATTTATTTGGAATTTTATTTGGTTTGGACAGGTTTGGTTCTTTTTTAAAAATTACAAATACTCAGCTACTGTAATTCTACAGAATACGCTGAAAATTAGCTAAACATTAAATTTTAGCCCGATAGATACATTTTTGTCAAAAGTGTATGAGACTTTAAAGTGTAACCAAAGGGAAGAAATAGGAATTAAGTAAAATAGAAAGTCAGTTCCATTATATTTTCATTATGTGATTTGGATGAGTAAAATTAGACTAGAACTCATACCTTGCCCCAGAAGTACAATTTCATTCCTTGTGCTGAATGAAATGCCTGCTGAGCTAAGTTTCTATTAGTGTAGCCATGGCAATTTCTGTTTCAATGATCCAGCAAAATGGATTTCTCTCCTAAATACAAACTCCCTAGAGAATATAAGCAATTAGACAACAACAGAAGCAAAAGAATATTTATACTGTCTATTATAATTACATCTAAATTGTTTAGGTTCTTCTTTGATAAGATCTTTTGATAACATTCTTTGATAAGATTTCTGTGATGTGGGGAAAGCAGCATTTCTCACAAATTAAATACCATAATAATCACCAGAAACAGTCAGGCTGATAACCGATGGTCATTCTAAACCTGATGAGGTCATAAGGAGCAAGGATCTCAGACATGAACGTGTTGGCATGTCTTTATGCCTGTGTTAGCATAACCTTGGCATTGCTAGGTCTGTGCTAGAAAGGTTGCTATGATACATAGCAATCCACATTTTACATGAAAAAAGAAATCAATGATGAATTAGAAAAATTGACATAAAGTTATTTTTCTGCATAACCTGGTACAATAACGTAAAAGTAAATCTAATCTTACATATGAGAAAAAATCATTAGTTTTGGCAGGATTTCAGTCAGGGCACAATTGTGGTTTAAATTCTAAAAAGTATTTAGTTGATGAAGTTGTCCACTCATATACCAAATACAATTTTTTTAGAATTGGAAACAGATATGTTTTTTTCATGAGCACAGAATCAACAGAACTGTACAGTCTCCCATTGCACTCATCCATCTTCACAATCCTACTGTTTACAGTCAGAAAAAACTCCAGCACAGCACTTTGGAAGAAAAATGATTGTCTTTTATAAAACATATCTAGTGGATCTATGTTGAAAGAAGTAGATGAGATACACTCAAACATGCATAGAATGTTTGTGTCATCAAAGCACTCTTCTAATTCAAAAACAGTACTTTAAAGAATTGCACTTCTGCATCATTGGTGCTTTTCACCAACTTCAACATGTTGAATACATTTGAAAATAGGTGTTTTCACCACTTTCAAACAAATTATATTCTCCCTTAATATTTGTCAACCAAAGTCACAGAAAATAACTGATGAAATCTTTAAATGTAACATTAGAAGTCTGATTCAACCTTATAAACACTTACATTTTCCATTTTTGCATTTTTTTACAGGAATTTTACAGTTGTTAATTCAAAAATCATTGTTGTTACTATACGACCTGAGCCTAAAACTACAGATTCTTTCCTGGAGATAGAACTGGCCCACCTGTCTAACGTAAGTACAAGGATAGTTGATACGCTTTTACAAGAGTATTTGCCAGATCACATGAGAGAAAAGAAAAAGTGTTGTTTTAAATATCAGGTAATAAAATGCACTTTAACATCTAAAATTTAAGGCTAGGAACAGTGTAACAATGTTTGAAAGGAATGTGTACTTGTTTCATGCATGCACATAAACAAAACAAAATTAATTGTTGTTTTGTCAATGTTGAGGGTATTTGTTAAACAGCAATTTCTAGTGAATAGTTTCCATTAAATGCTTTCATGGTTACAATTGAAAATGTATTATTGTACTGACTACTTAACCTTTTGTTCCCTGCATAGGTCATAGAGCTACAATAGCTCTTCAGGCTCTTTCTTTCTTTCATTATTTTATAGAAGCCAGTTTATACTTAACCCATTGTTGTAGACTACAAAAATGCTCTGATTCCAATTAAGCTTACAGTCCCCATAAATGCTTGAGATTTTTTTTTTATGCAATCATTTAAATTCTATACTTTTCAAGCTTTAATCTCACCTTAAAAAAGTTATAAATATGAAAAAAAGGACTTTATTTTGAAATATATGATAGATATAAAGTTTTTTTCCTTTCTGTTTTTTAGCAGTTTCCCAGCACTCACAGGGAGAATAAAATATATCTCTTGTGGAATTTTTTTTTCACATACAATATTGGGAAAATAATGTTAAATAACAAGCAAGGGGGTAATTTATGTGAGGCATAATGTATAAACTCTCTCTGTTTATGTTGTTAAGAGCTAGAGTTTGCTTTAAACAAAGTCATAAAGAGTCATAAAGTCATAAAGAGTGAGAAGAGACAGGCTTGAAAATAGGCAAGAATCTTTAAAAATGTAATTTTTAAGTTAAAAACAGTTACTCAAGTGGTCATTTAGATACAATTCATCTAGAGAAGTTCAAAATATTTCGGTCAGTAGCAAAATTGAAGTCTGGTCAAAAGTATGATAAAACTTTTTGAACTCTAGTTCTTGCATTAACATTTTACTCAAGGTTAAAAAAAACTATTTTGCCATCAATGGTCATTTTGACCGGCCATTCAGTTCCCAGAAAAATACCAATGCAAAGAATATTTCAGAGAAAGTTTGGCAGAAAAAAAAGGAACAGAGGAACGTAAACTGAGTTGACTCCATACCTTTCAACAATATGAAAAGTGTATTGATGAAGAATTGTGTCAATTTGGAATTCCATGGTTCTCTGTTTCAATTTATTAATAAGATTTTTTAGGACATGTAGATTTCATTTTCTGTTTTGATTTATTTTCTTTCAAACCTAAATTACATCATATATATTAGGAGAAAATCTCAATCTTTAACATAACTTTTGTTTCTGTCAGGTATTTCACTAAAAATATTGCAAAATATTTGCTGAAGTAAACACAAATTAATCCTATATATCATGGAAAAAATCAATCACGTTTGAAATTGAATACTTAATTCAATTTTACTAAGACCATTATTAGGAAGAATTTATGGAAATTTTCAATTCTAGATTTTATAATCTATTATTTTAACAATGATTGGGGAGCTATTACACAAATTGCAGAATATTACATTTATATTTTGAAATTGAAATCACTACTTGCAAAAGTAACAGGTAAGGTGGCACATGGGGTAACAGATAAGACAAAAAACTCTCAGTAATTTGGTCACATGCAAGAAAAGAAGTTCTAAAATTATATAAGAAAATAATACCATTAAGCAATGTATCAGCACTGAAAATATTTCTAGACCAAACACAAGCTAATAAAACAATCACAACAAAGGCAAGACCAGACTAATAGAAGGTTGAACTGCTAACCCCAGTAGATGAAATTCTACAAAATTCTTAGTAAGGGCTTTCTTTTTCATCTTTTTTTTATGATTTTTTTTTTTTTTTTATCATTCTCTTTGATTAATTTACAGAGCAAGTTTTTGCCAAGTTTGAAAAACTTGGAAATTAAACTTCAGTGTTACAAAAGATCAGATTAGAGATGCTGATTGTCACCTTGCTTGGGCAGCCTTTCAGTAACAAAATATTAATTATTATTGTATGAGCTCGTGTCTTGACAAAGCAAAAAGATAATAACCTTTCCAATACATATCAGATAATTTCTCTTTTTTTGGTTCAGTTTTTGTCCTATAATATAATCCAGAGAAGAATCAAGTGCTTGGATCAAATTTTCATACACACTATATTTATGTAGGATCTCAATCCAGCTGAATATACAAGTTGGATTTGCAGATACAATGACAATATATTGCTACAGAAAATGTGTGAATACAAATCAGCTATGTCATTGTAATATCTGAAAACATTTGGACATTTGTGTTCAAGACTTAGCCTTCATAATGGAACTTTGGTTTAAAGAAATAAAGCTGTAGATGCACAGAAATAATATTTTGTAAATTTGATTATTCCTTTAGACTGAATCTATTTCTTTGCTATAATTTTCTCATCTGAAAATAAGGATTTATTCTACTACCATAGAATGAGCTTTATATGCATGCAGCAAGATAAAACTGTTGCTAATATATCTTTAATATTTGAACATTATACATTAATGGCTAACAGATTAAAAATTAGGTCAAATAGATTATGTTAAATAGATTAATTATTAAAGGAAAAATAAATATGTTCTCTTTCATCTGATGTTTTTAATGCCTCAGTGTTACATTTGTTCTTTCCAAACCTTTGTTCTTACAAATGCTATTCATTTATTCAGCACTGTTTTTTTGCAAATTATTTAATGATGATATATTAAGCATTTTGTAGAGATGCCTACTAGTACATAGGAGTATATCCACACATTTGTTCTTTCACCTCCCCATCTACTGTCTAAATTATGTAGATATTATGAAAAAAAGATGGGAAAATGGACCATGGCTAATTAAAATCAGGCTTAAATTGACAATTTTTTCAAAATGTATACTAATTTCTTCATTTTTTTATACAGTTGAATTATCAAATTGGAGGATTATCTTTTGGAGGAAGTGCAAACCACAACTGCATGTGCTGTTTGAATTATATTGCATGGTATTTGGATTTGTAGATAAATACAGATACAACACAGAGCTGACCAGAGTGGAATGTAGGTTACAATGCATCATTGCTCAGTTGGTTAGAGCATTGTGCTAATAACAAATAGCACCAAGGTTGTGGGTTCTGTCCCCATATGGCCATTCACTTCAGAGTTGGGCTTGATGATCCTTGTGGATCCCTTTCAATTCAGAATATGCTGTGATCTGTGATTTAAAGAATGTGTTTATTTGGTTTTATAAACTGTGAATGTGTAGATGAATATGGCCACATTTTTCCAGTAGTTTGATTAAAAGGACACCAAAGCAATCTTTTAAGAAAATGTACAATTCAAACAGAATCCTATTTGATCTAGAGAGAATATGAACTCTCATCTGACAGTACAAAAGTTTATTCCACTAGAATAATGAGCCAGCAGTGGCATAGGACATGCAGCTTTCAATGTGACTGAAAACCCTGGCTGTAAAACACAGTTGGCACTACGCTGGATAGCTGTCAGGGTTGCCAATCACATCTCGAAAGTTCAGTTTTATATGCCAGACAGAGATATGTACACATACACACATATGCCCGTTTTTGAGATATCCAAGTAATGTGCTGTAGTGTATAAATCAGTGCTACAGCAGTTGTAAACACTAATGAACAGTGCTGCTTCCTTAGGTTCAGCTGAGGAGCAACTCCTCTGTAAGGCTAAGAGCACTGCCCTCACAGAGAGCTATGGCTGTTGGAGGAAGCTACAACAGCAGGGCAACATTGCCAGGAGGCACAGCCCAGAAAGGCTGTGGAAAAGGGAGCAACAGATTAAAGGCAAAAAAGCAAATGCAGAAACAAGCTCTTTGTGGTCCCTGCAGTGCTTGAAGGGTATTTGATCAAGTATCAAAAGAGGAAGAAGTTCTGAAACCATGCTGTGCCCTTGCAAGCTGCCACTTCTGGTGGAACAAACCCTCCCACAAGCTTTCTTGTGGAACAGGAGTAATATTTATCCTGCTTCCCATGTTTCTGCCTAATCTCTCATTAGTGACTGCAATGGCCAAACAAACTCTTTCTTTTCATTTCAATACATTTCAAAGAGAGTGAAGTGTGTGATCTGACAGCAATTTTATTGTGTTTCAGTTTTCTGCAAAGGTTTTTATTCCCCTCTATTTTGTAGATTTCTTTATAATGGGCATTTTTTTCTGAAGGTGTTTTTGTAGTCAATCTATTTGCACTGTGGGAATAGCAAGCATAAACTGTATGATGTCAACTGCTGGAAAAGTCAAGTCTTAGATCTGAGACATGCAAAATCTTATTATGATGCAGCTATAGAAGTATGTTTTTAATACGCATATAGCTGTATCAGATTTTAAGTAAAAATTCTTCACCTGGACTTACTATATAAACTAATACTTTTTATAAAATTACATTTTAAAGAAAATTTAATTCTGTTATGATATTCTTTTGTTCCTAAATTCTTCTATCTCTTAGTCCATTAATGTATCTGAAAGCTCTGAAGGCAAGTGATGCAGGACCTGGTCGCCAAATCACAATTGGCCTATTATTCACTGCTTTGTCCTGTGCCCTCTTCCCCTTCCTCTTCTTTAGATTATAAATACTTCAGGGGATGGAGCATCCTTTATTTATGTTTGTACAGTGCTATGTAAATATAAAGTGTCATAAGTATATGTTGGTTTTAAATATTTATACTCATAAAATTCAATGCAGTCAGCAAGATACTGAAGTAAAGGTTCAAAAATTCCCTAAATGCCTCTTCACAAGCATCTCTAGAAGGACCTTTTTTATCTTTGACAAAAAGGTAGATGGAATAATTTAAATATTTAGTAGATTTTCACTTTACAGGTTGCCATTTTTTCCTATAAATAAATCATTTTTGAGAATAAAATATTAAGGTGTGATTTGTTTATATGAAAGTACCTTTATATCTACTGCATCTACACTTTTCACTAGCACTGACATCCAAAAATAGTGAACACCACCTGCTTCTTCAAATAATTTTTGATTTTTTAAAAATATACTGTTATTCTATATTTCATATATATTTTTATGTAGTTCTGATTCCTGGGAACATCTAATGCTTATGGTGAGCAGGAATATAGTTTAACAGTTTGAAGTACTTCTAAGGCTATCTGAGTGAATTTTGTCTCTAAACTTCCTAGGGAACAAAATAAACATGAATAATTTTACAGATCTTTAAATTTCAAAAAAAAATTCTCTATAGTTCAGTAATTTGTAATAAAAACTTAGGTTCCCATTCTGTTCTACATCAAATCAGAAATCTTCCATAGCCTTTGAAGAGATGGGAGCTGTTATTGTAAAGCTCAACCAAAAACGAAAAAAAACCAAAACTGTTTTGAGAACTCTGCTGATTTAGGACCTGACTGACAAAACCCTTGGACCTTGAATGTGGGGTCTGTAAATCTTAAATCCCACCCTCAAGACATTTTGCCCAACATATGCTTAAAATTTTTAAAGCCATTACTGATTTTGACATCCAAGTTCCTAAGGGGTCTGAAGTTCCTCCTCTAAAAACACCAGAAATGTTCAGTCAACTCTCTTAACAGATTAACTATTATCTCATATTTTACTTCCACTAGGATATACCAAATAGTCAACTTTATGCTTTCCTTATCTAAGCAGAGGATGCACATGTACTCTGCTCTGAGGTTCAAGTGCCTACAAAATATCCTATAAGAATTACAGCTTTTGTCATTTCGGTGGCATCAGTTCATCAAAGTAGGAGGATGATCTTGTAGGAGGAGACTCAAATTTTTTAGGTCAAGCATGACAAATATTTTTGCATACAGGTAACTAATAGGTCTGTTTGTTTTCTTCTTAGGGCACATTGAATCCCTACTGTGTGCTGTGGGATGATTCAAGAATGTAAGTGACAAATGTTTGTTTTTATTGCTATAGATCAAATATTACAAAATTCCTAACAATTTTTAAATAGTTGGTCAGTAAATGGGTTGATACAAGGACAGAGAAAGTGAACCTTTGACAGAGTGGAAATACTAGATGCTCCAGTCACTTGGCTTCCTTTTTGCAGATATATAAAGTGAAATACATCACCAGAAAGAGACTACTCACATAGTAATTTTAATCTGCTTTTTCAAGATTAAAATGAGAATGGCTAGGAACTGTAGTTCCTTCATGGTAGTTGCTGGGCAACAAGCAAGTGGGTAAACGATGAGAGAAATAACTAAGGAAGACTCCCATTTCTGTTACTGCAGGGAGAAATACAATTTTCAAGTGTGACCCCCACAGCAATCTTCATTTCAGTTGGTCCAAATTTTCATTTAAGTTTATTAAAATAATAGCAGTATACTAAGCAATGAAATCTTACTATTAGTCTTCTACAATTTTTTGTGTTTCCCTTCTATAGCAAAACCAGAAAATGTTGCTGTAAGAAAGCAAACTGGTAAAATCTAGTTGTGGTTTAGAATTAATCCCAAGTTTGTGCAGTAATAATTTGCTGCATTAGTCTTTCACCGTAAATATCCCATTAAAGTCAAGGTGAATTTTGCAAATTAAGTGTTTCAAGAATATGGCTGTCATGTTATTATTTTTAATCATTATGTTGTACTTCTTATCCAGATGTATTATATGTCTTATAATACAGACTTATCTACAGTGTTAGAAATTGCATGATTTTTGTGATTTTTTGAGTGTTTTTATCCTTGAGTTTGGATTTACATCAGCACAGTGATGGCTGAGAAATGTCATAGTACAGCAATGTGAAACTTTGGACATGATATTAGAAATCTTTCCAAATACAAGTAGTACCATGGTTTGTGCCTCTGCAAAAGTGTCATAATCATAATCATTTGCCAGTAACATCATAGTATTCCATTTCCATGAAATCTGTGGAATAAAGTACATGAAAGACTTCATACTACGCATTATTAGGAGCACATAAGATGCAAAATATTTGGAATATGTTCTTTTTTTTCCCAGTATTTTTCTTATACAGGAGTGGTACAGTGCTTTGTTTATAATTTTTTAGAAAATTACTTTAAGTTATTTTAAGTACTTTGTATTTAGAGCACATGCTCTGATTTCACTTTTCCATTCCAGAATATCGAAGGCACATTTGAGTGTAATTAGACTTCTAAAAAAACCCACCAACACCATGCTGCATATTTAACAATGTGATTAAAAGATTTTATTCAGGTATTTGGGATTAATGTGTAAAGTAGTTGCAAACAAGTGCATTTTCTGCTTTCCACTTGTTTTAATTTCTCTTTGTATTTTTTATGGAGATATTGAGTGCTACATACAAGTACTGCTTTCAATATGCTTCAGAATCTAGATGGAAAAGTAAACTTGTGAAACATCTAAAATTTACATAAAGCTTACATAAAATAGTCTGAGGTTTTTGAGGGAGAAACATGTGCTTTTGTGTTCTGAAGAATATCTTTTCTAGGCATATTATTTAATAGTAGCTATTGAATATGTTAGAAAAGCTGTAGACTGGGGATGTTCTTGAAGATGTGTCCATTTTTAAAAGTGATATGAGCCCTGAAATATTCCTAATAAGATGTGATGCAGCAAGGTTTGCATGGGTATCACTGTCACTTGTTTTGTACATGTATGTGTGATATTTTTTGAGAATGTGACATTTTTTCTTATCACAATGTTGTAGTGGTTTAGATTCGCCAGTTTGAGTTTGCCGGCCAACGCACCAAATAATGTGTCAAACTACCACAAATGTGCAATAGCAAGAGCAAACTTCTACATTTTTCCTCACTTCCTTTTTGAGAATATCTCTACTGTTAGCCTATTCAAAATTTATTTTCGTATTTTTTATTATTCTGTTTCTTTTTAATTTGGACTGTTTTATTTGTATTTGTATTTGGTCAGGAATATTTTCAGAATATATTCAGAATTTGTATTCTGACATTGTGAGTTTTAAATTATGAAAGCTATATAATGCTGAGTCAGTTTCTATCATTTATAAATCTAAACAAATAAATATATAGAGGACTTTACCATTGGTTAGGTGCTCATGATTATGTTGGGTTCTTAGTGGCTTGGTTTTCTTTTATTTTTTTACTTTTTTAAGTCTCAGGAATTAGTTATCTTCAACAGCAGGCAACTGGATTTGATGGATTAATAGCCTAATTCACATTGCAAATCCGACAGAGCTGGGATGTACTCATGTCCTTCCAAACTGGATAATTTTTGCATAACCAGGACTTGGCAAGCATTTTGGAATAAACCCAACAAAAAGTAGTCTGCTTTAGTTGAGAGTGCTTAACTAATCAATAGTCTGTCATGAGTCAGGTGTTTTAAATTAAGTGGTTTTCAGATGAAAACTGTGTTTTCTTTTATCATTGGTATCCAGCCAGCAGCAACCTCTAATGGGGTTTTCCACCTTTTCAGCCACTTCTCCCACACCTTTATCTGCATTGGAAATTCTCATTTGGTAAATGGTACCTCCTCTGAACTTGTCAGTTTAATCCTTCTCCAGCAGCAAGGGAAGCTTTGTCTACCTGGATTTTGGACATGTTTTTCAGGAGATTAATCAATGATTAAAGTTCTGTGATTTCCATCGTTGAAGAAAGTTCTGCATCTCTGAGCTGTTTAATCACTCCAGATCATCAAACTTATTCTACTGCCACTGGTATCTATGACAATTTGGTCATCCTAACTTCGGTAAAAGCAGTTTTAATCCATTCTTTCTATGAGATTTGGTGATTCTTCCTCTGATTATGTTTTATAAGGTTTTCTATTTATCAAGCTGGCAGCTTTGTCCCCTTTCTGTAGGCATCTGTTGTACACACAAATGTGTGCACAATATCAAGACAGTGAAACTAAAGAACAAAATGTCATGTGTTAAACTCAATTCAATAATTCAACATTTTATTTCAGTTTATTACCCCAAAATATAGAGCACATCTCTCTGTGGTGATTGAAACCAGACTTTTTTTATTATTTTTGGTGCTTTCTTTGATACTTCCAGCTTCCCTACACAAAGCTGGTAGCATCAGTTGTGTGTAAGTGGTAATTTTTCCCCTTGGAAATGAGTGATAACTTCACCTACTCATTTCAGAAAATCTATTCAGATATTGCTGTCAGTAAAGTCTTAGAATACTGAATGCTTCTCCATCTTGTTCATAATAAAATTCTTAGAATATTTTTATTTAACAATCTAAGGAGAAACAATTAACTTCCTTAAACCAACCAACCAAAAAATTCAGAAAGAGTTGTGTCTTTTCTCTTTGCATTATCCAGCATGAGCAAACAATCCCAGGTGTCAGGAACTGCTTGTGAAACATTAGTTCAAGTGTTTCACTCCACAAAGAGAAGGAAAAGGAGTTGGTCAGGTACTAGCGACTTTCCTACCCCACAGAAGTGATTTTAAAGATTTTAAGATGTAACAAAACTTGAAAGCTTTTCTTTTGTCCTTCCTAGATTTGTGGGAAGGAAAACAAGAAAGGGTAAGGAGACAGTAAAAGCAATTTCAACCAATTGTGCCACCTGTCCTGGCTGTGTCTCCTCCCAGTGTCCCAAACACTCATAGCCTCCTCACCAGTATAGCAGCATGAAAAGCAGAAAAGGCCCTGGCTCTGTGTAAGCCATGCTCAGCACTAACAAAAACATCTCTATATTATCATGTGTTCAGCACAAATCCCAAACATAACCACATACTAGCCACTGTGAAGACGATTAATTCTGTCCCAGTCAAAAGGAACACAATGGATCTCTAGCATCTATGGAAGTTTGGCCTGATAAAAACAGTTGTCTTAGAGGACCCAGCCCCTGGAATCTTGAATCGGGTTGCAGAATTCAACAGAAGGAGGCTGGAAAGGTAGGTGCCACAGTACTGAATGTGGGAAGCACCACACTCACATGCAACCCTCAGCTAACACCACTGCAGTGAGGGCATGGAAGGTGGGGTAGATGTGCTGGGCCAAGGAGAGAAAGTGATACCTTGCATGGGAATTTCCAGAGTCACCAACTGATTAGCAAAATAGTGCAGCTGGTGTTTGTTTTTTCAGAAATGTGTTGGACATAATGTGGGCAGGTTTTCTCCACAGGACATAGTCAGTTGTTGCTGGTGTGCTCCACATCTGTATGCGGTGCAAAGTGACATCTCATAGCACTGGATAAGGAAAGGGTTTTAGTATTCTGAAGCTCTCACTGCCAGTTGCTGCAGAAGGATGCTATAACAGTATGACAGCATTTTATTTGACCATATGTGTGCTCACAATACTTTGTGCCTGCTGACTATACAGTTGGAAGAAGTACAATGCAATTAGCTGAAACTTTTAATATTGCAAGAATTTTGACCTGGTCCAGTTTTAGACTTGGACAGCAGTACATCTGCTCTATTTTTTTCCCTATTGCTATGCAAGTTTCCATGGACAGTGGTTTAGATTTTCTACTCTTGTGCTATATGAAAGCATGAATACTCATATATGCAAAATGACAAAATGCATACATTTATATAACTTTATGATTACACTCTAGACATTTTGTAGCATCCTCCATTAAAGAGGGTTAAAAAAAGTTAACAATTACTTTTTTTCAAATTATCCCTTACAGCTTTTAATTATTTTTCTCCCATTGTCCCTGGATACAAGTCTGGAGAAACAGTCCATTAAAGGAATTCTTCAATACAAATAAATAAGAGTCTTCCAGCTAATTTTTATTTTCTGCAAATCAGCTTTACAATATAAACTTGTGCACATGCCAACAATGTGCATTTTGTTGCCCAGTGGTAAAATTGACAGGGAACACCGATCTGCAATTGCACTTTCTCCTCTCCACTTTGATTTTTAAAACTAGCACAATGGATCACTAAGGGTTTGGGTTGATTTTTTTCTGTCCTAGCCTTGCAAACCTTTAAAAACTTGTTCAAGACAGCTCTTTATAACTTTTGTTAAAATGCATCGAACCATCAAGTCATTAGAATATCCTGTCAGAATTTTCTTCTGAAAATATTAATAGTTACCTCTCCTTGTTTTATATTACTTCATAGTCATATTACTTTTGACCACAGAAAGATATTGAGGAAATTGAATGACAGTAAGTATAGTTTGGCAGTACATGCCAGATAAAGCTTTGGTTCTTCCATTGACTGCAGTCAGTCTTGTTGGTCCGGCTTTACAAGTCAGACTTTACTTCTGACACTTTTTTCAAGGAAGAAAATTCTCTTTCCGTGTTACTTTCTATCTTATGTTCATTAATTAACTTGATAGATAAATACCTTCTGGAATGCCTATTTTTATGAAGAACTTTCCATAGTGGAACCTGTGTAATAGCACAGTACACATTGTATTTCTGATAGTCCTGCATAAAGACTTGGAAGAATTTACAGAATTATGTTCCTTTTCATTAAAACAGTATGGAATGAAAAACCTGATCCAAACTCCTCTGCAGACAACTAAACGTCTTTGACTGATTTGAATCAGATCAGATCATGTGGAGAACCATGCAAGCCATGCAAGACTTAAATTTAAAATTTTTTGAATTCACAAACTTCTAAGATTATACTATAATGCAGAAAATTAATTCTGAAATATTGTACAATATAAATGGAGTTTCTTTATGTTGAAAAAGAATCAGACCAAAATTTTCTTTGCTTAAGTCATAAACAAAATGAATCAGTATATATGGGAGGAATTTATAATTTAGTACTTTTTTTATAACACTGCTCTTTACTAACACCTACATGGCCATGAACAGAGCTTACATGGCATGCTGAGACTTGTAACCAAAAAAAAAGAAATCAAATTAATTCCTGCTAATACGTTCACTTTTAAATTTTTACTGGTTGGTTAATCAACTCCATTTGTTGAGGATTCAATTGCTATTTATTATTGTTATGCAAATGTAGATTTTCACAAACTAAAAATAGTGGTTTCTTGTAATATCAGGCAATTTAAATTCTGGAATGTAACTAAAAAGAAACAGTGATTGTATCTTCATAATCGAATTTAGAGATTATAATTGGACTTTTGACAGATTTTTAGTGTATAATGAGGACAAAAGATAATTGAAGTTTGAATAAACTTCACTATAGAAAAAAAAATCAGTCATAATTTGGTTTTATATCTAGGTTTCCAGTTAAATTCATGGATCTAAGTGAAATAAAATGCAATTTTTTTTTTTCTTAATAAAACTTCACCAGGAAATGCAACAGACAGGAACTGGAAATCCAGCATAGTGCTGACTGATAGGAGAAAAAAATGTTTACCCAATAAAATACAGCTGCCAAAAGTACAAAATAGCACAATTGCAACCTTTCTCATTTATGTCATGTACCTCTTAAAGGTTTTTACACCTGCAAATTTAAAAGCAATTTAACACAGGGGTTCATACCATCCTCCCTGGTTTACAGCTAGGGAAAACTAGAGCATGATGAAAGCAAAGTGATCCAAGTTCACTCATTAAACTCTGGTAGCATTAGAGTTCCAAATTCCTGAGTCTGAAGTGACAATGTTCCGTAGCTGTTCTCAAAACCTCTATCATTCTCCTGCCATGAAACCGATCTCTGAGGTTTAAATAGTTTTATAATACTCCTCTTGTTTTTTCTCATTCATTCTGATGATCCCATGACTGTTGACTGTTTTGGAGAATTTAGCTCTGTTTATCCAACAGAAGTAGTGCAGAAGCACAAAAGGTCCTTGTATTATATGATCATTAAATGAAAATAAAATCTGCTCATGCCACCAAAGAAGTTGAATAATCTGGGGAATATTTGTATGTCCATGTGAGAAGAGCTGTGCGGCTATTCCTTTGAAAACAGGGGTACAAGTCATGTGCATAAAATTTCTTGTAAGTAAATCATAATATTTGTTACTTTTAAATTTATTTGCAGTCAGTACAAAAAAAACAAAAAAACAAAACCAAACAAACAACCAACAATTAGAACTGTATAAATATAGCTACTTTTAGTAATATGATAAGGAGACTATAATACAATATAATACAGTGTATTATTTGGACCTGCAGAGTGTAGATTTGTTTGTCTTTATATGATAATGTGTACATCTAATTCTCCTGAATTAATAAGTATTCCCTCTGATAAATCTAAAATCATGTAATTCATTGAAATCTGGTCTGTCTTAATACAAGGGGTTTTTGGCAAAATGACCTTAAATAAATATTTGAAATTGTGTTTTGAAATTCATCTTAGAGGTCATCTTCCAACTCTGTCAGTTGTTCTTGAATTATCAACACTGAAATTGTATGTGTGCCTGATAAAGGTGTACAACTCCATCAAAACCAGTCAAACACGTGTCCAGTGTAAATCTGCCGTATGTTATCAATCACTATCACAAATATAAGCGTTCTACTGCTGTAACAGTATCTCACTGACCTCTCAGGTGTCTTTACACATAATTAATCTTTTGCCGAGTCTCTGAGCCAGAGTAAGATGAGCAGATTCAGTTATATCTCTTCCTGGACCAGTCACTAGAGGGAAGCAAAGACCTTCACGTGCCTCTTCATGACGTCAATGTGGGTGTCCTCACTGACAAAATCTGGTCAGCTTTCAATCTAAAAATTTTTAAAAAGCTTATTTGGTGAAAAATAACCCTTTCAAAAAGGAAAAGAAAAAAGAAAAGGCATAAAATATTTCTGTATGGTTTATTTCCAGAGGCCACTGTCGTTAAAATATAGAGTCATTTTTTGTGAGTAATGTTTTCAGAATTTGAATCTAGACAAGAAATTCAGTGTCGAGTGGACAAAGAAGACAGGTTCAAGACTATCAGGCTTTGAAGCATCCCGATATTCAGAAAAATACGTTGAAATATTAGTAAAAGAGTAGCTATGCACTTGAATCATGTTGCAAAATCTTAGATAAAATATACCATTTTCTTGATATCTTTTTGTTGATTCTCCTTTAGTTATCCATGCTTCTGTTCCATTTTTTTTTCCTGTGGTACCTAAAATCTCATCCTGTATAAGCAGTTTTTTGGTATATACCAGATTAACAGATCAAAAAAACATCAAGTCATTAAATAAGACTACTTCATCATGCACTGTCTCAGCACAGAGAAAGCATAATGTGTGTATATATAAACTCATATCTTACAATTTATGACAGATTATACATGGAGGAGGTTTACCATATACTGTACTTTTACTGTAGTTAATTCAACCCAGCTCTACTTAGTGAGGATGCAACCCAATTTAGCATTCTCTCCCATGAGCTAGTCTAGTTTAATTCCTTTAAAACAGGAACACTCTAGGGCAATGTTGCATTTGATAAAATGTGGCATTTGATTAAAGGAATATATCTGATATGAATTGAATTATCCATAAAACTGAAATGACCAGAAACAAGCATAAAATAATGTTTGTGGGTTTATCACTTAAAATTCTAAATTATTTAAAGATTGCAGACAATATTTGTACAACTTATCACTTCATTTGAATAGATCTTTTATTAAACTTAAGCTATGCAGAGTGGCCAGACCTTAATGAGAATAATACAAATGTATATCAGGATTTAAGTGAGTTTAAATGGAAGGTAATATGCTAGATGAAGAGCTCCAAGCAAAGCAATTTCACAGAAAAACCAAAACTGTTGTTGAATAGCTGCTAGATTATGGCTAAATAGATTTTTAGCTGAAAGCATGGTGTAGTTATGATGGTTTTTTAATGTTATCATCATCTTCTCTGATAATGTTGAGTAAGAGAAATTTCTTGTATAGCTAGTTAACTAAATGTAATATACATATACATTCAAGTGCATGTGCTGGGGATAACATTCTGCAATCGTGCTATTATTCAAAGTAATGGAGTATATAATATAATTCTAAATTTCATGGGCTACAGTTATAATTCTTGATGCTCATGTTATCCTAATGATGCAATTTCTAGTGGCTGTCTTTTCTATCTACCTGTAACTATGGAAGCAAAGCAAAATGTCTCTGCATATAACAAAAACATGCATCAAAATGCCATCATGTGACTGTCAATTCATGACTTAACATGAATATGATCCTGATGTCCAGTTTATCAGTAAATCCTTAGAAGGCCCAGGCTTAAAAACTGATTTGGAAAATAGAACCAGAATCACACCACCGGCATTGACATAAATCCAGGAGCCATTCCATCAATATGAATGAAATGAATGGCAATAACTAAGGGATTGCATATACTGATATGTACAGCAATAGAGAACTGGAAAAATAAGATCACTGATTATAATGAATCTGATGTATTTGTATGCTTAGCCTGTAAAGAGTACATTATTTTGACCAGACTTAAAACTAAATCCTTTAGGTTTATACTAAGTCACAATTGCTATTTTGACTGAAATATAGAGCTATTAATAGTCTTTTTTAAGTGTCAGTGTGTACTTCTTTGATACCTGCTCAGTTTTAATGTTTATTCACAAAAGACTGCTATGGTTTTAATACATCAAAATAGCTTAAAAGGTAAGTATATAAAATATGAAGTAACACAAACAAAAAATACTTTTAAAAAAACCCAATTATTTAATTCAAACAGCTTCTGATTGCATTTAGCCAATACAGTGCCCTGCAGCTAGTACAGAAATTCTTAAAAGAGAGCAATAGTCAGCAGCATTCAGGAAGCAGTCTAGTCTCTTTTTAAGCACTTTAGACTCCAAATGTTGTACCATGTACAGGAGAAAGTTGATAGTATCTCTTTCTATGCACATCGCATCTTCAGTCCATTCTTCCCCTCCCTCCTCCTTTTTCTTATAAGTGGACAGTCAAACAAGTGATGTTTTAGGTACACAAGTTGTGTGTGTGCTTACTCAGATACTTCTTTATTTAATGTACACACAGAGATTAAAGTCTTTGAGGAATAAAGCATATAAAATTTTTTACTACCACCACCCCCTCAAGAAGTACAATTAAAAATATTAAACATCCATTTCTTTGTTTTATTATATGTCAAAGCATACACTGTATACTGCAATGTATATTTATCTGATATCAGGTTCTACATGCTCTCAATGTAATTTATGTTGGAGAACATATACTGATCTTAAATTAGATAACACCTCTTGTATACTGTGTCTTCTTTGTTGCAAATGCAAGAGAAAAGTGATGGTAAATTTACAAAACCACCTGGTTTTCTCTCTTTATCTATCTATCTATCTATCTATCTATCTATCTATCTATCTATCTATCTGTCTATCATCTATCTATCTATCTATCTATCTATCTATCCATCCATCCATCTGTCTAAACATCTATTTCTTTGTCTATCATCCATCTCTCATCAATCTTTCCTTACTTTGCCTGTACAGTTGTCTGTTAACATATATTTTTGGTTTTTTATCTGAAGCAGACTATTCTGTTCTCATATTTTTGTAATTTATTTATACAAGAAAAATCTGAACAAATCTGATAAATTGATTTATACAAGAAAAATCTGAACAATACACAAAACATTCTTTTCCTCTGATGATTTTCTAGTAGATAGAAAAATTTTCATCACAGTTAAGCAAATATATGTATTTTTAAATATCATAATGAGTCAGTGTTTCAGCCAAAATTAGAAAACAAGGAGCTCTTAGGTCCACAACCATGTGACCTAGCCACTAGAATTACCCATCTTTCTTTAGTATAGAAAATGTCTAGCACCTGTGAGAGGACCCACATGATCCTGGTTTCATTCTCACCTTCCTGCAAAAATAGAAACATCTCTTGTGTGTCATTTTAAGGAACCATGAAAGACTAGTGTGTAGGTGCAGAGCTATCTAAGAATGATGATACAAGATGGAATCCCAGACAACTGTGGGGAAGAACCAGGGAGAACTGGGAGTGAGGTGAGAAGGTATTTACTGACACATTCTGCTGTCTATGAAGTTTCTATGGACTGGGCATTCTATTTTAGAGATACTATTCTGTTAAAACCTCTCTGTGCCACTGCCAGCAGAATGTATTATCCAAATGTCATTTTATAACCTATACAACTAATGTTCCTTTTGGTTTGACTAGACCTTTACATTTTCAGTTTACTTTGATTAATCAATTGTTTCTGAGAAAATGTGTATCACAAAACCAAGGAAAACCAAAGTCAATGTTCTGGGGAAGTGAATAAATTTTTGATGTTACATCTATTTGATTTTGAAGCATAGGTCATCAGTGGTCCACCTTAAAGCTGATGTTTTTAATAATTTCTCTTCTGAATTTCTTTTTTATTTAGTTTTGTCAAAGAGGAAGTATTTTCTAGATATGTGTTAATGTGTTTGAATAGGCCTTAGACTTAAGGGTTGATATTAAAGGCTCAATTTAGATACCTTAGAAAATGCATGTAGAACAATTTCAGGATATATGTACAGAAGATAAAGAAAATACACCTTTCAAAGCAGGGGAAGGCACAGACACATAGTACTTTATGTAGGAAATTTAATCAATGGCTAACAGCAGAATTTACTACATAACTGAGAAAATGAAAACACTCAGATGTGTATAGCTGCAAGTGCCATTGTCGTGAGGTACCATATACAAGTAAACTGTCCTCTAGGCTCTATAGACTGTTCCAACAAGATTTCCTTTGAGTAATGGAAACATAAACATTTTACATACCTATAGGTACTTATATTTTAGAAGTTTCAATACCAGACTGAATTCTGCACTATATATAAATTTCTACCTCAGCATATGGATTTTCATATTATGTCCTTGGGATAAAGACATACTTAAAAAAGAGATAAATATGACCTTTTTAAAATAATCCACAGTCAAAGTCTTTGTGGACTACTTAGGATTCTCACAGCTTTTTCTTTCTAGGAGATAGCCCTAACCATCAGACTCAAATAATAATCTCATAAAACTGTGTAAAAATAATAAGCATAATTTAAACTATATGCTATTGACATTGAACTCACAAAACCGGGTGTAGAAGAAAGAGGTTCAGAAGTAAATTAACTTGCTATGGCATTAGTTTTTAGAGACAGACATTTTCCAGCCTTGTAAATTCATTGTTAAGGACATAGTGACAACCAGTAACTTTGTGAAAGAAATGTCCTCCAAAGGGAACATGCAAAATAGCCGTATCTTGTCATGGGATAGGCAACGGATTCAATAAAGTTAATATTGGAAATATGAAATCAGTTTGATAGACATTTTTGAATAAAATAAAAGGAGACATGTCCTCATTGGGAACAAGACATGCTCTGAAACGTAATGTCTAATTTCTAAAACATAGTTTGTAGTGAGAATCAAGATGTGATAAAATAATATTTTACCTGCTCTCCACACTTGGGTATGATACTAAAAAATGTATACTTGTGATCCTACAAGGTTGATTTGGAACATCTCTAATAGCATTTTTGAGGCATTTTCTGCTCTCTTTACAAACCTATTTATGAAGTGAAAGAACTTTAATATATTATCAGCCTTCCATCATGTTACCAGAGTTAACAAGCAGAGATTACAATGAAGTTGGTTAAGTGGTACACAGTCAATCCATTTCTCATTATAACAACTGTTAAATGAAATGGTCTGATATATACCATAATCTTGGATAACATTTTGAATGCCATAATTGATATTGAACAAACTTTCAGGTATGTATTTAAAAGCAATGTAGATGCTAGGTCTATATTCTATATTACTGATGTAACAACAAGCCTAGGATTTCATATATGTGACAATAGTTTTGTTTCATTTGTTTTTGGTTTTTTTTGGTTTTGTTTTGTTTTGTTTTTTTTACCTGCAACATAACATTTTCTGTAGTTTTAGGTAGTTTTTCAGATTTTTTTCAGGTTTTAATTCCTGTCACAATGTACTATTTATGACTTCACATAGGAAAAGATTCACTCAGGCTAACACTTCTGGCTAAATGCTTCCTCTGACATATTTTTTAAATACTGAGATGGTCTGACTTTTTTGAAGCAGAAAATCTAGGCTGATTCAGCATAGTGACACAAATAAAGAATACAAACTTTCCATGGTTTTTTAATACTGATTGTATTTCAATGGTTTTGATTGCCTCTCAAATCAGTTCCTAAAGCCAAAAGCTGAGAAATAACCTTGTTAACCTTTCTTAATTGAACTATGTGATGTACTCTAAAACATAAAAGCTGTAACTGAATGACTGACATCACACTCCCCTTTTCCCTACCACTGATATGGCACCACCATTTTGTCGTGTGAATTGAAATTAATTTAACAAGACAGTTAGTATTCACACCTACAAGTAGAGCCCATTTAGGTGCAAACATCCTGGTTACAGGGATTACCTGTGTCAGCAAGCAGGACTACATAGCAAGAAAACTAATTAACAGTGAAATGTTACCAGAAGCATTATAAAAAGCCTTTCATGAATTGTGTCTTATAAATATTCCAAAATTGGTTTTCTATACCATGCACTGAGTAATTGCTATCAAGTTTGGGTTTTTCTTGCTCTCAGTTCTCACTTAAACCTCATATTTTAGTCTCTTCTTCAGTATGCTATACAGGACATAAATTCTGATCATCATTAAGTCACATTTTTATTACATTTTATGCATTCTTTCCAGAAGAATGTGTAAAAATAATGAAATTTTAGTCTGAGGGATATTTTGCCCTTTACAATAATGTAATCAGTGAAACGTGTGGAAACTCCCAAGCAGTTGCTTGAGTAGTAAAAGGCGATGAATAACATAAGGATCATTTTTCTTTCCAGAGGGAAAAAAGTTCCAGTTAACAAATAATTCAATATTTACTTATTTTGCTCTTGTGCATACAATCAGGTAACTGAGAAATACCTATCTAAAGTTACTTTTATTTTAGCCTATGTGCTTTATTTCCTCAGTCTTTAGATTTACATTTAGAGGGATAGAGACATATAAAGTAATTTTTTAATCCAGCATATAATGATCCTTGTGTTTTCAACTTGCTCCCCAACTGGATGAAAATATTTTTAAAAATACTCACAATGACGCTTGCAATTTTTTCCACCAACTATGAGAAGAGCAGATTAGCCTCTACAGCTAATTTTTAGTGAAAAAATTTAAACCAAAACCATAATACAGAAAAACACTATGTAGCACACATTCCAATTAGTTATGTAAGTAGGTTCATTATCTTCAATCTATGTGAGTTTAGTTTGGTATTTCCACATTTAATGAGCTTGTCTGTCAAATTATTGGCACTGATTGTCTGCCTAAATTTAAGCTCCTGCTTTGTTGAACTGAAAGTTCCTTTATCATTTATCTGCTGAAAGAAAACTTCAGTAGGTTGTTAAAGGCCACAGTACAACTGTAGCTAAATTTTAAAAGAAAGAAAATAGATACAATTAATACCAAGTGTACTCCTCTCTTAAAAAGCATTTCTGAGGTAAGAACAGAGAACAATGATGCCACCCAAAAGTTTGGTGGTTTAAGCAGACATGAGTAGACACAGGTTATAAAGAGATAGATTAACTTTGGATTTTATTATAACTGAGATATACTTTTACAGAAAAAAAAAAAATATTTGTAGTAGTCTTGCTGGCCATCTGACCATCCAAGTCTTCATTTTCTGTTTTAATTGTACACTTCCTTCCTCAGTAAAACTCCAGGTGAGACATCTAGAAGCCCATGAACAAAAGTTAAATTCATCAATACATACAGAAGAGAATTTAAGACACTGAAACCCTTTGTCCAAATAAGGGAAAAAGAAATACAGCTCTTTTCTGGAAAAAGTCTGCATCAGAATGGCATTATGAAGTTCCATATTTTCTCTCAGTGACTTTCATTTAACTTTGGATGGGTTTATGACTAAAAACAAATAAATAACAGACAAACAGCCAGTTCTCACTGTAAAATATCAGTCAGAGAGCTCAAAGTCCAGTTGTGTCCTTTCTATTTATCTGTGCCGATAAATAATTCTTCTCATTGGAGTGAACTGCCAGAACAGGTAAAGATGCACCAAAGCTGTACACCATGAGATGCTTCCTTATGTACTGAAGCTGTACATTTTCTTTAA
This sequence comes from Poecile atricapillus, assembly GCF_030490865.1. Taxonomy (NCBI): domain Eukaryota; kingdom Metazoa; phylum Chordata; class Aves; order Passeriformes; family Paridae; genus Poecile; species Poecile atricapillus. Next base: position 29,019,698 of record NC_081251.1, read on the forward strand.
TTCACTCTCCCCAGCTACAAGAGGTCAAAAAGAAGCACTGCTCTTGCTAAGATGATATTGGTATGCTAGCCCTTGTCAGTGTCACTTTAAAAATGAGAAATCTGAAGCCCAGATGTTCTTGTTAACTTCAACAGTGGTGACACAGTAAGAATCAGAGGAAGACATTGAACCCATAACTTCTGAGTCCATGTGAACTCTCAGAGGGGTTCTGTACTGTCAAATATATAAGTTTCTGAAGCAGGATTCCCAAACATTCCAGAAAAGAGACATAATTTGATTAATATAGTCTGCCTATTTGTCATTTTCTGGCCCTATGAATTATATATTTATATATTATATATGTGCAGACTGTAGCACAGTGCCACAGGTTGTAAAAAGAGTGATCTTCAATCTAGAATTTTCAGACCCAGAGATAAGATGCTTATCATTATCCTGTCTGATGAGGACCTAATATCCAGGTGTCCCCTCTTAGAGGTAAAAGCTGTTTGGGAAAACACTGCTCCTATCTTTCTGGCAGCTTTATTTAAAAGGGAAACAGACAGTTGTCTGTATGACGTTGTTATCTGTGAATGGAAAGTGGTTTCAGGTGTTCATCCCTGTAGGCATTAACTAAGTGGAATTCTTAACATTTCACTTTGCAGTTTTCTATTGATTCATTTAGCTGCGTTTTATTCAAAGCTGATGCAAATACTGTCCTCAAGCACCTAACTCTCCCTATTCACTCTTAAAAGAAACTTAAACACCTAACTCTCAGGTTTGTAAATTTTATATTCAATGCCATGATTACCATGTTATTTAAACACATGGCTCTTTAATGCCTACCCAAAAGCAAGTTTCCCTGGGCTAGAATCAGTCCAAATCTGATACAAATCAGGCATTTCCCTGCTAGTCATTTGGTGCCTTATAAAAATCAGATGAAACTCAAAGAGATTCTGATGGTTTAGTTCACTAAGAAATAATTCTCATATGTCACTTTCCCATTTCACAGTTTCTCTTGAGACCCACATCTCACCAAAGTATTAGATTAAGATTTATTGAACACATATCCTTATCTGAAATCTGCAGGGGTCAATGTTCAAGATCATCTCTAAGCTTGCACAATTGAATTTGTCTTCAACATGGGATCAGAAATTTTGATATGCTTTGTTACGAATTAAACTAGAAGTATTTTTAAAAAAATGTTTTAAGTCTTCCATCATATATCCTCAAACCTTCTGGATCCTCCCATATGTGTACAGAGAGATGCAAACTTCCAGAGGAAATTTTTTGGTTAATATATTGTGTTGTTTTCCTATTCTGTGTGGTTTTGAAAGTAAGGAGGAAAGCCCTCACTTTGAGAAGGGAAAATACTAAACCCAAGATGATTATAGTTTTGTTTAGTTTGGAAGATTTTTTTTTTTAGTTTTAAGCCTTACTTGTGTGTGTAAAAACAGCAACAAGTATATGTGACTAATGGCAACATTTCAGTGTTGGACTTGTGATGAACTACAAAATAACACTTACCAAAAAGCATCCCACATTTTGCTATTTCTAGTTTCCTTGATTTTTTCCCATCCAGTGATCTGTAACATTGATCACAATATTTCAAGTATCACTACAGATGCCAGCTATCTCCAAAGACATCTAGATGCAAAGGAAAAAATAATAATTATAAACTTTTTCCACACCTAGTCATTGCAGCGTACTGCAGTGTGGAGTCAATATATCTGCACTATCTTCGGCCACTGGTTTGGATACTGGTAGCTGCCTAGTTGTGATAGAAACAGCTCAGCACAGGCAGGATAGTTATCTCTGATTCTGTGAACTAAAGTTATTTCAGGAGCCATTATTATCTGAGAAAAATCACTGCTATATCATGGCAAAGGAATACTCTTTCTTAGACTAAAGTAAAAATAAATACACTTTTTGGGGCCATAGTAATTTCTTAACTATACATGCTTATGACATAAGATTAAGACAGTGATATGTGATTAACATTAGGTACGTATTTCAAGAAATTAATTTCATTCAATATTTAACACTGAAAATAGCAACTTTTACCGTGCTAAGTAGTGGTCAAATAACTTACTATCTGCTTTTATATGCACACCCTTCACACTGGTGTTGGACATTTTGTATCTGTCTACTTGGATTTTTTCTTTTGTTGGGGAGCAAAGTGTCCCAGTCAGAAAGTCAGTGGTCCTGGTCAGTGTTTAAATGCAGGAGTAAGACTTGCCAAAGGAAGAAACTGACTGCAGATGCTGCATGTGGACAATGAAAATGCCTGCCTTCCTTTAATCTTTCATCCAGAGCAGCAGAAATGGAAGCAGTTTATAGAAAATTAGTATGTATTAGGACCCAAAAGTTAGAAATTTATTATACCATAAGATTTTTCTCTGTCTTCCATGTAAAATCTGTGGAAATGTTGAGCAAATATTTTCTAGAGTATCAACACTGACTTCAGAGGGAAATTCAGAGCTTAAAAAAAATGTAATATTGTAGTTTATTTCTATGTTCATACTGTGGACATTCAAAAAAATTTCTAAAGTAATCCTTAGTTGGAATTGGACAGATAGGGTTTTATAGAGAGGGACTTTCAGGCAGGAAAACATAGAAAAGTTATCTGTTCTCTGTTTCTAACTGCTCAAGTCAGCAGTTCTGTAAGGAATAATCTGTTAAAGTCCATTGCTAGTTCTAAATATACTTTTGCTTTTTCTGATCAGCAAAAGTTCCTCTAAGCAATATTTTTTTCCTGATATTTCAATTCATGTTAAATTTCTTAAATCTTCCCGTATAATTTCAAGAAAATTATGTTGTTTCTCTGCTATAAAATACACGCAGACCTGCTCATTTCTCTAGACATATATTTTAGCCTGCAAAACTCCAGCAATTTTTATAACTGAATTTCACAGTTTGACTGAAATTCATAACCTATAAAAAAATATAGATAGATAGATAGATAGAGAGATAGAGAGATAGAGAGATAGATAGATAGATAGATAGATAGATAGATAGATAGATAGATAGATAGATAGATAATGAGCATTGCCATAGACCACTTTTTTCCCCTATGTTGTATATGAGTCGACTAAATCTGGTTCATTCATTAGGAATATACAGTGGCTGTGCCACCATATTTTCTAATAGATTATGAAAATATAATCCTTATCTCTTTGCTCGTACATTAAAGGAAGAATCAGAAAATTCAAGCAAAGACTGTAATTCAAGTAGCTACAAGTAATTTTGTTTTTCTGTGGAAAGTTCCTATTTCTTATCTTCTTAACTTTCCTGTAGCAATTTTTTAGCTTACATTTTCTTTATATTCACTCACAGAATACAGACACTTACTTTTATTCTTAGTCTTTCTTATGTAATGCTGTGAGAATTCAAATAGTTGAACTGTGTTTCTGATCTAGTTTAGGCATGTGTTAGCATCAACCAGACAGTGCTAATCATCAGTGCCCTGATGCTCAGAACAAATATTCTGAGTTATTTGAATTCTTAAATATTCCTGAAGCTACAGTACCCTCTGTCCTTTTATAATCTGAGAAAAGTAAATTATTCATCATTAAGGTTTTCATGTTGATGAACAATATATTTCATCAGAATATAACTTCCTCTGAAATATATAAATACCTAAATACCTAAAAAAATACACTATTTGTTGCAGCCTGCAACCTCAGGATCTCGTCCAGGGAAGCAGCAGGGTTCTGGGGACCAGCATGAAACACCAACGAGACGGGCTCCCGTTCATGAAACCATTTATTCAGCATGAGAACAAACTCAGGTCCAGAACAGAGAGCCCCGAACAGAGGCACAGCAGGGGTTTTTGAGGGACAGAACCGAGGGTTTACACCTTTGAGGGTGGAGTTCAGGGTCAGGGACCATTAGAAACACACCAAGGGAGAACCCCCCAGGGACTCAAACCCAATCAGAACTCCTGGGCCGCCCTTCACAAGGGGTTTGGGGTGGGACAATGTAACTCTTTGTCTCCCTGAGGCCGCTGCAACATCTGCTCCTTTTTTATTTTTTTTTAATTTTTTTTTTTTTTTTTCAAATTTTAATTAGGAGCTTAAAACGTTTCCAAACATACACCTTAAAATCTCACCTCTTCCACAGAGCACCCACTTTGCTTTGTGGGACACCAATAGCTCAATAACAAAACACATTAAGCAAACAGAAAAAACAAAATTGAAAACGAACACTTAAATCTCGGACTACGCCGGGCAAATTAAACGGTGATGGTACTTAATGCAAACATAATGTTTTTTAGTTCAGTCTCTTCCACTTCAGGATTCTCTCTTTGGAAGGGCGCAGCTCTTAGATCTCCTCTCACGAGGGGCAGAATTCTTCGATCTCCAGCTTCAGCTCCGGCTCCCATGTGGGCGTCGCCTCTTTAGATGATCTCTGTGTAACACTGGCTTTGGGAGCTCGGTTACAGTTTCGATTTCCCCAGAGGAGGTGTTGCCCACGATGGCAAAGCACAGCCCCCAGGGGTGGAGCACCGAACAAAGGGATGGGGCCAAGCAGGAGTTACTGGGAGGTTCGGGAAGGGAAGGTTTGGGACCGGAAAAGAAGGAGCAAGGCGGGAAACCAGGGATCCCAGACCGCGTGGCCGGCGCCATCTTGGGATGGGGGGGGGGGTCCGGGACAGGCTTTCCCGGACAGGGAACGGGAATATGGAGAGACAGGGGGTGAAGGAGGACACGGAACGGCGGGCAGACGGCAGCAACCCCGAGCCATCTTAGCTTTTTTCACCCTTTGTCCTGCCCTTAGGAACAGAGGAAAGGGGAAGGTACAGGAAGGTATACACCAAAAAAGGAACTCCACAGAAGACAAAAACAGTCCACTGGAAGAGCCATACCGTACATAATCGTCCATAATGTTAATCGTCCATAATGTTGATATCGTCCATAGTGTTGATATCGTCCATAATCGTCCATAATTTTGATATCGTCCATAATACGTCTCGTTGGGTGATGTTAGGTGCTTGTCCCAGCGTCTGGTCTCGGCTCCCACACCTCCGTAATCCCTTTTCTTCCCCCATGCCCGAGGCACTCTCAACCCAGTCTCCCTGCCAGGTACTCTCGAGTCCTCCTTTCCAAGGCGGGGGTCTCACCGGCTCTCAAGCCATCAGCCGGGGACTTACGAGGTGTCCATGGAGCCGGGTCCTGCTGTTCTCCTGGTGCTTCACTGGATGCCCGCATTCTCTCACCATTTGTTGCAGCCTGCAACCTCAGGATCTCGTCCAGGGAAGCAGCAGGGTTCTGGGGACCAGCATGAAACACCAACGAGACGGGCTCCCGTTCATGAAACCATTTATTCAGCATGAGAACAAACTCAGGTCCAGAACAGAGAGCCCCGAACAGAGGCACAGCAGGGGTTTTTGAGGGACAGAACCGAGGGTTTACACCTTTGAGGGTGGAGTTCAGGGTCAGGGACCATTAGAAACACACCAAGGGAGAACCCCCCAGGGACTCAAACCCAATCAGAACTCCTGGGCCGCCCTTCACAAGGGGTTTGGGGTGGGACAATGTAACTCTTTGTCTCCCTGAGGCCGCTGCAACAACTATTCCCTTTTGCAAGGCTATGTCATGACTTTTTATTATGGTGGGTAAAAGACACCAGAATAAAAGCATTTGGCTAGAAGTTTCTTATATGTTCTGAGTGATTCCAATAGCTAAATATATTCTTCTAACTAGGACTTTTTGGGGTTGTCAATCATACTTGAATGTCTTTTGTTTTCCTACTATTATGCCATGTGGAAACTTAGTATAGAAATTGAAAATGACCAGGCAAAATACTTCTTCATGCTGGTGGGCTTAGAGTTTGTTATTGAGAGAGAGAACTGCAGGAAACGAACCAATTGCAGAAATGTCACTGTAACTTACAAGATCTTGAGTAGACCTATAAACATAAAGGCAGAAAGTGCATAATTCCCAACTCAGAAGGGTAGAGGTAAATAAATACAACTATTTCTATAAATGATGGAATATCTAAGGTACCCAGGACATTTTTTTGAGTTAAGGAATATTTGCCATTTATAAATTCAGGAATTATTAAATCAGATAGCTATGTAGCCTTAGCATCATTTTTCTCCTAATATTTTATTCTATTCCCACCCAGCCATACTCCCCAAATACCAAACTCTCAGATACAGAAATGAGATGTAAATCTGTTATGAAACAGGAGGGTGAAAGAAATGGATGGGAGCCTTTAATGTGACATACTCTGAAAAATTTTTAGCTCTCTGTGCTTGATAGACCACTATCTGGACTATTACTACCAAAGTGAAAATTGTTAGCAGAAAAATGCAAAGTAGTTAGATTACTTTAAAGTTTTCATATCATCTTTATTTTTGTATTAATTTTAGTTCTATGTCTATGTTTACAAGAGTACTAAAAACACTTGACTTAGGAAATACTCATTTGAACATCAGTGAGTTGTGGATTAGGTGACTTTCATCTACATTCTAGAAAACCTTTGCATTACATGTGCATGCTGGGAAGGTCAAATAATATCTTCATGTAGACCATCCCTTCTCCATTACTCATTAGTACCTAGGTGCATTTAAACCAATTTCCAAACACACAGGCAATTTTTCTATACCCCACAGGCAAGTAAAGGCAAAATCAAGATTTGTCTGCTTGTATTATGTCCTGTAAGACTTTGAATTGAACAGCAGGCCTTTGTACTGCTTTCTTCCTCCAAAACCTCCCCATGTGTAGAAATCCACATGCAGTACATGACTGAAAATTCATGACCTAAAGGCAATAATTCAAAATTTTGTCTCTTCTAGCTCTTGTGAAAACATCCAGTACTGTAACTATCTCCTCTGGTGGATGTGCTGGTACTTACAGTACTGCCTCTGGCACTGTCTGCTACAGAATTGCTCAGGCAGTGTTATGCTTCCATGTACCACTTTCTTTTCACTCACCCTTTGAATTTTACAAGTACATACAATATCTTGTAATTAAATATATACCTATTCCAAGGTGAAGCCAAAGACATTTTTTCATTGGGGCAAATATTCAGCTTTCACTTTTTATTTTCTTCATACACTTTTATGCAAATATGCATGCCACACATCTTCAGGTGTTAGAACAGTCCTAATATATGTCTGTTGCAAGAGTGCCAGTGAAATGAGTTTTGAATAATTTTGAATCCAGATGTTCTGAGTCTCTTTAATAGTGGACTTTCCCTATGATAAATCATTTTTAAATTGTACACTATTTCTTTCTAAATTTATTTTAAAATATAAGAAATTTCACCGCACTTAAAACTTTATTTATTTATTACATTAAATGTTAGCAGTGAATATAACAACTTTTCACCTTACCCACATTAAGGTGAAACTTCAAGGCAGACTGATTTGAATTTTAAGCATAATCCAGTTTACTTTCAGTTAACCGTTCTTCAGAAATAGATACATCTTTGAACCACCTAACATTTGTTTTACAGCAATAAGTTGCTAATAAGTTTCCTTTGTACATGGTTCATTAATTACTATTTTTTCATATTTGAAGAAATTAAACACAGAAAAAAATTAACATTGTAATACAGTTATTTTTACAAAATAATGCAAGAGAGAATGGAAATTCAAAGTATGACTAAGAGTCTAATTGCAAAACTGTCATGGTGTTTTCTCACTCTGTGTCTAGCAGGATTGGAGAGGGCCTCCTGGATCTCTGCAACCAGCTTTGGCAGGCAATCACATCATAGGATTTTGTTATAAAAGCTCTGTCACAAAAACCTGTTAGACTGTGACTTGTCCATGTGCTAGTCTTATCCAGGTTAAACCTCTCTTTTCCATCATTATTTTTCTGCTGTTCTCAAATATCTCTCAGTCTTTCTTTTGCAAGATTTAACAAATTAGTGTTATTTAAACTTCTCTTTCCGAATAGATTGGGCAGAGGGAAATCTAGTAACCCTTTCTTCACAGCACTTTCAATCGGAATTCATGTTCTCAAACATGAGTGACAAAAGTAGGGCACATGGATTCAATATTGCACATTAATGATGTGGGGGAGGACAAAGAATTAAGTGGTAATCTATTTGAGTCAAAATTGATTTGAAAAAAGCTGGTAAAGCATCTTCTAATGAAATAGAATTAGATATGCTTCTTAAATACAAATGTCAGATTTGACCTTCGATGAGGCTATTTAAAAGTTAGTAGGGAGATAAATATGACTTAGAATTGTACTGAACAAATGGTGGGACCTTATTATTTTAGCACTTCAGAGCTGATAGAAAGTTTTATAATCATGAACTAAATGCTATACTTTGCCATTTCAAAAGTTTATTTTGGCAATAAACACACTGATTGCAAAACAGCTACCTACATGAAATAACCTTGGATTTAGTGATCATAAATTGGCTTAAAAAAATAAATGGAGATACTCATTAATTCTTGAAGTTTCTTCAGTTAAAACTGAAGATATGGAAAATTTTTACCTGATCAAAAATATTATTCACCTAAGCAGATTTAAGTGAAAAATTTTCTCTGGGAGAAACCTTTCATGAGAAGCTTCTGGAACAGCTGTTTTACTTCTGCTGAGGGTACAAACACTGAAATGCAAAGAGTCGAGTACGAAAAGTACTGAAATACCTCTTGTTCTTCTGCTTTCCACAGGAAGTAACCCTACAGAAGACTAGTATCTAATAAAAGAGATAGGAAATACCACAAATACAAGTGACATGGGTTTATGCAGAAATCACTTTCTTTTTGTATTTATTGACTAGTCTTCAGTAATAATGCTTGGCTTAATGTGTTTTAATAGATATGGAGGAGCATTCGCATCTGCTATAATAAAGTGTAACTTGAAATCTGCCAAGTAACACCAGCCCAGAGCAGATGGGAGTGTGACCTGTAAACTCTGTGCTGAGTATGTCTGAAGTGTAATCAAATATATGTGAACTTCAGCACTGTGTGGTTTGAGTACTCATTTCCAAGTACATTTGGCAGCTCATAACTTAATTTTATATCATTAAGACAACATTCAAAAGAGTATTGTAGTGGTCATGGTATGTCTAGATATTAATACAGGAAAGCCAGGAGTCATAAAATGAAATTAGTGTTTCTCACAGGCATAGAAGTCACAGAAGTGCTTTATTATTTTAACATTTTCCTTTCCAGTAGCTTAATCAGGGAATCCAGAGCTCTCTGTAGACATAGAAGAAAAGACACCCTCAACATAATCAGTGTGAGGGTGTATTTTAGCAAACCTTTTAACATGCTCGTCTTTGCTTCCTGTGATGAATGGACCTTTCAGATTGAGCAAACTGACCTCAGGAAATGGGATTCGTCATTATACTGATTTCCTCTCTTCTCGAGTATGTACCTGGATGTACTTGGATGTGTCCCACCCCAAGCTAGTTGGGTCACTTCCTGCAAGACTTCACATGACTGAGTGACTGGGTAATATGGGAGTGGAGCACCTGCAAGTCAGCTCTGATGCTTCCACCACAAGAGGATCTACCCGGCAACAGACTTATAAATGTTTTTAACACAGGGAAAACTTCAGCTGGGTCTGAGAATGAGACAAAAAGACAAAAATCCATACAAATAGTATTTTCGTGGTTTACTCATTTCATTTTTTCCCCGGCCTCTGCACAAACCCGTCCGTCTGTCCCTCTGTCCATGCTGGATGATTCCTGCTGCTGTTGTGCACTCGTGCCTCTAGGTGGAACTGAAGGGATTGAGATTTGTTGTGGGACCTGTACAAACACACATCCAGTGTTTCACAAGTATGATGATCTCTGCCTTGAAGAGTTTCTGCCTATACAGCAAAGTTATATTGCTGAAAGAGAAACAAACCAGTAAATCAAACAGCTTGGCCTGAGTAGAAACGCTGGAATTCATTAAGCAATCATAGACTCATTTCTTCAGTAGCCATCAGTGGCAACTCCTCTTGAAAATTATGACAGTTTTGTATCACTTCCTAGCACTTATTTATCTTGAAGTCCTATTAAATCTTCAGCATGTATGCAAATATTTTTTTTAATAATTACATTAAATAGATGTTTCTTTTCCTATGTAATTTACATGATTTAGAGCTACACTGTTAAATAAGCTGCAGGAAAATGGCAATTAATTCTAAAGTATGTTGACTGAGACTGACCAAGACGTTTTATCTTTCTCATTTTTTTTCACATTCAATGAGGATTTAAATTACATTTAGAGAAACACTAGTGGTATAGACACCTTTTAACATACGCAAAGTAATATAAAATATTTGAGAGCTACTAAAGTAATTCTTATTATTGTTCTTCATTTCCTATTGAAAAATAAACACAGCTATGTCCAGATTTAGTGTATTATATTTTTCTTTCCAGTCACACTGCGAAAAGGCAAAGGTATTGCTCTTTTGCCATCATCTGCTGCTCTTCTGGAGGAACCTAGTGAGTTATTTGATATTTCTGCATAGTTGTCTACAAGACAGATTTTTGGATTATTTTTCTATTGCATAATTTGTTGTGAGAAAGTGACAGAAAGAAAGATAGCTTAACTTTGTCTGCTTGATAGGATACATTTGTATTCTACATTTTTCATGGAAGTGAAATTCACTTCCTGGCCACTTTTTCTGTCCTTTTTTATTATCCACTTCCCACAAAAACAAAGACAGCAAATTCTTGGTGCAGAATTTTGTGTATCATCTACAATATGACAAGAAAAATTATACAGGCTCATTTATAGTGTCTCCCTCAACTGTGGTAAAGACACTCAGGCTTATTCTGTTGCTTATACACTGTGGTGCTTTACCAGTGGCACTTCTTTTATTTCTGATTGAGTGGGTCATAGAAAAAAAAAATCAACTGTTCCATCATGTGTCTGAGATTTTTCTTATAATATGTCAGGAGTGGGAGGTGGAGAATAGGAGTGGGAGTAGAAGGAAAAAGTCCCTAAGTTGCTGGGTTTTTTCCTGAAACCAGAAGGAATGTTATTAACTACAGTGTGCTCAGATGAGATCCTTACAATATATTGCTTCAGTTCACAGATATGTAGCCTGTTTGTCTGCATGTCCTGGAGGTTCTCAGTTGTCAGGTGAAAGCTATCTGAGATACAATATATTTAATTCTTTCTCCTTATTCATTAGCTCAAAAAAGTCAGTAATGATCAATCCTGGTGAGGTTTAAAACTCTGTTCTCCACTCCTAATTTCTCCAAAGGGGAAGTGGCATTTATATTGCTCTTGTCACTGTTACTTTATTATGGACATCTTTCTACTGCAGTCAGGAGTTGGAAAGTGTAACATTGGCCACTCACAGCAAAAACAGCCTGCGCTGGGAGACAGGAGCAAATGCCTCACTAGCCTGTGGCCCTGGGCAAATGAGCAATAACCTGGCTGTGATTGCAGATAGCAATTTGAGGCACTTTAACTGCCTGGGGTTATTCCTAAACAGTTGTACCATACTGGCAGTCATGTTATATTCATAAGTTAGGATAATGACGGACATGGACTGCTATTCATACTTGCAAGGCAGACATATTCTGATAATTCTCACTGAATCATAGAATGGAACCATATCACATGCCAAATTTGAAAGAACCCACCAGGATCACTGAGTCCAACCTCTGGCTCTGCACAGGACACCTGAAGAATCACACCATGTGTCTGACAGCATTGTCCAAATACTTCATGAAAACTGCCAGGCTTGGTGCTGTGACCACTCCCCTGGGAAGCCTCTTCCAGTGCCCAACCATGCTTTGGGCGAAGAACCTTTTCCTGATATCCAGCCTAAACCGCCCCTGACTCAGCTTCATGTTGTTTCCTCAAATCTTGTCACTGGTTGAAAGAATTAACAAGATCGGTACCTGCCTCTTTGCTTCCTCTCATTGGGATGTTGAAGACTGCACTTTTATTCTTGTTTGGAAATTATATTTCAAGCTGCAGTTCTAATTTGGTCATTCTTCTCTGATAAATGCTCACTATAGATTCCAGATCCTCTGTGTCTATAAATGCAATTCACAGCTTCATCCCAGTTACTTACACCACTTAGCACTAAGACAACAAGAAAGCTGAAAAAAAATAGCTATTCTTTTCTCTCAGTTTCTATTTCTCTCTACCACAATATCTGTGTGAGATTCTGTAGAGAGAAAAATACAAAATATATCTTCCTTGCCACAAGAAATAGATACAAACTCTTTGCAGTGATTCAGACAAGAGGCATCTTAGTTTATTTGTGTTTCTTGTACCAATCCTGAAGTCTTGAAAACTAACATCTTTTTCAATTCCCATAACTTTTCAGGAAATAATTCACTGTGTATTCATCAGCTGACTGCCTACTTACATCCTGAGGGAACCTAGGACCATGACTGCCCTCCCTGTCCAGAAAGCAATACTCTGTGTTACCATTTAGAAGATGCTGTTGTGTATCTAGAAGGAAAACCAGTTAAATTAATTTAGGATTATAGAGATTCTAATTTAGAATACCAGAGAAATCACAAAAAATATGCAAACCCTTTACATCCAGTAAAATCAAAGTACTTTAAAAGGCAGTCTGGAATTAGAAAAAAAGTATGTTTGTGTTATGTGTGAATATGTGGGTGTATTTTACCCTTTTGACTAAGATCCATAACATGCACATATATTCAGGCTGCTTTAAACTACTTTCTATTTTCTTTTTCTTGAATCCATATATTAAAAACAACATAAATGATGCATTGCATTGACCTTCTCCTTATTATTTATTATGTTCTATTTATGTCAGGAATAGGAAAATAAGCATCATATCCAAGGACATCATTATAATTTTCTGTAAGAAACTTTCCAATGACTTCTTGCACTTACGACTTTCTAATATTTCCCTTTCATCACTGAAGCCTAGTAAACTCATTATTTCTGCGTCACCTAAACCATTCCTCAGCATATGAAATGTGCGAGGCAGACTTTGTCTTTTTCTATTGCTTTGCTTACCTTTCTGAAAAATTGATTTGTTTCCAACATCATTAAAGTTTGGCCTCGCTGCTCCCTAGTGCTTCAGACTTTCATCAGCAAGGTGAAAGGTACAGGCAGGGCTTCTGCTCGTGGTGTCAGGGTGCAGCAGGAGCCGGCAGCTCCCTGGAGCTGTGGTCCAGGAGCAGCAAAGGGTTCCCAAGGGGTAGAGTCTGGCAGCCTGGGCCCATCCCAGGAGCCAGGAGCAGGGCAGCCAGGCTGCCCTGGGGCAGCCCCAGCTGTGGGCATCGTTATCTCCACGGGGACAAGGATGGGCTGAGACCAGGCCAGGATGTGAGCCCAGGGGACAGCCCAGGTCATCATGGCCCAAGGACAGGCAGGGTGAGGCTGGGAGGGGCTGGTCACCAGTGCTGCTGTGGTGTCACTGCAGCAGGAGCTGATGGCCCAGGGGAAATGATGTGGCCAGGTGTGGAGAACGTAAGGACTGTAGCAGGGCAGGGACATGATGTCCTGGTAGTGTCCTTGGGGCCCTGGTTCTTACCACATCTTTTTTCTCAGATATGGTTTCTTCCCAGCAAGGAGAGAAGCTAGTCCTTCAGAGATGAGAATTCATATCTCAACAAACTGCAATAGCTGGAAGGGACTGAGGAGAAAGCCCTGCTGTCCTCCAGTTAAGCCTCCAATACCCTAGAAGTTCTCAGGTGCTTGTACAGGGGCAGGAGGGAAAAGCTGCACAGTTAAATACAGAAAGTAACACAATGTGGGAAGGAATGAACACTTACAGTGTATATCTAAGCATTATAGGGCACAGGTAGCCTCATCATTTTAATATTGATTGATTTTAAAATTATCTTCAGTTTCTGATACAATACCAAGTTTTCATTTGTTTACAACTTTGTCTGAGTATGACTGGTCTGGTTATTATGTCAGTTGTTGCTGTCTGCCTAAAATGTAAAGGGGGTAAAATTTAAGTTAAATTATCAATTACTTCTTTGTGTAGAATATACAGAGGTGTTTTTTTGTTGGTTTTTTTCCTGGTATCTAAACTTAGCTCATTGAAAAGATTTAGGTCTCACATGCTATGGCATAGGATATGCAGTGTCAAACAGATGTATCTAGGCACCTCAGTGAAAATATTATACTGTGTGAAGCCAAAATATAAATTTGGGAAAAATAAAGAACTATATTATGTAGAGTTTTATTAATGGTTGATTGCTAAACATATTGAAGATCAACTCTGTCTTAAGCATTACAGGTGTTCTTAAAATTATTTCTGACAGCACCAAAATGTTGGTGTGGAACTTGGCTATAAAAAATCAACAGAGGAAAACTCCTGTGTCTTGATGCACAGGGGAAAAAACAGCCTGGTTTCAAAGCTTGGGAGTGAAGAGGAAGACTTGGGGGTGTGTAAAGAAGGAATATTTGCATGATGAGTAGGAGAGAGAGAGATGCTGGCAAGAGAAACCAAGTGGGCAGATTTGAAACAGTAGAGGGGGAGAGAGTAAAAGGTGTTTGAGGAAGGGAGACTGCAACAGAAATGGGGAGAAGGAGTAATGAAAAACAAGTGCACTGAAAATACATTGTAAAGTGAAAAGGCTCTGACTACTGGTATGCAGTCCACTCAGAACTTGAGGAGCAAGAAATCCAAGGGTAAAAGAACTAATGTTCATGTGACCTCTTGAGTTCTAGACAGTTGGAAAGTGACAGTATTGAAGCTGTATAATTAATCTTAATTCAGTCATTTAGTGCTTTGATGCAATTTTAAATTATATAATCTTGCACTTGTTTGCTGTAAGACACCTGCTTCTCTCGGTACATACATATCCTCTGCAGATTAATCAAGAAATTTAGAACATGACTTCACTTCTTCCAGGTACTGGAGAATCCATTTTTTCTGGGGCTGTCCTAGAAAATAAATCTGAAATCCTCATATGCTTCATGAACTTAAAGAGATAGATTTTCAATTAATGAAAGGGTCCAAGAGATTATAAATAGAAAACAAAGAAACCCAATGAGCTCTGAGAAGGATATAGAACATAGTCTGCTGATTGCCAAAAGGAGCAGTAAGTGCTACCCAGGAACTGGGTAATACAGAAATACTTTCAATGGACAAAGAAGTGATCACAGAAAATATCACACAATTTCAGCAGAGAAAAGAATAGCTTTATATCTAAGAGAGTTGAAGGTTGCTATGGAAAACAGGATTCTTATCCTCCCTCTGTCTTCCCTCTGCTGAGTCATTTCAATCAAAGCCTTCACAGGTGGTCCTGCTTGTATGGTCCTCAACTATTGCTCATTGCAACTCATCCTCTGGTCCAAATCTTTGAAATAATTGACTCTTACTCTTTCTTGCCACTCATACCACATCCTATTAGTATGATTAATTATCATTATTAAGTATTGCAGAAATTCCTACAGACTAGTATTGGCTCCATTGCATTAAGAATTTAAAAAGTGATAAAATTATCTCTCTACTCTAGAGATTGTCACTATCTGAATACCTAAGACAGGCAGACCACAGGAGGTGAGACAACCAGGACAGTGAGGTGAAGAATAATTTGCTCAAGGTCACTCAGAAGATATTTAATGGCAGTTCTGGAGTGAGATGGTGTCAGAATCACAGGAGTTCTGAAGCTAGAAGTAATTTGTTTAAAAAGATTGCCATGCATTTAAACAAAATTATCTGTAATGGAAGCCTGTCACCTGTGATGTGAGTAAAGTAATTTATTATGCAAGAGCCATATAGATAATTTACAACAGTTCTTCTGTGCCTTTAATGTATAGTAACTGTAATCATGGAATTGCTTCTGAAATCTCTTTTATGCTTCTTGGCACTCCATATGGTAGTTGGATACTGCAGAAAAAAAATATCCTCCAGGAATCATTGAGCCAGGCTTTAAGCCAGGCAATCTCCTCTAACAGTTTCAGAGCAAGCCATACTATAAAAATGTAAATGTGGCAGCAATACTTCTTCTTCACACCATTTTTCAAAAGGTAAATGTAAGTGTTGTTCAAACCACAGTGCAGCTTGAGAGCATTTGTGAAGGACATAAAAAATCTGAGTTACTTGGCGTAGGTGGCTTTACACACCTGTTACTGTGAAAGCTCTCTGATTCAGATATTTATCATCAAACAATATCAGTAGAAAGACTTCCAGTAACTGCAGCTCTGCACAGGTTTCTTTCCTCTTTTTCCACACCCCTTCTCTTTTACACGTCTTTTGTAGCAAGTACTCAGGCATTCCCCCTTCCTTAAGCATTTGGTTTAACATTACCCACCAGGAGGAGTGGTTTTCTACTGTGTTCACTGGAATAAATGAAGCAGATTACAACAAACAAGGAACAGATGAGATCACTAAATACACTCGCAAACACTGAAAGATTATATGCTGATTAGTGCAATCCAGAAAAGGAGAAAAGAGGAAAAGGGATATCAAAAGGGAGGCAAGAAAGAGGAATTGAGAATAGAAAAGAGAAAACAGGCTGTTGAACAAGAGTAAACAGAAAAAATAAAATAAAATAAAATAAAATAAAATAAAATAAAATAAAATAAAATAAAATAAAATAAAATAAAATAAAATAAAATAAAATAAAATAAAATAAAATGCGGGACTACCAGCCCTTCCCAAAGGGCTCCCATTAAGAAGAAATGAGTCAACAGGTTATGAAGACTAAAAGAACTGTTATCTCAGAAATCAGAAATGGTGAGTGGGAACCTAACAGGAAGAAGGTGGTGGAAGAAACTAAATTCTCCTTTTTGAAAACTCCAGTTTATTAATTTGAATGAGTTTTGGCTGAGTAAAATCAGTGGTTTTTTGTTTCCACATCACCCTATCACCTAAACTTAAAATGTTGTGGTCTTAGCTGGCAAAGTAAAAGCTTAAAGGTTTTGCCTCTGCCTTGTGCTATCCCTGATCCCCTTCCCTCCCTCTCCCTCACCCTTCTTCTGGGCTTATTTCTGAATTCCTCTTTTGCTGCTTACACAAATTTTTATTGTGTGTAACTATGTGCCAAATGAAGACCTCTTTTTAACTCATTCTGTGTTTAATCACATCTTAATATTATTAATGCACATCTTTAAGAGAAATGGAAATAACCTTTAAGTAAAGAACACAAAACAAATTACAATCCTAGTAATCAACATACATACATTTTAAATAACCTATTTATTTCTTTGTTGTCAAGCCATCTAATTGGCTTTGAATTCCTGATAGGAATGTTATACCTTTCATGTATGCTGTATTTAGTTTCAGCTAAAATTCAAATTCAAGTTCAATTTCACCGAGCTCAGAAAGAAATTAGTGCAAGAGAGGCAGGGAGCAGGCATCTATTTACAAGTTTTTTTTAACAGCATGACCTCTGTTGGAATAAAGGTTCTGAGAATCACAAGTTATTTCAATGGTATTTCCCTGCTTAGTTTTTGTTCTGTAGCCAAGGAAACTGCCAAGTAGTAAGGCTTGTTTAAGCAGACTTCTGCTCAGGATTTACTGAACCATTTTTGGTGCACAGTATGTTTCAGCAGGCAGTACCCCTTCTAAGTTCCCAGCTGTTTCCAGAAGTGTTTCCAGCCTGTGTTCCATACCCAAGGCCAGATATGGCCATGCACACACCATTTGTACACAGGCTAACTCTGCTCCTCATTGTGAAAACCACAGGAATGCCAGAAATGATCTGAGGTGTAAACAATAGATTCCCAGTCTGGACCATCAAGGTGCCCAAGCACCACATTATGCAGAGACACCTCCACAACCAAGCACAGGTGCTGATTCAAAAACTTGTGTACTTTAGCCAGGTGGCAGTTTTGTATACTGTAACCTTCACCACTGAGGTTCAGCCTGGATTTTTCTCAGAAATTTGATGTCCAGAATCTCTCTCAATACTTCATTTTAACTTCTGGGGCCTTATGGTATCTAATTTTTCTTGCAGAGAGAATATAGCTTAAGTCACTGTAAGAATGCACTTCTTGGATACTTCAGGAATTTTGAAAGCTGCAAAGCAGAGATTAAGTGTTATGAACATTTTTTAATTGTTATGTGCTACAATGTCAGTTCATAGTTCTGAACTCAGTTTTTGTCGCATTTAAAAAGATCAGTTGCTTTTAAGCTGTACCTTGTTATTTTCACATTCATTTAGTGATTTGCTTTCCTAATTTATTTTGTACTTACGTACATATATTTCTTTGAAATATTACCCTTTATTGTGAAATACTGCCTTTGAAGTGTACCTCACAATATTTAGTTTTTAGAAATTTTCACCACAGAAGTCCAACAAAACTCTTAGCACTGGTACTTTTGCCCAGATTTAATGAAATTTTGTTTAATTATACATTAAGACAGGGATTTGTTGAGTAATAGAAAGTATACCTGGAAAAATATAAGGGGTTTTTTTTTTAGTAAATACCCTGCTCTATCTTTGGGAATAATTCTGCTTCATTTTTTTAAGCTTCCTTATGCTTTTGAAGGAGCATATTTTTTTTCCACATACAGGTATTTGAAAATATTGAGAAGCACTTCTGTTACTTGCATCCATAGTAAAATGCACAGCAGTGGAAAAGAAGTAAAATCTGTAGAATAATGTAGAGATTCAGATCTGTTTCTAGCATGTCAGCTTTGCTCAGTCTGCAAGTTCAGTGACTTCTTGTGCCTAATAGATGGTTCTGATAAATATTCTTATAGAGAAAGTGGTTATTTTCTTTTAATTTTAAAATAAACTAATGATCTTAAAATTTCTGCCGATTATAGTATCATAAGTATTTATATTCTTGTTTAGTGAAAGGCATATGTCCAGTAGACAGGACTCAGTAGAATTCAGTTAATTAATTATTGCACTGGGAAAATATTCAGCTATAGTTCTGCTATCATAGTTCTTAAGGCATGCTGCAGGGATTCTGTGTCACAACAACACCTTCAGTGCTTTCTCCTTTTATAACTGTAATTCCGGTGATACTCCTATGAATCAAGTGAATCCTGATGTAAGTGTAATGGACATGTAATTTCGTTTCAAATAATATTTGGCCACTAATGAATGTAACCAAAGCACATTTTATTTTTTAAGTATTTTAGTGAACATTTTTGGTAGTTCCTAGGATTAGATTTTAATTTATGTATCCAATCAAAACAGGTTGGATGGTAAGTGCATGTGTGAATGTTAAACTAAGAGATTCTCTACATAAGTAAAGTCGGGGGTGTTTTAAAATATTCTTTTATCTATAGTTATGTAGCTGAGATTTAAACAGTCTGCAAATATCTGCTTGAGCTATATAACTACCTGGATGGCTAGAAAAGCATTTTGAGCAATTTTATATCTGAATTCAATGATTTGTGCTTACGAGTTGCACAAAATAATGTCACAAAGATGCTTTCAGGCACAAATTAAAAGTCAGTATTAAAGGATTAGCAATAAATATTTTTCTAACATACATTACAAAGTTACTTTCAAACTTTGGCCATCTCATAAATATGTTACAAAATGAAAGAAACAACTGCAGAGATATTTGGAAGTGTGGTAAATAGAGAAAGATGGAAGTAGCTTTTGCTGGAATGAGAAATAGGGTATCAGACTTCAAAGATAAATTGATGTATGCTTCAGCAAGCCTGACTTTCTTTCAGAGCACATGGTATGGAGCTAACAGGAGCTAACATTCTTCTCTGGTTTAAATTTTTGCAAGTGTCTCAAATCAACTGCACTTTGTGTATTTGCAATACACAAATCTCAAGCCCAACAGTTTTCAACTGTTTAGTTCTATTCTTCCACAACGAAGGAAAAGAGTGGAGAGATATGTTTGCACAATATGTTTTCCATTAAGAAGTGTAAGGAGATACCACCCTGCAGATTATAGTGAATCAGCTGTAAGATGACTGGGTTGACAACATAGCGTACATATATCAGCTGATCACAAATTAAAAAGGGGAAGAGATAAGCAATTTCTCCCATTTGAGGTGTTTTCTAATTATAATGTAGTCTAGATTTTGAGAGCTGTTAATAGATAGAAATAATAGTTATTAATGAAGGGGTCCAGATATTAAGTAGAGAGCTGGTTCAATGTCAGTTCCAGTGAAAAGATTTGGAACAATTTTACACTGTCTGGAAATTGTTGTGGTTACACAATCTAGCTAGGAACAACAGCATAAGACAGTAGAACTTACTAAGATTATGAAATTTAATTACAAAAGCTTCAGTGTAAAGTCTTACTTTGTTTCTGTTGAGTAAGAGAGTTTGGTTGCCTTACTCATCTACAGTTACAGTCAGCTTGTGAAACAAGACCAGCTGCTTTTCACTTTGGCCGGGCAAGTTTCAGTATTGAAAGGATTTTATTCTAGGTCATCATTTTGGTTTGTGGATCAAATCATACCTAATCATTAGATACATAGTCATTTCCAAACTGATGCAATATGCCACAAATTTGGGTGTTGTCACACTCTAAAAAAGTATCTGAGCCAGCTATTCATTCAAAATCATGCTCCTGAAATGTGTAATGTAGTTAAATATATGTTTTAGAAACAATTGGTATATTCAAATCTTATTTATGCACACACTAGATGTCTAAGTGGATAATGATGCACAAAATTAGATGGGAATATGAAATATCATCAACTTTCAATTTACACTTGAATTATGTATACTTGTATTTATATTGTAGTCTTTTTAGCCTAGATAGTGAGTCAAATATCAGTGACTGTTTAGCAGAGTGTTTTTAAAAGAAAAAAATATTGAGGAGAAAAAGACATTAGAAAAAAGACAGAATTATTAATACCTTAAAAAAAACCAAAAAGCACTTTTTTAAAAACCTGTTATGACAAAAAAAAATGCTGTGATTTATTATGCTAATAATTATGATAATGCTGAAATATATATATAATATTTTTATTTTTAATGGGGTCTAAATACCATAAGAGGAGTAGCATTGTATCCACAAGTAACACTGACATAGAACAAATGACTACAGGAGGTTCATTAGCATTTGAGACTGAAAATTAAGCCTTCAAGAGATTACATTCATAAAATCACAGGATCATGTTAGATGAAAGAGACCTCAGTAGGTCATTAGTTCAATTCCCTGCTTGAGTGGGTGCACTTAAAGCAGGTTGCTCAGGTCCAGTCAAGTCCTGAATAGCCACAAGGCTGGAAACTCCACAGCTTTTCTCTGGTAAAAGAGAAAGTAATCTGGTCTGATGCTTGGTTACCCTCATGTTCTGGATGAGCCGTCAAATTTTAGAGATTATGTGGCAATTAAGGGTGAAAATTGGCATATTTATTCAAGAGAGAGTGGTGATATATTTGTAAATAGGACCCAGTATCCATGGATTCATGTTCGGTATATAACAGCTGACCTTGCTTCCCACATATCTGTGAAAGAGGGACCTCTAAAAGCTCTGTTCATGAAGATGTTGATGATATACTCCAAACACAAGCAAGGACATGCTTTCATTTAGACCAAAAGAATTAATGACTTCAGTAAGGCTACAAATGTTCATTTCTAAAAACTTACAGACAAAGGAAAAATGTATAGAATAGATTGAGAAAAATAAACATACATATTTCCTGAAAAGATTGATACTGACAACTATGATGCCATAAATATTATCTGAGTGCCTTGTAAAGCAATGAAATAAATATTCAATTATTAATAGCTGGGACAGGAGAGCCATGAACAGTAGGCAGTGAGAAATTAGAATTCATCAGTCAAACTTCATTTCTTATTTTGATGCAATTACAAAATTAATGGGCAATGGTAATGGAGTAGATCATATACATTTGGATTCTAGTGAGGCATTTGATATGACATCTTCAGAATTTTCAGTTTTAAAATTTGATTCAGTACTGCCTTCAGTAAGATCATAACCATCCGGGCTGTAAACTGCCTGAATGAGTACATAAACCAGAAATATTAAACAGGAGCATATTAGGAAAAGGAATCTAAAAGCTGGCATTTGTTAGCAAGAGTTGGCAAGAGTTATATTTGTTTAATGTCTACAGTAGTAGTCTGAAGGAAAAAGAAAAAAGCACACTAATAAAATCTGAAGATGATATTAAATTTGAAGTAGTGTGCAGATAATTAAAGAAAAAAGATTAACAGGAACTTGAGAAATTACAGATGAGGTAAAACTGGAAAATGCTATTCATCTTAGAAATATGAAAGCCTGTTCCCCTTGAGGTAAGATTCTGATATGTTGGAAGATTTTGGTATTTATGCAAAAGAAGGTAAATTCAGAAAATTCTGATGTATTACCACTGGTACCTGTAACATTGATTTTACAGGACAATAACAATGGTTTCTCCAAATGTGCATGAAAGCACATTTCTGTGTGTCTAGGCTGGAAGACATATTGTTAAATGGGATGTATGCACGGGAAAGGGTAAATAAGGAAACTAAGACAAATTATGTGCATGCAGTGACTAAAACAGATCAGAGTTCAGCTGGTTCACTGAAGAACCTTCAAACTAAAAGATGATAGACCATACTTGCGACAAAGTTACCAAATTCTGTGTGTTTTCCAGTGATGAAAGTATCCCTTGAATGAATGTTGCCTGGGACATTTTATTATTGTAGGGACTGTTTTGTTGTTCTTAGAAAATATGGGATCCCAAAAAGGCAGATGCAGCTATGAATCAAGTATGAATATTGTTTGTAAATAAATTTAAATATCTTCCATCAGCAAGGGGAGTAAAGTAAAAGAGGAATAACATGTGATACTAAGTAATGCAAGAAATAAAAAATAAATAAATTTGTATAAAGCCAAATGTTCCATTACAGCAAACTGTAGTTCCTGCTGGATCCCTAGAAAAGTTCTTTCTAAAATTTCACCTCAGAATCTGTGTGTTTTCTTTTCAAGATTCCTTAAATCTTGTTCCAGGCAGCCTATCGTCTGAGCTTTCACACTTTCTGTCGCACCTTTAGAAGCTATAGCTGTGTATGACCAAATGCTGCTGGACAATAAGCGATCCTCCTTCTCTTCAGACTTTCTTGCCACTTTGATGGCTAAGACAAAACAAGCAGTTACATTTCTGCCAGCTGTTCTGCCCCATTCTCAGAAAGAAACATAGTACAGCTGTAGAAAAGAAAAATTAATCATGGTCCATCCATCCAAATGATGAGCCTAGTCTCATCTGCATTTTCTACAGAAATATACTGTGTGACTGACTCAGAAGTATGTAGTATCTTCATCCAACTACTTAGAATGATCCCTCTCCCCTGCAAGTACTACTAATAATCTGGAATTTACTCTGTGGATAATACCAGGAGAAACATTTGAAACTTCTTCCATTCCCATTTTGGTATCTATTGTTACACTCAAAATCTTGTTGCAGGCAAAAGGGAGCAAACATATGTAAAGGTAAGGGGTTAATCTAATTGAAATTTTAACAGGCTTATCAAAAGACAAAAAACTGTCATTAGTTTAGCTACAATGCTACCAACAATCACAAATCAAATTAATGCAGAAAAACTTCATTAGTAATACAGATAAAATTGTTATAAAAAAAAAAATCGTAGTAACTGCATTTTTTCTGCAGTATTGGACTGTGTACAATATTCCTGTGTCCTAAGCTGATGCCATCTATATTCCTCAAGCAGAACAGGGGGAAGTGTTACAGTGAGATACCCCCATTCTAGGGCATCAGCAGGAAAAGTGCAATGTTCAGGGTGGAAGCTGCTGCTTCCTTGGTGTTGGGCATGCTTGGTTTTATTTTTATATGTGTTTTAACACAGCCTGCTCACATCCCCTTTCTTTTCCTTGGCTCCCAATCAGTCCTCTGTTACCTCCACAGCTGGCTTTACTTGATGGCAAAGCCACAAGCATGTAGTGACCACTAATTGACTGTGACTTGTTGTGTTTTGTGGTTGTATTAACTGCAGTTCATGTTTCTTGGGAACTCTGGTATTATCCTGTGTCTCTACTCTCACAAAGTGCATTCTATTCTGCAATCACAAAGTTCAGTCTACTTGCATTTACTGTAAACTAAGTGAAAGCACATTTAGGCTGTGATAAAGCTGCTTTAACAACTGAAACAAGTCAGTATAGGGAGATCTGTCCTGAGTCCTCACACTGTCAGGTTAACACAAACGTTGTGGCCTTTAATAATAATGACATAATTACTGAAAAATATCATCACCACAGCACTTTGCCATTGTTACTTCAGCCTAACACACTGCAGCCAGGGTCACCAGGTAGATCCTGCTTGTTTGTTCTGCTGACACACTAAATGACAGCAATTCTTGGAGAGCTTTCTTAACTTTGCATAAGATGTGCTAATTGATATTATGCTGTTATTAAATTCTATAGATGTGTCTACTTCATATATGTTAAAAAACTGATGCTTTATAAAAGTGCTTTATAAAGTCCACATCATAAAGAACAGTAAGCTGTCACTTTATTAAGGAAAAAAACACTAAAGGTAAAAGAAAAATTGAGACATTACTGGTCTGTGAGTGTAGAGATGTTTCTATCCATCTTATTCAGTCAGTTTAATGGTACTATCTAAAAGGAAAACAACTTTCATGAACTCTGAAAACAACCATGTTTTCTCATCTGACAGTCCTAAGTATCATTTATGATCTGGTGCTTCACAGGACTTGACTCTTCACTGCTTTTTCTGAATCACATGCACTATCTAGGGGACACTTGGATTCTTAAAACACAAATTGTGAATTGCAAAAATGAGAGAGGAAGCTAAATGGCCACACACATACACCACCTCATTCTTGTCCATCATACATCTCTAAAATTTGATTATATTACCCTTATTTTAACTGCTCGATACACATTGGTCAAAAGGAGTAATTCAAGAACATATATTATTTCGGTGGGTTTTTTATGTAATATTAGATTTTATATTCATCTTTCTTGTTACTCTTGTAATTATTGTAGTATAGTTGGAAATGGCAATAGCTAGGAATCATTTAATGTATGAGTGCAAGAGATTATTTCCATCTTTTCACTATATAATGTGGCTTTAGGATAATAAACAGATATGGTTCCATGTAAATATTAAATAAAGAAAAATACTCTGGTTTTAATTTTCAGCTAAAAAAGCCCAATGATCTTTTCAAAGGTAAACATTTTCCTTGAAACATGTATATGATTAGAGGAAGTCCATTGGTGAAAATTATTGATATTGAGAAATTTTAACCAACAAGTACAAGGAGAAAAGAAGCCAAATACCTGCATATCTCCTTGTAGTGAAGAAGCCCTAAGAATATTAATTTCTTTCTAATATATACTTTCATCCTCAAAGTCAAGTCACATTGTGTCTAGCAGCCCTCTTTCTGGTTATAAGTGGTTGAGTTGCATGGGAAGTCATCACTGCAGTTGACTTAGTACCTTTGTGATTGTACTCAGTCAGAATCCATTGGATATGAATCAGGCCTTTTATTAATAAACTCAGCATAAATGAATGCATAAACCTATGAGGATGTTTTAAGATTTTGGAAAATTACTTTTCTTGCTTGTTCTATATGCTTAATGCTTCCAGCTGTCAAATAATGGAGTGTAATAATGAAGCCTCCAAACAGAGCACTGGACTTTTTTAGCATCTCAATATGATTAAAATAAGTAGAGTTATTGATCATGAAAAATTAAAATCTTAGATACAGAGAGGGAAAAAAAGCAATTAGTTTATTTTAAACCCATATCAGTGTAAGAA
Source organism: Poecile atricapillus (assembly GCF_030490865.1). Taxonomy (NCBI): domain Eukaryota; kingdom Metazoa; phylum Chordata; class Aves; order Passeriformes; family Paridae; genus Poecile; species Poecile atricapillus. Next base: position 29,045,213 of record NC_081251.1, read on the forward strand.
AATTACAGAATCATTTATATCTCTGTTTCAAGAGATAGTCTTAAAAAAAAATATTATTATTTTGTCATAAAGTGGTTTTGGTGCTGCTTGGCATAAATTTAATGCCTTTCTCTCAAAACTGTTTGAAGATGTTTTTATATCCCATTTGCTTCTGACCGCAGTTCTGAAAATATTTTTAAAGAGGTGGAGAACACACAAACACCTTGAAAATGGATTTGTTGCTTTCACTGATAAGAAGAGTGGAACATTTTTTAGGTAAATAGCAGTTGGTGTAATGCACATAGACAGGTTTGAGTTTTTACTGATGACTGACTTCTGTACTAAATGAAAATGTACTGGAGCATCCAGAGCATTTACACATCATCTTCACTGTAGTGACTGTGATGTGTAGGATGCTGGAAATAAAAAAGAGTAAAAGATAAGACCCAAAGGTAAAATACTACCCAAATGTAACAAGGTGAGATTTTCTCTGTAAAAGACTTGAAATGTTCCCAGTTTCCTTTATAAGACATAGGAAACCATATCACATGTAGAGAATCACCCACATTTGCCGTATGAAGATACTGAAACTGGGAAGACATTTAGACTAAAACCAACTAAAAGATGTGGACTTTTCCCCTAAATCTGAATAGGTTAGGCTACTTGCACTGCAAATTTGAAAATTATAGGGAATTTTAAAATGTATGAAGATTTGTTAGATATAGAACAGCGTATATTTGATACATATGTGAAAAGTGAAGGTAAAGCTGTCTTAGGAAAAAAAGACTAGCAGTGAAGAACTACCCAAAAAACCTAAAATTCCAATGAAACATACTACATTTAAAAGGTAGCAAAACACCAGTGGTATCAGTAATTCTTTTTATATGTTGGGAGTCTAAGCAGTAAGATGAAAGGATTGAATTGCAGCTTTCTTTATAATAAGTATAATAAGAAATTTTATGAGTGAATCATAATGGTAATGTAATAGTGGGGTTCATTATTACTTTAAAGTGTAACATAGGGTGGGTTAAGTTTGTGTCAAAATGTAGCATAGGGTCTTTGATATGAACTTTAATGCCTGAATATAAAGAATATGACATTAAGGTTATGTTGTCAATTAACCAAATGAGATAGTGGTGGTGGCTCTGGAGCACTGTGAATAACTAGAAATACTGCAAAGGCAGAAAACATAATAATGGAAGATGAGTAGGCACTTAATGAAATTATCAGGTAAGAGGTTTAAAATAAACAAAGCACTTTTTCACTTAGTATGTAATTAAATTGTGGAGCTGAATGTGCTGGATGTTCTAGAAGCCAAAAATTGAAATTAATTCCAAAACCTCTTAGGCATGTTCACTGATGTCAAGTCTAAAAATGCTATTAAGTGCAGTGAGTTCAGAAGGAACCTTCAGGTCAGGAAGTCCTCAAGTCCCTGATACCTCAAAGGATATCCAGAGATGAATTGCTGTAGGTTTGCCTTATTTCTGTGCTTTCTTCCACATCAGAAAGGATGCTGAGCTAAGTTAGACCTTTTTCTGCTCGACTGTATAGAGTCATGTTCTTACAAGTGTTGTAAAAGATTCATTTCAGAGTGATTCCTGTCTGCACTATTTTATCTTTTTTCTTTCACTTCAAAATTACTTTGTCTTAATAGCAAACAGACTCTAGTGAGGGGTTCCCACTATGGTAATAGTGACACTTACTTGATCCTAATGACATGAAAGAATTTTTAAAAAGCAGATTCTTTGATGATTTAATTGTTGAGAGCAATGGTAGTTTTAATTTGGAGGGAGGAAAGCTAGTCTGCAATATTTTAACCACTTAACCCTGTCTGTACAAACAGTGTAGCAAATGCCTGTTAGATTCTTGGTGCTAGAGAAGTGGGTTTTGTTGTTAGGAGTCATCCGTAGTTTTTCCAGCCTTAAAAAGATGAGTGAGGCAAGGGTTGTGCCCCATTATTGTCCATTCTTCCAACAAGAGAATAACTATCAAGCATGAAAACACTTTCTTGACCCAAATTAACAATTTATCCTGATTGTTGCTTTGGAGTTCAGTTCACTGGTATGCTCTGGCTGTGCTGCATTGTCTCAGCAATGAAGAACATCTGTAAGCCCAGCTGCATTGTACAGTCAGATCTGTGCAAAGCAGGTGGAGGGAATCTCATGTGGTTTGCCCTGAGTAGCAATCATTTACATTTTTAAAATGCTGAAGAGCAACTTCAGCTTTTTCAGTGCAGATACTGTGTTTGGCTCCAGACCACGGCAGTACTGAAGTACACTTATTTCCACATGTCAGATCCAGGCAAATGTTGTCCTTATGCTCAGGGATGCATGGAAACCACTCTGTTTTTTAAAGGTATCAAATGACCTTGAGAAGAGATCACTCTAAATTTTATCTCTTCAAAACACGTAACAGCAACTGGACTCCTGCTATCCAGTCCTATTCATTTCAGGAAGTGACACATCTTGGAGTTGCTTCCACAATAGACAGTATGATATGAAGTAGCCTAAGAAATGCCTAACTACCTCCTCTGCTTATGGGTGTAATTATTATAGGGGGAAAGTAACTCTCAGACATAATAATGTGGGCAAGTAAGATATTCTACTGTTAAATTTGTCAGCACAGTTACACTAAATGCACACATCACTGGAGTTGCATCAACAGTAAATGGTTTTTTGCTGGAGAATATGGTGAATTCTCTTGAAATCATGTTAAACTTTGGTGATGCTGGTTTAAATTTCCCAAAGTTATTGAAGGCTAACCTAAATCAAGACAACTCATGCTGAATTCTGTCAGTCTTAAGACACATCTGGTAAAAATTTGTCAAAGTTTCAATTTAGAAATGGATACATTTATGTAAATCTTTTTTGAAAGCTAGATTATTGCAAAAAGAGGAGTTAATAAATATAACCATTTATTGCTACAGAACTGTTTATTGCGTCTTTCAGCAAAAAACATTTCCTTGGTGTCAAAGTACAAGGAGCAGACAAAATGCTGCTTTCAACACTTGCATCATTGTGTCCTCCCTAAAACCTCTTGTAGCTTTCTAAATAAGTAATCAGTAGCTCCTGTAGAAGGAGATGACAAAGATCTTCCAGCTTCATAGGAGGAAAAAATTGTTTCAGACTCACAGTTTCTGTTAACTGATTCTTACATAGCCCTGCACAGGGACATCAGAGAGATCAAATGTTTCATTTGGGTCACAGTGTGGTTATAACTGGTAAATTAAGTGTGGTCTCAAAGGTAAGAAAGCTACAGTAAACATATTCTGAGCACAGAGGAAAAAAGTCAGAATGCAAGAAAATGTGCAGTAGCAGTGTCTATAATTAAAGACAGGTTATGCTCATAAAAAGCTGTCTTCCTGTTACAAAACAGCAGATCACAAAAGGCCAAAATATAGGTTGTATGAATTAATCAGTACAAGTTTGCATCTTTAGATATGGATATCTTTAAACTGTGCTATTTCCCTGTTGACAAAAAGTCAAATAGCTTGATCTTTTTGCTTTTATACGAAAGAACCATTTTTTTTCCTCTGTAGAGTGTACATCACTGTCAGAAAGTTGGATTCTGCTGCACTGAGTCTGAATTCTGAAGACTCACACAGCTGAAAGAGCCACTTATTCAGTGAATGAAATTGCAGCCAGTTATGGTAAAATGATACTCAATTACAACTTACTGATAAATCCATCTTAATGTTCTGTAGATGTATCACAAAATTATTGTGTATCAGTGGTATTTTACTTAGAAGCAATGAGCTGCAATGTCAAGATATCAGGCCATGATTAATTAGTTATATTGTTTCACTCTGTTTCATAATATCTTTCTAGTGGAGGGAAAAAAGCTCACAAGTCTCACCATGGTTTAAAACAACAACAAAAATTCTGCAAATGAAGTACCATGAACGAAAGCATGCTGCAGGGAAGTAACAAACACTATTGGATTTAAGATAATCTCACTTTGCGGGTGGTCTAACCCAGCAATCTACTTCCCAAAAGCTCTACATCACCAATACACAGTGGTGAATTGAATTGGGACCATGAATATATCTTGAAGATGGAGAAAAGGAAGAGAGCTAGTTATGTAAATGGAAGGGGCAAAAAGATGTGTTTGAAACTATAAAAAACTCTTACTGAACTGAATTAATGAAAGTGAGAAGATGATCTCAGTGTAAGTATTGGTACAGCTCTGTTTCATACCTATAATTAGAGATTCACAGGAGAATAGATTATAAACCTCCCTCCTTTAACATGAGAAATTACCTACCTCCTAAATTCTAGGTAAAAGTGCTGGTGAAACATGCCTGCTCTGTTTCACTGACTGCTGAGTCTTTTGCTTCAGCCTGAGGCACTAAGAGGTTTTGCTCCAAAATTCTTTCAGAAGAGTAAGACACTCTGTTGAGAAGTAGGGCATTCAGATTCCTCCAGAAGTACAGTGGAATGTGACCCAAGGCCCTCTGTATCCTATGGCAGTGCTTTAACTCAGGGGATAGGAAAAAAGAGAACTACATCTCTTTGACTACAATTTCTGTGAATTTTCTCTGCAATACTTTCTCCAGACATCTGCACAGCAAATTCAACCTGCATATGCAAATAGTTCCAGGGTATTTTCACAGGCATTACAACATAAAAAGAAAGAAAAAAAAGTTCATATTAATCTAAGTCCATATCTCCAAGCATCATTAATCATGACCTATCTCTCTGATTGTTTCAGAAAACTGTGCAGATAGTACAGTAGTGGCCACATGTGAAAAGTCTACTACAAGTTGAGTGTTTGAATAGCATCTGGTATTCTAAAACTTTTACTTTATTAGGTATTATTTTGGTCAGCTCACAATTAGAAAAGTATACTTTAGCTGGAGATGGTCCAGGAAGCCTCAATATAGTTAATACAAAGATGTAGGGACTAGTACTGAAGAGGTGGTGAATGGCATGTGAACTTTACATCTTTTTCCAAACACTCTCAGTTTACTGTATTTTCATTTTGATCAGCTGTTTCTGTTCCTCACTCACAACCCTGTTTATATAAATCATGTGCATCTTTAGGGGGAACCTAGTTTACATTGGAAAGAGATTGTACATAGTAGCTCTACAGAATCTAGCCTTAACAGCAGTTTTAATTTTCCTTTATTATGTTACTTTGAAATCACTTGTATTTCCCCATAAACATTTCCTGTGACCATTTCTTTCCTTCTGCTAGTGCTGAGCTTCTCCAATGACTCCATCACCTTTAAGCTATTGATCTGTCTGACATCTGATTCAAGCTGCTTGCAGTTATCTTGAGTGTTCCAAAGATAGATCAAAGAGATTCATTACCTACTTCTCTGACACAAAATGTCTAGAAGAATATTACTTTTCCTCAGCCAACAAGAAATTCTTGGAGATTTTTTTTTTAATTATAAGAAAATTATTCACTTAAATAGCAAAATAGTGGCAAAATACATACAAAAATGACTTATGTAAATAGAATTCTCCTTGATTAGGCCATGGTTCAATAGGATCTCCTGTGTACTTCTCTAGCTAAGTTGGATACTTAAAATGAAGTTGAGTCACCTTTAAACAAAAGCTAACTGGAGTCATAATGAAAAAAAGGGAAAAAACCCCCATATATAAATATACACACACACATTATTTATTTATTTATTTATTTATTTATTTATTTATTTATTTATTTATTTATTTATTTTTTATTATATATATATATAAACAAAATAATGTAGTTTTAAAAATTAAATCTCATTTTTATGAGTACTGAACTGTTCATACTTCGGCACACATTTTCATTACACCAACATCTGTAAATGGGTATTTACAGACACAAATGGAAGAGGTACTGCTGACTGCTGTTGAATCTTGTTCAGATCTTGTTCAGATCTTGCCTTTTATTACAATACATTTGTAAGTTCAATTTACAACAAGTTTGAGATAAGCAGAATTAGTGTTTGCACTTCAGAAGTTTCAGTCAAAAGAATTCTTGAAAATCTGTGCTGTAGATCTGCAGTAAAAATGAGGAAAACTAAATTATTCTTAGTTTATTCCTTCAGAATTGTGTTTAGGTCACCTGGAAATACTTAGACAAATGGGTATAAGCACAAAAGAAGTAGTAATCAACATCTCAAACACAGTTAAGTGCAAGTTTCAGGTCACTCAAAAGCCAACAGAAATGGAGTTTGTGAAGGTCTGAGTACCTAATTCCTTGTAGGGCTAATCTGGTGGTCAGAGATCTGATTCTAGTATACAGATGTAATTAATTGAATTTATACTGTAACTTTGACAAAACTGTGCCTACATTTTTGACTACTATTGTATTATTATTGTTATTCTGTTGTATTAGTACAGGATTTTTAATATATGTTTTGCTTCTTAGAAAGATCTTAACCATCTTAAGCACACAGAAATAACATGCATTATAAAAAGAGTAAGGGTGTTTTTGTATGGGAGCTAAGGAGAAACAACTCAGGGGGAAAGGTGAGTCATCAATATTTAGGTCAGTAGAAATAAAAACATGACTTACAGTGGCAGACAGGACAAAAGGAACAGAGCGGGTGAGTGAGGCTGAAAGCAGACTCAAAGACAATAGGCTGGACTGACTCCAGGCACAGCATGGAAAACAACAAACATAATGCTGACAAGATACACGGTAATGTGTGCTAGAGGCAAGGCTGAGAACCTGTCTCTGTGGGAGAAGTGTCTTATACTGTAATTAACTGGGAAGTATTCAGGATAACAAAATATCCAAAGTGTGAACTTCTGTGGAAAAACAGACTCTGCTAGCTACACATCTAAATTAACATGCTGTAAGCAAAGTTAAAACTGTATCAATTGAATTACTTTAAGACATTGAACCATTCATAGCATTTTTTTCTTCTCTCTTATACTTTAAGATTTTGGAAGCAGGACTGTTTTTCTTGTTCAAGGACCAAGAGTTTCTTTGCTAATGTATTCAAGAGATGATCAAGTATGTACTTTTATTCTTTGTGGAGGTTGTACAAAGGGTCATAGACAGGAGACATAACTTTGAAATGAAAGTGCCTGAAAGTAAATGAAGAGACATTTCCAGAAAGGTTTAGTAGAAGCGAAGGCTTCAGCACCTACTTAGAGATATGTAGAAAGGACTGGTCTGTAAAATATGTGTTACTCAAATGAATGGCTGAGGGAGAGAAAAACAAGTTCAGAGTTAGCCGTTGTTGGTAAAAACTGGAATTAGAAAATTTCAATTCAAAACTGGAATTAGGAAAAGGAAGAAAACCAGAATACAGCTATAAAATTTGGCCTAATCTTAAGCCTTTGCCATTTTGAAAATATAGCATACACATAAGGGAAATTTAATATTTTGGTTTTTTTTAAATGTAGCTTCCTTAGTGAACTGTACAGTTTCTCAAAAGTGAAAAGTTCATAGTTCATTGTGCCTATCAGGTTCTTCATTAATATACTCCAGTGCTTTTCTGAATCTGTTTTTTCCAACAACATGAAAAATGAAGTCAGCATTACCATTCCAGTTTTGGTCTTTCTCTTTGGTGTTCTTGGGTATGTCAGGAATTCACTATTGAATGCAGTGAATACTTGTTCACGGTGTGTTATTCCTGTCTCTGCTTCCTCTGAAGCTTGTACTTTTGCAGGTGATATGGATAGATTGCACTGGTAGCAGAGTTGCCAAACAAAGAGGTCAGTTGGCTGGGAGCACACTTTAGATTCCCAGTAATACTGAATGATGCTGGGAAAATGACTTTTCTGTACCAAAGCTTTATCGCCTCTGACATAAAATAATATTGACTTCACTTGCAAAATTATTTTGAGATACACAGTAGTACAACTCTCTAGTTTCCCCTCATTTTTAGTGACTTTGGTGATGTGTTCATTCATTTTAACAGAAACTTTTTTAATTACAAAGTAACTCTACTCACTGATCAGTTTCTTCAGGTCAATTTTGTTCTCTGGCCTACTTTACCTGCTTTGTACCTGTTCCTTTTTCCAAATATTTCTCTCAAAATCAATAAAGGGAAAAGATACTTAGTTGAAAAAGTTGCAAAGTCAGAGTGACCTGAATGAATGGGATATTCAGACCTACTCATATACAGATATGGCAGAAAAGAGGAGAGCTTTCAAAATTTTCATAATTGATGGGTTAAAGAAAACAGGAACTCCAAAGAAATTGCCTAAAAAAAAGTTAGCTAAGGCTCAAAAGAGATGAAAAAGCTGTAGATATTGACCTTCTTTTTGAGATTCTCAAGAAGGATCAATAATATTGAGATCACACATAGTGGAAGGGAAACAAAATAAACCTCAGAAAGCTATAATCAGAATCACATGGTGGATCATAAAGAACCTGTAAAAGAAATGTTCCAAACAGAGTGGGGACTGAAATTGAAATTTAAAAATCATCAAGGAATCTATATTGTAAAAGCTAGTCAGGGAACAAGGAGGATGATCATTTGGTTTGCATAAGAGGTTGGAGATTATGAGATCAAATATGTATGGTTTCCAAAACTAAGGAAATAGTGACAGTTTAACACAAAAACATCTAGTGGAGGCTAAAAAAGTAGGCTGATCTACTGATTTTATACATAATACAAATGATAATAAATGAGCACGTCTATAAGTAAGGAAAACTAAGTTATCAGCTGTATTCACAGATACCCTTGTGGTTTTTGTGTCCATCTGAAATGTTTACTCACCCCTATGTATTACAGATGTTTCTTATCTCAAACTGCTTCACTGTTTGAGAAACTGTCTTTGGTTTTGCCAAGAACAAACACTTAGACTTGATTTTTTTTAAAGATTGAAGGTCTTCCATAAAAAAAAGTGGAGCATATCAGTGCCTCAGGATGGCTCTACACCATACTCACTGATTTGAAATTATTGCAGCAGTTCACTTTTTGTAATATATGTCTTTCTTTTAAATGGTAGAGATTTAAATGGTAGAGATTCATCTTGAAAATGAGAAAATAATTTAAAATTATTGGTGTGCTTCATATTTTTAGGAGACCTTCATTCTTCCAAATTAGAATTCCAATTTGTGAAGCGCTCCAATAACTTTAAATTGCTGTGTACTCTAGATCCAAACCCTAAACTTTCCAAAGTGAAGACCTTATAAAACTGCTGAAATAATTCTGAATTACAGATACATGATTAGAATTTCAATTTAGTTTCATTTTAAATCCTTAATTTAAAAAAAATCCTTATCTGAACCAAATACATAAATATAAACTCATATGTTCCGTTTCTGATGCTCTTGAATTTTTCACAGTCATGTTAAAAACTTTCTGTTTAATTATTGTGAATGTCAAAGTATTTTTGGGAGAAGCTGAATGCTTTAATATCTTTTTGAAAGGGACACTTTCTTCATTTTCTATCACACAATATGTATAGACCTCAGACTATTTGCAGGTTATTAAGTTTTTCTATATATGGCCCACAAGAAGTCATCTGTAGTTACCATTGACAGAACCATGTGATGATCTGTGATATGCTGGGAGGGAGAGGCAGGAGCTGATCAGCATTTGGAGAGCCAGCTCTTTCCCCTGTTCTTCCTTTTATCTTGCACAACAGCAAGAATGTATATTGAAGCTTATGTTTCAAGGCTTTACAATGCAAGGTTTACTCATATACGTGCATGATTTTTGCTGTCCATCCACAACCTATTTTGAGTTATGAAGGACTAATACATAGTGTACCAGTGTTTATATGTAAAACAAATATAAAGTCAGAGAAAACAGTTTCTCCACTATTCAGATACAATCTGCTGGATGCTCAGCCCTATTATGCATATCTTTTGTGTAAAACCATTGACCCAGAATTTTCTGGACATTTGCAAAGCAGAGTGTGGAGCAGCATCCCATGCAAACACAAAAATTTATGCATAGCACTTCTATAATTCCATATAAAACCATCTGAATGCTCAGAAATGTGACGGAACAAGAGTGAAATCTGAATGCACACTTTTTTGAATTGGTATGTTGCCATGTGAGTTTGCCATATACACACACGATTTACCCCATAAAATGTCAAATGGCCCAAAATTTCATTCAACTACAAGCATAATACCATTGTCACAGAAAAAATGTAAACAAGGACGTGACCTTTTTTATATTTAAAATAAAGAGCAATGTATTCCTCCTTAGCTTGCTAAAGAGGTAGAAAGGATCTCGACACTTACCATTGATTTTTTTAAAGAAGGCCTGCACTTACTGGTACATTCTGTCTCACAGTGCTCCACTGATGCCAATCACCTTAATCAGCTGAATAAACTCAGTTCATGCCTGCTGTGCATAACTGAAGAGGTACAAACAAGCAAAGCAAAACACACCAGTGAAACTGGCTCAATATATTATGAATAACATTAAAAGGCATTAGGTTTTACAGCTAAGCAACTAGAATTAAAATTGAGGAGATGTGCAGGTATCCTGGTATTGAGTTTTATTTGACCCTGCCTAAAAATGAATTTCTGTGTCTTCTCTTAGCCAGAAGTAGCTGGAAGAGTGATTCTTCATTCTTTTGTAAAAGCTTTTTTTACTTCAATATATAATTTCCATTACCTTTAGAAGAACATGTCAACATAAAAATCAAAAGTTCAGACTTTTAATCTGAGTAAGTGATGCAAATGTAGTGAAATATTTTCATCTTAGAGAATGGGGTAAATCCCCTTTCTCAGCTGTCTGCCCTTCCTTTCAAGCCTAAACTCCATGAAGCTTTGAACTGCTGGGACTAATTTAAGACTGTGGGTGACAAAAATTGGTGAAAACACATTTGTTGCAATGCCGAAGATGGCTCCTGTTATGAATAAATTCCAAGTATATCCATGCATATACATGTTTGTAATTTTCATAGAAATTTTATGGTCTAGGTTGGCTACATAGGATCAGTACTTTTGCATGTACTCAGCGCCCAATGACATTTCTTCACACCAAAGGTACCTCCAAAATGCCTCAGTTTATCCTGGAATTGGAGATAGGTTTGTTTTTGCATGACATCTGTAAGCACATAAAACTATTTAGTTCCCAACTTTCTTAGCTCCTCTTTTCTGGGGAGTCCAGCTTCAGTCAATAACCACATTATCTTCTGGCTTTAACCTGAAGTCTTACAGTTAAGGATCACATTATCACTTTGGATTTGACCCAGAGATTCTTCCTTATGAGATCCTGAGCCCATTGTCATTCTTATGACCAGGAAAAGAAGGGCAGTGCAGTGATGTATTGTTTTAAACTCTACCACTCCACTGACCTGCCAGTTGGAGTCCCCAGCACAGCTGCAAGTTGGCTCTCTGCCACCATCAGCTCTGTTTGAACAGGAAACTGCTTTTAACAAAGTCAATGCAGTGGGCAATAGGATGTGAGAAATTACATGCAAGCAGTATAGTTATTTTAATTTATTATTATTATTATTCCCTATGTTTTCCAGTCATTTTTCCCTAATCCTAGTTACAAAGAGAAGCACTAAGAAAAGGAACAAAATAGGTCAGATGAGTAGCAGGAAAAGCAGCTATAAAAATATTTTCTCCTAAGACATGTTGATAGAAGTTTTCATTTTGGAATATTGGTTAAATGCATTTTTACATACAAATTTATAGAGTTTGAGGGAAATCAATAACTAGATCATAACTAGAGAATTTGGGGCCAATTTTGATTAATATTCAGGAATTTTAGGTCTTAAATATCCATGCTTCAGAAAAAGAAAGGAAAATAATTACTCTGTCATGCTGACAAAGAGGAAATCGCTTAATATACCTAAAAATTTCTTGTCTAGAAATCCCTAGGGGAAACCTTACATATTCAGTAAACCTTATGTGAGAATGGCAAAAACTTGTTACATGAAAAATGCATGTTGCATTTATTTGTAACAGACCATCTGAACACACTGTTCTTATTCTGATGTGTGAGATGAGAACCTATAATCAACTGACCTCCTTTCATCCAGAGATAAGAGATTACTTTTTTGGACTTTTTTGGGGGCTTTTTAGAAATTTATTTCACATGTGAAGAAATAGAAAGCTGGAAATGAAGACTGTGTGAATTTTATGCAAACTTTCAGTCTGCCTTGAATTCCAGACTCTATTGACAGAAACATTGATTTTCAATTTTTAGACTAAAATTCCTCAGATTTTGGCTGGTTTGATTCTTTTAGCTATGAATTAATTGAAAAAGTAGGCTCTGCTTTTTGTTAAAACTAAGTGACTGTTTGTTGAAGATGCCAAACTCAACAGTTCTGCCTTGTGTTTTGTATTCAGATAAAACACAAAACCAGAAAACTTTAATCTTGCTTCAGATTTAACTGCAACCTCTTCAAAAAGTTCTACCAGAAACTATCTTTTGGAGACACTCTTCATTGGATGTCCACTGGAATTGCATCCTAGCTTGATGCCATCTACTGATATTAATCTAATTGTTGTGTAAAAATTGTTTTAAGAACACTGAAAGTCTCCAAATAACTTTTAAAACACATGCTTCAAAAGTCTATCTATAATTACCTAAAATTAAAAGATACTCTGAAAATTGTGCCAAAATAGTACTTGAATTAAATTTCAATTTCTTCAGTTCAAAATTCCCAGTGGCTATTCTGACTATTGTTATTGGGTGTGTACCACATTGGTTTGGAACTCTAGTGCTACACACTTGCCACCACTTTGTGATGTATAAAAAGACACATATGACTTTAGTTCTATGAGATCTGAATTATCAGTCCTCACTGTTGCAGAATTCTTTATAGTGAGCTCATAATTACAGATTTAGAAATTAGGATTTTAAATGGTGTCTATTCCCCCTAGGGATTGCATATTTCTGAGGAATTAAATTGTAAAAAATTTCTGAATGTCCAAACCTTGTCATCAGCTTGCAGTCTGATGTGCCAGATGTGCCAGAAGGAATATTAAGGGCTAATTTTGTAACATCAATCTCTCTGTCATCAGCATACAAATGAAATTTAGGCCCACATTGACAGATCAGATTATTAAAGAGAACCAGGTACAGATTAAATATCAGAGCCTTGAGAAGAGAAACCTGTGTGACACCTGCAGAGAAATTTTTGTGGAACTGATCAAGCCACAGGAGGTAAGACAATCTTATTTGTATGGAATTAAGTAGAACCAAGAAATAACACTTCAAAGCACCTCTTACAAAGAACTGAATATCTACTTATGTCAAAGAAAGCTATTACAGGTTGGAGACTAAACAGAAAAAATTCTGCTTAGATTCTCAAGGAACTGCTGGTGACTGTAATGATGAAAGCTTGGTAATGTATTGTGATCTGAAACCAAACTACACCTAAAACAGCAAATGCCTATCAGAAGGCAAACAGAACAATTATCAGTTCAAAAGAATTAGTAGAAGAAAACTAGATTCTCAAATAAGTGTGTTCTAATTGTAAGAGAAATAAAAGTTAAATAAATTTCAGGGTCCCATACAATTTTTTACAATGACTAACATGAGCATGAAGTTTTCCTGAAGCAAAGTTAGGATATTAACAGATCACATAGAATCATAGAATTATTTAGATTGCAAAAGACCTCTAAGATCATTTGGTCTCATAATTAATATAATAGTGACAAGTCCAACACTAAACCATGTCCTTAAGTGCCACATCTACACATCTTTTAAATACCTCAGGGATACTGACTTAACCACCTGCCTTTGCAGCCCATGCCAATGCCTGGCAATCCTTTCTGTGAAGAAATTTTCCTGATATCTAATCTAAACCTCTCCTAATGCAATTTAAGCCTATTTCCTCTTGCCCTGTTACTTGGGGAAAGAGGCAGGCTCCCACCACACTACACCCTCCTTTCAGGGAGTTGTAGAGAACAATAAGGAGTGCCTCCTGAATCTCCTTTCCTCCAAGCAAAACACTTCCAGCTCTCTCAGTCACTCCAGACTGGGCTTGTGCTCCTTCACCAGCTCCGCTGCCATTCTCTGGACTCACTCCAGCACCTCAATGTTCTTCTTGAAGTATGGGACCCAGAACTGGACACAGAACTAAAGGTTTGACCTCACCAGTGCCAATTACAGGGCAACAATTTCTCCCTAGTCCTGCTGGCCTCATGATTTCTGATCTGTCAAATTGATAACTGTTTCTCTGAGAAGACCTGACAGTGAATATTTCCTTGGGTTTGAAACACTGTTTAGTTTAACCATCAGCTTGAGTATAAGATATAGGAAAACCATGAAGAGCAATGAGGACATAATCACCTGCTATTTTGAGGAGAAAAGTACCAAATCTTAGCCAAAACATAGGAACATTTGAGAGCATGTTATTTTTATACTGACAAAATCAAAGCAATTTGTCACAGGTGCTAAAAAGCACTCCCAGGTTACCCTCAAGTTTTTACATCAGTAGCAAAGGAATCAATCAATCCATGTAAGTGTATGCCCAAAAGTGAAAGCATTTTCCCATGCTGTAATTAGTGTAATGACTGATAAATATCCGGTGGTTACACATTGATAATAGATAACAAAGGGCTGATTATTGAACCCTGGGGATACCTCAAGTCTGACTCCACATGGATGATTAAAAATTGTCTGCAGGGTGTTAAATCTATTAGAAGCATTCAAGTGTAATACAAGTAATTCCCAGACATGTTTCAGGAGTAGAAAACAAAATTTCACGGTTTGTAATATCAAATGTTGCAGTAAACTTACAGGGAAAGCAAAGGAAAGCAAAGGAGAGCAAAGGAAAGCAAAGGAAAGAAAGGAAAAGGAAAAGGAAAAGGAAAAGGAAAAGGAAAAGGAAAAGGAAAAGGAAAAGGAAAAGGAAAAGGAAAAGGAAAAGGAAAAGGAAAAGGAAAAGGAAACGGAAAAGGAAAAGGAAAAGGAAAAGGAAAAGGATCCTTGCCAGTTTGTCAGTAGACCATTTTTCATCCTTTATCTGCTAGGAGGAACTTCAAGGCAGACTTAAAATATTCTTCACCAGCTTTGTTCCACTTGAGCAAAACTCAAACAAGTGCATCATACATGAGAATTTAGGCAAAAGTTAGAGAAATTGAAATTAATTTGTCAAACAAAAAAAAAAGTGCACACAAAAAAAAAATCAAGAAAAAACCCCAACACCAAAAACAAAAACAACAAAAAACAAAACAAAAAACCAAGACCAAACCTGAATCAACAGAGAAGTGGGGGACTGTCTCATAATGTGATTCATAATAGACAATGCAGTGAACAGAGAGATGACTACATTAGACAGTAAGAAGTACTGAAGAAGGGTACCTGGAATATTTTTCTTTTCAGTCTTGGGTGCATAAGTAGAAATAGACATGGAGAATCAGACATCTCAATGAAACTTAATTCAATGCTTTACAGTTGTTCATGACATTATGTGTTTATGGATAATTGTCTAGTTGCGTTCATTAAGAAGGATCAGTGAGGCACACATTTATTATATTATGGATTTTTATTATGGCCTTTTTTATGATGAGCTCTGTGATGGCTTTCAAGAGTATTTGCTTTTGAAGGTATAATTCTATCCTTATTTTCCTTCTGAATGCCTGGAGCTTCCTTCTCAAAGAGTTTCAACCACAACTTTTACTGTTGAAGTTGAATCATTCTGGGGAAAAAAATAGCTTTTTATAGGGGTAGAGGGATCAAATAACATAAAATCTGTTTCTGTAGAAAAAATTATTCCCAAGAAAACAGAATGAGGGGGAAATTCTGTTTTGCATCATGTTCGAATTCTGGGTATCTTCTGCATCAGCAATTCTGACATAGCCCTGAAAGCACACCACAGTAAAAGACTGTTTCACATTGAAAGAATGGGGCATACCTGCGTTTCTACAATCATAATCAACTTTACTTACTGGTTACATAATTCTTGTGTTTTGTCTGTGGTTCATTTCAGTCTGAAATGTGCCTAGGGCTCTACTTGCAGCCTGGTGCTGCAAGGCTCAGCATCCTGGAGGGTGAGATACAGGTAACTCAATCCCCTCACAGAGCAAAAATCTGAGAAATTTCTCTCCCCTTCATAGTATACATAGATGTTTAAAAACGTTTTTTTTTCTCCTCCCTTGTGCTAATGCCAGTGCAAATATTAAGGGCCGCATCAATCAACACACCAAAACTATGACTTTCTGGGCCTGGTTTTCCTCCTGTGCTTAGGAGATCAACACAACATAAACACACAGTGCCTACCCAGTAGTCCTGAATCATCCAGGACCATCCCAACCAAAACGCTTTAGATGTGCCACAGGAAATTGAGGGTTCTAAGCATTCTCCAACCAATCTCAACAGGCAAAGCCACAGATGCCTAGACACTGCATCCCACCATGTTTTAGAAGGGAGAAAAGAGAAATTTCCTGATGCTTATCTCACCTCCATTAAGAAAACAGTTCTTTTCTAAGATGCTGAATCTGTGTGATTCATTGTATGTAGGATCATGACAGAGCCCTGTGTTTATGGACCTGCCTTAAACCAGAGTTCAGGATAGAAGTGTAAAATATGAATGATAGAGAAAATTCTTCTTAAATGAAGAAAAAAAAATCTTACTAGTAAAAATAAAACTTTTTCAGTTACACCAGAGTCTACTTATAGAATAGGATGCATTGGGAAATGATCATTGTGCTGTTAGTGTACAAATCTGTAAGGATATTTTATCAGTCTCAACTGACAGCACCCTATCTTGCTGTCTGGCCATGATTTCAAAGAAAGTGTGAAGGAATCAAACAGAACTTGAATGTTTCCTTTGAAATAGGCAAAAAAACCAACAACTGTGATTAGTATAATTAATTAATGGACTTTAGTAATCCATTCTTGCAATAGCATAGGAAAAGACTTCTCAAGGTCCTTCCCTGTTCAATGTATTGTATTAATTTGCATAACATTTTCCCATTTTACTGGATAATACAGTTTTCCATAAAGCTGGTTAATAAGGATCCCAGCTTCTTCAGAATGATGCTGAAACTTTTTTTATTGCTTAATGGATTAAGAAAAAGTGAGAAAAAATTCTTACTCTTATTATACGTGTTCCTTGTCTACATGTACCTGGATTATGGTACAGCACCTTGTTCTCCAAGAGATCAGGAGTGAGTAGGTCCACAAGGGAAGGTGGGGCTGACAGCAGAACCACTGATGAAAGGTGCAGGTTCAAGCATAGCCCACTGATCACCAGTGTGCAGTGATGTGACAGGTCGGAGGTCAAGCTGGGAAGTCAGATCAGCAAGGCAAGGTCAGGACTGGCATGGTGCAAGGCCAAGCCCAGCATAACAACACACAGCACAGACATGAACCAAGGGCAGGGGCCTGGGCTTCAGCGCAACCCCTGAGACAACAGGTGAAGTGTGTATTTGGAGGTTCTAGCTTTTCACACCTTTTGTCTTATGGCATAGGTGTTTTTGCAGCAGTCAAAAAGACATGCAGTTGTGGCAGAACAGAAGTGTCCTTGAGCACAGGAAGCCAAGCCTCTGAGAAGTGGTAGGGGGGAAAGAAGTAACAGAGGAGGTCTGTAGAAAAAGACAGTAATAAATTCATCAGAATAATCAAAGCCTGTTGGCAAAAATAGGGCTCTGACACTTGTTAAGAAAATACAAATTTATAAAAGTGCAGAGGTCAGTGATTTAGAAACAAAAAATAGGTTTTTTTTCAGAATTATAAAATGTGCAATATAGAGCTTTATCTACCTTCCTGGAGGTGATATGGCTTGTCAACTCTAAATAACTTCACAGAGAACATTGTACCTCACAGGTCATTGTGTAAGAAAATTAGGCATTTGATCACTGACCTACTTACTTCATGATTCAGTTTCACATACTGAGTTTAACTCTGTGGCAGAAACAACTTTGCTAATAATGTTTGATATTAGTCTCTTTTACAAATCTCATGGTTTTTTAATGTGATGGATACAATGCTTAACAAGGGAACTTTTCAACAGAAAATCAATTTTCTGCAATATTATTGTATTCTTATATAGAACAATAAAACACTGAAAAAATATTTCTTATTATCATTGATTTGACTATGGTATGCTTTATAGCTTGGATTTCTCAGTGTGTCAACTAATTAGCTTCACAAATTACTGAGAAAATCCAACTGTTTCCAATTGATTGTTATGAACGTATAAAATAGTTTCTGCATCATCTAAAAATGAAATATGACCTTTTAAATGTTTAATCTTTACTTCCCTTTTTTGTGAGTCATGATACTCTGGTTTATGTTCCATATTATATTCCTGTGGAAGCACTGTTCAGACACTTAAGATAAGCCAAATGCTTAAAAACATGTTCAATTTGATTGTAAAGTATGTATTCAGATTATAATAAGTGTTTCGTACAAGGATAGGGATTAAGTCTTTTAACTGGCAAATGGGGAGTCTGTCCACCCCAGAGATTAGGCTGTTTCACTTTTTCTCTTCTGAGCCAGAATGCCACAGTAATTTCCATTCCTAAATTAGGCAGTTTAAATACACCCCTGAGTAAATTACACAAAGCCAACACTTCAAAGTCAGGGTAAGAGGCTGTACAAATGTTTCCTTCCTTCTCTCCCCAGCACAGACACACACAGAAGCCCATATATGACCTTGAACACACACACTGCAGACCTGCTCCAAAGCATCAAAGCCAGCTGAAACTCTTCTGCTTACTTCAGCTGGTTTTGGATCTCACATTTGCATTTGTAAAACAGCTCTGCTCAGTTCTGAAATCTAATAGGTCACATCTGTGCAAATCCTGAGACAAGCATACAACAATTGAAAAAATAAAAAAAAACTCATACAGCTTTCTAAGCCATGAGGATAAACTGCCTAGTTTTACCTTGTCCAGTTCCCAAGTTTGTGCTCAAATGTACCAGCTACAGCACAGTCCTATTACAGTCATTGGTAGTGGAGAACACTTCAGCACTTTGAGGAGTGCAGCTCCCTTTAGAAGAAATCCCTTGCTCGTAGCACATATTGAAGGAGGTTACTCAAGAAATCACTTTGCCTCTGACCCATTCCCAGTAGGCTGCTCTGTAAGCTTAAAAACTTGAGATGATGGCAATTCCACGGCTCTTCAAGGCAGTATGATCAAGGCTTCATTGTGTCTACAGCTGAGAAGTTTTGCTTAAGAACTCCTACTTCAGTCTAAGCACTTTTTTCCAGTTTCTGGTAGAAAAGAGTAGGACAGTATTTTCTCTTCCTGGCAACCTCCTATACATCAGAAAACTGTTGTCGTGTTTCCTCTCAGGTTTTCTTTTTTCTCAATTGATTATGCCAGTTGTTACAGTTTTTCTAATAGGTCATGTTTTCTGTATCTTTTCTCTTTGATGCTCACTTCCGTGCTCTCTCCAAATTTTTTGCCTTTTCATCAAGCATTGTGTGTTAAATTGGACATTGCCATGATGCTTGGTTTCAGTAGAGGATTAAACTATCAAAATATTCTCTAGACACACATATATTTCTATTTTCATTGGACTTGCAAAGGAAGGGGAATATTTCATGTCTCACATTTCTTGGGACACTAAGCAGAATAGAAGATAGTAAGTCCAACCATTAGATTACAAAGTTTGTCAGCAATATATAGCCAAATGCCAGGTATTGTCCTAGGTCTACTTGGGCATCATAAGATTCCAGTAATCCAGTTCATGCTTCTGTTGCTTGCCTTTCAAGAGTTAATTTCTTCTGCATATCCTCCAACCATCCCATCTTTTGGATGCTGGGTTTTGCACATCTATCAGTCAGATAAATATGTAATCTGTGTCATTTGCTATTTTTCATGTTAGTCTTGAATTAAAATACCTACTACCTTGTGACACAGAAGAGAAGGTGGGAAGAAATAGATCTTTTCTTAGCTCTAAATTTTTAAAAATATGTTAGAGGAAATGAGTGCACAAATGATGTGGCTTTCATATGTTGCAGAGTTGACTCATAAGCTGAAGAAAAGTGGTTGAGAAATATGATCAAACAATGTTTTAGTGACCTATTAATCTAATGAGATTCCAAAGAGGAACTGCAGAGATGAAAGATTAGCTAGAAAGAGAAGCAATTGTGGTTGATAGTGAATTCAAAATAAAATACCGTATGTTGCTGTAACTTCATAGCTGGAGTCATAAATATACACACATTCTGTTTGACTGTGTGTGAGCTTTCCACACAATTCCCTTGGGAGTTAGTGAAGAATTTTCCTTTCCAAAATAAAGCTTTGGTGTTTTTATATACTGTCTTTCCTTTTATGAAGCAACCTCCCTTCATTTACCCAAAGGAAAAAATGAACAGTTAAAATGATTATTGTAGTTTTCTGTGTATAATGCATAGTGTGCATTTGTAAAATGACCCAAAGCTGGTAAAATGAAAAGTGTAGGAGTCTTAGAGTGGCTGGAGGCCTCTTCCCTTCATTAATATGATGACTTACTTGTCACAGAAAGCGGTGCTTACAGTACATGTATTTATGTCTGTGTTTGATATGTTGCCTCAATGACACAGGAACAACATATCCAGAAAGGCCTTCACAAAACCTTAGTGTGACCTTTCCACATTCAGGCAGCAATTTCATAGGAAATCTCTAAACATGAGTACAGATAAAGAAGCAGATTGTGTGCTGACTACACTAGAACATACTCAGATAAATTCTTATTTAAATTCTGTGAAGCAATCCACAGAATTAGCTAACAATCAGGTTACTGCTGTCGTTTGCATTTCAGCTTTCAAAAACACTGTTTCATTGTATACATGGTTGCATTAGAACAAGATTCTTCATGGATTTATATGTAAAAATGGGACTATCTTCATGTGTAACATTGCATAGACAACTGTGTGAATGCTCTGATTCTGTTATATGAATGGTGATGTGTTCTGTATATCAAGGTTTTCCTTCTTAATTCAAAGGAACAAAAATACTATGTAGACAATTGAATTTCAAGAGAAAAATGAGATTTAATGGCAGAATATTTTTAAAGCATTCATGAAATCCAATGTTGCAGCTTGTTTTTCAGTCTTTACATTTATCTCTAAAGTAATTTTTACAAAGTTGATTAAAAGATTACATCAATTGACTTTTAAATCAGAAATTAAGTGTTTTGAGGAAAATATTGTACTTACAAACATACCTGTTTTCCATTATTTGAGAGAAAATCCTATTCACATAATTTTTCTATTTTTTTCTAATTAACTTCTAATGCTCTTACAAGCTTAAATTGGTATTAACCAATAATTTAATTGGAATTCATTTGTCAAAAACTCTTAAATATTTATTCGTCATATTCAAGACCATTTTCTCTCATGTTTTTACCCCATTCCTCACTTTTTTTGATTTGCCATCACCTTTCATATACACTGCATTTACTACAGGCTTGAGCAAAACTTATATTACCATCATGAAGGTAGTTCTGGGATTGTCCTTCATCATGAAGCAGAAGTTCACATATATCACTGTTAAATGAGGATAAGATATTTGAAAACCTGTTAATTTGCTGGGGGAGGTACATAAACATGCTGAACACAGAAATCACAAAGATGTTTTAGGAAAGTTTACGGAACTTTTAATTAAAGTACCATCTGCTATGTACAGACATGAAAGAATTTCTTGGACAGAATATGCACAGAGGCATTATGCAATAAGCTTTGCGTCTTTCTGACACCCATCTCAAATAGTGCAGTATTTCTTTTCCTCATAGCTGCTCCCAGCCATGGTCTTTCTTGAGCTGCATTGCCATCCTTGTATCTCTAGCTGTACTCGATCAATAACTCCTCTCTTTCATGCCACAGTTCTCACTTAACACTATAAGTAGCACAAGGGCAGCTGCATCAATAATAATTTTTCCTCAGATGTAAGCATTAATTTTTCTAATAGATACTTCCATGGAACTCTATCTACTTAAACCATGTTATGTTTCATGTCAGCAATGAAACTTTACATGAGTTTCACATGATTTCACTCATGAAAGAACTACAGGTAGTATCCAGGTAGAAAGTAGAGAAGCAAGATCTCTCTTGTCATCTACTGAAGTCTGCCAGGACTTATACAGCATTTCTCCCAGTAGATGTACATTTCCCAATGACACTGAACAGTAATGACTGGGAATTAAGCAGGGCAATGTTAGCATGAACTTTGCTTAACAAAGAAACATTTTTTGCAACTACTAGCAGATATTTAATTGCCTATTGATAATGTCAGCAAATAAGTAAGGTGGGGTATCTTTTCCTGGATGTTCAGCACAAGTCATACTAACAGTCTTGTATAGATACTCTGGACTTCAAGTGACTTCTCCTAGGAGCTGAAGCATTTGAGAAACATCAAGGCAAATAGTTCTAGATCATGAAAATGACAAGGTTGGAATGTATTATCAGTCATTTCTCTTTTAGAAATTGGAGAGGAGGGGCTGATAAGGTGCATGACTTACATTGAATGTACAGAGGGGCCCTTAACATGTTTGGATAGAGGCATGTTTCTGTGATTTTCACTATTACATGCAATCAAGTTGGAATTGATTGCTAATTCTGCAAATCATTGCAAAAAAGCTATTAAATTAACATAAATCTGTTTACATTATTTACTACACTCTGGGTTTAATAATTAATAATAATTTATATTATTAATAGAAATTATGGTGATACTATAAAGATAATTTATTTGAATTTACATTTTTAAAGGTCATCAGGATTAAAATTCAAGAATTATCTGCTCTGATTATCAAGTACAGCAGCAAAGTATTTTGCCATCTAGAATATGTGACCACTGATCCTTACTTTTGAATTTTAATTCATTGAGATTTTGTGATTCCAAGATGGAAAGAACTGTGATTCCACATGAAAGTTAAGCATATTAATACCTTTGACTATATGAACAAATCTGCTAAAATCACTGGTATATGAAGTTATAGACATGTTAAAACATTGTGCTGATCCATGGTCTCAGAGAAGCAATGGATTATGGCATTTTTGAATTCCATTTCCTACACCAAAAAACTAAATTTTACTCACTGAAAGTTATTCCGCAGTTAAAATTGAAGAAATTAAAAACAGCCTGGACTTTGAAGACAGTAAGTTCAGTAGAAGTGGAATTAATTCTGTTTAAAATCTATTACTTTTGGTTTTATTTATAGTCAACTGAGTTAAAAACTGGAAATTTGGGAAACAGAGAGAAATGGAGCTGCCAAATATTTGAAATTTTAAAGTGATTGAATTAATATTTTTCTGAAGCATAATTTTTAAAGAATCTTGTCAAGAAGTACTAGTACTAATATTCTTATAATTCTTTTACAGGAATATGCAGGAAATTACAGTTTGCATTGTACTATATATTGGTATTAATTAAGATATCATTGAAAATGAAGGATGGTTTAATTCAGCTAATGTTGCAATCATTTTAATTAGTTTTAATGTTAGATGGCCTGAAAGATAAAAGGATATTAGACATTAAAACACAAGAAAAGTTACAGCTGAGGTCATTGTTTCTGTATTTCTGACCTTGAGTGTTTCATTCCTCTATTTTTCCAAAAGTGCTAACATATTTGCATGAGTTTTTATCATATGACCTTTCGAATGAGTTATTCTTTAAAGCATTTACTAGTGCTATATGCACCTACCTGTAAAACTAGATATCTTACTCATTAAAAGCATAGGGCAAGAAAGAGCAATAAAAATTTTCTGAGGTAAGTTAAAAATGGTTTTCTGTTCCTATAAAATAACTCCTCTGTACATTTTCTTTAAAATGTCATGACTTCAAAGTTTGATAGCTGACAGGCCTGCAGGGTTAGAAGCAAGGTCTGTGAGTCCAATTGAAAAACTGAAGATTTTTCCTTTACAAGTTATTGCCTCTAACCCTGCAGAACTAGTAAGTATTGGACTTAAAAGCAGTGACATTTTTAAATACAGAGTAGATGTTACTGGCTTGGGATTAAAGCTTGACCATTCTAAGAGTCAGGAGGTATAGTTTTATAGAGAAAGAGGCAATGCTGTGAAGAAAAGCAGCAAATATTTTTATAAGTGCTTAACAGTTAGGCTCGTGCACAGAATAAAAAGTGTGAAGCCATCAATAGTGTAAATCTAAAAGTAGACCTTATGAAGTATATTGAAATCAGATGAGATACAATAACAAATATCTCTACTGCAGCATCTATTGTATATATATACACAAATACCTATCTCAATAGAATACTATAATACATTTCAGGATGTGAGTGTACTTGTAAAATCCCAAGTCTACACTATAAATTTAAGGACATTAGATACTCTCTCTCATATGAGATAAAACATTAATTCAAAGCAATAAATATTAAATTCTGTTCAATGTCCACTTATGTAGTGCCAAGAAATTAAATTTGTAAGTTTAGGATGTCATAGCACCTCAACTTTATATTGAAACCCAGCTAAGATACTGCTGTCTCAGCACTATGTTTTGGGTTTGACATGCCTACAGAATTATAGTAAGGTTGTATAGAATAGTAATGTATGTATATAGTATTAGTAAGGTTGGAAAAGACCTTCATCAAATTAAAAAAAGGAAAAAAGAAATCATCAAATTCAATTATCAAACCATCACCACCAACTCCACCACTATACCATGTCCCTAAATGCCACATCTACAAATCTTTCAAATAACTTCAGGAAGAGTGAGTCCATCACTTCATTGGGCATCCTATTGCATTGCTTGACTAGTCTAATCTTTCCTAATGTCAAATCTGAACCTTCCCTGGTGCAACTTCATGCCATTTCCTCTTGTCCTGTCACTTGTTACTTGGGAAAAGAAATTAACTTCACTGCGACCTTCTCTCAGGGAGTTCTGGAGAGCACTCCTTTTTCCAGGCTAAACAACTACAGCTTCCTCAGCCACTCCTCACAGGACTTGTGCTCCATTCTTCACCAGCTCCACTGCCCTTCTCTGGACTCACTCCATCACCTCAGTGTTCTTCTGGTAGTGAGGGACCCAGAACTGGACACACGATTTGAGGTCTGGCCTCACCAGTGCCAAGCAAAGAGGGACAATCACTTCTCTGGCCCTGCTGACCACCCTATTGCTGACACAGGCCATGATGCCATTGGCCTTCTTGGCCATCTGGGCTCTCTGCTGGTTCATGTTCAGCTGCTGTCAAGCAGCAGCCCCAGGTCCCTTTCTGCTGAGCAGTTTTCCAGCCACTCTACCCCAGGCTTGTAGCGCTGCATGGGGTTGTTGTAACTGAAGTGCAGGATTTGGAACTTTGCCTTGTTGAACCTCATGCTGTCATTCATGTCATTCTCATCCCATCAATTCAGTCTATCAAGATCTCTCTGTACAGCCTTCCCACCCTCCAGCAGATCCACACTCCCACCCAAATGGTGTCATGTGTGAACTAATTGAGTTCAATTCCCTCGTCATCATTGATGATTTTAAACAGGACCAGCCCAAATACTGAGAACAAAGAAACTCCACTAGTGACCATCTGCAAACGAGATTTGACTCTCTGGGCCTGGACATCCAGTTTTTATGTAGTGAACAATCCATCCATCCAAGCCATAAGTAGTTAATTTCTTCAAGACAATCCTGTGGGAGACAGTGTCAAAGGCTTTACTAATGTCCAGGAAAACTACATCTTTAGCCTTTCCCTAATCCCCTAGGTGGGTCACCTGGTTACAAACAATCATGTTGGTTAGGCAGGGCCTGACTTTCCTAAACCTATGCTGTCTGGGCCTCATCCCCTGATTGCCCTGTACCTGCTGTGTGATGGCCCTCAGGGTGATCTGCTCTGTGACCTTCCCCAGGGCCACACTAACAGGCCTATAGTTCTCTGTACCCTCTTTCTGGTCCACCTTGTAGCTAGAAGTCACATTTGCCAACTTCCAGTCAGTTGACACCACCATGGTTAGCCAGGAATGCTGGTAAATAATTAAATAAGTATATAGGTGAACACTTTCACTAGCTCCCTCAATACCCTTTAGTTGATTCTGTCTGTTGCTGATGTGTTTTTCAGTTGTCTTTTACAACAGTAGCCAGATTAAATTCTTTTCTCCTTATATAACGTCATGGCATCCTTGCAGTCTTCCGGAGTTGCGTGTCCCTTCTTTCAAAGGTGATACACTCTCTTTTATACCCTAAGTTCCAGCCAAAGCTCTCTGTTCAAACAGAGCAGTCTTTTCCTCCAGTTTGTCTTTTGGCGTACGGTAATGGCCTGCTCCTGCATTGGTAAGATTTCCTTCTTGAGGAACGTCTGGTTTTCCTGGACTGTTTTTCCCTTCAGGACTTTGGTGACACTTCCAAGCACGTCCTTTCTGTTGTTCAGTTCCACTTGCAAAGCCTCACACTATTAGGCCAGGGCACCTGAAATGTCACAATGTGCCTGCTGTTCTAGGCAGGAACTTGATGCCATTGCTCCCTGTCTCTTAAGCAGCTGTGTTCAGCCAGAGTGAAAGTGGACAGGGAGTCCTCCATATTGTGCATCCTGTGTACCTTGTCAGGCCTGTCACAGGGAAAGTGGAGTGAAATTCCAGTGGTGTCTCTCTCTCTTTCATGCTCTGTCAGTAATCAAAGGAGTTCCCCTACCTGGGTGTACCTCCCAAGGGGTGTGCTTACTCCTCCCTCCTGCAGAGCACACCCTGCATCCAATTCCTGAGTGTCAGCATGTTCCCCCTGGAGCACCATGGGCAGCTGCATCAGTCATGCTGGGTGCAGAGCTTGAGAGGCTGTAGCTTTCTGCCAGGTGGATGACACTGCTTCCAGGCTGAGCTTTCCGGGCTTCTGTGCCCTTCCTGCATATCCTGCACCAACTGCCATGCCATGCCCTGACTGGTAATGCTCCCTGAATGATTCTTTTATGGGGAGAGGGAGGGTGAGGCTTGGTCACTGTTGCTTCTGGCCCTGCCCAGGTATTGTCAGCCACTGCCACACAAGCTGCGGGCTCCTGGCAGCTCTCTTAGCATCCCTGATATTTCCCTGGTTTGGGAAACCCCATTGTGCACTGCGCTGGGGAGCACCACTGCCATTTGTGCCAGCCGTGGAGATGCTCACCTCAACAACTTACATGCAATGTGAAGCAAGCAGCAAACTGAAATGCAATTCAGTTGAAAGCAAGTCATTTAAACCAGGAATAATAATTTAAGCATAAGCTGGGCTGAACAGGCAAAAGATCAGTCTAGCACCAGCATCCTGCCTGCTACAGAGCCTGTTAACAAATGCCTAGAAGAGCACTTAATAGCAAGGTACTTATTTAACAGCTATTCCCCTGGTATGCATCCTAAATTTCAACAGGTTTGGGAAGTGCAGTCAGATTTTTTATCTTTGTGTGCTGTAGCCTTAAAAGATTTTTTGCCTGTGAGTTTATCTAATCACTCTTTCACTTCACATAATCTTCTGTCATTTATAACCTCCTGTGGTGACAATTTCCATCATTTAACTATGCCCTGTGAGAAAAAAAATGTGCCTCCTATTGTTTATTTTAAATATACAACCTAATAATTTCATTTAATGACTTTAGGTCATCTATTACAAGGAATAACAATCATTTCTTGTTCACTTTTACCATGGCACTCTTGCAAGCATTATCAGAGCTCCCTCAACCACCTCTTACCCAGACTGGAGGGACTTACCTTATGGAAGCTGTCCCATGTTCTCCAGAGATCCCTCTAGTTCCACTAGATCTGTTAGAGTTAGGAAGAGATCAGAACTGCGTACTGCATTCAAAATGTGGGCATACTGCAGACTTTTTTAGAGCGGCATAGTCATATTTTCTGTTTTGCTATTTCCAAACCCCTGCCGAAAACTAATATAACTGAAGAACACATCATGCACTTGACATGCTCCAGCATCTTTGAATTAAAATATACGCATGAGTTTTCTCCAATGCATAGTCAATAGAGAGATGTTTGCTTATATGTAATTTTAGATATCATTTAGCTGTCTGAGAAATCAAAATATAGTGCCAGGTTCTGATGTGAGTTATACTGAGGATATTCCATTGAAGCTGACAGGTCCAATCAATATAAAGCATGCACTGACATGAGGTGGATTCATGACATTCCCTCAATACTATACATGCACAGACAATAATTGCAACAGCTCTCATTATGTAATTTCTAGTAGATATATTCTAGCTAATAAGTTTCATGTACTGTGTAGTCTGTGTGTAATTCAGATCAAGTAGTGTAATCCAAATTAATTGTATTCTTTATTTATAGCACTTTTAAAACCTCAAGTAGCGTGAGAACATAACAGAATGTAAATTACTTCGAAACGTAAGAAGGCTCTGTTGCAGTTTCTCTTTGCAATACTATGTCTGACTGAAGGGAAAGGCATTTCTGATTTGGAGTTTTCAGCGAAAGGATGCCACATCTATGTGACACACCGCAGACAGACAGATATCATGAGATATGCCTTTCATGCCAACGAGAGCAAAAAGCTGCAACATTAACTGAATAATTTTACTGTATATGTTTTAGATACATATATTTTCAATATCCTAAGTGATACAGTGTTACAAACATCAAAAGTGCTCAGAGCATCTCTACCTCTGTGTGGAGATAGAAGGAAGTAAGTATAGCACTGTATTTGGTTGTATTTCTTTTGAATGTAGAAGCAATTTACCTTCATATTTTGGTTTTCACCTTCAGTCCTAAGGCTGATCTCTGCCTTATGTTGAGATTCAGTATGACACTGTCTGTCTCTGTTTCAAAGCTTTCTGACAAAAGCTACATAAATCATAGTGTACTAACACTGATTACTGTACGACACTTTTTTCAGTCCTTTTCTACCAAATCTGAAATCTGAAGACTATACCAACTTCATCAGTGGATAGAAGACAACCCCATTGTTACAACTCTTGTACCTGTAGAGTGTTGGTGCTGTTTCCCTTCAGGAAGACACGCACAAACAAAAAATTTATGAGCAGATGAAAGTGGATAGGCTAGTAATCTTTACTCATTTGTTCAGACAGGCACTTTTTTGGCACCTGCTTAAGGCACATACTCCCCAACACCTCCTCCATCCCCTTTTTTTAGACTGTGAAAAAAAAAAGCACTTGTCCAATCACTTAAACAATTTATTCAGTTTTTAATGCCAGCAGTCACATTTGTCTAAACATTCTAGCTGGCATGTGACTAGCTGAAATGGATTTACCAGAGGAGTAAGAGGACTTAAATCCTGTACTGTTCAGTGCAGTAAATTTTTCTGATATACTGTTTCCAGATATAATGTTATTACAAATGCAAATTATCTGTTCCATTGTGAATGCATCAAACATATTGTACATGTGCAGATTAAATTTGAAGCATGTCCACAGAATCCACTTGTGGGCTTTGAGGACCCCAGTGGCCTCCTCTTCAACACATGCACTTTTACTACTGAGTGGTCACAATCCCTAATACATAAAGTTCACTGTTCAGACATGATACAGTGCAGACCATCACTCTTTCCCCAGTGTCTTCTATCATGTTTTGTGCAGTGTGATGCATTTATCCTTCCATGCACTCCTAGCCAAAACCTCAGAGAAACAATTTAGGTGTTATCTTCAGAGATTATCATCATCAACTGGCTTTTTTTTAGGCAACACTACCAATACACAGGTGTGAAGAGGTATTAAAAACAAATTGGTTAGTTGTAATTTATCTTTCTGGCAGTTAGTTGGAAAATACAAACACACAGGAAGATTTAGATGAGCAGTACGTCACATGGCTGGAGTCCAAGGAGGCTGCATTCCGACTGTTTGGACTTTGGAAGCTGAGTAGACACATTAGTCCCAAGTCCCAAGTCCCAAGGTAATCAACCTGACTGAAAGACAAGAACCTCGCTAAGACTAACCTAGAAGAGGCTAAAAAATGCACTAAGGAGGTGTCTCTTGCATTTCCTTTTTCTTTTAACAAGAGAACCTCCATTTCCTAAATCTGTACTTGACTTTGTTTGACTCTAACCACAGTGATTTTCCCACATCTTAAAATAAAAGTGAAAATTGTTAAGACAAAAAAGCTGCATTACTTTATAGCGATATAGAAGTTAGCTTTACAGCTAACAGAGTTTTTGTTTCATATTATATGAAATTCAGTGTTTTTCTAGATCTTATAACTAAGTGTCAGAAACAAGGGCACACACTCTGTATTCCAGACTCCAACAGTTTTCAATATACATCTTACATCTACCAACCTAGAAACATCTGGATTGTTTAGTTTTGGTTTTTAACAAGATCCTAAAAACTATAAAAAAGCTTTGTGTTTAGCTGTGTTGCATTACATTTGCTCATAGCTGGGCATGTGCAAAGTCAGTGCATCTCAATTGCTTGCTCAGATTTGTTGTATTGCCCCATTTTAATTAAGTTTCGGTTATTATATGAGATAGGCAGATCACCACTCAATCCTTAATGGGCTTTGGCAGACCTCCTCTCCAGCCATTGTATAACTTTGGAAAATCTTAAATCCAGAGGTTCTTTTGAATTTTATCTTAAACTGTTTTGGCCATCAAGTCTTTCTTCTAGCATGCTCAGAAGAACCTTAGCATCACCTGTCATCAAGGTACTTAAGCAGGTCATCTCTCTGGCAGAGTTGACATGGGCTTTATTTAACAGTGAATTGTCTGATGCATAAAACATGGACAGCAAAAGTATGAATCCCTATACTGTAGTTTCTTTATCTGATAGTTCAATAGTTAGAAACCTCACCCAAGATGGGAGAGACCCAAGGTGGGGGTCTCATCATTGCACAATTCAGAACCTTTTTGCAAGGAATGAATCTCTGTGCTGTAAGAATGAAATCTCCATGCTGTAAGAATGAAATCTTTAGGCTGTAGGGCATTTTGGAGTAAGAAGGCTACTCTAATTCCCTCTATTCTCCAGTAATCCTCTTCTTTCCTATTACAACTACTGATTATCTGAAAGGGAAAGACTACTCTGTTTTACATTCTGTAGTTAAGGTTTTTGCTGAAGAGAAAATACCTAACTGAAGATGTAAAGCATCAGTCCCGACAGCCCCTTGTTACCTCAAACTGGTTTATTACTATGTGTCTGATCTCAGTCAAGAGCCAATAGCTCTTGAGCAAGCTATGTGCCTTTTTCCTACTGAGGTATTTGTATCAAATGTGTTTTTAATGTGCAGCCTGGTAACCAGTAAAAGATTTGGTGCAGATTCAGTCAGGATGCATGCTGACTCACCAAAGAGAGAATAGGGAGATAAGGATTACTCTTATTGAAGCAGTTGTTAATTGGCCAGTCAGGTACAAAAGATAACATCTGATCTAAAAAAAGAGAAATCTCTAAGGAAGAAAAAGAATACTCATTTTAATTAAAAGGGGTGGTCAGATAATCTCCCAAATAAGAAAGAAATCGATGCATTTGGAGAAAAACAGATTAGATCTGTTTAGGCTTCTGGGAAGGACTTACAAAAAAAGGATTGGTTATAAAATGCAAGTGTCTTACACAAAAAAAAGGACATAACCTGAGGCCTAACATATAGAGAAAATAGAGCTCTTTGTAAACTGAATTCTTAAGAAATCTTACAGACTAACAGCTAGATAGAAGGGGAGACATAATCTCCATGTCAGTAGAGCAAATGTCAGTTTCATTTTATTTCTTTTTTTTTTTTTCTTACAAACATTTGTAACTGTGTCCTATTTTTTGATTTGTTGGTTGTTTCATCTTGATCTGGCTTAAGTTTTTTTTCAAAGTGTAAGGAGACAGAAAAAGGTCTTTACTACTTTCTTTAAAACTGTACACTAAGACAGTAATTTGTCTCCAATTGCCATAGCCCGCAGCAGTTCTTCAGAGAACCCATGGGTAACAGTTGTAGGATACAGTAGGATTGTGTAAGAGCAGCAGGTGGTATCACAAGATACAGGGGGAGGAGATGACAACTATGAGGGTTCTTAGTCATACAGCTAAGATATGAAGAAACAAATATGAAACCTGAGGATCTTCAGAGAACATGTAATGCTGAAGTTTGGATGCTCAATCTGCAGAGTAAGGAACATTGAATGGGGCAGGACCTGGAATGCAGATGCCAAACCCTGTGTCCTTCCACTATGGCTACAAAGTCCATGCTTTGCTTTACCTTCTGGCCCAATGCATAATTCTACTTCTACAAGAAGGAGTGATCCCAGAATATTATGTAGTTTGGGATTAGATCATCTGCTGCAAATCTTTATCTATTCAACACCCCTCAAAAACAGCATGAAATTGAATTCACATCTCAGAACCATTGAGCTGCAAGATAAAAGGGCGACTCTCCACTGTCCATATGTGAGGTGAACCTAACTCGAGATTTTGAAAGGTAGTGTGTAAACATCTAGCTCCAAAGGAGAGCTCAGCTCTCACATGCATCACCACAGCAATGAGCATCATTTCAGTGTCTGACCATTTAACAGTTTTGCTTCTGCCATTCTTGTTACGTGTCTCAACTTTTTTCCTACATTATGGTTAGTATCTCTGGAGCTTGATCCAAAGCATGGTTTGGGGAGGTTGGACGTGTAATGTTTTAGTTTTGCCTGCCCATATAATGTAGGATAGCATAGGATGTTGTAACAGTAAAATTGATGGAAACCCAGTCTCTTCTCTTACCCTCAGTTCTGTTTCACACCTATTCCTCTCCCTGCTGGTCATGCTGACTTTGAAACTTGAACTAATGATACTGTGCTTTTTTTGCTTGTCTTTTGGAAGAAAAATTAAAAGTACATACCAGGCTTTGACATTTTTAATTTCCAGGATAAACTTCTGAGCCCCTAACCTTTCCCAGCCTCTGGCCATAGACAATTTACAAGGTTTCTTTTTGCTAGGAGTCCATGTGAATAATAGTACAGTATGAAAGATTTTGTAGGTTGATCAATTGGAGAGTAGTACATGACAATTTTTCCTTAGTTCACCATAAAGATGCATACATATTTATAGTCTAAACAAAGGAACATGAAAGATTTTACTGATTTTTGTAAGGAGTGTATTGGATTAAGAGTATAGAAATTGGGCAGAAAATAAACCCTTTTGCTTTCTAGCTAGTCTTCAGAGATCAAAGGGGCAGAGTGCAGCTAGGCTTAATTTCTGATTATAACCAATTCAGTGCTGTAAGTCTGCATTCAGTGAGATCTCAGATGCACCGGTACTATGGGTATCATTCTCAATTCCAGATTCATCAGTTGTGGGGTTTACCAGGTCAACAGTATAAATCTGGTTAAGGTCAATAAGAACTTTCATGAACACAGATTCACAAATAGTATGGTTTGTCAATTTGACACAGTAAGTCTGGCTGGGTTTAATAAAAGAACTCAAAAAGATTTCCTAGAGAAGATAGGAAGAGACAAGATAACCTGGAAGGGAAGTAGGGCTTCTTGTCTGCACCAGTCATTCTGGACGTCCATGAGGAAAGAAAACATAGTTCTCAAAAATTCTAAATAGATACCAAATTCTTTGGCAGCATGTACAGAGAGGGAATGCCCAGTACTTCAATTGTGCTCTCTCTGAGACATCTACAGAGTCAGACAGATAAAGCTATGGAAAGTGATTGGTTTCCCTCCAAGTTTTTGATGCACCAGAACTCATCTTCTTCAGACATGTCTATAATTTTGAAAAAGGGAGGGAAATGGTCTTGCTCAAATGGAATCCACTAGGCTTGTTCTTGCAGAAGTAGAAGTGAAGGATTGTTGTTTATCCAATGTTGTTCAAAAACATGAATGATTCTCGTAACTCAAATAATGATAAGTCTGTGTAGTAGCAGTAGTACAGAGGACCACTAATCCAGAACTATGCAGTAGGAGGCAGGAAACTTCTAGGATTTGTTTCATACTTTTTTTTTCATATAATTTATTTAGAATTTCTTATCATTTTACATACAGATACACTTTCAGTACGCTATTAGAAGGACAACTATTGATTATAGCATAGTTCAAAGATACTGTGTGCTAGATCATGCCCTAAACTGTATGGACAGGGAAATATAGGAAGTAATAAAATAAATTAGTAATTATCATTATTATACTATATAATATAGTATAATATAATATATATATATAAATATATTAGTAGTAGTAGAACTAGTAAATATTACCACAGCCTCACTTCCATAACTGTCCTTTTGATGAATCATTATTTATAGTAGCTGAACAGATAACAAAGCTGATTTTTAATCCTTCCCATGGAACTTTCTTTAAGTTGTACATTATTAGAAAGTTAATCTAACAATGTATGCTTATAACTACAGTGACTCTGTTACAAATCCTACTTTTTTAGGGTTTAATATCTCTACTTTAAATAATGCTAATATAGAACTTATTTTTTAGCCCAGATGCACATTTCTTTTACAAAAAAATGTTTATATAGGATTTACTTTTAATATAAAGAGCAGTAAGAAAATTAAATTGTCAAAGATTTCCCTTTTCTTTGACAAAAAAGATATTCACAAGTATGTCTTTGATGACAATTAAACAATTCAATGTCTGAATTGGAAAAGTGTCTTTCGTCTTTGGGAAAATGAACTCCCTATAGTATTCTGGTTGGAGATCCAATTGCAAAATATTGCATCACCCAGCTCGTTCTAAAACCACACAAATACAGACATCCTTTTTGGGACATTTGTAGTATTTTAGATATGTAGTCTTAAGGCAGCTGGGTTTTTATTTTATTTTTTTTTTAAATTTCCACAATTTTATGCTTTTTTTTTTTTTTTTTTTTTTTTTAATTCTCTGAGGGGAAAGAAAGCCCTAAGTCATAATGACCTAATGTTAATTATTGTATTTACAATTTCAGGGTATACAGTATTTTTAAAACTGCAATTTTATGTGTGACATTATTAAGGAAAGTGTGTTCATATCCACATTTTCTTTGTGCTATTTTATTCTCTTTTTCCTTTATCTAACTAATTTTTTTACTTTAGGAAAGACTGTGGTGATAAACCAGATGTTGCCATATACTGCTGATAGGAATAAGACTGATCACAGAAGAAATTGTGCATGCTAGGAGTTTGGTCATGTCTCAGATGTATGAACATGCATAACTGAAAGGAGACTCCTGCAGTAGAGCCTTCCCTATGACTTCCCTGGGATTTTAGGTTGAGGTGTAAAGAAGCAAGCAGGTGTGGGAAGGACTTTATCATCACTAATGTGCCAGCTAGCACATCTGAACAAGCATAGTGATATTTATAACCTGCTATTCATAAGGGCCACAAGCTTTTTCCTTGCCTTTTGCTAACTAAAACATTATGATGTTTGCATTTTTCATGTGCTTCTTATCATTATATGTCATTCTTTACTGATAATGGAGTTGGAATACCAAACTCTGTCCTAAAGGAAAAACAGCATCTAGTTGAACAGAAAAAAAATATAAAAATTATAGAAATATACCTGCACAAGAATTAAGAAGAATTAAAATAATCTCAGCAGAAATAATATTAAAATTTCTTAAATTCTGTGTAGTTTGCTTTCTACAGAGGTGTAGTTAAATACTTAAATAACATCTTCTTGCTGTTATTTAAGTAATATAACAAAAATCTTTCCTATCCTAATTTAACCACAGTTATCAATCAGCAAAGAAATTACTAGAGTAGGCTACCATCACAGATGTATAGCAGGATGTTAACTCTTTGTTTATGATGATCAAAACCCAGGCACTACTTGGATCACTAGTTGCTAGAAAAAGTGTTTGCTTAGGTGTTGTTAGCTTCCTTTGTCTCACAGAATTGCCATAAAAAAGTTAAAATCTTTCATTTGAAAAATATTTCTTCAAAATACACTAATAAAGTAGACAGTGTATGGTGTGAGGTGAAGTCCTTTATTGAGTGTGTCTGATAACAAAGTCAAAATTGTTTTCTATATATCAGGAAGTTAAAGTAAACAAGTCAATGTAATTAGTAAAAGATGTTATTAATAATTTTTTTAAAAAAACTATACTAATTGGTTAATCATGTCATGAGATAAAGATGAATACTGCAAAATAAGGGAAACAGTTGCTAGAATATAAAATGTGACCTCAATTGTCAGATAGGCAATTGTGAATAAATTTTTTATTTTATGAAAGTGGTCCCATCTTAAAAACTGCATTTCCATTTTGATATCTGAGGTAGTAATACCATTTCCTTCAGTAGTGAGCATAATTATGCTATATTGCATAATACATTATATGAGTAAAACTCATTTTTTTTTCCTTCTAAATAATACACTATTAAAATAATTTTCTGTATATCATTTGGCCATCCTTTTTTTGCATAGAACTGGGAAGTTCACCTTAAACCTGAAAGGGTACTGAAAAGACATTCCCACAGTCCACTGTTGGAGCTGAGGGTGTTCTTGGTCCATATGCTGTATTAGCATAGATCCATAGGTCCAAATTACATGCTACTTAGACTTTTTCCCCATTATTTCCCTGATTCCCCTGCTTTTTTTCACTACCTCAACTGCAGGATGACACAAGATCTGCAATGGTGAATCTATGCTTCTTGGGAATTCCTTTGCTTCTATCATGGGAGTTCTGCCAGGTTGATTAAATCATCTGTAACTCAGTAGAAGAGTACAAAAATTGCCAATAATGGGCATGAACCTGCAGCTATATTTGCTAGATATTTTCAATTCAATCATTTCCCTTGATATAAATAGAACATCTGCTAATAGTACCTGTCACTCCTTTATAGCTTTCTGCATAACAAGAAAGATCCACAGGAATAATAGGTGCCCTTTTGCATATTCATATGATAACCCTAAATGTTAGGCACATACTCAAAGAAAATCACACCAAAAGGAATGAAGCTTCTAAGTATGAGATAGATTCTGGTTAGATAAGGAGAGTTGCATTACAAGAGGGAGAGATCATAGATGGAGTACTTCATAAAAAGTGTTGCATTGAGATGTACTAAATGCAATATGTCCTTTTTTATTCTGTATTTCCATTCTTTATTTACTTATACCTAAAACCAAATCATTACTTTATGTCAACAAGTCAAAATTACAAGCATCTCTGAGGGAATTAGCAATCATGCATTTGCTGTTCTGCTGGCATAAGTTTCATGCAACAAATTGCAGTTTGGTCCTGGTCCTGCTCATTACTCAGTCTCTTTCATGGACTTAGTGTAAAAGTCTGTGTAGCTCCTGTTAGCCGTAATTTCATCAAACTACAAATACGTTTAAAAATGAGGATTTTTTTTTATCTTTAACTACACTGATTAGAAGAGAGAGAAGGAACTTATTTAATAAATTTTGATCTTCAACATATAAAAACAAAATGCTGTTAAGCAAGAAATTGAAGTGTATCACTGAAAAAAATGAAAAATAAAATATAAAAAGTGTTCATATTAGACTGACTCTGCTCCTGCCATGATGTCTTATTCTGTAATCCAATTAGACTGCTTTGTTCATTTCAGACTGCTTTTGAAAATTCTACAAAATTTTCAGTAGAACTGAAAATTTTTTGCAATATGTATTGTATTTGTGGCTCAGTTACTGTATGAGTGGAAATTTGTATTTGTGCAAGTGACTTGAAGAACTGAATGATCCAGTGTAAACCTGGTGGCCTGCGCATGATTTATAGTTCTTTAAATATAATTCTAATTTTAACAGATGCTTTGTTTTAAGTGGAACTGGTGTCTGTGATTTTATAATTAGAACTTGTTTAATTCTTGTGCATTGGACACTGCCTGCCAGGATTTAGTGCTAACTGGATGTATTGTGCATCCAATGTTTTTCAGCATGGGGTGAATTCAATTTATGAAGTCCTATTCTCAGAATGAATAATACCATCCCTTTGTTTTTAAATATGTCAATTTCTCTTAAGCTATCAATCTTTAATATTTAATCAGCAAAGATTAAGACATTTCATTTGGCCTTAACTGTGTGCCACAATAAGAGAGGAGACAAGAAAGCTAATAAAATAAATTGTTTAAGTTATCCAGAAGATAATGCTTCTGAGTTTAAAATATGTAACTCTATTTTTCAAAGATGTTGATTTAGCCTGTGGCTCTCTGAAAGACACAATTTGCAAGGGAAAGCTAATAAACTGCTTTAGTGGCTTGTAGAATTGGTGATTTTCTCTCAATTGTTTCCCTCAGTCACTGTTTTGTTTATTACAGGATTCTGTTTCGAAGACAATAGTGTATAAGGGTTACATCTGGTGTGTTCAAAAACTAGTGGCACAAAATGCTGAGGTGGCCTGGGGTGAACTGCACTCTGAGAGCAGGCTTGGGATAACAAATTGCCTTTGCATGAGGGCCCTGGCATGTAGAATCACTTACAGAGGTGTGTTGTCAAGGCAGAAGGGGTGAAACAAGGGTGGTCACAGGGACTGGAAATTTTTATTCCCCCTCCTTGTTTCTTCGACTTTCATTTTTCTTTTTTTTTTTAAGTCATTTAGTGACCTGAGGTGAAATGGACAGGAATTGACAGCACACATGCTGCTGCTGGCAGCAGAGTCTCTGCAGTTGCTCCTTGGACATGAAAAG
The DNA here is from genome assembly GCF_030490865.1 of Poecile atricapillus. Taxonomy (NCBI): domain Eukaryota; kingdom Metazoa; phylum Chordata; class Aves; order Passeriformes; family Paridae; genus Poecile; species Poecile atricapillus. The sequence continues at coordinate 29,083,423 of NC_081251.1, forward strand.
AGGGGAAAAAAGATGAAAGAAAGCCAGTTGCTCTCTAAATATAACACATGTAAAGATAATATGTTTGTTTTAGTTGAAACCAGACCCTTTTTCCTGTAGAAAATATTTCCCCCTCCCCACTGCAGTTCAGAAAACAGGAGAGATGATTTTTTGTCTCTCCCTCTCCTTCTCCTTGCTTGCACAAAGAAAACGTGGGTTGATACCATTTTTATTGTTCTGCTGGGGTGGGTTTCAGACCTCGCATTAGCATATTGAATGTCTAATTGAATTCGGGGGCTGTGTTAATCATCATGTTTTGTTTAGGGGTGGTTGGTGAAAGGTGCCACCAAACGACTGCTGTGGCTTGGGGTTATCTTGGTGCTGCCACCCCAAGAAAAAGAATCGAGAAGGGGGAGGGAGCCAGGGAAAGGCGAGTTGACTGAGTGATGTCTGGAGGGCGAACTCGTGTGTCTCTTTGGTGATGTGTGCTGCTGTACTGAAATCCACCCCTCTCCTGGAGCTAAGGCAAGAGTTGGAGGCATCTGATGCTGCCGTTTCCAGGGTGAAATTTCTAAGGCTGCTAGCTAAAAACAACAACCAAAAAAATCCCAGATCCTTAGCAAAAATAGCAGTCAGAACAGAAGATCCGGCATCTCCCGGTCCAACTGGCATAACCCAGACAGACGTTTGAGAACCACATGCTTTTAACCTAGCCACACACACGAGAGGGGGGGTGGGGGGTGGGGAGTGGAGAAAGAAAGGGACCAAAAAAGACACCGCAACTACGGAACATCACATTTCCCACAAAAGGCCAGAAACAGAGCCGGTAGGAAAAAGGGAAAAAAAAAAAAAAAAAAAAAAAAAAAAAAAAAAAAAAAAAAAGGAGAGAGAGAGAGAGAGAGAGAGAGAGAGAAACAAAGCCTCCCCCTCTTCCCCCGATGAGTTTTTCGCAGTGCTCTGGTGAGGCTCGGAGGTGGCTGGCAGCGCAGGGGGCGGCTGCTGCCGCGGCTGGCGGGGCTCCGCGCAGCAGCGGCCGGACGCTCAGCACCGCCGCCCGGACAGCTCCGCGCCCGCCCTGCCCCACAACAAGTCCCCGCCGCTGGCCGGGAACTCCGCGGCGCGCTCCTCGCCGTCCCGCTGCATTGTCTCCTCACGGAACCGGCCGTCAGGCGTAATTACCCCCGTTTCCCCCACCCCCTCCTCTCTCTCTCCTTTGCAGGAACGACTCTTTGGGAACCTGGTCCACCCAGGGATGTAAAACTGTGCTTACCGATGCATCCCATACGAAATGCTTATGTGATCGTCTCTCTACCTTCGCCATTTTGGCTCAGCAACCTAGAGAAATAGTAAGTAACAAAGAGGGGGGGGAAAATCCGCTTTTAATTAGAAAGGGAATGCGGGGGGGACTGCGGGGGGAGGGGGGAGCTGGTCCAGCTTTCCTCTCAGGTATATTGCAGACGCTGCATTGAGGAATTGTTTAATATTGCAGGTAATCAAATCTTAGTATCCTGGTGTCACAGTGTCTCAGATAAATGAATTCCAGATTCTGTGATACAACTAAATCCTAGTGAAATTTGCATGCTCTCGAGCTCTAACATTTTTTTGGTTTTTTTTTTGAGAAAGCCTTGTAATTGTGGTGCAAATGTGTAGAAAACTTTTGTATTGAACGATTAAGGGAACGTACAGGTCTCTGTTATTGCTCTCTGTAGGAAAACCCTAGATACTGTAGTTAAACAGATTGCAGATCTGCATTGGACATTTTCAGCACAGATTTTCTATGTAGTCTGTTGATATGATGTAAGAAAAATAATCAAGTTTTTATGAGAAAGAGAGGACATTAAGTGTATGAGCAGACACTCCCAATATAGTGGAATGTAAAAATAGCTGAAAAGCAAATATTTGTGAAGTTGTCCTGCAAAAGCATTATATCATTTTCCTGGTTTTGGAAACATACAGAATCTTTTTAATAGAAAAGTAAATCCATTTGGGAAAAAAGTGGTTGAAATAAAATAATACTTCCTGCCTGAGACCTGGCCTAAAAGTACATCTGTGCTGTATTCTATTTGGGTGACAAAAGATATCTTGATAAATTTAATTTACAATACATCCCTGAAGATTAAAAAGCATTTAGGTAAGTCAGGCATGATATCCTTTAAAACTTTTAGATCTAAATTTTTTTCCATATTTATTAGAAAAACCCATGTCTATTTCAGAACATGAGCACATATATATACAGAGGAAAAAAGCTGACCTGATATCTGAGGATAATAGTTTCCCTTATAGCAGGGAAAGCTAGTTTGTTTTCAAGGTCATTCATTTCTTTTCATTTTTTATTAATACGCAGAGTAAAAATGAAATAATTCTGAATTTGTAGCTTTTTTTATGAAGGCTTATGATACTGTTGCCATAGATATCCTCCCATTCCTTCTAGGCAGTCATAGGCCTAAGGAAATTAAGCATGTGAGAGTAGTGGATTGAAGTCAAAGTTATTAAAAGTCAGAAAGTTTGGTCATTCTGCAACAAGCATGAATCAAATTATAGAACAAATTATTGGATGATCTTCAATACATTAGAGTGAAACCAGGCTGTTTGTTTAATGCACAATTCTAAATATTGCTACTTCTGAAGAGAAGTATACCTTTTAACTGATGTTAACTGGAGAGTCATTTAAACTTGTGCAAACATCATACTTTCCTGTTACACGGTAGTATTACTAGTTTATTTTTCAAAGTATCAAAGTATTATAAGGCATTTTAAAGCTTAGAGGACTCTGAGGAATGTATTAAGCAGATTTCAGAGTTATGTAGGGATCAGTTTTGGAATTGATTTCTTCTTCATAACTAATGTTACTGAAACTATCTGAGATTGCTTTTCTGCTTTTAATTTTGCTCTTTTTGCTTTTATTTCCATTTGGCTTGTTGGCTTAATTGCTGGAGGATGTTTTTTCTTCATGATTGCCTGTTGTAACTTACAGATCATGGAATCATCTGGTACACCCTCAGTGACCTTAATAGTAGGCAGTGGTCTTTCCTGCTTGGCCTTGATCACTCTAGCAGTTGTCTATGCAGCATTATGGAGGTATGTAACAGGTTGAGAAAGCTAAATGTATATACATTGTTATATTTATTTTAATTGCAGTTTAAAGAGAGTATTACAGCCCATATTTGTTGTTTGAAAAGTGAGGGAAAAAAAAAAAGAGGAAAATGTAGAGGATGCTTTGATGCATTTGTTGATGTGATTGATCAGTTTTATCGTTTTGGCCTGCTGATGATGGTATAGCCCACTCTTCTCTTTCTCCACTTCAGTGAGAGTGGTATTGCTCTTTTGGTGGGGTGTTCATAGTGCTAAATGCAGGATTTTTATATATGATATATGTCATGTGAGGCTTCTGGCCTATACTTTTAGATGCTTTTCTCCAATTTACATTTTTAAACAAAAGTTGTAAATAAAATAATGTCGAAGTGGCACATTTAAGGAGGTTCAGTCAACTGATTTTGAGTTTCTTCACATCAGTTTTAAGTTTGAATAAAGACCACAAAATCAAATAGTCTTAATAGTGTGATGGATTTTCTTTCTGTCCTGAGTTTTCAACATTAAAATATTATAGTTATTTAAAAGTGCAATAAATACTTACAGAGTAAATTAATCTGAGAATCAATGAGAAATAGCATAATGTCTTAGTGCAGAAGAAACAGAAAAGTAAGATGAAAATTCATGCAAAGTAATTAACATTTTTAAAAAGTGAACATGGATTCTTATTTAACTTTTTTCAGTAATTAAAAATAATAAATATAATTTAATAATACAAAAATAATTAAAATATGTTCTTATGAAAGTAATAAGAAACAAGGTAATGAAACAATAAATTCTAGGGTAATATAAAATCAACCAATAAAGTTTTGCTTTCAGAAGCAGCTTGATAATTTTACACTCATTTCTTCATCACTCTTATGTACCACAGAGACTCGGGATTAGAAATATATATAATTATTAAGAATACCTGGTTACATAAGTTATGATAAAAGACTATAAAAATTATCAGTTCTTGTCTGTCAAAACTAAGAATGAGAGTATTTCAGGATATAATTCCCATCTGAAGAATTATAGTGTTATTTTTACACTCCCTGATATATTTAGAACTTGGATAGAAATACTGCCATGCTCAGTGGAACTGGTCTACTCCATTATTTAAATTAGATACAAGGAAAAAATTTTTTACTGTGAGCGTGGTGAGGCACTGTAACAGGTTGTCTGTAGAAGTTGTGGATGCCCCATTCCTGGATTCCACAGGCAGTTTTGATGGGGTTTTGAGCAACCTGGTCCAGTGGAATGTGTCCCTCCCCATGGCAGGGGGTTGTAAGTAGATGATTTTAAGTTGTCTTCCAACCCAAGTGATTTGATGATTCTGTGATTCTGTGAACTTCTAAATGGAGATGAAATGTTATATATTATGACTTAAGTCAGTGCTGTGAGCTCCTGTTGCACTGTATTTACTCAACCACTAAGGTCCCTTGTAATCCGCGGGCACTCAGCATTGAAAATTGGCCCAGGTGAATCAATAGTTAACAAGTTAGAAGGTAGCAGTATACTCTGTGTGAACAAAGGCATTGTATTTGTTTGCAAATATATAGAATTAGCTTTAAGAGTGTTGCTATAGTTTAAGGAAGAATGTGGATTGTGGTATTAGGGTTTTCTAACTAAAGAAATGTAATGCTGTATCTCTTGATATGCAAGCAAAAAGGACTATCTATAATTAATTTCATGTCCAAAGCTCAGAATTTCTTGTGGGTTCAACAGCCTTTTTTATTGCTTCTTTGGAGTCAGCTATGGGTGTACATCTCAGGAGGAGAAAACAATATTAATTGAACTCCAGTGAGAAGCATATAGTATATGTCCTAGAATATGTAAAGATATGGCATGGTTTTCAGAGGAACTGAGCACCCTTAACTTTCATTTATTTTAGTAGTCAACATTTACTGTTAACAGCTCTAAAAGTCAGGTTAGAAAGGTACTTTACTTGTAACCATAATAATTCACTTTGTGTCCTTTAGCATATAAAAGCTGTATACAGAAAAATGAGACCACTTGCATCTTAGAGCAAATATGTGATAAGACATTTTTGACTTTTTCATCTTAAACATATTTGTAAAATGAGTATGATAAGTGTTCAAGGGTGACTGTGATGTTCGTGCTATAATTTAATCTTTCTGTACACATTTGGGTATTTTTTTGCATTCAGTCTTATGAACATGTTACAGTACTATTGGAACATCAAGATTAATGTTATCCTTATCCCAATAATGTGTTTCAAAATTCAATGCCATAGTGAATATCATCCACCAACCTGGGTTTATTTATGCATTGTGAATCAAATCTTCTGTTTATGTAAATCACCATATTTTTGCTGAAGATAGTAATTATGAGTGGTCTATGCCAGCTGTGGATATTCCCAGGGACAAGCAGAGAGCATGAGAAGTTCCTGACATGAATGCATGTAAGCCCATTATTATCAGTATGGTATTAGAACCGTGTCGCCAGTGGTTTTCAAAAGAATCATTGATAGATTATTTTTAAAATACATCAAGATACTAAGAGGAAATTGTGGAATATCTATCAAAATATCATAGTTTTCATGTTTATATTGTTACAGCTCTCTAATACTCTTTCTGAGTACATGAAAGGGAACACCTTTCAGAATATCTCCAATATTTAATACAAGATAAAAGAACTAAATCTAAGCTTTGTGCAACTTACTAGTTGTTTTCCTTTTAGAAAATCTGAACCCTCTCTTTTATTTTTTGAACAGGTACATCAGATCTGAGAGGTCCATAATTCTAATCAATTTCTGCCTGTCGATTATCTCATCAAATATCCTTATCCTGGTTGGACAAACTCAGACACATAACAAGGTATGAGATGGATTGTATTAAAATTTCCTTTAAAGATTAATATCATTGTTTTATTTGTTTTTAGTTTAAAATAATTACATCCATTTAGTCCTATACTCATAGGACTTGGTGGTTTTGGTAAAATATTAAGAGACAAGGGAAAATATTTACTGTCTTGTGTAGTCTATTTTTCCCTTCCAAAAATCCCTTTTGGTATTGTTCTGTCTAGATAAGCAGTGTTCTCTGTGGTAGACTTGTATTTTATAACTAAATTTCAAAGCAAAAAAGTTCAAAGGCTCAACATCAAAAGCACAAATTCTGGTTCATTATAATAGTTGTAATAGGATTGTGCTACAGTGTTTTTGTCTTCTTATTAACACATTGGTACTCGAAAGGCAAGTAGAAATTGCTTAGAAGTTAGAGTACGAATCTGGAAAATGTGCAGAAACAGAATTGTAACAAGCCATAGAACTGTTAGATCTCTGACTGATGTAGCTGTAAGAAAGTAATAACCCTGCATACCTTACTTGGTGATATATTGCTGATTTATTAATAATCTGTTCTCTGAACATCATTGTCATTTGTGCCTCTCCTGTAGAGCAGCAGGCTTGCCAGTGTTTTGAGGGATCGCCCAGTGCCTGGTGATGCTAGGCAGCCTTCACAAGTAGAAATAAGTGGTTGCTTAAAATCAACCATAACTACAGGATTGCTTGGAATAGAAAATAGTGTGTGTTGGTTAATTGGGCAATATGAGATAGAATGCTGTGAAGTTTTGCATTAAGTAAGTGCTTGTAAAGTAGTTCTTTTTCCCACTGTGTTAAACTACTCAATGCAATGCTCATCTTAGTTTTTTCTAGTATCAAATGAAATAACATTCATCATCTGCTATAGGAACTGATGTTTCTACAACACACCTGTAGTTAATCATTACTTCTTTTCAAATAAGTGCTTAGCAGTTTAGCTGCCAGAATTCTCATAAATTCAATGCAAATCACATAGCTGTGCTTTGTAAAACATGTCCAAACCAAGCATACTCATTTCAAGCACATTTGGTAACAATATTATTGAAGTCTAGATATTGATATGCTTTTAAATTTTTGAAAGTGTGTAGAGGTAGAAATAAACAAAATATGGATTTCCAAAAGGAACCTATGTAACTCTCACAGATTTTATTCAGGGGGGGTAAAAGCAATGTGCTAACAACTTCAGAGTACCAGAGTACATAAGAGTAATGCTCCCTAGAATTTCAGCACTAACATACATAGTCATATATACAATTGTATTATGCATTTCCAGAACAGATATGGTTCAGTAGCTGCAAGTTCCTGTAGAATCAGAGTTTGAGGGCATCAGAACAACTGTGTTGGATAATACATTTCCTAGGTACACTGGTAGCCTTCTCTGATACTTGACTCAGGGAACTCTGAATTAAAACGTGCCATTAATCCAGTTCCTTTCTATTAATCTTAATCTCTTTGATCTCCCTCACTTCTGCTTCCTGAACTTCTCAAAATGGAGAGATATTACACTGACATATTTCTGACACCAACAGATCCAAAAATGCAGATATCAAAGGAAATAATTGACAGGAAAAAAAAAATCACAGGGTTTATATTTTTAATATGCACTCTGAAAAATTACTTGAAAATAACACTTCTTGCTATATTTGTCTTCTTTTTGAGTCCACATCTTGCTCTTGATACATCTACCAACCAGGAACTTCTAGCCAGGCAGCACCTCTAATGACTCAAAGGCAAAATACATTTGTTATATCTAGCAAGACTTCCCTTGTTACAAACTAAAACTGTTATTATCAAAATGTCAACTGATATATGAATATATTGTATCTCCAAGATGGCCTGTGAATGCACCATCAACAAAAATGGCCAGCTAACACCACTGTTTACTGAAAATTTATTCAATTAAAAGCAATCATATCTGGGTATGACTTCACTTTGTTTGTGAGTAGGGATGTGTGTAGGTATCAGATGTATTAGAATTCAAGTTCTATTTTTTTTTTTTTTAAATTTTCAAGATCATAGCCAGTGTTTGACTTTTAAACCATACATCTAGATTGTAATACTGGCAACTGTAGGAAAGAATATACTTTCATCTTGCTGAGGTGGAAAATTAGATATGTAAATGAAAAGTTTAGAAAGAAAATCAGGTCCTGATCTGTGATTTAAGATTAAAAATCTTAAATTCTTATCTATTCTTATTTATGTTGTTTCTGAGATTTTATTATTTACCAGAAGTGAAACCATATGAGTTTTTAGTGTTTGAAAATTTTGGGAAACACCTTGGGAATATTTTATTAAGACAATGTAATATTCAAGTCAGCAAAAATTGTTTGATGAATAAAGGCTGAAGTAGTATTTTCTGGCAAGAAGATGAGATTTTTTTTAAATGTATTGGAGAACATTGGAGAAACATCATATGCTAAGTTTGAGTTTGTTTACTCTGTTCCGTTCTCATTCTTCTGTTTATACTATTCTTATATTATTGGGGAGGCTAGTTAACATCCACGTGATGATGTTAACATTCACAGTGCTGAAGCATATCCCTTTTTTCTATGCTTTAGTTTTGCTATGAATTTAAATTGTCTGTAGCTCTATATTTGTGTATATTCCCTTTTTGAGTAGGTCCTCATAAATGTCATCAAAGATAAATTCCAGTTAAAAGTTGAACAGTATGTAAATTAAGCATACTGAAGATGTTTTTGTAGCAAACATCATATTGCTGATTTGTTTGCAGTTTGTGGTTTCCTTTATCTGTATTAAACACTTCACAAAGTACTTTTGTTAACTTCAGTGCTAATCAATCTTCAAGAAATTTCTGTGGCTCGTTTTAGTAGATGTCTGTTGACATCTATGACATAGAAAAAAATACTGAGTGTCGTAGTCTACATAAGGGCAGATGTTTTCTTTTCTTTCTGGTTTAAAAAAAATCATAAATATTCTAGAATGTTAGGTTTAGCTCTGCTCTTTGAAAGCTGAGTATATCATCAATGTTTTTGCAAAAGCTTCTTTTAATGGAAGCTAAGTATGTTTGAAAATTGAATTCTCTTTGGTTCAACTAAGTTCTGTTCTTTCAGTAAAAAAGATTACTTCCCATGGGCAGAAATGGACAAAATATTTACTGAGGACATGTAGAAGGAATTTATATTACTTCAAACTGCAAAAAAATTTCCATTTCTCTTTCTTCCTATTTAAAAGTGATTTTTTTTGTTCAATTTAAGTAACTTGAGGATACCAACAGTAGAATAGAGGTCTAGGTCATGGGTCATTTCAGCTTGTTTTAGAGTAGTTCATGAGGGAAGTCATGGAGGGGAGTAGGGTTTCTCTTGAAAGGTTTGGATTGGGATTGAGAAAAGCCTTTTGTCAACAGAAAATATTTGCCCCTTTGTTCCTTCTTAACAAAACATGTTGTGCATTTTACTGAAGGACACAGCTGAGAAATGTTCTGCTTTTTTTCATTTCCCTAAACCTTTGAAAACACAGAACTTTATTCAAAGCTGTCTTAAGGTTTCAGACTGTGTAAAAGATTTCTGTTCCATCAGATCCTGTTTTGAAATACAGATCACCAAAGGCTGAAATGACAAAAATATTATGAAATTAATTATGTATATTGTTTAAATATAGTTGGTGTTATACTGTACATGAGAAGCATATTAATTTACTTTAGTATTTCTTTCTGTCTTGTTTTCTTTTTACTATTAGTCACATAATCATGTTTAAATTTGATATGTAATTGCTACAATTTAACAACTGAATTTAGTTTTAACTCTGAAATTAAGTCTCCTGAATTAAGGAAGGGTAAAACTTTTAATTTACAACCTAATTGCTCAAATATATGGTATTTCACAAAACCTATGAGATGTCTCTAACATCTACAAAAGCATTACTTTATAGATTACACTTACTTCAAAGTAAAAATATTTTCTTTGAAGAGACTGACAGGTATTTTTAGGAAATATCTCTCAGTGATTTGTAGCTTTCACTGTAACATCACTCTTGCCATGTTATGTTTCCTAATGTTCTTCTTGCCATCAAGAAAAATGGCTGTATTTCTTTTATATGTGGACCTTTAACGTTTAAGCTATAAACTTTTACTGTGCTTCTGATCTCATTTAATGAATAGATTCTTTACCCCCCATAAGTTATTGATTAATATTATGTGGATTTTTTTTTTCATAAATTCTCTTTTTGTATACATTCAGAAAATATCCTGGTTTGTTCACAGTTTTGCCTAAGCAAAAACACACTTGCTTTTGATATAAACAAATCCTGTATATATATTTTTCCTGTGAAGTAAACATAGACAAATATAATTTGAAATAAACAGTAGAATTCCTTATACATATGAGAAAAAGTTAATTATTTTCTATATTTTCTGATACTGGCTATAATTAAGGGTTTATTTCTGAAGTTTGGGTCACTTGAGAGAAAGTTTCATGTTTTTAAATATTTTTTAAACTTATTTTAAAAATGCTCTAAGACTCAGTGGATTTTGTTAGCCATAGTCAGATTTCTGTGTGCCTACTATGGAAATAACACAGAAGATGTTAATGCAAGATTTAGTAAGCCTGGTATTCTGTGTCATTCATGTTTAATTGCAATATCCAGTTTATTATGCTTACTGTTGTATTTTGAAATTCATGTCTTAGACCATACCTTAAAGGGTATGAAAATGGCCTGTCCTGATCACCGTAACATAAACTGTTAGTAGCCTGTCATTGTAAACAAGCAAAAGCCCATAAAAATGTGTAGATAATAAGATTAGAATGTTCACTAAATAGACTGACTGGACAAAAATAACCCACTTCTAGCTTTTTTTTTTTTTTTTTTTTTTTTTAATAGAGGTGTTAGGTTGAAAGAAACAAATAGAAGTGGAAAGAAGCTGAGAATTCAAGCATCCCATTCCCATAGCACTCTGAAGTAGCTGACTGCGAAACTAGAGCTCCCTCAGGTTTTGAGAGACGGTGGGTGGTAGGATCCCATGAGAAACCTGCAAATGTTCAGGTGATACTAATGCTACCTCCAACCACGTGGCTGCTGCCCCATATCTGCCACTGACTTACAGATGCAGGCATCGTGGCAATATATCTCCTAGGAAACAGCGGGGGAGACCTCAGAGCAGATGGAATGAACAGAGAAATGCTGCTAACACAGCATTAAGGTTGTGTTAGAAAATCAATGAGGAAGTAGGGAATTCAGTATGTCAAGCACTTGCACTCCATATTTCAAGTCTTTCTGTAGAACTTCACCTCCATTTAAGAAGCTGAAGCCCCAGAAAATATATCCTTCCATTTTTGTCAGTATCCGACTTCCAAATTAACACCTGCTCTGCTGATTGTCACCATTTTTGTGCGTAACAGCTTTTTGAACAGCTGACCCAGAGTCTCTGGTATGGGTCATCCATATCAGAAACACACCAGTAAATAGGTCAGGAGTCAGAGTGCTCTGCACCATACACATCTGTCAGCTGTGCGTTTCGAAACTCAGAAACAACCAAAGGAGAAAAGACAATTTAGCTGAATAACTATTACAGGAGCAGGTCTGTTTGAGCAATGCTGTTTTACCATGCCAAATTCTGACAAAACCTGTTAACATCAGCTGAATTTACTACCTGCTTTTAGATTCTTGAGAGAACCTCTGGGAGCAGATCTTTCTACCCAGGATCACTAAACATTGTCATTCATGCTACTGTTACCTGCCTCAGAGGAGAAGGTAACGTTCTTCTCAAAAGTGGCTGTCAGACTGTTTCTCAAAATACATCAACTTTATAATTCAGTTTGCTATATCTAAATAAAACAGACATTTTGATTGTAAGCAGGTTACAGGGAAGAAATTGGTTAGATTTTAGGAGTATGTGTTCTCTGTCTCCTATCCCCAGAACCTTTTAAAAACCTCCTTGAACTATTTTAGAATCCCAAAATTGTTCAGGTTGGAAAACGTATCCATTCTCAAGGCAGGGTCAGCTGTTAGGTCAAAATGGGTTGCTTCTATAATAATAAAGTCTTGAAAACCTCCAGGCATGGAGATGGCACATCTTCCTTGGGAAGCTTGATCACCAGCTTGACTGACCTCATGGTCAAAATGTGTTTCCATGTATCTGGTATGAACCCTCTCTTGTTTCTTTATTCCCACTGTCATCCCAATAAACATCACTGTGAAGAACTTGGCTTCATCTTGTCGATGACCTTTCTATAGGCACTGACAGGTTTCTCTGAGATGCTGTTCGCTCAGACTTTCCTGAGGTAACTATCTGCTGTCCTACTCTTCCCAAAATTGTGTGTTTTTCCCTCCTTGATCTTCACAACCTGTTTAGAGTATTTTTTTCTCTTCTAGAATTCACCCCCACACCTCTAAGGAAAATAGCTCATTCTCTAACAAACACCTTTCTGAATTATTTCAGACAATCTGTTGATGACTCAAGCAGCTATTTTTGGGCTTCACACCTTTTTTGCACCTCTCTTTTGCTTATTTTTTTAATTTCAATAGAAACAGAAAGGTAGTCAATGGGAAATAGAACAATCTACAAACAGTTAAATGTACATGTCTTTCACTTACACGATCTTACTTTTAAGAAAGAGGAAACAATAAACAATTCTAAGCAATACTAAAAATTATTTTAAAATTGAGTTACCATGGCAATGAACATTACAAGACTAAAGGGTTTAAGTAAGAATGATAACAGCAACATCAAAAGCAAATTACTTGGCTATTTTCATTCTAATATGAAAGTTGAATTTCCAATGGATTTTCTAAGAATCTAGGCATAGAAGCCCTTTGTCACATAAACCTAAACAGATACAGAAACACATTAAGATTTTTTTTTAAAATAGATATCTGCTAAAATAATACATCAAAAATCACAGCTCTGAGGTAAATGCAATGGAAATCTGCCCTACAACAATAATTATTACATCATTGCTCTTCCTGTATAACACAATGAAATAGAAAACAAAATCACTTTTAAAGGACTGTCATTTAACAAATGACAAAATTTAACTATTATTTACACAAATAATAGTGTAAATTTGCAAAAGATTGTCTACCTATTGTACTGATTTTTACTCATACATTGCTACAAGTCCCTGTTGGGTCTGCATATTTTTAGGAACATATGGTATGCTTTAACCTTGACATGCACTATGAAGTTCATTTGTACAGTTTTGAATTTTTTTCCTTTTATTCTCCTAGGTCACAGTTTTTAGGCCCTATATAATTGTGCCAATGAGAGCAATTTTATCAGAAAATGACTATTGGATTGATCTGACTCTCTAACTAGTCTGATCAGAGTTTCCTTCTCATTACCACTTTCTATCTTTTCTTCGAGGTGATGTTAAATGAAATTTCCTGGGAAGTGAGACAAGCAGTATGCAAATCTCTGTTCTAGACTGAGGCTAACAATAAGACAGAAAGACAAGGATGATCACACAAATTCTGACCTTTACTGCTTTTTCTTTCTGAGAAAGAAGTGGTGGTCATTATGTGCCCAAGTCAATGAAGTCAGCATTCAGCAAGGGTGATCTGAGATTATTTATGACATGAGAAAGACCAATGCTAGTAGACTCTCTGGATCACAGCAGGGTTTTGTCATGAGAGGGACTCCTAGGTATGACCAAGGATCCAAAATTATATACCTAGACATCTTCTTGGTGCTAATGTAAAAGGCAGGTAATGCTTCTAATTTTAGACTGCTGCTGAAACATGACCTTTTTATACTTGTTTTCATGAACATACATGCTTATTTTGTTGAATCTCAATGAGTCATAGCACAGACATTAAGCCTGGTACTGACAAATTTGACAGTAAATGTGCTCTGGTATTTTTCTCTTCTAATGTTCTAATGGTTTTGTCAAAATTCATATCAAATTGACATTGTGGATGAATAAGTAGGTATTTTGTGGAATTTAACAGAAAATTATACTCAGAATAATTGTTGAGAGGAAACTGTAAAGGTAAATCTACAAATTGTGCATTTGGCTATAATCATGGACATTTTTAATGAATGTAATTGTGAGATTTCCAGAACCCTGCAGGGAGGTGTACATGTTTGTAATAAAAAGGCCTCAAGCTGTTAAAACTGATAGAATTCCTGTTATGTCAAGAAAGTTCAGTATGCACTAGACTTCTGGGTTTAAAAACAGGATGGAAAACATGTTAGTATCTCTTTCTCCTGAAGAAAATTGAAATATATCTGGCACAAGTAGTCCAGCAGTTGGAAGGAAGTATGAATAAGGTTGGCACAAAATGTTGTTCTATTAGTAAGTGATTACATATCTGTCTCTAATTAGTAGCATGGCATATAATTTGTGCTCTGTGCTTTCCATTTCATGAAAAATTGGTTTTGCAACCTATCACATATTTGCTAAATAATTTCTTTAAGCTGGAAATCTAAATGGATGCGTTTTTATTTAAATACCACTTAAAGTTAGGTGAAAGATTAGAAAGAGAATGGCTTCCTTAACAAGCTTAGCTGAGCCATACAGGACAACAAAACCTCATGTGTCAGAATGTACAGCTATTTAAATTTGGGGTTTAAAAGGATGGGATTAATTTTAAAGCTGTTGTTATTTGCATTTAGATTTCTTATATTTAAGCGAGGTTTTAAGTCTCTGTCTTTTACTGTATATCCTCTTAAGTCAATCAGAATTCATGCTTGATTGTTAGCAATTTATTTCTATAAAACCTTAATTTTGACACTGCTTATCTTTTAAAGTAAATACAGAATAGTAATAACATTTTACTGAACTGAATGATCCAACAAGGCATTGCAGTTGTACTGCAGTGGAAGAGAAATGGTTTTGCTAGGAGTAATTGCTAGACCTTGGTATCAAGACAGCATTAATGATGGACAAAAACTTTTCTTAGACTCAATTTGTCTCTTGTAGTGATTCAGAAACTGCAGCTGATAAAATCACTCCAGAAACAAATATGTAAGACTTAAACCTGATCAAGTGTCTGCTTCCATTCATTTCTAAAGGATTCTTCCTGTTAGAAAGAAGGTTCAGCAGTAGCACCTAACACTAGTAAAAACATATTCTAGACAGATTTTTGAATGCTAATGAGAAGACTCAATTGTAGTCCATGAAAACCTAAAGAATGCATCTGTCCTTGTTAAATATTAGGCATTAAACAATCAAACACATGTTTTTAACTGTAGGAAATTTTCTGCTCACTGCAAATAGAAAGTGTTCAAAACTTTGAGTTGTGGCATTAATCCCAGTGCACACGTTTTTCCAGTAGCAAATACAAAGCCTGAAATGAATCAGAACTAAGCCAAATTGTGTTGCCATGCAGTTGCCATGGCTAGGAGCATGCACACAAGTTACTGATACAGCTCATATGACACTCGTTATGCCATGATGACTTCATTATGTGTTGGAGCCTCTGGAGATCTCAGTTCATTGAAGTTTCAATATTTCAGTGGGTAGGTATGATGAGCAAAGCAGAGCCAAAGAAACAAATCAGGCTGTTTTCTCTTGTCAAAGGAGCACTTTACAGAATTGCCATTCAAAATATATCTATGTTACACTCAGTGCAATTGGACCTTGGTATCTGTCAGTGACACTCTCCTAGTATTAAATAATAATAACTCAGATGGGCTTTTCTAATCTCAGCTCATGGTCCTTCACTTCTCTATGTTTAAACCTGTCATCCTGTGTCATCCAGAATATCTAGTTTAGGTCACTTGGATTTAGTTGTGTCCCTTAGAAACTGATGAGCAGAAATCTGCTAGTGTGCTATGACAGCTTAAACTTCTGGAAGGAATTTGTCTAAATGGTATTTAAAACTAGGGAATAAGGAATGATGATTATGAATGCACATAACAAGTGGCCCTTGAGTGCAGTTCCTACCTTCCTTCTTCTCCAAACTTCTTGTTAGTCTCATATGTCATCATACTGCCCTGTGGTGGTCTAGTTTTCTCACCATGGTCTTTAGAGGCTTTTGTTTTAGGTAGCTTCTAAAATATGAGAATAGATCTAAAATAAAACATTACCCAGACTGCTCTAAACCTGTAAGTACCAGCTGGTTTAGAGATGGTGCTTCATGTTCAGAGGATGGCACTGATTTTAGTTGTTGGCTCTGTTGCAGGCAGAGTTATCTGATCTGTGCAGGTCGCAGAGTATCAGTAAGGGAATTCCCTGCAGAGGAGCAGAGACAATACAAATAAACTTTCCAGAGGTCATTTGGCTATATTGTGTCATCCAGAGTGTGATGGACATGGATACACTCTTCAAGATTTTGTAGGAGACATCCCTGCTAAGAATATAATTTAAAATGTAACATTTTATACTTGCTAATTTTAGTTGCCAAGATGGATCTGAGAGATATATAGCATTAATTATTAATTATTGTTGTTGTTGATAAAAATAAACCTATCATTAGGGCTCTGGGAGTATTTCCAACATCAACAAACTTTCCATTTGATTTATTAATGGATATAAATATTTTTCTTTTATTTTTCCCTCCGGTCAGAACCCCAACTTATTTCATACTTGCCCTTCCCATAGGAAAAAGCTTGGGTAAATGTATCAGCCTTGCACTCTCTTCTCAATGGCAGCATATTGAGATCTGCCAGCTCTCCTGTAGAAACAGAGTGAGGACCCGTTTAGCTACATTAAGACTCTTTTCTCTCCATTAATGAGGATTTTGATCATGGAAATGTTGATTGGTACTCAGAAACAGTGGATGCTATGAAGAAGGCTGGATGTGAAACTCTGACAGATAAAATGGAGCAAAAGGGATGCTCTGTTTCCACCCAGCAGTGAAGGTAGGGTCGCCTACAGGGAAAAGCTGTACTAGAAGCAGTAGTGCTGTGAAGGGGACAAACTTTGCTCTTATTGATTACAGTCACACATGAGTGGAACCAAAGAATTAATTTATTTTTTTTGCATTAGCAGAGGCTTCCGACCGGTCTGGAAGTGTCACCCACTGAGCGCTCCACATGTAGAGCAGATTAGCGTGGTTAAATATTTAGGCCTCAAAAGCTGATATACCAGCGAGACACAAAACAGAGAAGAAGGGTCGCAACTTCTACTCTATAAACTTATGCGTGCAAATAACAGTATTGTGGTAAAAGCCAACATTTTGGAATTCAGCGGCTTCTATATAGGCCTTTTCCACCTGTAAATAAGGAAGACAGCTTATAGGATAGCATCTTTACGTTCTGATCATGTAGGATTTTTCAGCATTTCAATTTCACTATTGAACAATTTTGTGATGATGGTAAAGCACAGGAACTCATAAGAAAGAGAGGTAGCATCCAACTACAGTACTCAAATCTCTAGTGGCTGTGGCCATCTGGACATTTCTTACAGAGGAGCCCACCACATTCATGGACTATTATAGGGTTTATCTGTTGCTCCAGCCTGGAATCTGACAGAAAAAACCTCTTTAGGAATTTACAAGTTAAAAGTTAGGAATGACAAGTTACAAGGCCACATGTGTGGTCACAATGAGTTGAGTATATTTCTTACTTACCCTAAAATACTCCATGCTCTTAGATGTTCTCTGATTTTTGTGCATTCCACATGGATAGCTCTGTGCCAGATAAAAATTCATCTCCTCCCACTGAGACACTATTTTTTTTCTGCAGATAGTCTGTTAGTACATATTGTTTTAGATGAGAACTGTTTGCATCCCATATACATTAAATTTTTAATACAAGACTCAGTGAGACATAAAGCCAGGGGTTAATCATGTGGTTAGCCATGCAGTTAATGACTTAAAATAACTGAATGGATTTTATTTCCTTTAAAAGGCTAGTAATGCATTCTTTAATAAGTTATAATTTGTATATAATAAAATGCCTGGGCTCAGTCAATGATAATTTTGCTACTTAGGAACAATTTGAAGCCACACACACTCAAAACAATACAGAAGCATATGATTTCCATCTGAAACTGTATGGTAAACATCTATGTTTCTTTGAGCTTTATGGGACATGTTGCATTTTGCATAATATTTTGATGGTTATTTACCTTTCAAAACAACAAAATCTATATTGGAACAGAGCTCCAAGCATTTCAGAAAAAGAATGTTTATATATGCTAATGACTTCTAATTAGAAAGAAAAATACTAGAAACTAAGATAATGTGTTGCTAGCAATACAGTTACTGTGTTTTTAATTGCATGCAGTCCCTTCCAGGCCATAGAGAGTTTGAGTGAAGAGCCAACCAACATGCTCAGTAGACAACACAGCCAACCATTCCTCTCCTCTTGAACACCAAGGAAAAATCCTTCTTGTGAAAACAGAGCTGTGGTACTTCTGACTCCACAGAGAAGGGAGTCACAGTAAAATTATTTTATTTCCTAGTTCATTAGTTTCCTAGTTACTTTCCTAGTGTGAAAAATTCAGGTAACTGATGAGCATGGTGGTGGTGCTACATCAACAGTTGGATTTGATAATCTCAGAAGTCCAAATTCTATGATATTATGATCATTGGTCAAAAGTGTATAATGTCTTTCACTGGCTGTCAGAAAGGAGAAGAGAGAATTTTTCAGCAGGACTGTCTTGGTAGAAGTCAATCACCACTTTACATTGCCCCTGCTCTGGAGCATGGTCCTAGTTTTAAAGGCTTTTTTTAAAAATTTTTAAAAACTACTCTGGAACATGGTCCTAGTTTTAATGGCTGCATTTTCCATTCTTATCAACTCCTTGCAAGGAGTGTTCATAGTGACTGGAGATTTCTCCTTCAGGCCTGCATGTGGAAAAAGTAATCTGTTCTCAAATTAAAGACTAAGAAAAATTATCATTTCATAGTCTCTGATTTCATCAGTCATCCTTTATTTTTCTTTTCTTTCCTTCAGTTCTTTTATCTTCTTTCTTCATTAATTGCTTGCCTTGTTTTTATGATTTGTGGTCTTTTGTTTTTGGTCTGGCTTTTCTCATCCCGTCTGTTGTTTCATGCCAGTTCTTTGTCATCCAACATTGTGATCAAAGCCAATATTTGGGAATTCATAGACTTCTACACAGGACTTCTCAATTTTCAAATAGAAAGACAGCTTACAGGGTATCAGCTCTACCTTCTGATCATACAGGTTTTCTTCAGTATTTGTATTTCTCTGGAGACAATTTTTCTGATGGTAGTAAGGAACTGAACTCTTAAGTATTCAAGTACAGCTACAGTATTCAAGTCTTTAGCAGCTCTGGCCAGCTGGGCATGTTTTGTTTCCATATCATTTCTTACAGAGAAGCTCATCACATTCCTGGACAGTTGGAGGCTCCAACCTAGACACTGACAGAAGCAACTTCCTTAAGGATTTACATGCTAGAAGAAGGAAAGTTCCTTCTCTGTTCTATTTTCACTCCCTTTTTCTGCCTCTTTTAATTTTCTAAATTAAGAGGCAGAGATCTTCCTGTTTGCTTTGTCCCTCTACATTTCTTGTCCACTTTTTCACTCAACTGTCTATCTGCTCAACAGATAATCTCTTTAAATTAATGGCTATCCTCTTCAGTTGTTGCATTCAAATTATAAAATTCTCTTTCTCAGCAAGGATAAGTTGAACATTTCAAGCTCAGTTATAAAAACTGAATGCAATAGCTCTGCCTCATAGATAGAAAAATGAGAAATAAAGTGTGGTTATGAGATGTGATAGCTCAGTAAGACTCTTACGATGTGTCAGTGGGACATATATTGCGTGCAAGGAGCTCTCCATTGCAGTGCTTCTCATAAGAAATGTTTTGTTCTTTCTGTTATTGAGCTATAGTTTAAAAGGCTGTGGGGAGAAAAGATTATATTACTATATATGTTTAATATAGAATTATAGTGTGCATTGATGTCATATATAGTATATTTTGCATATTGTGGAATCAATTATGGAGGCTTCCACTCAAAATTATGTAGCCCTAGCTGGGGGTTATATCCTAAGCCAGACAGCAATCTAATGCATCACTGACATTCTTGCAGCCCCATGGCACAGAATAGGACTGAGAAACTGCTTCATGCACAGGTACAAAATAACTGAATGATGTAAGAGCCTGTTCTGAAATCCCTTCAGGGAAACATACATCCTGGCATGTGACTGTCCTGTTCCTGTGTGGCTTTATGCTATTATGGGAGATCACACTATATAGCATGTTATTCTTTAGTAAGCTGACCATCACTATCTCCTTTGCTGTATTCATACCTTCAAGTACTGTTATGTTCTAAAGTAGTCCAGGCATTCTTTGTTTAATTTGTGGCCAATACTACATTTTAAAAATCAAATCTACTTTCACAAAATTGCAGGTTTTTCATTTTGGTTTTTTTTAAATCTGTTAACAGAATGAAACTTTTTAAAGAGACAGAATTTAACTCAGTAAATAAAGAAAGAGATTGTTTATTAAACACTCACTTTCCAGGCTGGTCTTTGGCCTTTTTTTATCTCTGTGTTATCAGAGATTGAGAACATTAGACTAATTCTTAGAACAAGATGTCACTTCCATGTTTCCCTGTTTAGTAAAATCTACCTTTAAAAATCAGTGTTAAACTATGGACTGGCTGAAGAATAATATCCAGTTAGAACTGGATGTTAACTTATACCTGCAGCCAGTAAAGCCTTGCAAAATGGCAGGAGAAGTGTAACAGAAGAACTACTGGAAAACCATCACAATCAGCACACATCAGTATGAATTACTAGGTAAAGTGAAAAACTGAAAATCAATCCTGAAGTCTTATTCAACTCCTTTGCATTCCTTTCAAAATGCAAACAGACCATAAAGCCTTGTTAGGCAGTTAGTTTACAATTGCTTTGTTTCAAGAGCTCAGCAAAAAGTAGCTTGAATACACCAGCAAATATATCCTTCTTCATTTTTTCTAGCTGCTTGTCAAAGAGTAATAGAATAGGTGCTGTTCTCTTAGTTTCTCTAATTCAAAATATGGGATTTATTCCCTCCCAGTTCTCATTTAAGAGCAGATTTTCCATACAGTGCTTTCTAAGCTGCACAATACCCCCAGATTATAATGGGGGTTGTGTAGCATGAAATCCTGCAGAGCTCTGAAATTTAGCTTAAAACCCTGCAGTGCTTTGGAAATGATGGCTATTTATTCAGCACTATGTTGGAGCAAGAGCGGAGAAAGGCCCAGGAGTTTCACAAATATTGCTGGGACAAGATTAAGGTGTTCCAGATAGGACCCATCCAAGGAACACCATTTTGTCTTGACTATTCCTGCCAAAATAACAGCATACCATACATTTGCTATACTTCTACAAAATGTCATAAAAACCTAATTGTGGCAGAGCCAACACAGAAGCAAAGTTTATATTTGCATTGTATTAACTTGTTTTCCTGTCATTTTCTTTGCAATGTGTATAGCAATCCCTTTTGTTTTTTAATTCTTCAGCCATCTTTTCTAATGGGACTGATTTCTATATACTGAATTACAGTGGATTTGAAATTAAAAGATCTAACCATTTGTATAAAACCATAGTAAGCAGGACATTGAATCGACAGATTGTGATAGTCAATAGCAGCTACAACTCAATCAGACCATAATTCTGAAATGAGTTCTTGTCCCACCAAAGCTCTGGGACTTGGGCAAAAATTTAATTTAAGATAGGTCTTTTGTTGCAATGATTGTGACAGGGTAGAAAAAGCTAAAGTCACCATTATAACCCAGCTGTGTGAACCAAGTCCTGGTTGATGAGCAGTAAATCAAGGTCCACAGACTTTACACCCTTATGAAAAATCTGTATGTATGTTTCTTTTGAAAGGGCAAATATTTTGTATTTCCATTATTCTTTAAAAAAAATTATTATATCTTTATTTTAAATTTTTAGAGAATATTCAGTGCATCTCTTGAAAATACACAGTTCCAGGGCAGTTTGGAATAAATTCTAAAAAACAAAAATTCCATTAAATCCTATGGAACATTTCTTTATGTATGTATATGTGTGTATATGTGTGCCTGTGTATGCTGGTATGTGCAGGATTTTCCGAATAGGAATCTATCTTTATATATTTTTATTTTTTTTTAATACACAACTTCCTTTGATTATGATGGGATCTACAAGTGTGTATGAGAGTAGAATACAATTCATTAGTGACTAGATCAAACAGGCACAGAATCCTAAAGTCAGAATGCAATATTGATGCCTTTCCAATATGAGCAAATGATGAAAACAATGAAAATGGGCCAGATACATATAACCAATTCACAAAAATATCTGAACACAGGAATATGGGGAACCTTCAATATATGCTGAATCAAAAGGTAATATGCTTTATTTTGCTTTTTCCTTTGTTTGAGGATATGTTTGAAAATTATTTAAATTACTATTTTGTTTTGAAATCAAACCAAGAAAAAAATAAAAATTGTTTAATATTGCAATATTCTAATGCATATGAATGCATAATATCATTTATATATTCCTTCAGTCTCATATGAGGTTAGTATCAACCAAATAGAAAAACACATTTAATAATACGCCTTCCTTAATTCAGAAATATTTCAGAGTTCAAAATAATGTTTAGACTTTTAATTAGGATGATAGTGGCAAATGAAGTTTTTACTCTAACAGCATACTGGATATCTATCTACATATTTGACACCTGGTTCTATACATCATGTGTTTTCCTGTATCATTTGTCTCACATTCATGGAATTTTAGTTTTTGCTAGAAGTATCAGCAATTTTTATGGCAATAAGAAACAGTGAACATGTTACAGATCCGGAGGCAAGAAACTTGAATTGATCTATTTTGCACAGTGAGGCAGTTGCTTTTCAGTGATCTGAGAATCAAATCATGTCTTATGTTAAGTAGCCATGACATTATATCCAGATGAATTTATTACTCTTTCTATTAAGTTTTTCTGTGAGCAATCACAATACTGACAAGGCTGCCATATTCACATTTTTAAGTAACTAGTGGGGTTGATTTGCCTAAAGGCTCCCAGGGGACAATGGGTGTTCCAATCCTTTCACAAAAAGAAGGGACAAGTTGGGCTCTCATAAGTGACTGTGCCACTTTATGCCTCTAGATTCCTCCATCTCAGCAGGAGAAACATTAGTATAGATTTGCAATCTAATATTGAACTGATTTAAGTTTATAACTTTTCTATTACTGCTCTTGCCATGTATAAGCACTAGTTCATGTAACAGGACTTTAGCCTGGTTTTCAGAACCTTCTCTGCCTTTAGGGTAGAAAGAATTGATTTATTTATTAATTTAACTACAGAGTTTAGGATGGTATCTAGAATTTAACTTGGGTTTTCTTAATAAGATAGTATTCATAACTTACTCTTTTCTTGAAAATACCAATACGCAAGCACACTAGTCATGAAATCTACTTATGCTGTGGCAGCTTAACTTATAGTAGCAAGAGATACCACATATGCATAGATGATGGGATTTAAAATTGTTTGTATTTTAAGTATTAAGCACATTCCACGGGGTAAATTCCCAACGATATGTGTGAAATATTCAAACTTCAGTAGTCTAGACTAAATGAAGTTAACAAAAATTCTTTGCCAACTCTAGTAGCTTCATGAATTTGCCCTTTCTGGAAGGACTGAAACACCTGAAGTTACTGCACTATATTTGGAAATTAAATCCAGACACCTTTAATTTTTTTTTTTTTTAAGAATATATTTTTTTATATCTCAAGATTTCCAAGTTACAATTTCAGACTTGCTCCAAAATGTACCCCCTCTGTGGAGTTGAACTGCTCAGCATTTTGCTTGACTCCAAACCCATGTATGATGAAGAAACCTGATATTCCCCCAAGCACCAGCTCTGAAGTTCTCCACCTGTTCTGTGTTCTGCGAGCACACCAAAACTATAGTGACAGAGCAAACCTCCCAACAAAAAATACCCAGCGCTGCATTTTTTTTTTTCTCTCTGAAAGCTATGCTCTTGATAAATGGATAAATTCATATGTTCCCACTGTCAAGTTTTGTACTACCGGTATTCATGTTAAAATATGGTTAGGAGTCTCCTTTTCTAAAACCAGTGGAAGGTAAAACTCAGGGCTAATTTATACAAAGCAGCATCTGTGGAATTCAAATGCTAACTTGAGATAATTTAAATTTTTAAAACTGTTTTTCCCTTCTGCTCCTGTGTGAAACCAAACTGCCTGTCAGTAACACCTTCTTAAACAAGGATTATAACATACCAAGCATTTATGCATGAAAGTGTTGATATTAATTATCTTTCCATAACAGGAATGTGCTGTTTGTTGATTGTAATAGGATGAAATCATATATTGAGAGAGTGTTCAGTCTTGCCTAAATACACATCAGCTACACTCCTTCAGCAGCAGTTAGGCTGGTCCTTGGTTAAAGATTTCTACAGAGCCCCACTGCTCCCAGTGACGGAGTGCTGCATCCAGGGATGATTTGGGATTGGCGCACTGCACTGCTCCCTGCCGCATGGAGGAACTAACTGCACGTACCCCGTTTTTCACGCCTCATCTGTGTGCTCATCAGTGTTACTTTCTAACACTGATTTCTATACGCATTTTTTAACAATATATGACCTTTGAAATGGTACATTTAATGTATATGTTAGATTTGTTTAGATTCTTAACCACAGTGTCAAGTTTCATTTAAATGAAAAAGAAATCAAGCTGATAAAGCTGCTGGCATTCAGATTCTTCCTACATTTTTGCCACTGCTATCTTTCTTTTGTGATGTACTTATGATATACTCTGAGATAAAGAAATATACTTGCAAAATGTGAACTTTCACAGTTTGTTTTAAGCCAGAGCTTCTGTAGATTTCCAATCACATAAATAGTTGAGAAGTATCATTATATTTGCGGAAAGATAAATCTTGGCTACAGACTATACAATTAAGCAAATGAAAGCTGTTAGCCTTATTTAGCCTTATTTTCATATATCACATAGCATGAAAGGCAGCATTTTTTCATTTTTGTATGGTCTCACACCCATTCCAGGGTTGCAGGCAAGAATATAGCAGATTTTGAGAAGTGTAATGGATTTATTACATTTAATGAGCATGCAATATATGGTTCATCAGCCTTGGCTGACATTTTGAAATTAGGCTTCCAGCAGTGAAATCTTGTCAGGGATGGGTTTTAGATTACTCAAGCTTTCAGGATTAGAGCTTTTCGTACATAATGTCAAGTACAATCGTCTGTTAAATGCTAAATGAGCATACCATTGTTAATGCAGTAGCAGCACAGAGAATAGACTCTAGAGAGTTTAACTTTTTGCTGACTCTGAACTTTATTATGAACCTTACAGTATGAGTTCTTGAATGTGTGAAGACATAGAGGAGAAAGATCTCTGTAGAGTTTTTAAAAGTGTATTTTAAACTGTTTGTGGTGTACATTACGTCAGAACAAGCTATTTAATTACCAAAACCCCAAAATATTATTTTTATTTAAATTTCTGCCAGACTGTGTGCCATATGTAAATATCCCCTTTATATAGTAGAAATACATTTCTACATAAGTGAACTCTAACTACTATACTCTTTAAAAATATGACTTCTTAATTCTTCTGCCGTGCATAGGAATTTAAATTACGACCAACCTGAAAAATAACTATATATTTTAGAGCAACAGAC
Source organism: Poecile atricapillus (assembly GCF_030490865.1). Taxonomy (NCBI): domain Eukaryota; kingdom Metazoa; phylum Chordata; class Aves; order Passeriformes; family Paridae; genus Poecile; species Poecile atricapillus. The sequence goes on from NC_081251.1 coordinate 29,108,815, forward strand.
ATATACAAATAAAATGCCATGTGCATAATATTTTCTCATGTTATGCACATAATTTGTACTGAGTTAATTCAATATCTTTTGTATCTCTCAAACAGTATTTGAGCCAGCTATGTTATCTCAGGCCCAGATTTGCAGAAAGAATGTAGGTGGTAATTCAGTAATATGGAAGTTTAGTCAGAAAAGCCATAGAAGTTAATGCCATCTGTGCCCTTACATAAGATGGCTAGACTCCACTGCTCAAAGAATGTAAATTGCTGGGAGTCCTGAAAAAATGTGTGCACAGATATCAGTGTGCTGAGTCAGCAATGTCTAAACTGGAAAATGAGAAAGCATTGAGGAGAGGTTTGCAGGTCACCACTGCAAGCTTAGCACTTCTATTTGCTCTAAAATCACGAAAAGCCCTTTCCAAGTTCAGGTCAGTCCTCCCACTTTGTGGGGGGAGCAAGACACACATGTTTATTTCTGTCCCTGGCTCTCATCTTGCCTTGTCACGACTGTGTGCAAGTCTTGAGTTCTAATTAAGCAAAACATGATTTTTCAACCTAACCAGTCATCTTTAATTTAATTGGTAACTCCACCAACCCACCACCAATAATTTATTATCTTTCTTTTTTAATTGATTAATTCCTCAGTACAGTAGAAAATAATTGACAGTTTAAGTGGTTTGCTACCATTTAATATTTCTTATTTTGAAGGTAAATATCCTCAGAATCTACCACTGGGAAACTGTTATCCTGTGACAACATTTTAATCCACTGAAATCTTTTAATTACCTTGACTCTTTGTGTTTGATCTCACCAAGTACCAACCAATGCAAATATTTTTTTTTTGGTTTTTGCACCTTTTGGTGACAACATATTTTCAGCAATATACATATTTTTCTTTTGTATGTATGTATGATCACTGTTCTTTAAAATGGAGCATTTTTAGTACTGTGAGTGCCTCATGAGGCAAGACCACAAGGCACTGAGCCAAGTAGATTATTGGAATAAGCAGGCTAAATTCCATTGACTTTGCCAGCATCGGGCCAATTTATGGTAGTGTCAGATTTGGTTTGTATCATTTCATCTGACAAAGAGCATCCCATCAGTCTGCATACTTTGGTTTTGATTTAACAATTTTAGGTTAGTAACTAACTGTGGCTGCTCTTGCTGGGTTCTTTTTTTTGTGTGGTTTGATCTTTTTCTGGAATGGTACACTCCTCTATCATCAAGCTGCAGTTGGCAAGAAGGCTATATCTAGCAGCCCATATAGGATGATTTCAATATGATATTCTCAGCCCAGTGTGGTATTATTTCAGTAGCTTAAGGCTAGTCTCAGAGCTAACAGCTGGACCAGCTGAGAATATAGGAATAAGAAAAAGGGGACATTGTTCTGCACTCCTCCCCTGCCCTTGACCCATAGTGACCAAGGGCACCAGGTGGGACCCATAGCCCTGTGTCATACACCAAATCACAGGACGCTCCAACAACAGTCATGTATAGACCAGCACCAAACTTACTACAGGGGAAAGACTCGGGTAGGTGTGTGTGTGTTTGTGTGTGTGTGCTTGTGTGTGTGTGGGTGTGTGTGTTGGTGTGTGTAGGTGTATGTGGGAGTGCAGCTCTTGCTTCTGTTCCTGAATTGTGCTCTATAGCTTATCACCACACATGAAGATCTGTCCTGGAATGTCTGAGATTTACTAACTACATGCATAATAAAGTAAAGGCTACTAAATACTCACAGAAGTCTAGTAATCAGAATTAAAATGCAGTTCTGGATTTCCACTGATGTGAAATAAGCTCACTCCACTGATTTCAAAGCAGATACACAGGCTGAGGCCAGACGGGTCTGGTTCTTAAAGCAAGATGATGTCCTGAAAAAGAGAGAAAACACACACTAGTTTTCCACCTTTTGTGAAAGAATGTGGGGAAGTGGTTATGAAGTGTGTAATTACATAAGGATGCAGAGGGCATTGTCAGGGTATTGTGTTGGCCATAAAATTAAACCACTGGTCATATTCTGAAAACATAAGAACAAGCAGAGCAATAGAAGCGTGCAGGTACAAACAGCACACAACTCATTAACACGCAGGACCATTCTTGTCATCTTCTTTGGAGTTTGAGTTTTGAACAAATGATAGTGCATTTTAAGGTAGTTATTGACTTTTTAGTGCCTCTTAGTATTGATGGAAACCTCTGAGTTGCAGCTTAGAGAAGACATTTAACCTATTTGGAGATATAATTTAAAATCTTTAAAAAATAAAAAAAATATATTAAAGGCAGTGATAATTTTAGATTGTGAACGGAAGGTCCTTAAGGTCTCAACACAGGCTTTACTGGATCAGAATTCATCCATTACTGGAAATTCATATTAGCACAAAATTAATCAGAAATGAACAATGAACTCCAGCTCATTCCATCTCCTTTTCTTTGGCTGCATTCTCAGATATCTCAGAAAAATTGCTTTTCCTCCCACCTTTGGAGAGAGCTATCAAGTTCCCTGCCAAGGTGAGCCAGCAAAGCTCGGTTACTATCTCAGATACTAACATACTGAGGAGTCACAGCAGAATGAAATAGTCACCCTACTGCAAGAGCAATTAACAAGAAAAGTTGCACTGATAATTTGGTTTAAGTCATTAAAGTTCACAGAAGAAAAGTAAAACTAGCAAACCATCTTATGTAGCACAGTATTATATCTCCTGTTTTATATTTCTACATTGATTCCAAGTTTTTCTGCACTCTAAGTTGATCAGTAAAAATATCAATCATGGTGTTCTTTGAGGTTTCCAATATCCTTTCCAGGTATAAAAATAATGAAGATTAAAACATTCTGACATTTAAAGGGGGAAACTCTGAAAGGATCTGTTTCTCAAAATCAAAATTATTCAGTTACTGCCAGAATATTTTCCATAAATGTCAAGTTTATTCTAAAATATCTTGAAGACAAGTCTGAGCATAAACTACTGAAAATGTAAGAGGGAAAAAAACCTTCACAGCTGTTTACAACTAAATCAGATCAATGGCAGCATGTTCCTTTCAGGATGGTCTCCAGTATCTTTTGTACGTCTTTAAAGTTTTACTGAGTCTCCAGCAACTGATTAATATTACACTTCTGCATTTATTTGCATTCATCCCTTCTAGCATATAGGCTAACACAATAATGGAGAAAAGTTATTAACTTTTACCTGACTAACTGAGAAAAATGGAAGACCTGAACATAGCAAAGTCACAGCCAGATACCATAATATTTCAGAATGGATGTGTGTAATGACAGTTGTCATTATCCACCTCTGTATAGGCAGAGTTTCTCAGTTTTCCTAATTCAGTATTACAAAGGCAGGAGATGCCTTCCTTTTCCATCCTATCAGGCAGAATTTGAACATGATGCAACAAGTGTGACTTTAGCACATCACTAATTTCTTTCACTTAGAATTTTTTCCCACCTTCATCTTTGTTAAGTCAAACAGGGGAAACTCATTTAGTGACCTGCCCTGATGAGTAGAGAGCATACACCATACAAAGCCTTGTAGAAATGCCTTTTTAGTGATTTACTGATATATTGCTAGTATATGTTCTGCTACTTTGCTGCAATAAAGTACCTTTTCAAGTTTCATTCCAAAAATACACATTTTCAGTCTTCCCCACGGTGCGAAATATTCCCTGAAGATACATAGCTGCAGGCTGTAGATAAGGCCACAATCCTGGCAGAGGAAGAGCAGTTTGAGAGAACTTGCCCCATAGAGCCTCCAGGGAAGAGGGAGCCTCCTCAAACCCAAAGGCAATAAGATTGCCCATTCTAGCACTAGAGTACCTAGGACCACTAGCTTTTTTAATCTGCTGGCTAAGTCTGCTGGTAAATGAAGTTTTGAAACTCCTCCCTGTTACACCTGCACCATTTGTGGTGTCTTGTTTTAAGGGAAGAATGCATAGCAAGCCACTGGTAGTCTATGAGCTACACTCAATTACACTCCATTAACTGCTGATAAATTTTTTACAGCCACTCTCTCTGTCTCAATTTTTCTCTTTGATTGACTGGCAAAGAAGACTTACTGCAACAGAAGCATATTGAGCCTTGCAAAGTACACTGTGTAGCAAATTTCTCTGTATGAACACCAGGCACTGGCAGTTTCTTGAAGCCTTAAGGTTATTTTTTTCTTCAAAGTTAACTTATTGTACATTATATAGCTTAATGATGAGATCCCACTATCAGCTTGGCTGTGTTTTTTTCATATACCAAACTCATCCTTTCCAAAGTAGAGAATGACAGTTTATTTTCATATACTTACAAACTAATGACACTCAGAGAGAAACATCTGCCAATACTGGGAATATTGTGTTCTCTCTCATACCTACAAATCCCTGCTTATAACATTCTTTGTCCTTATCTTGACAATATTGTACAAGCTTTTCCATTTCAAGAACCAGACTTGTAGTCTTCTCTCTGCTTGCCCACACATGATGTGCAAGTGATATCCTTTGTATCTCTGTCATTACAAAAATTCACATCATTCATATAAGTAACATTTAAATAAAATCTCATAAACTCTTTTGAAAATTAAGACATAAAAAGATCTTCCAGGCTGGTCTTACTAGCTCAGGTTTCATCTGGTGAGGGAAAAGTAAGCCTCATTGCTCACCATTTTATAAAGACTAAAGAGTGAATGTGAGTTTTCTCAGAGGGAAGGAGGCAGCAAAATTTTTGTTCTTTACACTTGCAAAAGACATAATCAGTTAATATTTTAATGACTTGATCATAGCTGCCCCTGAAGTTCTGTAGTGTTACGTACTTCTAAGATTCATCAGTTGAATGGTAGGACTAGCTGATGGACCTTACAGCACAAAACCCAAAATTTAACATGTGAAATATTATTTATCCTCCTTATACAGATCTGAACACTGTTTCCCCACCTTCTTTATGGAAAGTAAAACAAGAGGTTTCTACCTATTCACGTTTGCTTGGCTGAGTTACTGTACAGAGAGCATGATATGATGCATTAATTTTTTTCACTTCTCATTTACCCATTTATCTTATAGAATATGACTTACATAATTTCCTGAAGACCTCATTACAAAATGTTATATAGACTGTTGTATAAAAAAACCTGACCCTGATCAATAAAGAAACTTTTTTTTTAGCATTTTTAAGAAATAAGCTATACTTTTATTACATTTTTAAGACCAAGAAGCCCTTTAAGTATTTCATTATAATTCCGTATAACTAAAGATTTCAACAAGGACAGCTTTTGGAAAAAACATTAAAATCTGATTCTTGTATTTGTATAGATTTATCAATTAACCTGCTCAAACAGAGTAAGGAGCAACTTAACCTCAGAACTGTATAATTAATTCATTAGACAGAAGTCCATTTATATCTGTGAAGTTTTCTAGTATCTTATGCAAGTTTTCTAACTATGAAGCAAGGTCAGGGCTCCATTATACTTTCTTCCTGTTTTTGGTCAATGTAAGCACATCATGTATATTAGCACTTGAGCCACAAGGCAAGCCAGAAAACCAAAACCAGATGAATAAAAGTGGTCTAAATTCCTAACTAAGCAGCAAGGTTATCATAATAACTGAAAGAAGTGTAATACGGCATGATCCCAGAATCACAGAATACACTGAGTTGGAAGGGACCCACAAGGTTCATTGACTCCAGCTTCTGGCCCTGCACAGGACACTTCCCAGGAGTTACACCATGCCTGAGAGCATTGTCCAAGCATCAAGCATCTTAAACTCTGTCAGGCTGGTGCTGTGACCACTTCCCTGGGGAGCCTGTTCAGTGCCCAGCCACCCTCTGGGTGAAGAACCTTTCTCTAAAACCTAACCTAAATCTCCCCTGATAAAACTTCAGGCCATTCCATTGGGTCTTGACATTGGTCACCATAAAGAAGAGATCAGTGCCTGCTTCTCCTCTTCTGTTCACAAGGAAGTTGTAACTGCAGTGAGGTCTCCTCTCAGTTTCCTCTCCTCCAGACTGAACAGACCAAGTGACCACAGTCACTCCTCATATAGCATCCTCGAGGCCCTTCGCCATCTTCATGGACATCCTTTGGACACTCTTTAATAGTTTAATCTCTCTCTCATATTGTGGCACCCAAAACTGCCCCCAGCACTCGAGGTGAGTCTGCCCCAGGGCAGAGTAGAGCTAGACAATTGCCTGGAAAAGTGCCAGAGTAGCCCTTGCCTGGCTGGCCATGCTGTGCCTGATGCCCCCCAGGACAGTTGGCTCCTCCTGGCTGCCAGGGCACTACTGACTCATTTTCAACTTGCCATCAACCAGGTCTCTTTCCCTGGCACTGCTTTCCAGCATCTCATTCCCCAGACTGTCCGTACATCCAGGATTGCTCTGGCCCAGGCACAGAATCTGGCACTTTTCCTTGTTGAACTTCACATGGCTGGTGATTGCCCAGCTCTCTGATTTGCCAAGGGAGTTGACAGCTCCTATTCAGTGAGACTGCAGGAGAGGCACTCAAGCATTTCAAGTCAAAGTGGAGAAGATTATGTAAAGTGGATGAACCATTAATACAGAAAGAGTACCAACACATTGACTAGATGTCATGGCACCTGTGATAATATCCATTATTCATGAAATCTGGTTTCTGGAGAAAATACAATAACACACATAGAATGAATAGGAGCTAGCAGCAGAATTTGCAAACCTTAGGCATTTTTGATCAGAATTCTGGAATGACAGGGCATTGTCCTTCTTTAATGATTACAAACTGAATTGCTTGTGGCCACATCTATATGGTAAAATATAAGAATTTTTTGTATAGGACATAAATTGCAAATCCATCTTTCCAGAATGAAGCTTTAGATAAATACATTTTTTTTTTCTTTTTTTTCTTTTTTTTCTATATCCCTCACTGATTAAAAACCTGAGATTTCCATAAGGAATACTAAGGGTTGTTTCTTTATGGCATAGAATTATGTCAGGGACAAATGAGGCTAAAAGAACTATAGAAGAGAGGAGAATGTCAGTACTGAAGAGTCTGTTAAGAGGAGATTGATAGCTGTAACAGAAATAAAGGAAAGAATAGAACAACAATGGTTAAATAAAACCTAAAAAGATTAAAGGAAAAATAATTTAAAATACAGCAAAAAAAACATAAGTTCAATTAAAAAGTTAATGTTGATGTAAAAGGCACATAGAATTATATTACCACTTTAAATTGTTATTAAACCAGACATCAATTTTTATGGTCTTCAAGGCAAGTCTGTAGTTTTCTTTATACAATGGAGAATAGAGAATATAAAATTCTAGACATAGGAGATACAAATATGAAGTGCAGAAGCAGTGAAACTCAGTTTGCATAAAATAGCCAGTACCAATAACAATAATAGTTGGTCGGTGTACCTTTTAGTTTCAAGTAAGCCATCTTGCCCCTTGTTTGTAATAAATAGGATGCTTTCCATTACTGTACAATAAACATTTGTATCAACAGAGAACAATACGATTTGAAATGTGAAGCCACTAGCTAGACCAGCAAAACCAACTAATGTAGAATAGGAAGAAACAATGTTCCTGTTTTTCTTCTGTAACAGCCATCTGACACAACCATCATCCATCCACCAGTATCAGAAATAAGTTTGTAGCAAATACAAAGGAACACACACACCATTACACACACCCTCTAGAAAGAAGGGGATTTACCTGTGTAATACAGGAGAGGTTTTCGAAAGGGAAGACAAAATTGTTGTACATGCATCTAGAGGTGCATCAGTGAAAAGTTCAGCCTCTAGATGCAGACTTGGTCTTCTCATCTCTTGCTTACTCCCTTGCTTTTTTGTGAGCTGATACTGATACTGGCCATCCATTTCAAATATAGAGAACAGTTTTCAAACAAGGAGAATACAACAGAATTTAAGACCATTTTACACACAACACTTTACATAAGGCTTTAATAGCAGTTCTTCAGTTATTTGTTTGACACCATGTTATTTTGCACCTAGAATAACTTTACTAGTGTTGAATCATCAGCTGTACAAACAATGTTTATTTTTGAATATTGATGCTTCTGTTATTGTCTGTGGAACGTAAATGCAAATACATGGCAAAGTTTTTTTATTAGATGAACTAAATTTTTCCTGCTTTCATAGAATCTTTTGCTTCATCTACAATGACTAAAAAGAATAATTTATCCCTAATATTTTAGTAGGAAAGGAGAAAGTGCTTTTGCATAATATTCCAGTTTAATTGCTCTGCACTAGTGCCTTAATGCATCTTGCATAGCATCAGCAGTTATGAAGGGCAATAAAATGAAAGAATCTGGACAGTGAAGTTTGCTGTATTACAAATCCCTATTTAAATCTGTAGTAATCTCACACAATAGTGCAGGGATGAAAGAAAGGTCTTGTTTACAAAATATGGATCTGCCACATACATTGTGGATATCCAAGACATTTTAGTTGAAAGTGCTACACTACGAAAAATTTGAGTTATTTAAAAGAATGAAATAAAATGCTTGGCTGTTCATTGCCAAGGACTCCACATAACCATTTACTGCTGTTCAGAACGGGTCTCGGTGACACAAAATGAGAACGACAGTGTTTCTGCTTCTAACTCATGTTAAGCCTAAGAAATATATATATATATATAGGTATAGGTATAGGTATACATATAGGTATAGGTATAGATATAGGTATAGGTATAGGTATAGGTATATAAACACAGAGACATTTAGTGCTTATTCATAAAGAGAAAGGACAAGTACAAGGATGTGCAATGGCTAGAGGAGTTCAAGTAATAGAAATTTTGAAAAGATTACAGCTGTAATTGAACCACACATAGGTAATTCAAAGTCAAGGTAAGGGAAGAAGTAAAAATGTTATTATTGCTGAATGTGGAAAAACTGAAAAGAATATGTCTTTTACTATAAAAACTATCTATTAAGTATGGAAGTGGAATATATTTACTAATATAAATATTAAGTATGTAAGTGAAATAAAAATAAATATAAATACATATAAAGCATGTATCTGGAAGAGGACAAAGCAAGCTGTCTGTTTTTATAACATTTTCCATGAAGATATTAGTGATAATTAATAAAAGCATTAGTTTGGTCTTTGTCTTAAAGTTCCCAAAATCCTCTGACTTAAAGAAAAGTATGTAGTTTTCATAATTCACTGTCTGGGAGTTTCATATTCATCACTGTATTTGTCCTTATAGTACTTTTGGAGGGAAATGTTATTTTTCTCACTTCACAAATGCAGGGGGAGAGAGGGGCTATCAGTAATATTTCATATAATAAGTACCCAGGCATGTTGGAGCAAAAAGAAATGATAGAAAACTTTCTGAAAATTTTGGTTTCTAAATTAAGCTTTGAGGCAGTAGGAGAAACATTAATCAAATGTTTTCAGAAAGAGAAAATAAGATCCATGTTTTGTTACAAGGGTTTCTGAGGCTTTGGCTTTGTCTATACATCCGCAATTAATTAAATGAGCCAGGAACTCTTCTCTGGCTCTGAGGGTAATCCATAAAAGTGCTTTCCTTCCAGAAGAAGCAAGGTGTATCCATGCAGCCTTTTGGCCTGTGCTGTCCAGTGGAGTGTGATGAGTATTGCACAGAGTGGTAATGCTTGGCAGAGACCATGGCAAAGATCATGCCAGCACTCCAGAGTATTGGTAGTCACCTGCCAGGTACTGGAACCCATAGCCTATCCCTCCTTAGCTTGTTAGTCTAGTCATGGTCTGCATTTTGGAAATATTGACTTGATCTTTGTGCATGTCTTGAAATCTTGAAGTCTTGAAACTGTTATCAAGTTGGAATATCTAGCAGTCACTGCTACAGGAATTTTCCTGTGTTCTTAGGAAAAACAAACCAAAACAAACAAAACCTCAAATGAAAAAACAAGTCCAAAAGCAAAGTCTAAAATAAAACCACTAAAAACTCTCTACTCCCCTTGCCAAAGAGTTTTCTAGAGTCTGACAAGGTATATTTTTTTTTGTTCGCTTCTTTCCATCATCTTATTCTCTGAGTGTGTGAACTCAATTAGAACAAGCTACCATATACGTTATTGTTCTTAGTCACAGACTCTGCTTGTATCCTGGTGTCACTTAAATTTTGGAAGAGATGTCTTTCTGAAGTACAATATAGATTAGATAGTGCTGTCTCTTCAATATTTGGCCATCAGTTGTATGCAATCAATTCTGTCTTTCCAAAACAGCAGTAAGTTTGTTAAATGCTGACTTCACTAATACTTCCCTCTTCGGCAGAATTTGGCAGGTTTCTTGCAAATCTAGTCCATTAGTTATTCATCTCTTAATTTGCTGAAATTAACTGTCAGATACTGGGATTGTTTCCAAGACAAGGTCAATGTAGACCTGAAAATCTTTCTTTAAAGCCTTTTCTTCTTGTGTTGGTTGCTGTTTAATTTAAGCAGTCGATAGTGGCCACTGTCATAAATGTTTCTGCCTTTGCATTCAGTGCTAAAAAATACCAGTCAAAATCTTGAAGTCTGATGTAGAATGTCATGCAAAAATTTTGAACCAGAGAATTCCACTGAGTGTTCATTTTTTTTTTTTTCATTATGATGCAATAGAAGAAAAAAAAAAAAAAAGACTACTAGTATTTCCTTTTCCATTCCAGGTTATCAGTCATTTTCTGTAAAGACTTTTCATATGGCCATAACTCTTGACTGGTCTTCTTCCAACTGCTTTGTCTATGTGTTTGTCTATGGCATGGTGATTTTGTAATTTGTGATTTTGTCTATGGCATGGTGATTTTGGGTGCTGTATCCAAAATTGCTGTTGTTATAGGAAAATGCTGTAAAAAATATAGTCTTAGAATGGTTCTTTTATTTCATATTTTTCAGTAACTTCAAAAAGCCATGTGTATGACTCTATAAATGTAAGAATTAAAAATAGTTTTTAAAAGTTTCTCCCTTTATTCATCATAGCCAGGTACCATCTTATATTAGAAACACTTTTGATAGTAAATTTTTATCTAAAATTGCCTAAATGTCCTATTTATCTATGTCACATGTATGAATTTCCCAATTCATATTTCCAGTCAGAGAGATGCCCATTTTTTTGGACCTCAAATCTGTATTTACTAATGTACTATATTTTTTAAACATTTCTGCTGTAAATGCACATATTCTGGTCATATTTTTGGATATTTAGAACTACAGATGAGCCACAACTGCTTACAGAGAGTGGACAAGCACTAGCAATTAGACAGTCTGAATGATCGTTCTAGAGGTGCTCAGGTGCTGAAGGTCTGTGACCAACACCCATTACACACACAGCTTCCTGATAAGGGTTTTCCTGCAGGTGCACAGCAAGTCTTTAGCTGGGTGGATTTGTCAGGAACCTACACTAACATCTGACTGTGGGAACACTTTAGTCACTGACATTCAATTTAATGCCCAGTGAGCTACAGACAGCAAATGGTTTTGTCTGCATGTCCTCATAAGCGCATAACTTCCCTAATGGGCTTCAGTTAATTCTTCACAGTTGTGACTTTCTCTTTTCCTCACTATTGCCTGATAAAATCCCTCTTTTGCTGCTAACATGTAAACTGTGTTGCTATTTTTTAAGGCTTTGTGAGACCTCACTTTTCCTGGTGTGAGATCTGGGTCTAAATAAAGCTGTGCTGGCAAACTAGCATCCCTGATGCTATCAGCTATTTTGTCTTTTATTAGTGTCTGCTTTTAACATTCTGTTTTTGCAGTGTTCAGCAAGACTGAACCGCAGTAGCTAAAACCTGTTTCTTTTTTTTTCCCCCCTTTTACTCCTGGAACCCTCCAATAGATTTGGCATTATCAAATCTTCTTTTGCCTAGCTTATTAATATGAAAAGTTGCTTGTATTTTGTTGTGTCCTTTTCTTCCATTGACTCTCTGGGAAGGGACATAGAGGGTCTTCAGCAATGTCACCTGTGTCATGGATCAGAACATTTGCCTCTTATTGCCAATTATGTTACAAGCCCCTGATGCTGCTGAAGTCTCTAGAGAGTGCAAGGCCCTCACAGTAGCCTTTATCACACAGATGTTTGTAATCTTGGCTTCATTACTGCAGGGAGGTGGAGCTGAGCTTCTTTCAGAAGTTTCCTCTTTTCCCGTTAATTCACCATTGCTCCGGTGTTGCAAGGTTGCTTTTTCTTTATTCCTCCTTTGGACAGCATGCTTCTTTCCACTCCTTGTGTCACTGTGGGTTGTCACGTGTAACAAACCTGCCTAATATATGAGCTTCAGCTGAAAAAATTCTCAAATGGGGACGTTCTTTCTGCTTACTGTCTTCATCCTTCTGCAGGTTGGAGTCCTCTCCTCTAAAAAATTGCACAGTCCACTGCCCAGCCCATTGTTTCATATACTAATATAAGGACACCACTCCTTTCTAGTGGTCCAACTGAAATTTTCCAAGACCAGAAATAGCAGTCAAAACAAATCTCTTTAGCAGACAGTATGGGCAACAGCTGTGGATCAGGGTGAGTTTTGCACTCAAACCCATCTGTACCTGGCAGGAGTTCTAACCCAGGCCCAGCTGCGAGGGCTTCATAAGCCTTGCAGACCTCCCTTCACCAGGCTTCAACCCCACAGGCAAAGGGGATGAGATATCTGCCAGTATTACATCTTTGGAATCTCCTATAGTGAACAATCCCCTTGCCAGAACAAAAAGGCACACAGAGAGCAAAGATCTGGCCCAATCAATTTCAGATTCCCTAGGAAGATTACTTCTTCGAATTTTATCACCATGTTTTGGCAAATACAAGTCCATTAATTCTAGTGGCTTTGTTAATACATCATAGTGCATTTCTCAGATCCCTTATCTCTGGAAAAAGTGATGTAAAAGTATACTTGTCATATCAATTTCAAAACGGAGACTAAAAAATGGGGTTACAGCAAGGTGAAACTAAACAAGTGCAAGGCTCTCTTGGTCCTGTTTAATAGGGTTGAGCCACAAGAGGAGTGAGAAGCAGTGCAGCTACTACTCTCAGTTCCACATTTTAACTAGAAACATATACAATGCTTTTCTTTTATATTTGTATAAAAATTTCTTTCTGAAGACATTCTTTTCCTAAAAACTTACTTTACAAATTAAATAAAATAATTATATATTTTTAAAGTAGAAAAATGTGTCAAGAAGTGTGTCTATCACATACAAGAAAGACCAGGCAATGATTGATTCTTGTATCAAACTTGAGTATTAAACCTAATATTTCTGTTAACAGAAAATTTATCCTAATTTAATGTTTTTATCATCAGTTTGTTCTTTTACTAAAAATAAAAAAAAGTGCAAAACAAAACACAAGTAAACAAAAAACCACCCAAACAAACTCAAAGCTCCAAATAGCTTTGACTGGCAACAAATATGCAATAGGACTATGCGAGATAAATATCACCAGCCCTCAATTTCAAGAATGCTACTTATAATTTCAACTCACAAAAGTAAACCAAACCCCAAAATATATGCGCATACAGTTTTTCATTTTAAAATAAGAGAATTTTTAGAATTTTCAGGAAGCTCCTAAAAAACAAAATAGCTCTAAAAAGCCAAATTTCTTGGTCTGTCTTCCAGAAGGTATATTACTAGGCTTTGAGTAAAGCAATTAAATCCAAATTTTCAGAGAGCCGTTCAGATTCAAAATAACCTGGGAGATCCTTCATGGACTTCTTACTTTGCCTTTGATGACTCTGGACATCTTCTTGAGGCTGTCTACTTCAGTCAGACAGAATAGCAGAAGGCAAAAGGACAATATCAACAATACATGGAGTTATTTTTATAGTGTCTGAATTGGTCTCTATGGCAACATTTTTTAACCTATTTAAATTTTTTTAAAAGTCTCTGTCTCTCTGTTCTTCCCCTTCTTGCATTATGCTGTTGAGTGACAAATATTGTTAGAAAGATGAACACAATGACCACATACAAACACCTGTTGAGTTTGGAAGAATAGGCACTTGTTTGCTTTCTATTTGACCTTTTGCTTAAACAGATATTTCAAAGACATCCCACTAAAAACTTCTTTACTGTTTTTTGAGGGAAAAATTACTAGGAAAAAAGAAAGATACATTCAACTTGCAATCCAATTACTCCAAACATGCATAGACATAAAATCTTTCGAGTTTGTGTTTGAAGAGGGTGGTGTGTGGTTTCATCATCACTGTTTTCTAGTTCAGAGAGACAAATACAGACAGGAAAATAAAATAGTTTTCAAGGTCATCCAGTCAGCTAGCAGTTTCACTTACTGTAGTAGGATATTTACACATTCTCAGTACATTAACAAGTGGTTTCTGATATTGCACTTTATATCTAAGGTCTCCTTATTTGGCAGGTTTACATACCTGGCTCACTATATTCTTGCCTCTACCTTCTGCTGTTGTGTGAAAAATGGCCACAAACAAGCAGGAAATAGGACTATACACCAACATCTGCTGAAATGACTGTCTCAAAAGGCTGGTAAATTCACAAAGAAGAAATCTTTATGAAAGTGGAGGAAATTTGTTTCTGAAAATCCCACATGCCTATAATAAGTCAAAGTTTCATGTAAGACCAGTAGGTCTGAAATGTATGTTCTTTATTGGAGGGAAAAAGCTAAAACTGAGGAGTGATGTCTGTAATGAAGTGAGGATGATAGTCCTGTGCAATATTGGAGTGAAGGCAGCTGGTGCTGGTCTGGGCTATCTGCAGAAGAGTTTTACTGAGTATCTGGACCTTGGTGAAACTGACACCAGAGTAGTGCTTGTTTTCACTGTGTAGATGAATGGGATTTTCTTCACACTGGAATTCTTATCCCTCATGAAGTGATCTGATTTTTAAAATTATCTGGTATAATTTAGCTACCTGCCAGCTTTAGACCATAACAACAGCAGTATCAGCTCAGCTCAGTGATCTGCCTTATTCACTGTGCTGTCTACATTAACCAGGCATACAGGAAAGACTACAGAAACAAGGAATGAATGATCCTATCTCTGATATCACTTCATGACTTTTTGCAGTGAACAATTTAAAGATTTTCTGAACCAGGACTCCATCCAAAGCATCCATCAGTCAGACTATTCTCTATTCCACTTTAAACTCATTTATCACTTTGGCTACCTTCAAATCCTAAAGCAGTGATTCCACATTTCAATTTTTGTTGTGTATCAATGACATAAAAATAAAATAATAGGTTGAGCATCCTACTTCTAACACTTAAAATTTTATTTGAATGCAAATTACATTATTTGTATCCTGAGCAGAGTTGTTTGTCTTTACAGTCACTCACAATAACTGGAAGTAAATTTTAAAAAGCACCACAGATGAGACTGATTCATGTGTATCCAACACTCAGACAAAATTGCAGATGATCGGCTGCATCCTGTTGGCTGTTATGTTTCATGCAAAACCCAGAGTGCTGTGATACAAGCCAAAGTGTCATCATTTCAGCTTCATCAGAATGTGCTTATATTTTTAAGCATCAGCAATTTTCTTACAAATACTATAAACTCTGCAATTTATTTAATTGAAAATTTAATATTAGATAATTTTTGATTTAGAATAAGAAACTCTAAGAGGAAGTTTTGAAATGTATTGGTGGTAGTTTACTGAGATCAATTGAGTAATTAAAATGGGTGTTCTTACCAGAAAATTTTTTTTAAAAAAAGAATGTCAATAATATCAACCAGTCCTTTTATACCACATATAGACAGCAAGCAGTCTTACAATTGGCCAACTAAATGTAAAATAAAATAGTAAAAAAATAGTTTAAAAAATATTTTTAATGGCTAAAATTAGCAAAGTTATTTACAGGAAAGGGGGTAAAAAAAAGCCAGTAAATAGCCTCTGCATCTGGATGAAGTTTATTAAACAGTAGTTCTAAAGTAATTAGTAGCAAGCACTTACCATAAAGCCATCACAGCCTTGCCACCTTCAAGGGCTGAAAACAGTTTATCTTTAGAAACTACATTCCTAGCATGGATTGAGAAGGTAATATTAATGAAGGAAAGAATGAGGAAATAGCACACTTAAAGCTGATGAACTAAAATCAATGACAAGAGGCAGCCAGACACACATGAGTAATTTATTAAGGAGTGATAGATTTGGGTAAGTAACACTGCAAAATTAGTCCGTCTTCAGATATGTGGGGTGAAGATAAATTGGCAGTTTTGTAAACTGAGCAATTCTGTTTGCCCTTTGACTAATATGTAAAACAGGACTTTAAAAAATGCACTTGCTCTTTTCCTACCTGACTTCCACTGATTTATTTATGCTGAAAGCTATATTAAATCCCCTGAGGTAAAGACACTACTAGAATTAAACTTCTGTCAAGGCATTGCCCTGAGTGATTATGTTATTGGAAATCATGTTTATCAGGTGTCCTGGAGTGCTGGGCTCTGCACCAACACAGAGAGAGAGCACCAGGGCTCCTCTTTCAAGGAGACTGCAGCCTGACTCAGGCACAGAGCACGTACAGTTCACAGATCTGAAGTAAAAGAAGCAAAGGTGTAGGCTTGTAAGATGTAAGTCCATCCTCTCTGGTAAAATATATGTTCATTCACACAGTGATCTCATACACGTTATTAGAGATTACAAATCACCTTCTTATAAAACTTTAATATCTTCTCTCTGTGTGTGTTTAAGTGGCCACTATTCTGCTATGGGTGGAGCAGCAGATTAATTAACCCAAATAACTATGGCAATATCAGGCCATCTTCTTTCATGTGATAGAAGAATAAAATACCTTTTAAACCAATGTTCATAATTGGGAATTTGTACACTGCCTGCTTCCTCTTGTCACTGCTTAGATGTCCACTGCTCAGAAATTTATATTGGATTTAATTTATGTCAAATTGATCATGTAGACGTTCTGGTTTCCTCCTGCTTCCTGAAATATCGAGACGCTGTAACTCTTTCATTGCGGTAGGCATCTTTAATGGCCAGCTCTTCAAATTCCTTGGAAAGCATTATCTAAGGTAGTGCCCTCCTGAAGAAAGCTATCATGTTGCTAGGCACTAGTTCTCTGTAGATCATCTTGCTGAAATCTCTATGCACCCTCTCCACAAAATTTTTCCCTCCTCATTTGAAAACCTCTTTTGTTCCCAGCAGGAAGCTGATGTTCTTAGACTCCCTGGGAGTTAAACAAAAGTGAAACCAGTAGATATGAGGCCTTATAGAGAGCTTTGCACCCTCACAAGGCTCGTTACAGTCACTTCCATAGGGAGAATATATTTATAACATATAGGAGGAAGAACCTTCTTCCTACTGGTATCTGTGAGGAACCAGTGCTATCCTAAAAGTAATGCTGTCCCAGGTTCCTCCTCCAGATTGTGCTGACATTACCTTACATCATAAGTATGGACTAACTCAGCTAAACCTTTTCTTTGGCTCTATGAGAAGAAGCAGAGGGAAGTGGAATACAGACATGAATGCCAGAGCCAATAAAAGGACTCCTATTTCCCTTATTCAAGAATCCTGTCTTGAAGTAATATGATAGAGGATCTTTTATTAGTTACAACTCCTTCTGCTGCATGTGAGTGTTCTACAAAATCAATTCTTTGTTCCTTTAAAACAACCAGGTTGTCATGGTGTCCTTCTTTAATAATCACAACTTTACAGATTTTTAAAATCATGCTAAAGAAATCACTGTGAAAGTTTCCACACTGCTTTTTCATAAATACTAAACCTTTTATCTTACTGGTTTAACATAGCAGATAAAGAGAATTGAATGAATGTGATACCATGCAGAATTTCCTCCTTTCTGGAAGACAATGCAAAGACACAGCAAAAATGGTTTCAGCCTTTATAAGAAAAAAAAATTCTTGACATCTTTCTTGTGCAAGCAATGAATAGAAACTAATGTCAAAATATTAGCTGACTTTTTAACCTATTGTTCTCCTTCCCATTCTCAATCAAACTTCCAAATACATGTGTGGTCACAGTCTCTGCTCTCTGGTTATGGATACTATTGCTTTTCTCTTTCAGCTTCCATGAATTATCTCATTTTCCATAATCCCAGTAGTCATGGTATGACAAGAAACTGCCTCCTTTGATTTCCTCAGTGTGCATAAGTATCCACAGCTCTACAATCTTGCACCTATGTGAAAATTGCTGAGATTTCATTAAAATCATTGGAAACACATAATTACTCAATATTTTCCCTCTTCTGTATTTAAAGGGACTCTAAATTTATAACCTAACTTTTTTGTATTGTTTGTTTTGTATTAAGTAAAGCCCTCTATTAGGAATTTCTTTCTTCCTGATGCAATTTAATCCTGAGGATGAGGCAGCTTCATTGCCATTATGTGTATCTCTGAATGAACAAAAAATGGATGGCCTCCGAAACAACCCATGGCTAATGCATTAAAGGCATTAGAAATTAATATCATTACCATAAGAGGAATTAATGTGATTCATGATGCTATTGTATAATAAGTTTGCATTGCCACTGCCAGTTGTCCAGAGTGGAGATTCTGTTCTTTCCCTTCACTTTGCATTCACTCTCATGTACACAGGTTGACAAGAACTGATACAGAGCTGTAAAGCAGTCTCTTCTGTCTTCTGTCTGCTGAAAATATTGTTTTGCCATGCATACAAGGTCACTCTACCTCCACTTGCTTTGCTAGTGTGATAATGTGCTCTGATTCTAAGGCTACAGGGAAAAAATATATATTTCTGAAAAAAAAAAAAAATTGAATTGGGTTTTGAGCTAAAAGAAACAGTAAAAATTGTTGAACTACATATAAACATGCATGTGTCACATAAACAACTTTCAGGAACATTTGCAATAATTTTTTTTTTAAAAGTGCCTGTTTGTGAGTGTATGTCTACACATTCTATGAACACATTCAAAAGTATCTGTTCCCCTTTGTTCATCAGCATGCACGGGGACACGTGCACATACACACTGCATTTAGGTTCATTTTTAGGTTTCTGTACTGGGTTTGGCTGAGATAGAGCTAATAATTTTCCTCCCAGAATCCTGTATAGTATTGTGGTTTGGATATCTGAATCAGAAGAGTGTTGCTAACACACTGATGTTTTAGCTGGTGCTGAGCAGTGATTACACAGCATCAAGACCTTCACTGTTTCTCAGCTTCCCTGGCAGGGAGTTGGCTGAGGTGGACAAGAAGTTGGGAGGGAGAAGAGCCAGGACAGCTGACCCCAAATGACCAAGAGTTATCCCATACTGTATGACAACATGCTCAGCAATACAACCAGCATTGGTCTTTTAAAGGTGCCTGTTGCTTGGAGACTGGCTGGGCAACAGTCTGCTGGTGGGAGGTGGTGAGTGACTGCTTTTGCATCACTTGGTGCAGGCTTTTTTTCCGTTCACTTATTAAACCATCTTTATCTCGACCCACAGGTTTTTCTCACTTTTGCTGTTCTGATTCTCTTCCCCATGTTGCTGGGGGAGAGATCAAGTGACTAGGTGGGTGCTTAGCTGCTGGCCCAGGTCAGCCCACCACATTTGCTCAAGCCCACTTCATGTTTTACTGGGTAAGAGAACAAAGTCAAAGTGTTCTACATGCCTCTGTAGGTGGGCATGACCCCAAGCACTGGCATAAAGTCATCCATACTCTGGAATAATTAGCATGCCTCCTGGCATGATTTTGTCCCACACTAGCTAGCATTATCCCAGTCAATTCCCCAAGCTTGGGGTAGTTGGAACTGGCAAGGGACCAGTTTGGATGTGGCCACTTTATTTTGGAGTAGAAAGAAATTTACTAACAGACATTTTCTGTATCATTCCAGCTAGCTAAAGGATGAGTGAATGCTTTCTTACCCATTTTGTTAGCAAGTACAAATAGATGTAACCATAGAATATCTTTAAAAAATTTGCTTTATCTGTTATTTTTAAAAAATAAATAGAAGTTATGTGGTATGAGAAGACTTTGGATTGCCACAATAATGTAGATACTATCTCCCTTTCTCGGATTCTTTCTGCTTTGGACTTAAACTACTTCTTTCAAAAAGACAATTTCTTACTGTCTCCATACTGCTAATCCTAAAAGACATTGTCCTTGGAGGAAAACTGAGTATACTTTAAATTGAGCATGCTCTTAGGGACAAAATTATCCTTTTCATGTTATTATTACGTAAAGACTATTAAGACATATGTATACACTATGATTAAAAAAAAAAAAACAGAAAAAGAAGGAAGGTGGGTGACATGTGGCACTGTTATAATAGCATTGCAAAGCTATCGCTTCAATGGTTTCAGTCAATCATGTAAAGAGATGAAGCTCTTACAGATAAGCAGAGAAGGAATCTTTGCTGACATCAGTGTCCCAGACAAGAAGATGGACTGTTTTCATACAGCAGGATTATAATCATCACAGTCAGACTAACTGAAAGACAACTGCAGGCTTTGTTGTTGAACTTCTCATTCCAGGCATCATTTTGATTGCTGAGGTAACTCCCTAAAATTACAGCAATTTTATTGTTAGCAAATAACATCAAAATCTAAAATACAGAAAACAGATTTTCTGATTTAAGAGTAGTGATACTAACATGAAACCACATTTTCTTGGAAGAAAAAATGCTTTCACGAGAATGTGTTGCACTGCGGGGCAACACAAGGCAGTATTTTCTGTCTACCTAATGGTGGCTTTTCCTGGTAATTTGTTTCACTGGGACATCTGTTTGCAATGGCTGCATTTGCATCCTCATGTAGAAATCTTAAGTCTCACATATCGGTATCCATTCTACTACCCTCTCACATTATGCCATCTTTTCAAGGAAGCTCCTTCAATTCCTTGCCTTTGTCTGTGCCTGGACACCTCCTCCTCTTTTTCTCAGAACTCTATAGGGAGATCCCTCTCAACTGTGCTCAAAACCACTCTTTTCTTTGCTGACATGGTTGACTCATGTGTAACCCTTGTGCTTAGCTCAGCCACCTCTTCATTACCAATTCTGGCTCATTGCCCCTAGCTACTCACAAAGTCCCCATCATGACCTTTTAAATAAATTAAAGTTAGGAAGACTCAAGACCTTTAGAATATGGGTTGCTCATCACACTAATTGACTACCAGCTCTTGTAGTCTTCATTCTTCTCCAAACAGGTATTGCCATATAGCTAATGCAAAAAGAATATTTCTTATTACTTAGTATTACTTGCAACAACCCAAAGAGAGATTTAAAAAGCTGAATATCTTTACCTAGTAAGCTGAAATGATTATACAGCACATCGTATGTTCCAGCCAAACAGCTTTTTCTTCACTGTTAATGTAGCTGTCTCATTATATCTTTTCAAATCTTCCAAGAGCATTTGTCTTCATTTAACAGCACACACTACACATTCCATATTTTAAAATTAAAGCTATATGGAATTTTCAGAGACTAAAAACAGTTCCTGAGAAACAACTGTCCTGAAAACCAAAATGTAATAACATCAGTGAAGCTTTTTTATTACTGATCCATAATCTATATGCTAATTTGCATAGTACCCAAGTAAATAGAAGTCTTTCTGACAGCCCAGCAGAAGTGTTCTGACAGCCAGCATGCATTCTCTTTTCTCTTCTGAGTCACACCCAGTCGCAGAGACTTCTCAGGCCAAACTGTGCATGCATCAATATGAACCCAGTCCCTTATGTTCACACTGCACCTTCAGCTCTGCTTCTATATTGTTGTTACCCACAATGATGTACAAGAACATAACTAATTTTTCCATGGTTTTCCATTGAAATCCCAGGTGGATTTTGCTTGTCCATCAATTAAAAAAAAAAAAAAATATATATTTTGTCCACAAATCTACATTTATCCTACTTTGAATAATAAATCTTTCAGACTTGGTGATGCAAAACCTCAAAAAACTATAGAGCAGTATTTCAGGATAGCATCAGTTTCAATTTAATTTTTTAATTCTCATTCCTCAATAGTTCAGTAATGAAGAAGTTGTTTTAAGAAAGCATACCAGTGATTTCCACTTTTTTACTTAGACTGAACATCGTGACTTTGTATTTAAAAAAAAACCAAACATACAAACAAGCAAACAAAAAGACCCAACCAAACAACAACAAAAAAAACCACAATTAAAAGAGGACACTTAGAAAATAGTCTTCTCTGGCACAGGGAAGCATCACTATTACAGAACTGTGATAACAATTTGAGACTAATTAGTCAGGAAGGAATTGAAAAAAAGTTATATACATTTATGCTTTATTGTTTTAAAGTGGTTTTTAATTTCTTTTCTATCTGCCTGTAAACCTCTTGTTCTGAGCTTCACAAACTTCAAAACACATTTATCTGAGGTCACAGTTAAAATATTAAGTTATTTTTTCCTGACAGAGCTGACGTTTACCTTGTTTAAAGTGTTTAACATCAAAGTCAACACAATGTATTCATGACGTGAAATACGCCATATTCACTTACCAGAAAACATGCTCATCCAAGACTTTGTAAACATTTAAAGCACTTAAGATAAGAAACAAAATCACAAGCCTCTGCTCATGCACATTTCATCCCTTTTTCTATAGGTGTAACACCCAGTATAAAGCCCACTTAAATTAATGGGTCTTTCCACTGGCTTCTGAGTTAATCCTGTAAACAAGTAGAGGATTCTGTTCCTTCATTTCCTGCCTGCCCAGGAAAATACACATCTTCATAGCACAAAGGCAGAAGGGAAGAGATTCTGTTGCCAGGTTTTGTAATCGAAGAAATTAAATTGCCTCTGAGTAACCTGTTCTGTGATGCTGCTTGTGCAGAACTCATTTGCTTAAATATAACCTGGCAATAATAATCCAAACCAGGCAGAAGACTAAAATGAGTACAAGTGTAAGGAAATTGTATGAGAGTTGTCTTCCACCTGGCTTTCAATTTACTGTAGGCACATCACCAAGAAAGCAATTCTGAGTTAAACAATACAAACTTGAGCTTTGTACTGACAATCTCCAGAGAATGCTGCAAACAACATGGAATGAATTTTACTGTCTCATATATTAGTCATAGCTCAGCATAATATGAATTATCCAGCTGGATTTCTTGCCTCTAGCCCACCTAGTCACCAAAATGAGCCACACATATTTCTATAGCCCCAAGGCAAATGAGCACAACACAGCTTCTATCCCTTACATCCAGGGCAGGAGGACACTGAGTATAAGCAGACTGTCAGGAAGGGTTCCTGGCCCAGGCTCTCTTTCAGTCTCTGTGTGGGCCTGGGCTGGGAGAACAGTTTTTCCCAGGTCAAAACTGTGCCAAGGAATTCACTAACAATTTATGCACATGCCAGTGCATAAAGGATACCTTTGCTGTTACTAGTGTAGACGTTCTGCCACATGACAGAGTGAGAAAGGTTTGTACATGCAGCCAGAAACTTTAATGAATTCTTTTCCACCCAAAAACACAGGAGACTATCCCTTCACATCTAGTTGATAGAATTATTTTGTATTATGTGTATTATAAGATCTGGAGAAGAATAGTGGCTAGTAGAGGAATTATTTTGAGTAAAACCCACCAGTTCCCCATAGACATAACTGATGCTGCAGTACAACTATATGTACGAGATTTAAATGCAGAGGTTCTTGATATGAGTGATAGAGGTTGCAGCTATCAAGGGAGAACTTTGAAGAAAAGTAACTGCGAAGGGCAGATGTTAAAAAGAAGGCTCCATATACTTCTAGTGCATCCCATATAAAAAGCACTTCTATTGCTGAACTCTGCACCTGGGAAAAATGGGAGACATTATGACTAGTCTTCATAAGTGTGAAAAGAGGATTTTAAATGCTTTACTCATAGAGGGGTGATTTTTAAGAAACACCTTCAAGGTGTTTCTAAACCTGGTAAAAGGAGCAGGAACTGAATTTTTCAGTAAAATCTAAATAAATTTTAGGAGAAAATAATAAGGATATTAAAAGTGCATGTGGAAAACACAAATGCAGAGGAAAATTACAATTTAAAGTGTGAAGTTTACTTCCAGATACATTTATACTGTTGCAGTAGGATCACTGTGGTTATGTTGTAAAATAAAAGGACGGATTCCAGAAGAGAAGCCTTAAATCAAAGCTGAACAAATTATATTGCACCCTGAGACTGGGCACATGAATGGTCCCAAAGTTTAGCAGCTATTGTGATAATTTGGATATGATACCAAAAAGAAAAGAAAAATAGAATTTAATACTGAAAAACATTTGCTGTGAGATTGCCATGCTGTTGATAAAGATGGGAGTGTAATTGTAAACTAAATCAAAGGAACTGCAGAAAGAGGGGGTCATTTATAGCCAACTTATATGTTATTTATTAGAACCTAGAAAGGCATCTTGTTTGTTGACAAAATGATTGAGTAGAAAGACAAAAAAAATTGAGTGTCCTTAGTTATCACTCATTATCTTTGTATGGCAGATCACCCAACAACTCAAAGATGTTTTGCACTGCAAAAACATCTTGCTTTAAAAATCCAAGTAAAGGCTCCCATTCGTATTGTCTTGTACTGCATATAGAATCCTAAAGTATAATAGTTAAATGTGTATATCTCATCACACAAATGCAAGTCAAATGATAATTATTCTCAGCTATCATGTCAGATATCAGAACAAAATGTAGTGAAGTTCAACTGCTAGGGACACCAGAAAAGACTTTTAGAAGATCCCTACATTTTTCTTTGTGTTAATTAAAACAAATAGTTTCATAGCTGTTGGTTGAAAACACAAATAAACAAACAAAACCCAACCAAACAAAAAAACCCAAAACAAAACATTAATTTAGAACAATTATTTCTACTATATTGCTATTTTCAATATCAGTATTGCAGGAGACGCTTTGGGGTGGACGGTCTGAGGCACAGAAGAGACCTCTATAGTCGAGTTAGATGTTAGTAGTTTATTTCAGGGCGTGGGAGAGAGAGAGAGAGAGCCTGCTATGAGTCAGCAGATAAGAGATCAAAGCAGGCTCAGAGAGAACAATACAAAAGGGGGTAAAATATGAATACATGAGTTCAAGACTTAAGATTGCTAAGAAAGAGGGTAACAGAACAGAAGTGAGAGAGCCGGGGAAAAAAGGATAAAAAAGAGCAGGAAAGAGCAGCAAGAGAACGTAGTAAGAGAGACAAGAAAAAACAAGAGAGCCAAGAGCGCTAAGAGAGCTAAGAGAGAGAACTCTCTTTTACAATTACTTATATAACCTATACATTGAATATTCTATTCTTTCACTAACTAATCTTTCTAAGTATACTAATACAGTAACATTTGTGTGCGACCTATAGAAATCGCTGCTTTTGCATATTTTTAGTTATCTGAGGGTCCTTCAGACCTTTCCTTATAAGGCTGGGAAGAGGGGTCTCAGCTTAGTTTTATTATGGGAAAGAATGTGTTCTGGCATACCAGACCGGTTTCTTTGAATTATTCAAACCGTGCTTTCATTTGTATTTCTTCCTTAGCCTTTCTGGCTAAAGAGTCATATTTATAATTTCTTTCTAATTCTACCTTCCCAACAAGTATCCGATTTCCCGAGTTCTTTGCTTGAACAAGTGGTGTTAGCAGCACTGGAGTATGTCAAAAGAAAAGAACACTGGATTTTATTAAATGGTATCTTCAAAGCTGTACAGTGTCAGCCACATTAATAATCCTGGAAGAGAAACCTGAAAGACTTCAGCTATGATTTCTTAGACCCTTTAAGATCCTAAGAATTTCAAATATGTTTGCAACTGAAGAGACAGACTCCCTTGGTATATTTTTTCTCATTGAAAGGATGTTTGTCTTCCAGAAAAGCACTCCTGAAAAGAAAGTTCTTACTTCTTTGTCCCACAGTCTCTGAATGTCCAACTATTTTAATGTCACTTTTCTTTATAAGTCAGTATTTAATCTAGCAATCAACAATATCTGTCCAATATCCACTATCCTTGTATTCTGACAGTCAGCTACTCCTGAGGCAAAGATAGTGTACTGCCCAAATCAGTTCAAAAATAGGTGATAATAAAAAAAATGAAATTCAGAATAATAAGCAGTATCTTCTTTTATGAATTTACATTTTTGATTTAAAAAAGGGAAAGATACACTGTTTGAGAGTTGATTTGTCATAGAATTACTTTTCTGCTTTTTACTGTGTCTGTTGCATTATCTTTGTTTTGTTTGTTCTTTGTTTCATTTATTCATTATTCTGGTCTTTAGGTGCTCTTTGTGAACTCAGTGCATGAGCAGAACATCATAAGAATAGCATCCATTTAATTTATCTCCTTAGGCTTATCTCTGCAGAGATAAGTCAAAGGCAAGATTCCAATCTCTAAGAAATTTTATTATTTAAATGGTTTTCTACTTCTTATTTCTGATTCATTAAATAATCTGGATTTTAGCCCTGTTCATTTTGTTACCACCAATACAGATTTCATTTTTCATGTTTTTCTTCAAATAGCTTTGATTTTTATATTGTTTATCAGAATCCAGAGACAGTTAACAAGTTTGTTGAAGGAAAAAGAACCAGTTTCAGGGCCAGAACACAAATCAGGTGTTCTTACCTAACCCTCTTTGCCTTTGTGTGGAAGATCTATAGCAGAAGACACTGCTATTAAAAAAAAAAAAACAAAAAAACCAAACAAAAACAAACACATAATTTTCTATTAAAAAAATACCATTTTTCTTTTAAAAAACCCCAAACTACACGAGCCAGATGCTCAGAGAATGTTGATAAATTCTTGTTTTGAGGTTACATTTATGGCCTACATTGCAGATCATAAAAATTGATATATTCTCTACTTCACTCATCATTATTATATAAAAAATTTTAATCAATTGAACATCTAGCTTTGAATTTCCACTGTTTTTTAGATTTCTCAGCTTTTCTTCAGTACACTCATTTGAAGCAGGTGTCTTACAAATATGGGAGAAGGAGATAATTTGATGCCAGATGTGTGTTCTTGCTTGCAATAGTATATTGTTTATTAAAAAGGGATGAATGGTCTTACTTTGATATTCCAGGTAGCTTAATACCTGAGACTGAATTAAAGTCCATGAAACTATGCATTCTCAGGACAGAAAACACCTTCCCCTCACTTATAAGTAAATATGAGGAGTCAAGAACAAGAGCAATGGGAGGAAGAGGAGGTTAGAGTAAAAGTTTACTTAATTTCTGAAGCGTGAAGAAATAGTGAATAAATTAGGCTGTTAAATTAATTTTGTTGCAGGTTGGCAGGTCCTCAGCACAGGTAATTAATTCAGTGAGTTTTGATAAACTAGAATTAGAAGCAAATGAGAAATATCTCCTCCTAAAGCAATGGGGAAGATGTGCACCACTATCTCTTGGTGCAGGCAGACTGACACACTGCCGCTTTCTGTGAGTGATGGGCCACAAGGTTTGAGTGATGCTGGTGCATGTGCAGGAAGGTGAGGGGAGGTGGTGGTCCTTGGCCAAGGAAGAGGAGGAGAGGAAGGAGTGATTGGCAGCAGTCCATAATCTGGTGAGAAAGGAAAAAAAGCTAATACATACTTTCTAAAATCAGACATATTCAGTGGCTCATTTAATAACAACCTTGGGTGAAAATGAATTTTTGTTTCTATTTGGAAATTGGCTTCCCAGATACAGTGCTTTCCCAGACAGAACAGCATTGTTTCCTTATTTATTTATCAAAGGGGAAGAATAAGGAAGTACATAAAAGCCAGATTTCCGGTGGGGTATTGGACACCTGTGCTGAGCCCATGGCTGTGCCTGGGAGGGGTCAGGTTTGTTTGCCAGGACTGCTTCTCTTGCAAGGAGGGAGGCTGAGTTCACTGCAAGCACTGCCTGCCCATGAACCTGTCATCACAATCCCACAGAGGCTGTTTGGTGATGTTTTGAGGCTGATTTGCATCTTTCTGATGGCATGTGATGCAAATACACTGTTATATCAGTGATAGAGGCTTGCCATTGTTGTTCATTAAAGACCCCTGTCTGCTGCTCAGAAGAGTTAGATATAATCAGCAGTCATATATTCCAGCTAGAGTACAGATCTCTTCTCATAAAATTTGCTTCTGTCTTCTCATTTTCTGCTCAACATGATCATTAACATTTTCATCACAGTTCTTTCTTCCACAGTGGCCGTGTCCACATTTGTCTCAGATTATCATGTTCTCTTTTTTTTCAATATAGAGGATAAATTATGGATAAATCCGACAGTGTGCATTCAAGTCAACCATAAGAGATGGTAGTGTTTTCACCAAAATGATCAGGATTTGTTTGTATTTCAATTATTTATAAGGGAAATAGTATATTCACTTTTTTTTTTTTTTTTTAATCAGGGTGTGTTTTTATCTATGCTGTTCCTCCATAAAAGATTTCATAGTGTTCCTCAAAAGTAATTTTGTCATCAAATTCTTTCTCCAACAAAACTCTGTACCTTTTGCAAGAACATTAATAGGAAAGCAAATTAAAATTGCATAGTAGAAATTCATAACATATGAACCAGCTAGTTAAAGAAATGACATTTATGAATTTTCTATTATATTTACTATGTGTTCCACTGCAGAACTTTCATTTTAAATAAGTGGGGGATTGGGGTTTTTATTTTCATATACAGGAAATACTGCTATAAGTCAGGCTTTAACTGGATAGATTTTATGAATCCCTATACCTTAGAGACATCTAAACATAAGAATTAATGGCAAAGCCTAGGATGGAATACCTAGTGCCTTTTCAGGATCTGGAGTTTTATTCCAGTTTACATTACTTGGTTGGGTTTATTTTAATTAACAACAGTTCTTTTTCATATAATTCTACAGAACCCCTTTCCTCTATATTTAAATTGACAATTTGACCTGGGGTTTGAAGACAAGGTGTTTTTTGTATCTGTAAATTCAAAGGAGGAAAGCATTACATTTTGACTCTTCAAGTGCATAAATTCTGGAAAGTTCAGAGATCGATGTCAGCTAATGCTAATGTCAGCTGGTATCATCTATTTATTTAAGATAACTTTGGAATTAACCAGCACAACTGATTTCAGATAAGAATCTGGAAAAATTAACACCACAGAAAATTCAACCCAAAACATATTGGGAAGTAATTAAGAATTTAAAATTAACTAAAAAGCATGGATGGTGTAATACATGGGTGTCATAAATGTCGTATCCTTCCTGTCAGCCTTGAATCAGCAATATATGCAAGCATATTCTCTCCCTAAATAATTTGCTCCACTGGGATTTTAGTAAAAACTCTTGACTAGCCTTAATACAAGGCTAAGCATAAGGTAGCTATTAGATGTGTATGATGCATAAAGAAATAATCATAAAGTAATATCTACATCTTTCATTTTTTCGTGAATTTACCACATTGATGTTGGGGGTGTCAGCTATTTTTTTCCTGTAATCTTAACATAATTTTGATGCTTTAAATGGTACTATAATGATATTCGCAACATTACTGGTGTGGTCTTGGTCCTGGGGTACTATGCAGACTGCATTTTATAGCCTGCTACTGGCATTTTAAGCAACACAGTGGAGCACAGATCATCATTTATGCCAAGAAGCTCATTTACGTAAGCTATAATGTCAAGTTTAATTAAGGGCTACAGTGACAAAAGAAAGCCAATTGAATGTGCTGAAAATACTTTTCAGATGACAAATGACTGATACCCATAAAAACAATATCCAGGGCAATTGTTAAGGTTATTATATTTAAACCTGCCTAAAAATATCTGAGGCAGTATATTCCAAGATGTTAACATTCTGTAAAATTTAAATAAAAAGTAAAAAATTCAAATTTAAATTTTATAATCAGGGTCTTTTTTCATGGAGGGGAATAAAATATAACGGGTAATTAGGAGCATTTATATCCCCACATTTTCTCTGTTCAGTGCAGTGCGATTTTATAATCAGTAATTTTGTAACTGGCTTACCAAAATGGCTTTATGATGGTCCCTGGTCAAAGTAAATGTGTGGAGAAAAATCTGCTGGCATGATTTATTTTGTGTTTTTGTCCCTGCTGAGAACACTCAGTGTTTGGGAAAACAAGTCAGAACCTCTTCTGCCTAATCCCCATCAACATTTCTCTTTCTTTCTCTTGCTCTTTGTGGTCACCACATCATGAAGGGAGGAAAGGGAGAGTTGATGCTAAGGATAAAGGTCAAGATGATAGAATATGACAACTCTTTGAATTGAAAACAGAAATGAGTGTCCCTAAGTATTCAGCATGAGCTTCTCTTTGCTCCCTGCAGGGCATCTGCACCACAACCACCGCATTTTTACACTTCTTCTTCTTAGCTTCATTCTGTTGGGTTTTGACAGAAGCGTGGCAGTCATATATGGCTGTTACTGGAAAAATTAGGACACGGCTCATAAGGAAGCGTTTCCTGTGCCTTGGATGGGGTAAGTCAGTAAAATTAATTTCTTAAGAGTCGTTGGAATGAAACATTTAATACAGTGGAAATGTCAAGAATACCATAATTTTCTTGAGTAAAACTAAAAGATAGTAGACAGCATGTTGCTAAAAGGAAAACTAGGTTAGAAGCCTTTCCACTATATCTCAAGCTCGAGGTATGCTGGGGTATACTGTGGCATCCTTTTCTAAGTACGTTTTAACAAAATTTTAGGAGATTTTCAGCAAAGTAGTGTAATATCAAGAAATCAAAATAAAACAAGGAAGAAACATTCTATGAATATTCATGAAACCTCTTTCTAGTTAAGACCTGTCAAACGTACCAGTAATTTAGCTACATCAAAGCAGCACACCGTGGGCAGAAAACAGTGTCCTCCTCCCTGCCAGTGCTTCAGAAAAACAAATCCTACAATAGGAATGTGCTTCATTAAATAATTCATTCCATGTAAAATTGTCCATTTTGCATTAGCTTGCCCTGTCATTTTTTTGTCCAGGCAGAACAGCAATATTTTACTCAGCATCTGCTGATTATTACTGTTTTGGTTTTTTTCAGGACTGCCAGCATTAGTGGTTGCAATATCAATAGGCTTTACCAAGACAAAAGGATATGGAACGGCTCACTAGTAAGTCAATCTGAAATGATAAACTATGTTTTTAATTATCAAGATTGTCATACCCATCAGGAACTGCATAGCACGTTCTGAAGGCTCTACAGGTATCCATTCACACATGGAATTGCCCTGAGAGTAGCTGAGTGATCCACAAAAGAACAAAGAGAAAACAGCATGACTGTCTTGGACTGAGCTCAGCAAAGCACCAGGAATCCTAGATTTTGTTTGGGATTTTGAAATAGCAATCTTTTAAGAAATACTAAGCATTAGGTCCACTTAGAAACCTAACATTTATATAGATTTATAAAAGAGAACGTTAAATGTTATGGGTAGTCCTCTGCCAACCTTTAAACATGTCCAAAGCTGTACTGGCAAGAGTCTCTTTGGCACCCAGGTTTCTGCACAGCAAGCAGGTACCTCAACTTTAATGCCCCTGAGCAGCTTGGAGCCAAAGCCCTTCAAACATCTCAAAACAGTTCTCCCATCCATCCCCTCTCTCCTGGACACCATTTCCTGGACTGTGCTGTATTAGAGAGACAGGAAGAAATTTGTGTGCTTCACTTACATTCAACTAATACAGTTCCTGTTTAACCACCTGGCTGGTTCCAGTGTGTATTTAGCACCTTGGAAATTTAACTCCTCAGAGAGTCTGCCCTTCGTTCTGATGAAGGAGCTGAGCCTTCTTCCTGCCAGTGGAGCACTCCAATCACCATTATGTATGCAAGAGTGTGCTTCCTTTGGTCAGCCTGTTTGGAGCTCTCCTCACGTTGCCTAAGAAACTGAGTATGCAATCTGGACAGAAAGAGGAAATATGACTCTGTAGACTGGTAATGAGGGCATTCATCAGAGATGTGGATGAGTTAGGTCAAGTCCTCACTTCAATGAATATTTAATTATTCTCCTTAGCATCATCACTGAGTGAGATCAGGATTCCCCCTCCCTTCCCTGTATGTCTCACCAACTTGGCGCTCCAGCTCTGGGTGGGTAAGAATACAAAACCAAATCTCCTCCTGAGTTCCAGCTCCAACCATTAAGCTCTGTAGTTACAAACTGTGACAACATGCATCTTGAGTTTTTTAGTGAGGAATGTCTTGTGTAACTGAAATGCTTAATTGCACTTAGACCTGGAAAATGCAACAGTGGTCTTAGCCCCCTTTTGAGTGTCAACTTACTCCTCTAAATTCTTTTTTAACCATGGACTCATCTTGCTGGCTTTTTTTATTATTTAGTCCTTGGACTACACCTGGAAAAGCATTTAGGCAGTGAGAATTACAAATCACAAAATAAGGGTATCCAGACCCAAACTGGGGATATAGCTTTGTCCCTTGCAGGATTAATCCCATTACATTTGCTCTTCTAAAATCATTCATGTGTGAGTACTTGCTTTAGTTAGCACTGTGTCCTGATTCCTTCCTGGGCTGAATGCATTTTTAAAAGAGGATATTCTGAAATATTCCGACAAAGCAAAAAACATTCATTAAGAGTAACCTGGAAAGTAAAAAAGAGCAGGTCTCTGTACATGTAATGGCTCTTCTCCCAGGATCCAAATCCAGCTGACATGGTACTATGGGAGAAAAGAACAAATGGAGGCGTACAAGGGACAAATAGAACCGTAATTCAGCTTTCTCATCTTATTTGCAAATATATTTTCTTGGCATTTGACATCAGAATTACATAAGGAAAACAGTGAAGACAAGGAATGGAGATTCCTCCTCCATCACCAGCTGATGTGCTGTCCCACTCCAGAAGGCAGCAAGAAAGAAGGCAGAAAGAATTGTGTCTCATGACAACTGTTGAGCAGTGTAAAAACAGAGCTCCTGTTCTGCTTCTCCTACCATAACTAAAGCATTTGTGTAAGTTTTTTAATTGCTTACACTATATTTTTCCTGCTTGCCTAATTGGCTGCAGTCAATTACCCACATGCTGCTATCAGAAACACCCCCTGTTGTAAACTATTCATGCTCTTTAAGATGCTCATTTTGAAAATGAAGCTTTTAAATGCAGAACATTAAAAGTGAAAATCGAGGAATTTATTCCAGTTCCATAGTCCCACACATGTAGAAATTCATAGAAAAGGAGAAGGTCCAAGAATCTTTGCACCACCTATCAGTTCTGTAAGGTATATGTATGATGAGAGTGCTTGAATTGTTCACACTAGAGCCATTTCTGTGATCATCAGTCTCTAATTTCTGCCTTTCTTCTGAGTTCTAATTATTAGTCCTATTATTAATATTAATCGGTTTCTGTATTTTTAAAACTACATAGTAAAAATATTTCACCCAGACACTTGTAGTAATAGAGATACAAAAGCTGAAGTGGTCTCCTAAAAATAATGAAAAAACCTACAGAGATAAGTTTTTAGATATTTCAAGTTATCTGGAAGAGACAATAGCTTTTTCCAGCCATTTCTCAAATAAATGTTCTTGCTATCTCTTTTCAGACAATCAGAGCTATGAAAGCACCACTACTAAAACTTAATATACCTGTGTGAACTCCTCATGTTAACATACAGTGAAGATAAATTCCAGAAATTTATTGCATCCGTAAAAATTAAAATTCTGTCATAGTCATACTCTTGCCATGCTTTCTTATAGAAGGAACCAATAGTAGTAATACAACATCCTGGAGAGTATCAAACATCTCACAAAATGTACAGGACACAGGATGAAGTGTACAGATGCTTCATCACTCAGCAGAATTTTATGACCATGTAACATGGTCCCATAAAGCCACTGGTGGCTGCTCTTAACACTAATCAATTTATATGGCTTTCTGCTATGTGCACATCAGGGAGAAGGAAGACAGAACAGGAGAACAAAATAAAAACAACTATAAAACACAGAAAAAAACCATATCAGAGCAAAGAAAGAAGAGAAAGAAGAAATAATAAAAAATCAACAAGAATTGCTCTGTGGTATAGGAAGGCATCTGAAAAGCTATCTGCAGACAGTCTTCAACAGAAGAAGATGGAGGAAAATTTAATTTCAGTCATCAACTAGAAAATACTGAATATATTGCAATAATGATGTTACACACTGGTGAAAATCCAGACTGTTGAAAATTGAGATTGTGTAAAAAAAAAGTTAAGTGAAAAAAGGACAACCTCTGCATTTTTTTCCAGTGCTGCCTCTAAGTGGAAATTGCTTTTTTGAACAGCCATTTTGCTTGGTAACATGGAAAAGAGAGGGACAAAATTTTCTTGGTCTCACAGAATTTTGCGGCAGAAACTGGTTTTTATTTTTTCTTTAGAAAAAACTGTTCTTGAACCTTTTTTCAGCACAGGTAACTGAATTTATGTTCAAACTACAATACATCTTTTATGAATACAATACTTTTATGAATTTGAATACAATACTTTTATAAATTGCTGCTTCTGTCTCCCAAAACATGAAAATTTAAATTACAAGTCCTAATTAATCAAAGTGGCCATCTTCACTAAGTTTAGAAATTCATAATGGTAAGGAAGTGTACTATGAAAGCATTTCCACCTTTCAGAAGTCTGTGTTCCCAGACTAACAATAATAACCTAGCTTCTGACAAAATAGTAGGAAAAACTGCAGAAAATTGTGAAAGCATTTTTATTTGACATTGCAAAAAAAAAATTGAATATTAGTATTGTAGGTGGTTTTTGAGGTAGGATGTAAAATAGCTTGGCATGTACTACCTTTTTAACTGTGAAGCAGATAGGAACTATTTGCATCCATTTATCATTCCAGAATTTAGCACACTGGTGCCTTGGCGTTCATGTTACAGTTTTCACATGGGTTCATTGCAATGGAAAACGCTTTTATTTTTTGCAGTGAGAATACCATCCCTAGCAGACCAATAATGTTATGATGTGCTTGCATTTATTTCACTTGGTTTTGAAAAGTACAAAAGCATTACTGGAAAATAAAGAAGATATGTGTGATTCTGATGTGAATGTTTCTGGGTATGAAATCCAAGTAAATTATTTGAATGTATATACTGGAGTTTCCTTATATGTAGGTGTGATCACGCATTCAAATAAACATGCTGTTCTTTGAATGTGTAATCACTGGGAAAATAGCACAGCTGCATTTACTTCAGTGTGTGAAGCTCCTGTTCTTTTGCAGATGTGAAAAGCTTTACATCATAGTATATCAAATATTTAGAATTTGATTCTGTAAGTGCTCTGTGTTTGGAAATCTGATGGTTTTCAGTGAAAGCCCTGATGCAGAATGACAAACTCTGAGATTAGGAGGTCTCCAGAAAATACAGTTTTCAGATGCTTTAAAATATACATTTAAATTGTTTGCAAAATATTAGAGAGAATACAGAATAGATCATATATCATATATTATTTTTATCTAATGGAAATACTCTCTTTAAGGTGTAGTTCTAATAGCAATCATTAAATGATAGAATATGTAGACATCTGGTTTTTTCTAAAGTTCTCTATTTCAGGTACTTGACCATTTCATCACTTTTAAGTATACAGCTATCAGATATGGTAAACTAGAAATATTTCTAGATACCTACTTGGTAAGGCCTGTTCAGTTAACTCATCATACATAGCTAGAGGAAATTAAATATTTGCAAACTTACTTTCTACTGTGCTCTTTATACATTTTGGCCATTTATGTATAAGTCACATTAAAGCTTTTGAAATGTTGACCACTGGTAATGGAAATATCTTTCAGGTCTCTACTTCATCATATCAGCAAAGCAATTTTTTTTGTGTGTGTGCAGATGAATCTCTTATATCAGAAAAATATGCTGTAGTATTTATTAATGCTTTCTTGACAATGTGTTATACTTATTTTTAATTTGTGTTAGTTCTTCTCTAATGTTCTTTCCAGCTGCTGGCTGTCTCTGGAAGGAGGGCTACTTTATGCTTTCGTTGGACCTGCAGCTGCTGTTGTCTTGGTAAACATTCATATAATTCCCAGTATTTTTGTATGAAATGATAGAAAGTGCTACTTTCACTATAAAAGCTTAGCTATAAAGCCACACTACATTTTGCTGTAAATACTGAGATCACTGTTGTTTAACATACCTTCAGTATTTTGAATGCGTGATTCATTTGATTATATCACTACTTTATACCAATTATCTCTCCATGTTTACACGGTAAGCTGTGAAAGAATGAGGTACTGATTAGCAGCACAGAAAACTTGTTACAGGCATCACTGAGTTATTATCAGCAGCATCTACGCAATTGTCACTGCCTTGTGAAACTCACTGACAGTCTTGATAGAGTGCTGCTTGGCAGTGGATTGCTGTGCCAGCAAAAGCAGCAGAAGGAGTGGAACCTGCCAGCAAGTTCTCCATGGCTACTCCTTTTGAAAGCAAAGAAAAAATTGTCATAGCTGGGAAATGTTACTCGTTTGTGTATTAATCTTCCACATCTCTGGACATGCATTTAGGTGTAGGATTCATTTCTACCTAATTGTAGCTGTCGTCGGTGTAGATTTCTGCATTTAACTTAGATATCCCAGCCATATTTCATTGTCAGTGAAGAAAAATAGATACTTTTAGAGATCAAACCATCAGAAGTATTTCATATGTCTGCTTTAGGGTAAGATGAATTACATCCTACCTGTGCCATCAGCTATCAGACATCTGCTCTGCAGTCTATATGGATTTTTCACAACAATTTATTTAGCATTTTTCCCTTACAGATTGTGAATCTAATTCCTCTTTCCACTCCAGAAATTTTATACTGTGATAGCTCTATCAGCACTAGTTATTTCTGGTTTTCTCTTGTAAAAGAGAATCAGTCTTATTAGTCATCAAAGTTATAGTTATTCATCTACGTGAATTTTCCTGAAATGGATGTTTACTACTCCCATAGAGTTTGTCTCATCATTGCCTGGAGTCAAGCCAGGATCCTTTTGTACAACTCACAGTGCTTGTCATGGTAGAGGAGCCAAGGATGTTTACAAAAAGCCAGTTATAATTTTCACATGGAAGTAACTGTATGTTCTCTGTTTAATTGGCAAGTCTTTGTTCAGAGATGTTGGAAGTTCACTGTTGCAGTTTGCCCTGCCATTAGCTGGTAGCTGTGGAAAGGAGCTATTCCATGCAGCCACTTAAGCCTAAGTGTATGAAGCCAAAGAATTATATAACATCAGCTGAAAAATGTTAATGCTGAAAATAAAGTTGAAAAAGAATTGGCAGGACAAACTAGCAAAAATTAGGTGTTTTGGCATAGATCTTGAAAAACTAGTTTGAAAGGAAAAATATCTTTAA
The DNA here is from genome assembly GCF_030490865.1 of Poecile atricapillus. Classification (NCBI taxonomy): domain Eukaryota; kingdom Metazoa; phylum Chordata; class Aves; order Passeriformes; family Paridae; genus Poecile; species Poecile atricapillus. The sequence continues at coordinate 29,145,811 of NC_081251.1, forward strand.
TAAATAAAAAAGGAACATTCCTTTAATAGATTCAAAAATTGGTACTACCTATTTGCAGGGCCATGCAGAGACAGGTTAATAGAGTTCAGTTCAATAATGTAAATGGATAATAGCAGGCATCAAATTGTCCATTAAATGCCATTAATATGTGCATTAAGTGCCTAAGTGCCAAAGTCCAACAGCTGAAACACTTAAATTTTTTTTTAGATTGTATCTTCAACCCATGTATGTGATCATGGGTTGTAATCATGTAAAGTAATCATGATCATTTACTTTAATGGAGATAAAAAGACATCCCAGGAATTCATCTGGTCAACAAAAATAGAAAATTACAGCCAAACAGGGCTCAAAACTGACAGACATTGTGGTGAATGATATAGACAGTGATTTATGTGCAGGAAGATATTGAAAACCACAGGCTGGTTCTGCATAAGTGGGAACATACTCATGGGCCATAAATGTTTACAAAGGAACTATGCTCTGACTAGCTCTTCCCTGTTCAAAGAACTCAAATTGCAGTGGTTTTCCTGGAATAGGATATCTATTGTTGCAATTAAAACTGACAAAATATTAAAGTTACATTACTCAAGCTTCTGGCCATCAGATATGTACACATATATAGCTTGATACCAGGCATAACTCAAAGTCCCAAAGCAAGCCTGTTGCAGGTGTGTGTATATGTCACCTTTTTGAGAATGCAGCCTTTTGATGTATGTGTTCAGGGACATTGCTACACAGTTTTTGAAAGACTGCTCAGAAATGTAAGAGGAGGCATTTTGCAGGCCTGTAATACAATACAGCCAGGATACAATATTTTCTTTTAGGCACTGAAGGATCAACTCTTTATTTTCTGTTTGACAGGTCAACATGGTGATTGGCATTTTGGTATTTAATAAACTTGTTTCCAGAGATGGAATCCTAGATAAAAAACTCAAACACAGAGCGGGGTAAGCAACAACTGGGCTATTTTAAAACAAATTAAAATTTTATCACCAATTTTCAATTACAGATATTCACCAAAAATGCTTTTGATTGTGCTGTGGACTTTTATATGAATGTAACAATGTTTCTAACATACTGCATTAATCTCAAAAGCTGCTGTTGCATTATCCCGAGGGAATGCAACTAAACAAACTAAATATAATAAAACACAAGTACAACAGTATTAAGTTGATAAGAATGAGGATTTAACAAATCTGAGCAGAGGTTTCACAAGATGATTATATGTGTAACTGTTGCAGTTAGAATAACAGTTTTATGACCTGTGTGTACTGAAGGAACTGATTATTTTTGTCTCGATGTCAAATTTAATTGCTATGCCAAGAAATGTTATTAATTTGTGTTAATTGTGTTAAATGCATTTTACAGCAATATATCCCTTACTTAGGTCAGTGTTACTCTGCTGGTTTGACTACATTAAGAATTTTCCTTTGTTCTTACATCCACATAACATCTACATACCTGTATTTTCTAAACTAGTATAAAAGAACATCAAAGTAAAAAAATACCCATTGTTTAAGAGTTAAAAAAACACAAGTGAATGGGTCTTATTGATTGATTATTTCCTTGCATTTACATTAAAATTCTGTTTATTATCATGAGAAGAAGATATTAGGATAGTGGTGGTATTAGAAACTGTTCTACAGTGGGTGACGATGAAGTACTGCAGCAGCGAACTTATATTCATTGGATATTGAAGAAAAGTATTTCATGACTGCATCATCACCTTCCTAATGCTTATGAAAGTGTATTTAAACTTTCAATAATGATTTTTTTCAGTTATATTTTCTAGTATTTCATTTTGGGCCAGGTTGTAGTTTAACTCCACCTATATCTGCATTTCTAACAATGATAAATGATGGTATCATCATTTTTCTGTGTATTACTGCTATGAGCAAATTTGTTGCAGATTCACTTTTAATTATTTTACCATGTAACTAACAGTAGCATTCCTAATAAGTTTAATGAGTACATTTATAATAAATACTTTAGCTGGTGTGATTTGCTTTTCATATTAATTCAATCAAGTCTTTTTGGTTTTCAGTTCTTCCACCATCATTTTGATAAACATGTACCAAACCCTATAATTCTATTTATTCTGTTTTCATCTTTTTTCATCAGAAAGTATTAATTTCATGACCTTACTTTTGTCTACATTTCTCCATCAACATTCTGAACTCTGTAATCAAATACTAGTGAAATCTAGGATATTCTAAAACTACACAAATTATTGCAGAAGTAGTAATGACTTAGTAATCACCAATTCAAATTCACATGTGCTCCAATTCATCATATAAGGAGCTGGAATAACCACAGATTTGGCTTTCTCCATTTTGTAGGTATATTCAAACTTAGATTTAACTGTTTGGGGTTTTTTTCCCAGCTAATCACTTGTAGGCTATAGAAATCTATTTGCTTATACTTTATTTTCTTGATGAAACAAATAACTTGCTTTCTAATTTGCAACTTAGTAAAGAAATATTTAATTTTAAAATAAATGGATAAAGAATCAGAGACTGTTCTGTTAGAAATAACCCAGCTATTTTGGGGAAAGATATAGATACCCTAATGAGAAACAATCTTAACTTGTGTGATATTATGAGATGCCTTAGCAACAGCATCCCTTGATGCTGCTTGGCAGATGAAATCTCTTGAGTCATTCTTTCGGGCATAGAAATTGGTTCAGCATTTGATCTCCTCTAGAAAGGTGATTGTCACTCATTCCTCAAGTATCTTTTGCCAGCCACGCTCAGGAAGGCAACTTTATTCTTCCTGGCAAACACTAAATTTGTATTTGTCAAAAGTTCAGTCAAAAGTTCAGCCCTAGGATTTAAAATAAGTGAATGAGGCAAAATATACTACTTCCATATGCTTTTTAACACCTTAATAAGCATATGGAGAATCAACAAGTGGGAAAAAATATATTGATGGATCTCAATCATGACCTAATCCTTTTCCTGAAAAAAGAGGATGCATATGCAAATGCCCAGGCTGAAAATTTATACTTGGCTTATACACACATTAAGTTCTATTATTATTATTTGGAAGATCCAGAGCAGTTTTGTAGAGGTAAAGAGAATAATCCAGTCTAATAATGCTGAAGCACTGCCAGGCAAAGACAGAAAGTATTTTCACAAGCTTATTTTATACTTACCTAAGGTATTTTTATAGTTCATTCTTTAATTTACATTTTTAATTGGTGCCAACTGATGTAGATTCACTGATTTATTTTCTCACCCCAAAATCATCTTATAAAAGGTCTTGGTTCTCACTGTTTTCTTATGGAAGGAACTGCCTTTTTATGGGAAATATACTTGCACTTTTTAATGGAAAATCATCATTTGGTTTATCAAAGTGGAAGACACTGGAGTTCAATGTTGTTTTGGACAGTATTTTCAAAGTTTTGTGAGTGATGGGTTTGGCAGTAGCAAAGAGTTCTGTTGGTTGAGATAACTGGGAAAAAACCCAAAATGTTACTTATCTTCACCATGTTGACCACTTTCCAGCTGGGAATAGGTAAAGCATCCTTCTTGTCAGCTATGTCACATCTTATTCTGCAATGGTTGGTCCCGGTTCTGATAGCAGAAAGAGAAGGAATAGGAAAAATATTTATCTAGCTGATTCAAGAAGCTGAATGCATGCTGTATGGCAAACTTAAATTCCAGGTTTTGTCCGTTAACTCTTCTGACAGGTGCAGAGGTACAATTGTCTATACAAAATGCTTTGAGCTTAATGCTTGTGTACTGTGTTTTATTAAAAGACAAAAGAGGTCACCCTTTTTTTAGTACCAACTGATATTTATTTCATCAGATTCCATACGTTTCAAGCCCTGTATTCAGACCTTCATATGACACTAATAAAACCATTCCAGATATTAGTGGGCCATGCAGGTCACTTGTACAAATCTGACTATACTGTATGCACATAATGATTTGATGCTTGAATAAACTTTGTGGGTTTCTTTCCCTATTAAGGGTCTGTAATGGTCCATACTTCACACTCCTCTTTCAAGTAACCTGTGCTCTTTCTCAAGCTGCAGCAGTCTTTCATCAGGTCTGAATAGAGGGATTTCACTTTGTGTGTCTATCCTAGCACGTGCTTATGTTTACTTCAGTGTACTGAGCAGTTTTTTGATCATGTTTGGGGCTTTTTTTAGATTAAATGGAAGAAATAGAGTTTGCATGAATTTAAGCCCCATAGCATTAACATGTAAAGCTAACAATAATGTAAAGTACAGAATACAGTTTTGCAACAATATAGAACATTCATCTTGAATAAGTCTACTTACTTTTTCTGCATGACGTCATATTTAAAAGCTAAATTTCAGTAGCAACGTTTTTTGGTGACAATTCAATATTTTGTTCTTTTTGTGGGTGTTCTGTTTGTTTGCAGTCAGATGAGTGAGCCTCATAGCGGTTTGACGCTCAAATGTGCCAAGTGTGGAGTAGTTTCAACAACAGCTTTGTCAGCCACCACCGCCAGTAATGCCATGTTAGTCCTGATCATTTACATCTTCTTGTTACAAATCTTATACAGTGCATGTGAGACAATAGTTTGATGATGACAACTGTGTTTGCTAACACTGTATAAAGTGCTAAGCACATTAAAATACTTTTAAAAAAATTGCAAATGTGTTTCTTAATTGAATACAGGATATTCTTTAGAACATAAAGTACAACTGTTACATTCTTGTCTATGATTTTCAAGTTAAATTGATAAAGTGATATCCTTAAATATGTTTTATGTTAATAGTGAGTTATTAATATTTTTTTTCAATATTACAATTCTGCTTTTCTCTTTTTTTTTTTAATAGGGCATCCCTTTGGAGTTCCTGTGTGGTGTTGCCACTTCTAGCACTGACTTGGATGTCTGCAGTTCTGGCCATGACAGACAAAAGATCAATATTATTTCAGATACTTTTTGCAGTATTTGATTCATTACAAGGCTTTGTTATTGTCATGGTCCATTGTATTCTCCGAAGGGAGGTGAGGAATGGCTTCCCAGTTTTCCAAAGGGCTGTGCTCCTGTTAATCTCTCAATTGCTCTTTAATGTTATATACATCTTGCTCTGCAGAAATATATTTCATGGAAAGAGGAAAATAATTTATGGCGAGCTGTATAGGAACAAGTGAAAGAGGAAACGAGAAAAAGTGAAAGAGAGGGGGAAGATCAGTTAATTTCAGGTGCAAAATATCAGTATAAAACTTTACCAACTTAATTCATGGTGTCTTTTAATCATTCCCTGTACAATCAACTGTAAACTGTAAGCTGTACAATCAAGTACAGTTGATTTCTAAGTCTCAGCCTTTCCCAATGAGTATAGGAAAAGGTGAACATGAATGTCCTTCTGAAGACCAAAAGCTATAGATTTTTGCACTCTCTAGAACAGATCCAAATGCAACATTTGTTCATCTTATACTGTGCCTGAAAGAGGACACAAGGAGATGATGTGTTATGTTGGTGAAGATCGACCATTTCAGATCTACAAGCTCAGGTACTTACTAAAATTATGGGGACAGTGAGGATGAAGACAGATGAGTGCTGTGAGAACAGCGAGGGCAAGCAGTACTCTGGCCTGCCCTTCACAGCTCAGTGCCACCTGCCACAGGATTCATCACCGCTGAAATCTGATGGCAAAGCTCCTACACAAGTGCTCTTTAATCTGGCTCTGGTGACAGCTTCTCTAACCTGCCTAACCTGCTAACTAACCCCACATTTTATTGAGATGGGTTTGAGAGCAGTAGTGAAAAGCTGTGTTGGCAGGTCTGTGGTAATGGGGCCCTCCATCAAAAATGAGTGGGTGGAGCTGGACTGGAGAGTAGCTCCTGGTCCACGGGCATACCTATGTGTTAGTCATTTATCAACTTCAGGTTATTTACCACACCAGTAAACCAGATTGTAATGTCCAGCATATATCCCTGGGATGGACGAGTTATTTGAAAACCTCAGGACTGAATAAAAAAAAAAACCAAGGAAGATGTTTCAGGAAAGGTTTATTGTCAATGCTGAGTAAGGAATCTCACACAGGGGTTTCCCCTTTCACCACTGACACCCTTTAAACACTGAAATTCAGTATATTAATGAAAAATAATTCTGAGTGACATAATTTATTCAATTATTTCAGCATTGTACCACTTTGCATGAGATTGTATCACTATCCTTCACAGTATACATATGTGATTATCTTATCAAATAGTGAAGTTTTCAATTTTTAAAGAAAAAATCAGTATCTTGCAGAAATTAGCACTTTATGTTGTACTGATTCCTTCTTACTTTAATCACACTGTTAGAGGAGATGAACTTTTGTAATTCTTGGTTTCTAAGCTCTCATACCTCACTTAATACCTTTTCTTTTTTCTTCCTTTGACTTCCTTTTGTTCAGGATAAAAATATGTGCAGAATAAGAGATAATACTCAAGAAAAATCTGTTTTATGTAGAACTGTCTTGCAATCCGCTTATTTTCTTCAGCAATTTCTTTCCCAATATGATGTACATCTGGGAAAGAGGGTAGTCTCATCTGTAAATCTGAAAACAATCTTTTCATATAATCTTTTAGTATAATGGTATGACACTGCATCTATTTTCAGTAGAAAGAACAGCGGTTTCATACTGATTTTCCTGTCTGTGAAATGTTTGTATCCCCTGGGATTTATTAATTAGCCTCGAAAGGGCATACCACCTCCTACTTACTGTCCTAAGGAATCATTTTTATTTTAAAATATATACCTTTTGCTCGAGGTTGCATGTGAAACATTCAAAACTAAAGCAATATGAACAACATTATTTTTCACAGAGTCATAGAATACTGTCAGTAGGAAGAGACCCATAAAGGTCATTGAGTCCAACTCCCTGCTCCTCACAAAACTACCTAAAACTAAACCATATGACGAAGAGTTGTCCAGACCCTCCTTGAACTCTGGAACAAGTATGTTCCAGTGACCAACCAGTCTCAGGGCAAAGAACCTTTTTTAGTGTCCAATCTGAATTCCCCTATGAATTTAATTTCCTCATGTTCTAATTCCATTTCCTTCAGTCCTAGTTCCATTTTCTTGTGTCTTTTGTAAGGGTCCAGAGAGGCTGAAACATATACTTGGTTATCAGTCATTGATTTTGTCAAAAAAAGACCAAAATCTATGAGAAATTCTTACTATAACTTAGCACAGCACAGTATAATGTTTGTGTATAATATATATAATGAAATAAAATAAAACAAAACAAAAAAATAATTATGCAGCTGTTAAGCTTGCATCAGTGCAGTAATGCAGAAGCTTATTTGGAAAAAAAATGTATTTTGACTGTTGACGAAAGATGAAAATCAACAGACATCTTGCAACAATGCCCTAAGCCTTGAATTAAATATGGATTTCCTATTCTAATGACAGCTCTTTGCTGCAAATGCTTCATTCCCAGGGAATGCTTCAATAATCCTGAATATCTCATAGAAAAATTCTTGTCTGACCATACTCACAGGTAGGACTTTGGTGATTGAGATGGAATTAGGCTTTTCTATATGTAAACTCAGTTTTCAGATTCATAGGATACCTTGACTGGATCCACTTTTAGCTCACTGTTTCTAATTTAAGCAATATGCAAAAATATTGGATTATAAATATGTTTGTAAAGGAACCTTTTCTTTAGGTTTATGTGTAGGAAATCAGCTAGTTTTATATATATATATATATATATATATATATAATCTAACTGCAAAGAATCATTACTTAGTTTAACAACTAACAGAAGTTCCTCCAGCAAGTCCATCTTACTAGTTACACATTGCAGTTCTAACATGGAAATTCTAGAAGGCATTTTATAAAGCACCTAAAGTATCTATTTACATGATATTTTTAAAATACTACCTAGTGAGAAGACTTCCCATGGAGGCCCAAAAAGCACCAAGGTTTGATAAGGTTATGCCCTATCAAAATGGCAAAGGTGTTTCTCCTTCAGCCTTGACAACTTAGGCAGAAGTAAAAGTACAGAGCCAACTTATTCACTCATTAGTAAGTTATCTCCAGCCAAAATTATTATAGCAGTGTTGGTGGAAGACAAAGAAGCCTAGGTATATTGATGATTGAACTCTGTTGGACAGAAAATATTTAATCTTCTTTAGTCCTCCAGATTTCATTTGCAAACTGGTCAAAACACTTGAGGAATTAATTGAGGCAATATTTTCCATATGGGAGAAGAACATTCATAGAAATTTCTTCAAGAATCACAAAGTAGAAGTTGATACACTTGAATCAATTTTGATTTCAAAAATGTGTATGGTCTGAACTTGTTTGGTTCAGTTTGCAGCAGCGAAGTCATAGTTGTTTACTACACAGAAAGAGATGTAAGTCCAGTAAATTATGTTTCTGTCTGACTCTGGAGTCTGGCTTTCCAGCTCCAGAGACCTTCAGGTAAGGACAGGCCAAGAGAGTGGCCATCATACAGAGTGGGCAATGCCATCTTTGCGCTGCCTCGGTGCCTCAGCTGAAAGAATTGTCTGGTACTTCTGGTTGTCTGCAAAAGCATTTAGCTCTGCCAGTGCCTGTCAAGGAAATCCTGCCAACATATTTGTCACTCTTGATGACGGCTAGAAAGCTATCTCAGTTATAGCCTATAAGATTGATCTAATATTTATAGCATGCCAGCACAGGCAAAACAATAATTCTGACTGTCAGGGGAAAAAAAACTGGGGAGGAATATATCTCCATAAAATTCAAACAAAGAGCACAGCCCTACTTTACTATGCCGTTATTGTCATTACATCACAAAAAGAGACAGACTCCTACAATTATATATAAAAGCTCTTTTTTTTCTCTTAGTTGTATTTATATAAGCATAAATTAAGGAAATGTTTGTTACTTTCTCTAACACACTGTATTGAAGAACTTTTGTGACAGGGGCTGCATTAGGAAGCCAGAGATTTTCACCAACTAAGATGTACAGCTGGAAGAGAGCTAAATGATGTGTCATCTATTTCTGTCCACCATCAATTCAGTGTCTTTTGCAAGGACATTAAATCTTTCTATACTTCTATTTCCTAACTTCTAAAATTATTATGATACCTTTTAAGCATAAGACCTTTCATAGACTATTTGGAAATTTTGGAAGAAAAATGCAAAGTAGTAAGATATTACTGCTTTATTTTTCCTTGTTAGCCCAGAAAGCTTAGAGTTGTCCTTTTTTTCCCCCTCACCTTGCTGTTTAAACACCTAATTAGGCATTGGAAGAGGGTGATGGATGTGTTACAGAACAATGCAAGGGGTCAGAGCTGAAGCTTATTTATCTCAGCAAAACAGCTTGCCTGATCTACTTGAACACAAGATGCTTCAAAGCTGATTTGAATCACACTTAGTAACTTATGTTAATGCTAGTGATGGGAGGAACCCACATGTAATTTTTTCTTTAGCTGTGCTCTGCATAGTAGAGAGCATTTGGATTAAATTCATCGTTGGCGTCTAGAGCCCACATTTCAGAATTGCAGGAGAAAAATAAAAAGTACATGAGTAGGGCAAGGGTAAGTTATAAAAGCTTGGAGCTGGTTACTGTTGCTAAGGAAACTACTTCCCTGGTATCTGCACGTTCATCACATCTGTCTCTCCTTCTCTGTAAAATCTTGTAACGATGTTAAAAGGCATGGGCAAAAACAATATTATGTTTCAAAGTAAAATGTAAAGACAGCACAGTCTTTACATACTCAACAACAATTTTGAACAAGCAGTTTAGAAGAGTAAGCTGGTATTTAGAAAGTTCAACCATTTTGATTCTGACTTGGGTGAGGATATCTAGAATTGCAACATATGTCAGTATCATGGATAATGCTACATTTGACATTCTGTTAACATGTTCAGATCATATGCTGCTTGCGCTTCAGAAGCATTGAAAGAAACATGCACATTTAGGAGGATCCTAAAATCAAGATTCACTGCTTTAATACAGAAGGCACTGAAAGTATGATATGAGATTCTTGAGATCTCTGGAGCTATTAGAATGGGGGAACCGCCATGAACAGAGTCTCAAAAATTAGGGGGCCCACTGCACAGAGTGTTCTGAAGTAACAATGCTTTGGGGTCAAGTACCATATGCGTTGAGATGAGATTCAGCACAGCTGGGGATGCTTTGATGGGGGCATTTTTTATTATATTTTTTTGTCAAATACTGTGACAGTGCTTATCCAAGAGTATAAAACTCTGAAGTGTGACCTAACTTCAGCATTGATGAAGTGATAGTAGACTTAGATTAAATTTGCAGCAACTGGGAGATGCCAAATTAAATTAACATCAAACACATGGAAAACCAAAGCAAGTGTAGTGACCTAAAATCAGAATCTGAGTTTCAATACATCACACTTTAAATTACAATGTGTGGAAAGTCTCTGTGATTTGAAATAAATCCAAACCTTCCCACCTTGCTTCATTCTTCTTTCTGCCCTATTTTTGGCTCCCTCCACCTGCAACAGTCACTTATCGAGACTGAAGAACACTCTTATTCATTTAAGTATTGAGCCCTTTAAAAAAATGCTTTATCATTACAATCTTTTTTCATTTTTGCTTTTGTGATAGCTTCTAAACAACTCGCATTGGAATATGATAAATTTAAAGGGGACAGCTTCTCATCAGCAACAATTGATGAATTATCCTCTTCTGCTGTTCACAAAATGTACATGAGTAGAAGACAATTTTCTCCTTTTAATTATTCTGAATAAGACATCAAGTAATTTTTACAGATAATAAATGGAATTTAGTTTTTTATAGGCACTTCATTCATAGTACTTTTATATTCAAACAAGAAATTGTATCACCCAACCAAGTTCCTGTTTTCCAAGCCACATATTGCAATCAGAAATATGATTATATATTTAATATAGATACTTTCATTTCTGGCACTAAAATTCACATTGTAAAACATTATATTCCAAAAGCTGCCTTGACATCCTTATTGTTGAGAGAAAACAGTAAAATATGTTTGCATTCTGCTGTCAGCAAAAAGGAACTGGCTTTTCCTTTTCAATGTGCCTCTTTGTTGAAGAACGTTTCTAACAGAAGTGCTGAATAATAGTATTTTAGATATATACTCTGTCCAAAATGAATGTAAAAATAGCATTTCCTACAAAAAATGATTCCTCAAATATACTGTGTTTTAGGGACAAGTCTTCAAATTTACTTTATGGATCACATTAATAAACAGTAATTTCTGATAACCTCCTTTTGTACTTTCAAGAAATTTTTCTGTGTGCAAAAAGTCCACTTTTCTTCGTGTGCTCACATTGAAGATATTTCACTCACCTGAAGAGTTTTACTCCTAGAAGAGATGCATCAGATTCCCTGTATATAGAGTTAAAGACGATTATTTGAATCAGTAATATCTTTCAAATAGACCTAATCTTTAAAGTACAATTAGGAGATTACAATAATTGTCAAGAACTTATTTCAATAACTGTCTGATTACAGTAACTCTAAAAAACTGTCTTCAAAGAGTCATACATTTATCAAGAGGAAGATACCCTTTATCTTGCAATGGTTAGCATTTTATCTATTAATCTCATTATCAGACCTCTACCAAAGTGAATAAGACCAAGCCAAATACTATCACCAAGACAGATTTGGCTTAAATACCATATAATCACTGTCTAGTAGCTAATTCTGTCCATGCATAAAACTAATTCTCTGGTCTTGATGTGATAAACTGAGAAATTTATAACAGCCACAAAGTATAACAAAATGTGTGAAATGACAGCAGTAGGCATTTATGTTTATTGCCTCTGATTTATGAAGTGGGCTAAAGAAAAGTCACGCATTTTATACCGTATGATTTAATTTGATTTCTAATAGGAGTCTATGGTGTTACACAAGAATCAGTATAAGATATTTTTTTCACAGGTTCAAGATGCATTCAGATGTCGGCTAAGAAATTGCCAGGATCCAATCAATGCAGATTCTTCAAGTTCTTTTCCTAATGGACATGCTCAAATCATGGTTAGCTTTTATTTTCTTATTTGACTATGAATTTACTGTTGCTAACAAAAAGAAAAACTTACTGTATTGTATGCGGCAAGTTTTCATAACTGAAATATTAACACGTAAGAAAAAGACTGTTTAGGTCATCATCTGCTTGCTTAGCTAGTTTTACATTATTGGTGTGACTTTTTAGTGGAGCACAGTGAATTAATATCTTATACTAGTGTCCTTTAGGACAAAAGATTCTTATATAAGAGAATAAAAAATAATTTAATATTATATTGTGACTTTTTCTAGTGTTGGTGTAAAGAGTACTGATGTATTTCCCTTCACGAGGTCTTGAAAAATGTTCTCAAACAAGACAAGGAGAAAGTCATAGACATTCTACAAGGGGAATCTATTTAGTGTGTTAGATTAAGAGATAGTGAATTTTGCTAATATTATTATTATTAGGCAATATATTAAGACAACATATTGGTATCTTCACTTTAAATAGCAGTTTGTCATTGACTATAATGGGGTCAGAACCAGGCCCTAAAGACATGCAAGGCTCAGCAAAAATGCAAGGTACAGGAAGAGGATGCCCTTCAAAATTATGACTCAAAAAAAAGAATTTAATGTTTGGACTTCACAAGCAAGAAAGAGATCAGTTTTACTGAACATTTAGTATGAAATAAACTTCTTGTGAAAATAAAAAGTAAATAAAATCTCTAACAGAATAAATACTTTTGTTTAACTAGGAAAAGTGGGCTTTGATTTCCAACTGTTAAAATTCTTTCTTAGCTCTCACAATTAATTTTCGCACAATGAAATAAATAGCTGTTTTCAGGAAGTGCAAAAATTTTACATGATAACATTAGCAGTCAGAAATGACAGAATGTGTCATAACAAATAAGCACATTATAACAAATTAATGAAGTTTCAAACAGGATGGATTATATGAATTATACTTACAGTAATTTGTATTGCAGGCTATTGTTCATACTTCTTTTCATAACATTACCATGAAAAGCTTCCTTAAAAAAGATCCTTTGATGAGATGTAGAAGTTATTCTTCCATATACATTAAAAACTAGACACTGTATAATTTATTAAAATTATATACTCTACTTCCACCTATTTTATTTTATTTTTTCTGGTCAGGCAGCATACTTTGAAAACCACCCAGTTATACTTTAGGAAACTTTGTAAAGCTCTGCTGTTGTAAAACAATACACTTCACCTTCTCAGCAGCAAGAAACCACTTTTAAGAGACTATGACCCTGTAAGTAGGACATTTTGGAAGCGCTAGTTGGCAAAAAGGTACTGTGTTTTATTGTTAAATTAATAATGGCTGTTCTGTTTCACTGTTTCTTGTTACAGACTGATTTTGAGAAAGATGTGGACATTGCTTGTCGGTCAGGTAAGAACATTGAGAGAGCATTTAGCCAACAAAAGGTAGTCTTGTACGAGCTCCTTGTGAAGTAAAAAACAGAAAAATATTGGGGTTTAGCTGTTTATAGGAAATATTTATTAATTTAAACAAAAGAAAATGTGAAAAATAATGTCACTGAATGTATGTATGAATGTATGAACGTATGAATACATATATTTAATTTCGTTACTAAGGCCATTAACTAGAATTCAGCATTTGGAAAGTGGTCAAAGGTGTGACTGTCTATTAGAAAGCAAATAGTTATGGAAAGAAGATAATTTTTAACAGATTAAGCTTTCCTTCCCTGGTACACGAGAAAATGTGAAAACATCATTTTGCTTTAACAACAAAATAAAAAATAATGTATCTTGACAGCTGTGTATATGAGGGATGCATTAATTTGCACTCCTTTTAAAGAAGGTGTGTTTTTTAGGACTCTTAACTGAAATCAACAATAGTTTAAAGAAATTTTTATCTTATTTCTTTGAGAAAATTTGTGGGTTTTTGGAAGGTATTTCAGTGGTGTGATATTTAAACAGTTGACTATGTTTGTTTCCGTATATTAAAGACAACACATTTTTAGTTATTTACTTGCCAGCCTTGTTTAAATAGTGCAATGTAAAATAAGTGATCATTTAAACTCTACAGAAATTTTTAATCTAGGAGATATTTCCAGAGGACAGTTTTTCCTAGGGAAAGTCTTCCTAAACACTCTCAGTTTTCAATAAAGGGAAAGAGAGAGTGTGTCCTCTCCACAGGGTGAGTCAGAGCAGAAGCCTGATTTAGCTGCTCTGCATCAGCCACCTGAAGGACACTCTCTTCACTGGCTGTGTGCAGAGCCAAGAAGGCTCATCTCATTAAGGTGAAGTTTGAGTTTCCAGTCACCCACCTTTAAAATCTGCCCCTTGAATTTCTTGCTATATAGACTTAGTTCTTCCCTACATATTAGTTTTAATATGCACATGTATTTTGGAGGAATCAGGATAGTGCATTGTAACACAAATGACTGGATGTCACCATCCAATGCAGACAAAAAATCCAGCAAAAGATCCCACTTTTTACCTGTGATAAAGTAGCTCTGCAGTACAGAAGGTCTTGTCAGAGGTGTCCTAAAAGAGATTGACTCTGAATGCAGTTAGGAACAGGCTTTACTAGACAAGCATTTAAACTCACTTTCTGGTAATGAAGAATTTAAGGATAGATCAGTATTTGAAATGTCTGAATAAGTGTCTCTGGAAACAAAGAAGCAGCCACTGAATTCAGGTCTTTGTGCACATTTGTTTAGAAGCAAATTATTCTTTTCGTAATGGAAAAACATGAGTTTAGTGTGAGGAAGGAGAGTCAGATGTCTTATGAGCTGCTTGCTATGGAAAAAGGCAGTGAACTGACAGGCTGGGGGATCTGGGTCATCAGAGCCCTTGGGCACCAGAAGAGATGTAAATGTAATACCTAAATACTTCAAGTTTTCTTTCTGTCTCAGCCTATGAACTGGGTTTCATTGCATAAGATAGCACTGGTGTGAATTAAAATATTTTCAACCAGGACCAGAAAAACCATGCAGCCAGCTGGAAAAAGCCCAGTAATTGGTTACTTTAATTTTTTTCTTTCTACCCTTTTTCTTTCATTACATATATTGGATTATAGACTTAATTTTTTATTTTTTTTTAAGGTGAATAATTGTGATTAAATAGATGCTTTGCTTTTGAAGACATTCTTCAATGCTTCTGGAAATTTTGAATGTTATGACAGGATTATTAACTTTTACGTGTAAACCTCACCCCAACAAAAATTGCTGGATGTTGCTTCAAGTTTGAACAGAATGATCTAGGCCTAGAAGAAAAGTAGATTATACTCTGCTATAAAACATGTTTATATTCTTTATAACCTTTTCAGATGCAGTAAAATATTTTTTCTGATACCAATGGAATTTCTTCCCAATGTGGTAATTCTTCTGTCACTTTTATTTAAAGCATAATTTAACAGAGTAGAGTTTTGAAAAGTCAGTGAAAAGGAACATTTAGGAGTTTAGGAGCACATGCTCATATATATAATCTTATGGTAGGTCATTACAATGGATTGACAAAATGATTCTGCCTTACAATCTGTTTGACATTTTCCAGGAGGTTATGTGGAGTTAATAATGGCAGTATAGATGTTATAGTGTATTTTTTTGGAAAACCCTTAATGAGTTCCACATGGCAGACTTGTGCTTAAGCTGTAAGTCACCTAAGGTCTATGTAAGTCAGTAGGAATAAATGAAGTGTTTTTAATTCATATAAATGACTGATGCTAGTCAGAGATCAAAGTCAGTTATACACAGTAGATTAATAGAACAAAAAACCCAAAACCACAGAAAAGCTATTCCAAAAACAGTATTTATAAAATGAAAGTGGAAAGAAAAGATTTTAGAAGATGCATTGGTAAAGGAAGTACTGCTAGATAAAGCCACAAGGAAAAGCAGTGTTAGGTTGATATGGTTTCATGCTGTAAGAATCCTGCTCTCTGACCTACAGTTCTGCATAAAGACATTGGACCTTGCAGAGCAGCCACTATAACAGGAACACTTTCTAGAATTTCACTAAATGATGAAGAGGAGGAAAAGGGACCAAACCCTGAAGGAATGAGCTATTCAACTTTGCCTGGAAACATCATCTCCAAAGTCATCATCCAGCAACCAACAGGTCTCCATATGCCTATGAGTATGAGTGAACTGGCCAATCAGTGCTTGAAAAAAGACAACAGTGAGCTGCGGAGGACTGTGTATTTATGCACTGACGATAACTTGAGAGGTGCAGATATGGACATAGTCCATCCTCAAGAACGGATGATAGAAAGCGACTATATAGTCATGCCCCGGGGCTCCGTAAATACCCAGCCATCACTGAAAGATGAAAGCAAAATGAATATAGGCATGGATACCTTGCCTCATGAAAGGCTGTTGCACTACAAAGTTAATCCTGAGTTCAACATGAATCCCTCTGTAATGGACCAATTTAATATCAATTTAGACCAGCACCTTCCCACCCAAGAACATATGCAGAGTTTGCCATTTGAGCCCCGCACAGCAGTGAAGAATTTCATTGCCTCAGAGCTGGATGACAATGCAGGATTATCAAGAAGTGAAACTGGATCCACAATATCAATGAGCTCTTTAGAGGTCAGTGGTGCATAAACAGATTGCATGTTCTGTTGTTCTAATTTTATAAGACAATAAATCGTGTCTTGTGTCTAAGGGGTGAAGCTAATGTTTAATTCAGTATAAATTATTGTTTGGGATCATACACTGCTGTTCATATTTCTCTTATTATCAGAAGTGTTTATACCTAGAAAACAAGACTAAAGTTTCAGAGCCAGTCTGTATGAAACAATATAGTTCTGGAGATTTAACATTCCACACGACTGCCGAGGATTTCGTGACCTACCAGGTAAAGTCCACTGGAAAATTCTGTGTTGCTATGAGAAGAAAAACTATTCCTGCAAGATACAAGTGCTAATCATTGGCCCTACCTGCAAGCACATGCAGTTAAAAATATTGGCCATTTTACTGCTGACAATCATATCTGTCTCAGATATGATAGGTCTGATTTTGCTCTCATTGGTGTAAATTTTGGATTCTTCCATCCAGTAGTTCACCATTTACTGATGAAGTTTTGTTTGCATGTGCATGCAGGCATTGGTACAACTGATGTGTGCAATAGGTACAGGTGGGCTTCGTGTGGAGTATCATAGATTTCAGTCAGATTGCAAAAGTGAACTGAAAAGCCTTTAATAAAAGGCTTTCAGTTATTACTACAATCTGTCTGTGGGATTTAAGCATTTTCAAAGTAAAAACTATTGAAATAAATTGTTAAGACTTAAGCATCAAATACTGCCATTCTTATTAAGCTTTTACCTGTGAAAGCTGTGAAATAAGCTGGAGTTAATTTCATACTTGGAACTCCTTAAGAACTGGGAATACATTTCACCAGCATGTCAAATGTTGTGAAACATGGCATTCTGTGGGACAGAGAAAGACAATAAGAAACACATGGTACTCGCTCATCCTCTGGAAATTACACATGGAAAAAAATTCTGCTGTATGTGCAAACTTGAAGCCATTAGCTGTTACTTTAAAATGTCTGGACCCGTCTGTGTAGGAAAACAGAGACCCTTATTTCTGAATTTTTAGATGCAACTGTAGCTGATTCTTCATAAATGGTGGATACTTATGGATATTTCTTTTAAAATTGAGTTGAAGTTTTATGTAGATGAAGTTTTATGAAGAGTTTGGGCAGAAGATCAGACTTTAGTTTCTTTTCAAGAGATACCTTTACAGGCTTTGAAAACAAAATATTTTCTGTGCTGTTTATATTGTGTGTGTACTACCATAAGTTTTTACAAGACTTCATTTAACTTAAAAATTAATAGAAAATGAAGTGTGGGGATCTGCAAGGAATCAAAGATTACCCATGTTTTGGTTGTTGTTAAAGTGAATATGTATAGTCTTGAACAAATTTTAAAAATTCTTTCTTAAAGATAGTTTAAGTGCTTGCCCTTTCAGTGCTCAGATAGACAGGTTCTTTCAAAGCAAGTCTGCATTGTTAGAGAAATTACTGCCCTCAGCATATTCAGGTATATTAGTTAATAGATCTTAGGTAGCACACAGGCGTTCTCAAATTTAATGCAACCCCAGAAGCAGAATCTCTAAGGTCACCTTCCAGCAGTATTCTCTCCCACCTATCTACAATTCCATCTTTCAGATAATTTTTGTCAGATATAGAGGCTTAAATCCAGTCCAGTTAATATTAGACATATGGATATTTGAGGAAGATTCATTATTCTTTAAGATGGACATATATACCACCATGCCATCCACACAAAAAAATAATTTTTTGGTGATGGCTCTATGGCTCTTTCCCTCCATTGGTGACAAAGTTCATCTAGGTCACCTGAAAAAAAAAAAAAAAAAGCAGATCTGATTTAAGTTGTAAAAACTGTGACAATAGTTACTTCATCGTACACAAAATTATAGTTCCTGATGCCACTTTGGAATATAGCCTGGAAATTTATCAGTATAATGTACTGCTCCTTTATTTTTCTAACTGTACTTGTATCATATTTTAGCTTTACCTCTAAGATGGGATGTAGACACAGAATCTCAGTCACCATTCTGTATATAATTTTTATGCTCACAAGAGACTACTAAGTATGTCATAGAAAATGCAGTAAAATATAATAAGATATTAAATATGTAGACTCCTCTAACTTGGGAGAACATACTAGGTGTAGCAGGCTGTATTTTGGTCCAGAAAGCCAGTTATGTTTGTAAAACTCATCAAACCCAGCATAATCCCATGTATTAGGGAAAAAATACAGATATTAGGACAGGTCAGAAATGAAAGAAACTGTTTGGCTTTTGTGTCTGCCTTTGTGATTCCCAACATTATTTTATGAGGATGTGCTGCACGGAATTGAAGATAAGGATGTGCTGCACTGAATTGAAGATAGGAACATGAAAGAAAATTGTATATGGAAGAAAATCAGAGTCTCAAGCAGTTCCTGATAAGCAGATACAGCCAGATAAAGAACATGATTGTGTTTTTACATACGCAGTGTGTAAGAAGCAAGGGTTGAGGTAAAGCCCAAAATGTTGTTGGCTGGAACTGATGAGCTGGATTAACTTTTGTTAACTTTGCCTTAAACAAAGTAAAATAAGGAGGGCAGGGGCAAGACTTTTCTAAAGACAGGGCTTTGTCAGACACTATGTAGCAGCAAAACCTGCAGCTGGACATTGAAGATCACCCTGCCCACCTTTATCCTGATAGAGCATGGGTAGACGAGCTCTACAGGAGAAGATCCTGAGCAGTAGAAAGCTTGTTGGCTACAAGCCTCCTATCAGCTTGTAGTTGGAACACAGCTACAGTGTCAGCACAAAAAAAACTTATATCCTGACTTCTGACTCTGAAGGGAGGATCCACCACCCCTGCCCCTACCATTATTTGCTTAAATGTAGGCATTCCCCTTCTGAAATGGAAAAAGAGCTCTTCACATTTGGCTCCCCTACAGAGTCAATTGAGACAAATAGCCATTTTTAGGCCACTTTTAGACATCTGTTCCAGGATGAAGTAAATGACATGCCTCAGTGCAGGTGTCTCTTTTCAGTTTCCACAGAGGAAGCCAGAATGAGCAGTTCAAATACAAGCATCAAAAATGTTGATGTTGATGACTAAATTTAGTCAGATGAATCCTACTGTGTGTCGCAAACTTTCTTCTAAAACTTTTATATCTATGTTTTCTTCTGGAGGAAATTCTTAGATGTGAACAATTAAATGCTTTATTATATCTGGAAGAATTTTAGTTTTCAAAAGATAGTTTGAAAATGCCGTAATATTTACATACAAATATTGCCTAGGTAAATATAAATTTAAGGATGTGCAGATTCACAATGTACAAACTGGTGCTTTTTATTTTATTTGGTATGCACCCAACAGTACTTATGTGATTATAGGCACAGGCAGGCATATTAGCACATCACGGAGTTTCTGAGGAGGACTAATCAAACATCTGGTTAATCTCCTGAACATCCTT
The DNA here is from genome assembly GCF_030490865.1 of Poecile atricapillus. Taxonomy (NCBI): domain Eukaryota; kingdom Metazoa; phylum Chordata; class Aves; order Passeriformes; family Paridae; genus Poecile; species Poecile atricapillus. The sequence continues at coordinate 29,165,735 of NC_081251.1, forward strand.
TATATGCATGGATTAAAACTGGCTTTGCTACCTTGGCATCAAAGTGGTTTGGAGTATGCTCCTTCAGTTCAAAGTGTTTTGATTTTAATGAAGAAAACACTCAACACAGTCTTTTGGAATGGTTTTTGTTTTGAAAATGTACACTGAGTGTTGTGCTCATTAAAATGAAATTACTTTGAAGAATTGCATTCCCAGACACTTAGATGCGGAGGAAAGTTAGGAGGTTTAAATGTAGAGGAAGAAGCTGATCTGGGAAGCATGTCTCCAGAAACATCTCCAAATTCATCTCTTCTTATTGAGCAAAAAAGAAATGGATGAAGAAGACCTGTGAAGAGACTTTACATCATTACCTTTGTGGAAAAAGAATCAATGGCTCTTTTAAGGGAACTATGGTTAGTGTAGTGTGAGCAGAAATAGAAAAGACCTGAAAGAACACAAAGATGATAAAAAAGTATAAAATTAAGAACATGCAAAGAGAGGCAATAGAAACATTTATTAAAGGGGGACAAGATGTCTTCTGCTTTATCAGAACAGGAAGGAAAGGACTTCATGAATTATTTGTCATGTAAGGAACTGGAATTCTCTTTCCAGCCTCAAATCTACTTTATTTTTCTGTCTCAGATTCTGCTATGAGATCTGCTGTGAGTGGGTTGATTATGTGACCAAAGTAATCCTTCTGTATTCATTTATGAGTTCTCTTAATACATTCAAAGACAGTCAACTCTGTAGGCCCTTGGCCAAATCACTAACTGGGGACTTAAGGAAGAAAATACTGTTACAGCTGAGAAAATACAGGGATGAGTTAAAGAGAGTGAAGTGCAAAGAAAAAGTAAAGATAAGAGGAGAAAAAAAGACATTTAAAGAAAAGGTGGGAAATATGGTAGAAACGGAGAAAAAACAAAACAAAAAATGAAAGTATTAAGAAGAAAGAGATAAAGACAGCAGGGAAGGAACAAAGTCTAAAACAACAACAACAACAACAATAATAATAATAATACACAAACCAGGAAAGGAGAGAAAAAATACAAAGTTAAAGTAGTCAATCTCATCAATAAAGTACCAGAGCATCAGGCAGAACAAAAGCAAAATGCTGTGAAGTCATTTTGATTTATGACATGAGAAGTAAAAGAAAGAGGGAACAAAAATAGAGAGACGAGCACCACAGGAATTTCTTCTTTATCATGTTTCCACATTGCATTTATTTTCAGGCATTCTGTATCTCAGATTCCTATCCCTCCCATTCCTCATTTCATTCTTCAATAAACTGTGGAGACAGCTCTTGCCAATTTTGTGACTCTCAGTAAAATGAGGTCTAGCTCTATAACAACCCTCTCTTTCTTTCACTTGAGTGAGTAGGTCTGAGAGTCCTCTGACTTCAGAAATTGATGCAGCTTATTTTCAGGTTATCTTACAGAAGTGGTGGTAGAATCAGGTAGAGTTTATTGTAGTAACTGGAGGTGTGAAGAACTGAAATTTTAGTCAGTATTATAAAGTGCAGGATATATTGCAGACTTCATATTATAATTGTCTATTTAACAAGTGCTACATTTTCCCTCAAAGACTTCAGAAACACAAAGCAAGTGGTCTTAGTTGATTGAGTAAATAAATATGCAGGCAGCCCTATAGAGAAAGGGAGCAGCAGGCCACAATAATTTGTCTGAATACTTTTAAAGTGAGATCTTTGAAGTTATGTTTGTGCTGTGTGTTGATGTACTAAATTAACTAGCATGTTTCAAAGACTTAAAATTCCCACATTAAATTCACTTTTTCATGAAAATTTGCTGGCTTTATGTTTAGTTCATGAACTAGCAGCCAACAATCTTCTGTTCCAAAACTAGAGTGTTTTTCAGTTATATACGCACAAAAGGCATTTTAAATCAAAAATGTCTATTCACATTGCACCTTTATATCTCTGAGGGCCAAAAGAGATTTTTCTTTACTTTTGCTCTGGAGAAAAAATCCTCCTCAGGCTAAGATCTTATATGTCAAATCTCATCTCAGAGTGTATTATAAACTGCTGATAACAAGACTTTATATTAATGGAAACATGATTAGTGCCCTCACTATAATATGGTATCTCTGGTTTCAATTGTGCTTTGCACAATGCAATGTATCTTTAGGAATATCTGATGTAATTAATCAGATAGTGGTGTAATGCAGAATAGAATAAGGATAAGGAGAAAAACAGGCATTTGTTGTTTTACAGACATGGAGAGGGATTTTATTAGTCTTTTAGCAGGAGCATCTCTTTCCTGGTGCCAGCGGATTAGTGTGTGCTGGTGTATGGAAATTATTCTTCAAAATTCTATTTTTGTCCCTCAGCAGAGTTTAAAGTTGTTCTGGAATTACACAGAGAAGCTATACATGATTAGCACAAAGTAAAATTGATTTAAAATAAATTACTACCACAAATCTCTTTTCACAGAGTTTTATTTTGGCTCTGGTATGAAGGGTAGGGGTTTTTTTCTACATAAAATGGGTTTTATCAATTAAGATTAAAGAGCCATAGAAATCAGAGATGGAAAAATTCTTGTCAGGTCATTTTTTCTATCAATACAAGAAAACTTTCTACAATATATTTTTCTAAAACATAGTCAAACTTCACTTTCAAGACCAGAGTGAAGGGCTTCCACTTTTTCCCTTAGCAATTATTGCACAGTTACATAAACTTACTTTTTTCCCAGTACCAATTCTGATTTTTTTTTCCAGGTTTTTCCCATATCAGTTTTGTTTATCAGTGTTTATATCCTTCTAGGGATTCTGTACAAGTTTCTGTGTTTGCTTCTTCCAGATATAAAGTTACACAAATCTGCATCACTCTTTTATCCTTTGCTCCTGAAAGTTCTTTTTGCTGCTAATCTCCTTTGAAATTTTCCCAGTTTACAGGCATGATTTGGCTTTTTCCATTGTAGAGAAGCAATGCAGAATTGTCACTGGAGTTTACAAAGAGGTCTATCACACCCTTGCCTGTTTAAATTGTTCTCTTTTTTTGTAGCATTTGTAATTGTACATGGTTGAAGCCTACCCATACCCCTCACTTTTTCAGAATTATACCAGCTAACTCCCAGCCACTGACTAAAGGCATGGATCTTCAGTTTTTTATAGTCCCTTTATTACTAACCCTTGCAATTCTCCAGCATCTGGGGCACTTCAGCTCAGAGAACAGACAAGTAAGGAGCAAATAGGAAACAATTGTTCATGTCTCCTGTAATATCAAAAAGAAGAACATCAAATGAAATGTCAAAGGGATAAACAACATAATTTCCTTTGTCATGTTTTACATAATAAAATTGTGGAATACACTATCCCAGCACATTTTAGATTTCAGAATAAGCTCCTCCCAATGAAATTGTTAAACTACTGAAGACTTATGGAAGGTATTGTAGTAGAAATGTCATTTGAAACTTGCCCTTCTCTATATTAGTCCTGATCATAGCAGAAGCTGGTCAAATACAAAATACTAAATGAGACAACCCAGAGATAATATCCTTGACACTTTTTTGTTGTATTCTTTTAACATTAATACTCAAGCGAATCTCCAACTGATCCTTGGGAAAAACCCACCAACTTCCAGTGTAATTTTTGTTGCTAAAATTAGTCTCAATTTTGCAGGTGCATGAAGCAAACAGCTTTTTGAAAAGAAACATTTTGGTGTGACCAGTTCAGCAGCTCATTTGACACAAGGAAATTCCCCCCCTTACTCCACTCCATTGCCTTTTGTCAGTTTAATGTGTAGAATGAGCCAGATGGTTGATACCTGAAAGCATTTAGGTGTGTGTGGAAAACTCCATTTTCATCAGCCAAAAGAGACACAACGAACTTTGTATAAGAAAAACAGAATATATGTAGTCGCAATTAATGTCATTATTCTCATGGCTGTTATATATCATACAGAAAATAGAACAGTTGAGTAAAATTTCTACTTCCAATTGAGACTGAAGGAAAACTCCTTCATCCTTGCAAGTTTCCCAAACGACTTCATGCTTCTGAATATGTTTCCTCTCTCAAAAAATAACACTGCTGTCATGTCAGGGCAATGATGCAGCAGCCAGGAGGACCTGATCGTGTACCTAGTTGTGTCAGTGACAATATTGCAAATAACTTTCCATGGCTCAGGATCACATTCATAACCAGTATCCTTTGGTTTTCAAAACTTGCAGGACTTTGCTGTTCCCATGGAAGTTATGCACATTTTATGTTTTAGGAGGATATGCTCGGGCAGCACTTGTGCTGTATTTCATTGTATGCAGCCACGCAAAAAAAAGTGAAGCACAAGCACACTACAGATGTTCCTTCCTATATTAGTTTAAAATAAATGTTTTTGTGATAGGTATTGCTGAGCCCTAGAAAAATCCTCACTCAGAGAATCCTGTGGTATATGACCTGTTTGATCATATCTGGTGTGAACTAACAGCAATATTGCAATACTTGCCTCTCTCTGACAGTAGCACAGCTGAATATTTTGCAGTCTGTTGGATATGTATTTTCACCATGTAAACAGTGATGGAGTTGTCTGGGTGCAAAACCTAATAATCCAGCTATGCCAGGAATATTTTCATTGCAGTCAAGCATACTTAAAGCAAAATACAAATGTTTCAATTTTACAAATCACAATACCCAGGAAACAGCACATTTCTTCCTAATTTTTCTACTTTTTCCTTAAGATTCAATGGTAGCAGGTTTATTACTGAACTCTAGCTTTAAAATAGCCTTTTCAAACATTTTTCAAAGCTACTGCTGTAAATTTCACCTCATTATCTGTTGTACATGTTTCTTATTTTCTAACCACTGAGCCTTTTCAGTGGCACATGTGGTCTAATTTTACCTTAAAAGTAGATCATTCCTCATCACAAATGCTTAGATTATCTTTAAATCAAGCCTTGATGATTAAAGATAGTTTCTCCAAAGCTTGTTTTGTTGGTTGTTTTAACTTAGACTGTTCTTTTATTGAGCCTCAGAGCCCTTTAGGCATCAGAGTGTCGACAGTGTTGCAGTAATATTCCTTATATTATTGTGGATTGGAGCATTAAAATTTTACTACAAAACCAGACAACATGTCACAAAGTAGTATAATCAAGGACTCAGAGACCAAACATTTTTCGCTTTTTACAGCTGGAAGACTTGTAAAATCATTCCTTTCAATTTCAGGAAAGCAAAGCAGCTTACTAAAACCTGCAGGTTTGTTAAACCAAATAAAATCAAAATCAGAAACATTCTTCCCCTTGACTTAGTGAGTTTGATTCTTCTTCACTGAAGAAGTTAAGTGCAGTGGAAAAAGGTTCCTTCACCATCATACTCTATCATAAAAATTAGGGTTAAACTTCAGCAGCAAGCCTTTTTGAGTATGGGAGTACTTTTTGCTTCTTTAACCGTCCTTCCTGAAGATGAATGTATCTTTTTTTTCATTCTCAAGCTTTTTGTATTCTTTTCAGCTCTTACAACCTAGCTTCTTCTTCTACATCTCTTTAATCTATTGCAAGCCATTTAATTTCCAACTTTAAAATAAAAAATATATATTTTTATCCCTTCTTTATAATATTTCTGCTTCTTTTGGATATAATTTGACTTTATAATTGGTTTATTTTTGAATCTAAAAAATTCTGTGCTAAATTATTTGTAACATGTCTAAGCAATCATATTCTGTTGCATTTTATACAAGTGTAAATCATTCTTGCTTTATATCAGATGCTTTGAATCAGATTTGCCATAAGTTTAAAACAAAGTCATTGCTTTCTCCATTCAGATTGTCATTGCAAACAAGCAAGCTGAAGCTATGGCTTCGGCTTGATTTTGCTGTCATTTATTCCATTAAAATCAATGGAGTTGTACCAATGTAAGCTTGATGTAGGAAAGAATCAATTTTTGTAAACTTATAAAAAGTCTAAATCATAGATATGTATCGGCATCTGTGTAAAAATGTATAAATATTATGATAATTTTGAAATACCACAGAAAATATAGAAATATTTTATACACCAACAGGTTCAATTGCATGCAATTAACATGCACATTATGCATCCCAGTAAAATTCAGTCTGGTTTATTTCAGAGAATAAATATGATGATACTGATACTGATACTAATAAGCTATGCAAAGTCGCACATTAATCTTAAATTATCTAGATAAAATCTACATCTTCTTACAAAATACCTAATATATACCTGATAGGAAGACAAGAATGTTATTTAGACTCATTAATATGATTTGAATAGTCCCCTTGTTAATAAAAACTCTTTTTTCTTTTTTTTACTGCTTAATAGAGAAGAAAATCACGTTATTCGGACCTTGACTTTGAAGTAAGTTTTACTGAATTATTCCTGAATATTAAAAGTATTTTCCTAAAAGTAAATGTGAAGTGTTCATTTTAGCAGATTTTAGCCTTCTGGCATAGTAGATGCAATAGGGTTGTTCAATTGGTACTGCACAGGACATGATGAACAATTCATTAAAACTACTTTGGTGCAACTTGTTTGCAAAATATTCCGAGATCAAACTGTCATATTGCAATATTAACCATCATGATTTCAGTTTTTAAATTCTTTGCCTCTTCATTTTCATCTGGGTTTGGTTTTTTTTTTGTTTTTTGTTTTTTATTTTTTTTCCTGGCTATCTACTTACTGAAAAAGTGTGACACTTTTATAGGACAGCTTAAACCACAGCAGAAGTTTGCTTTGTTCAAAAGATTTTCAATAATTTCTTTTATCTTTCTTCAATACTACTTTACTGAAATATGACTTTCACATTCAAGTAATGATTATGAATGTGTCAAATTTTGAATGATGTAGTGCTGCAGGTGTCAAAGCTTATAGATCACATACTATATAAAAAATTAAGTTCATGTAAGGTTCTTTAGGTTGGATATGCATAATTTCCAACTTAGACCCTGTTGAGTGAGAAGGTTTAGTTGTGCTCATTAATGACCATTTTGTTCTATCTCAGTCAGTATGATTAAGTCTCTTAGAGATTTGTTTGAACTTTTTTCTCTGACTTCTACCCAAAGGAATACAGCAGTTAGTTTTCAAGGGGCTGTTCATAATTTGGAGTTTTCACATAGGTTGTCTATTCATGCATAGAGGTAGTTTGATATAATTATTATGTGTCTCCAAAGAAGCTGAACAATTATATTTGTATGGAACGTACACATCGTGGGCTAAAATTTGAGAGCCTGTGATCAGCACATATCAATCATAACATCAAAAACTCCCCTGTTTGCAATTACCCTAAATATACTTTAGGATAAATGCATAGAAAGGAAGAGGAAAAACATTAAACAATAACAAAATTCTGATGTACAAGCAACTCTAAATTCAATCAGAAGTTTTATAACTGTAGTGATATAAAGAATTCTAAACTTTACTGGTTTTGTCATTGAAAAGTAGAAATATCACAATAAGCGCATTCTCTGTGGCAGCAGATACCAAAACATTCCTCCTGACAGGAGGAATAATCCAACAGGAACATAATCCAACACCAAATAAACACCAACAATGTACACATTCTGATCTCTATAAAAAGGATTCTCATTACACATTTTCTCTTGACTCACGTGGTTTCACAGAATCACAGAATGGGCCATGTTGGAAGAGACTACAGTGGGTCATGTAGTCCAACTTCCCTGCTCAAGTAGTGTCATCCTAGAGCACACAGCACAGGATTATGTCCAGATGGCTCTTGAATAGCTCCAGTGAGGGAGACTCCACAACCTCTCTGAGCAGTCTGTGACAGTGACACCTGAACAACAAAGAAATTCTTCATATTCAGGTGGAACTTCTTGAGCATCAGTTTCTGCCCTTTACCACTTGACTTGTTGCTTGGCACCACCAAGAAGAGCCTGGAAACCTCTTCAACACCGCCTTTTAGATACTGATAGACTGTGATAGGGTCCACTCTCAGTTGTCTGTTTTCAAGGCTGAATAGGCCAAATTCCCTCAATCTTTCCTTGTAAAATAAGATGGTCCAATCCCTCAGTCATCTTTGTTGTCCTCCCCTGGACCTGTTCCAGGAATTCCAAGTCTTACTTCTAATGAAGAACCTTGAATTGGACTCAGAACTCCAAATGTGGCCACACCAGGGCTGAGTAGAGGGACAGGACCACCTCCCTCAACCTGGTGGCAATGCTCTTCCTAATGCACCCGAGGACACAGTTGGCCTTCTTGGCCACAAGGGCACTGCTGGCTCATGGACAGCTTGTTGTCCACTTGGACTCCCAGGGCCTCCTCTGCAGAGCTGCTTTCCAGCAGGTCAGCACCCAGTCTGTCCTGGTGCAGGGGATTATTCTTCCCCGGGTGTAAGACCCTGCTCTTTTCTCTGTTGAATTTCAGACAGTTCTTCTCTGCCCACCTCTCCAACCTGTCCTGGTCCTTCTGAAGGGCTGCACAGCCCTCAGGAGTATCAGCCACTCCTCCCAGCCTTGCGGTGCTGCTTATTTACACCTTTTTCTTAACTTGTTTGCAATATTCCATGGCCTAGTATTTTTAGAATTATTATTAAAATGCAGGAAAATATATTTTTTGTGAAAAGAAATAGGCTGGGACCACTGGAAGTGAGTGCTGAGGAACTGAGAGCAGCAGCAATACTGTGCCAGTTGCTACTGTGTTTTACAAGTATTGACGCAGACTAACCTCATCTCACCCCCAGCTTTATGATTCTTCTGATAAGGTCTGTGAGCTTTCCTATATCTTTACACATAGCATGGCTCTCTAAGGTAAAATAAAATAAAAAAGCCAAAAAATATTGTGATAGTGTGGTGTGGCCAAAATGCTGCTCTTTGGATATCCCAGAGCAGCTTGACTGCAAAATGGAATACAGTCTGGAGGTCAAGCCAAAGGGATTGAATTTACTACTTAAATGTTTAACATTTTCTCTGCTTTGTCTGTGACTAGTTCCAGCTGGCACTCTCTGAGACAATGCACTTCCATATTTCTGAGGGTACCAAATCATAGAATAACATGGATGTGGTTGTGAAGGTAGCATATGTTAAGCATGCAGTGTGGACAAGGGTGGGACAAGTTTGGCTATCTCTGTCCTTTTCCTTTTAACACTCTGCAGGATCTATGCCCTCAACCTTTAACACGTCTCTACACACATTCAAGACAAACACACAGGCTATGTCTACCTTAATAAATTAGACATTTGAGGGAGTATTCCTGGGTTTCAAAAATGCCAGCTTTTATATGGATTAACTTTTAGAGAGACCTTCACTATTTTATCTGGACCACCCTTGTCTCTCCAAGAAGTTCTTGAATGTCATTAAGGGTCTCAGTTCAATCTGGCTACCATTCACAATAGGCAATTTGGTTTTAGATTTTTATTTGGAAAACTAAGAGAATTTAATAGAATTTACTATTCATGGAGAACATTCCATGTTAGATGTTGTCAGAGAATACTCTTGGACATATTTGACTTATTACTACATACTCATGGTTTCATACGGAAAAAAAGAAAAAAAAAAGAGGACTATTCTAGTGGCTTCCAATGAAACATTCACCTTAATATAAATAATTTGAAATAAAACCAATAAAAATACATTTAAAAAAATTAGAAAGGCCATTTTTCTCCAAGAGCCACAGAAGAAACACAAAGCCAGCTGCTATGCAATGTGAACACAGCTAGACTAAGACTACATAACACCACAAAATATTCTCTTTCCGTTATCCTCAATACATGCAGAAATACAGACGTAGTTTTAAGGGCCTTGCAATGGATTATAAATAATGGAAGTCCTGTGTCTGTGTAGGTTCTGTTACAGAAAACGTGTCTCAGTTAAAAGAAAGGGAGAAAGAAAAGGATGACATCAAAACTGGCAAGCACTTAGCATAGATCTCAAGCTAGTTAGAGAAGAGGATCTCAAAAAGGTGCATCTGTATCTTGTTTCCCTTTTTAATAGCTTACCATTACATTCTAAAATTTTCCCTTCATGTAGAAAAAAAAAAACAGTGTACCAACCAGGGCTTAGCCTGTCAGCTGGAAGTATTTCTGCTACATAATATACTGTCCACAGTTAGATTTTATAAAACACTGACTAATGTAGTTGAACTTTGAAGTTTGCGAAATGAACAGTCAACATAAAACAACTTTACAGCTCTTTTCTTCCTATTAATAAAGATAAGTTTGGACTCATTCATGCAGTCTGGTGTCCAAAACATGAGCAAAATTATTGGTCTGGACATTTTGGATCCTTGCTGCCTCAGGCTGTGCTAACCCCAGCTAAGTGCCCTCCAACTCCTGTCATATTTTCTCTAGAGCTGGACAGGTAGCTTTTTCATTAAGTCCCAACACTAACAGTTAGCTGTCAGATCAAATAAAATTCATTCTAATTATGTTGAACAGAAATACAGATGCTGTAGAAATTCTCAGGAGGCCTTTATAATAGGTGCATGATGGCAATTACAAAAATGTACAGGAGAGTTAAACAGTATTATTGGCATGCATTTTAGGATTCGAGATCACAATTACCTTTAAATTCTATAACAGTCTGACTTTCAGATTTCTCCAGTCACCCCACTCTCTCATTTCTCTCAGCCATTCATTGGATCTACTCTGTTAGCAACATTTATGCCAAATAATTTAGAAAATGCCTTATTACCCTGATCCCCAGGATTCAGGTAATCTCTAGCTCTGAGGGAGAGCAAGGATACACTGGACAAGTGTGAATACTAGACTCTTCACAGATCAGTAGACTTTCACCAACAATAATGCTAAACTGATCACATCTGGAGGTACATTCTTTCAGAATTTCATCTGCCATAGGCATTTATTATAATAGTATTATAATTCACAAAAGTTTAAAATCATTCTCTTACTAATCTGAAGACATCTCTTGAAGGCAAAGGTAAAAAAAATATGCCTGCAGCGAAAAATTATTTTCTGTTCCCAAGTTTTGCAACTGATCATACCTATAACATCTTGAAAAAACAGCATGTTTCCATTAGAGGGTTGGGAAGGTATTCCCCCATCTGTTCTTTTAACTTAGCTGCTTTGTACAAGATTTGAGAGAGAACATTTTTAACTGTGACAATGTAGAAAGTCTGCAAGGCAAATTAAATTACCTGGTAGTGGTGGCAATGATGATGATGGTGATGATATTGTTATTTATGAGATTGACCACAAGTCATAGATTTACTGAATAGCCTCGGTTGAAAAGGGCCTTAAAGATCATTTAGTGCCAAGCCCCAACCACTGGCAGAAGCACCTTCCACTAGACCAGGCTGAGCCTTATTCCACCTGGCCTTTAACACTTCCAGGAATGGGGCATCCACAACTTTTCTGGAAACTTGGTCCAGTGTCTCATCATCTTCATCATAAAAGTCTTTTTTCTATATCTAATCTAAACCTACCTTCTTTCAGCTTAAAGTCATCACCACTTGTCCTATCACTATATGTTCTTGCAAAAAGTCCTTCTCCAGCTTTCTTGTAGGCTCCCCTTAGGTACTGCAAGGCTGCTGTAAGAGCTCCCTGAAGTCTTCTCATTGCCAGGCTGAACAGCCCCAATTCTTTCAGTCTGAATTCATAGGAGAGGTCCTCCAGCCCTCTGATCATCTTTGTCACCTTCCACTACACTCACTCCAACAGGACATGGACCTTATGTTGGGAACCCCCAAGCTGAATACAGCACTGCTGCTGAGGTGTCATGAAATATTCATGAGTATATTTGTCTTGAGTTAGAGTTCAGCTAAAGCTCTATCATAAATGAAAAAGGGAGCTGAGGACAGAGCTATGTTTGAAGTTCTCCCCATCTTGATGGCAGCCATCCACACTGAATCCTTTTCTGTGAGCAGGTGATCATCAGAGTAATGCCTAGTCTCTTCAAAACACATTCACTATCTGACTTAACAGTGGGGGCGGTAGAAATGTGGAAGTGGTGTCAATGCAGCTTGACCACCTTTAGGGCGTGGAGCACAAGAGTTATGGAACCTTCAGGAGACACCACAAGAAGATGTGTGTCTGCAGCTTGGTGGTTAACCCTGGTGGTTCTGGCAGAGACGCAGCATCAATGGGCAACTGCAAAGCTGTGCCTAAAGAATAAAGGGCAGCAAAAGTTCAGTTTACATCATTTTCAGATCTTGATGCTTGATAGCACAGTCATCCTAGTACTAGTGGTCAAGATCCCCAGCTTTGTATTGTTAAAACTTAGTATTTCTAAGATTAATAAAGGGATGTTGTCCACATTGCCCATTTAATAGAGAAAACAGAATAACACACTACAAATACCTTGTAGGCTGTTTTCTTATAAAAGAGAAAGAGTTATCCAACAGAGCATATTTTCTAGAAAGGAGATAAAGTGGTGCTTTCTAACCAGAAATTTAAAAGTCTAAAAATTGAGAGTTAAAGTTGGAAATTTAAGTTGCTGCACCTTCAGTTCAGATTGTTCTTTATAAGCTGTAGGGAGGGAGTGGGTGTCAGTGGGTAGGAATTATGGAATGGAAGCCAGGAAAACACACAGTAACCAAAAGATCCATGGGTACATGTTCATACCAGTCATGCTGCTATTAAGAATAAAATGTAAAGATTTTTTTTTCTGGCAGACTTCCCGGTGCAAGTATTTTATTTCTCCTCCCACCTGCTTCTCCTCAGGAATAATGTAATGAACGGAGTAAGACATTTGCATTATTCATATTTGCTATTTAATGACATCTTGGGTACACAATTAAGGAAAAGATATATGAAAGTAGCATTTTCTATATTCCCAACTTTCTACTAAAAAGCTCCAAATGGAGATGTTTCACAGCCTTATGTTATTTCCTGCTCTTTAGAGCTAGTGCTTTAACTCACCAAAACTGTTTTATTCCCATGACCATGTCTCCTTATTTAAACCAATAATAGTCTTTGAGATAGAACCTTTTTTAAAAAAACTTTATGTATATGAAAATTGCTATATACTCCTGTCTACCATGGCATCAGTATCTTAAAAGAATCCCTAGGAAGTCACTTAAGTGAAACCCCCCTCATAAATTTAGATAGCTATATCTAGTTAAATTACCTTTTGCAAGGAGTTTATTACCAAATACTGCAAAAGGTTTTCCCTTATTCACCCCACTACTCAAGTTAATAGGTCTTTAATTGCTGATGTCTCATGTCTCTTTTGTGAGACATATTGCCAAACTCCTTTTCTGAGAAGTGAACAAATTCTCTAGCTACTGTGTGGCTGTATTAAGGTTAATATGCATATTACAACATCACAGTAGAAATGCCTGGCTAAAAGAGCAGCCACATTTCATGAAATCTCTAAAGGCATAATGCAAATGAAAGATAAAGTTGGCATTGATACAGGAATACTGAGAGTCAGCTATTGTCACTCCATTTCAAAAAATACTAACCTAGATTTGGCAGGAGTGTAACTTCATGGAAAGGGTCACACTCAGGCACAACATATATAAGTTTGCAGGGTTTCACTCACGACTCCAGGGAAAATCAGGCTTTACACAAAATCAGGACTTGCACAAAGGCCTGTGTCCTGCACCTCATCTGTCAGCTTTCCTGGCTGCTGCCCTGGCTGTAATCCAAGTTCTAGTTACAAATCTTAAGAAAAGCAAAGCCAGGCCCATCCACCACTGTTGAACTGACGTGAAGCATACTCAGACCCTCCCAGCCCCAGACCATCCAGACCACAAAACCATGAGACTGGTCAAACAGTAAGCAGCCTTCAGCTTGGCTTCAGAGGCTGCTCTGAATCCATAACCCAGCATGAATTCCTTTGAAAACAGCTCTGATGGGCATAGTTTAGAATCTAGGCTTGAAAACACGCTTCACTCTCCAAGTAGCTGCCCAGGCAGATACATGGCTGAGGCCTGTGCGCTGAGGTGTGAATATTGTAGGGACTCTTTGGGGTCTCCCCCTCTTCCACAGGAGTGCCATATAATTAGTTTCTGTGGAAGAGTGCCCTTTGCATGGGGCTAGAGGGAGGGTGGTTTCCAATTTCTTTGTCCATGAAATAAGAAAGCAAGTAAAACTGAAAAAACGTGCCTACTTTTCTCAATATGAATGCAATTTCAACTGCATTTTATGATGATTTGAATGACAAGAAGATGTTTAATTAAAAAGACATAACATTTGGGGATTTTCCATTTTGAGCCAAGATTTCGTGAGATCAGCATTCTCATAAAAATTATTCCAACAGGAACTACTAAAAAGTGCTCTTGCTCTCCTATAGAAATTAAAATATAAGCATCCAACTGAAAACAGAAGTTCTAGAGAATATTCTTGATATGCAAGAGAAATATTCTTCTGAGAAACTGCCATTACTCTCAGGATACTTCCAAGCTAGCATAAAAACACTGCCCCCTAATTTCGGCAACTCAATAAACGTAGGGTTAAAACAGTCTCTTGTATGCAGGAGGAACTTTAAATGCAGTAGAGAGAAAGGCCAGGGCAATTCACTTCCATTGTTCAAATCTGTAGGGAAAAGATGGCCCTTCCAAATTCAATTTACTTTATTATGTTGGAAAAAGTAATGCTTCTCTTAAAAAAAAAAACAAACCTAAACAGATTCAATTATAAATATAAGCAAGTATATTCCATTTTGCAGAAGGTCATGCATACAAGAAAGAGGCATATGGAATTGTTTCAAGAGTTAAATCAGAAATTTCAGACTCTGGACAGATTTCGGGATGTACCAAAATCAGGCAGTATGGTAAGTGTCCTTCTATTATATTTAAAATATGGTGAATCCTAAACAACAACAATGAAACAAGAGCTTTTGACTTCAGTACATTTCCCAGGAATATCTCACCTTTAGACACCTCAGAAATGAGAACCAAAGCTATTTTCAGTAATCCAACCTATGACAAGACTCATTGCATTCTACAATAGACGATAACTAACTCACTAACATCATTATAGATGACAAGTAATTGAGCTGTAGGGAATACTTTTCAAATCTGTATGTGCCTACTGTGTCTAAGGGCCTTTATACAGGGAAAGCAGCTCACTGATATAATTTGATCAATAAGGCTTTTCCTCTAGCTAGGCAAGGAGATAATAAATTAGATATTACAAACAAGTCCAGATAAATGTACCTATACATGCAATTGTCCAGAAAGCACATTAGATCTCTGTAATGCCATGTCTTTTCCATAATAGGTTTATAAATATTTACCATGGGAAAAGCAAAAATTAAATCATCCTGAGCTGAGGCTGCTAACATCGTAATTCAAATTTATACACACACACTCATACACACATGCATAACACCCTGACTACATCTGATAACGAGAGCAAGGAAATAGTTGATTCTTCTTAATTAAAACAGCTAATGTAGTCTGACATATTTTTATCAGTAATATTTTGATTAGTAATAATTTTATAATGTGAAAATTGTATATGAAATGGAACTGAGCTAGAATCATTGTATTCTATAACTTTTTCAGAAGAGCTACTCTCAGACTTGAAGAAGAGGTATTAAGCAGATGTGAGGCCAATGGATTTGCATCATTTACATCATCTTAATCCAGCAGAAATTTAGCCCTGATTCTTTGATGAACCTTTATCTGTGATATGTGTTATTCTGTATCAAGTTCTTACTCACTCCCCCTTTTGAGATCAGCTGACATATAAAGTTTTCATTTGTCTCCCTACTTGAGATTTGCTATTCACTTGAGAATTGCTATTTTTGAATTAATTCAAATCTCAAAGGGAATCTCAGTGGAAGAGTTGTGTTTACTCTGTTTCACATTGGTGCTGTGCTTTCGAAAGGTCTGCTAATTAAAGCTGCCTTGAGGGATGCTCTATTTGTGATACAGTCAGAGAGTGATCCAGGTACCTAAATATAGGCATCTCAGGCTATTTTAGACAGAGGTCTTGGTTTACAGCACAGTATAGGCAGCAATGATACAGGACTCAAAGGAGACCTGCGCCTCTCATGAAAGACAGTTGGAGATCAAGTGGAAAGTCCAGAGGCATCTTAGATGGTGCAAAAATATTGGATTTTAACAACTAAATCCTACTCATCGTGTTACAGCAGAAATCTCTAATTAAAATGGTCCATAAATCCTTTTACCTTATAAAACCTAGCACTAAAAAAAAAAAAAATCATTCTGTAGAAAATAACCACCTTTCAGTCTGTTAATCCTAATTTACATGAAAGCCTGTAAGGCAAGGTGGCTCTCACAGCATTTTCAAGGTTTCTGTCATTCTGCCATGCACCTGCCACAATTTAAAATCCAGCCGGCAGTCTCTGTTTCAAACCACTCCATATTTCAGGCAACAAACTCTTCTCAGTTACCTTCCTTTCTCTTCTCCCTCTTTTCTACACTCTTCTCTCACTTTTCTCCCTCTCTTAGAAAGATGCCTATTGGTACTGGATCTCTCAGCCATTCCTCACACATTGGTTCTTGAGAAAGAAAGGGCTTAGCTGGCAGCTCAGGTGAGGAGCCTGCCAAAGTGTTGATTGTTCACAGAGAAAGAGTCGCAGCAGTGCCGAGCACCCGCCAGCCTGGCTCCCTGCAAAGCCATTTCCCCTCTCCAGCTTCTGTGTCTCATGAGAGCACGTCAACCACCAGCTTTATAAATGGAAACTGCATTATTTCATCCTTGATTTTAATTCTTCTTTCTTTGGTCTTCAGGAGAACTCAGGACCGAGCAAGGCTCCATGGGACAGTTTCAAAACCACAGGTGACTACCAACACTATACAACGATAAATGTATTAGACACAGAGGCAAAAGATGCTTTAGAACTCAGACCAGCAGAATGGGAGAAGTGTCTGAACTTGCCTTTAGACGTGCAAGAAGGTGACTTTCAAACAGAAGTTTAACAAAAATGAACTGAACAAAACAGAAACAAAGTAAAAATAATTCATTGCACTGACAATAAAAAGACTTTGGGAATCCTGACCATCCTGACACTCCTGTCTGAACATTGCAATTCCTTTATGTCAGGCTCTTCCTGTGCCAAATGTCAGTGGTTTTTTTCGTACAGTATATTCCCACTAGTGCAGCTAGTGGAGAACCAGGTGTACAATTCTTACCATCGTGTGTTGTAAGTACCCGTGGAATGGATTTGTAAGGTAATCTTTATAGATAAACCTCAAGCAACGATTCATGTTGTAACAGCTTCATTTGGTTTAGTTTTCAAAAAACTTCACCATGAAGCACAATGTATATATTTATGCAGTTTTTAAAGTTTATAACAGTCTGTTTGGCCATTACTACACTTTTTACTTTATAATATAAAAGCAAAGTTTTTGTCATTAAATGAATGTCTGTTGAGCTACATTCTTCATTGCTTTAAATGCAATAAAGTAATAATCTCACTTTTATATGAATAATATATTTCACATCTTTATTATTGCAGTTTTCTCTGGAAAGCTCAGAACAGCTTTCTCTGCTGCAGCTGTGTATAAAATATTTAAAATGTTGTATGGTGTAAATAAACCTTTGTCTACATATCAGTTTCCTAGTGCATTTTATTCCATATTGTTTCTCTTAAATTTTAATATTTATAAAATTTTCTATAAAACACAAATACTGAATACGTATTTACAGTTTTGATAGCATGTTGTATGTAGTTTCTGCAAAAAGTTTCTAAATCATATTAGTAGGCTTGTAGCCATTCTGCATTTTCTTAGTTGTTTGGGTTTTTTTTCTGACAATGTACTGTACCATATAAACTAGACTTGCCAGAATGCTATTACAATTTTTCTGTTTTATAATATTTTTTGTCTAGTTGTAGAAAGACAAATAATGGAAAATAAGTCAAGTTTCAATGCACAGCACCCAAAGAAAATGCTGGCTTAGAATCATTATATCTTGTGCATAGTCTTCTTGCTGTATAACAAAAAAAAAAAAATCTCAAAATTAAAAAGTTCCTAAGTATTTTATATTTAAAAAAAAAAAAAAACAAAACAATGAACCAAACCCAGAAAAACTGAGTCGGTTGCATCATAAATCACAAGGAGACTGATTACTCTTTGTATTGAAAATACAGTTAAACAATTAGGAATAGGAAGATTAAATCTCCTTTTCCATGCATAGAATCAAAACCAGATCTTCAAAAATCTCATCTACAGCATAGCTGTGCGTGGACATAGATGGAAGGACATCTCAAATCTTCAGATGTCATAGTTCTAGAAAAAAAGTTTCAAAAACTGCTTTGGTTTCTGCTGTACAGAAGTGAATATGCTGCAGCCTACTAGCTGGAGAGATCTTAGAGAGGAAGAAAACATGATCACCAATCTGCTTAGGAAGAAAAATGACAAGAATAGATGCTTGTGAGTGAGAATTTAACCCAGAGAGTTGGAAGAGGAAGATCAGTATCCATCTGTTAAGAGAAAAGTTCTTAGGATCAACCTTAGGACCAATCTTCAGAAACTGTTCCAGTTTGACAATCTTTTCTCCAGGCCATAAAGTCTTTAAGTCACAAAAAGGAGCCTGACTTTGCCTGCTTTGAGTGAGTACCTCATGCTGAAGTGAAGACTTCTCTAATCTAATGCCTCTAAATCTTTAAACAAGTAAGAAAGAACTGGCCACCAGCCAGTACCAGGTCCAATAACTGGTTTAGGTGCCTAGAGGTTAGATGATGTAGTACTATCACCCTCAGTATGCAAACACTAAATTGGGCAGGAGCATTGATCTGCTGGAGGGCAGGAAGGCTCTGCAGATGGATCTGGACAGGCTGGACCAATGGATAGAGGCCAACAGAAAGGCTGAACAAGGCCAGGTGTCGGGTCCTGCTCTTGTGTCACAACAATCCCAGGCTGTGCTACAGACTCTGGGTAGAGTGGCTGGAAAGCTGCCCAGCAGAAAGGGACTTGAGGGTGCTGGTGTCAGAGGCTGAGCATGAGCCAGGGTGTGCCCAGGTGGCCAAGAAGGCCAATGGCATCCTGGCCTGTGTCAGCAACAGTGTGGCCAGCAGGAGCAAGGCAGGGATTGTGCCCTTGTACTCAGCACTGGTGAGGCCACAGCTCAAGTCCTGTGTCTGGTTCTGGGCCGCTCAATTTAGGAAAGATGTTGAGGTGCTGGATCATGTCCAGAGAGGGGCAACAAAGCTGGTGAAAGGTCTAGAGAGTAAGTCCTGTGAGGAGCAGCTGAGAGAGCTGGGGTTGTTTAGCCTGGAGAAAATGAGGCTCGGGGGAGACCTTATCCCTGTCCACAACTGCCTGAACGGAGGCTGCAGCCAGGTGGGGTCAGTCTCTCTTCCCAAGGAACCAGCGACAGGATGAGAAAGTGGCCTCCCTTGCATCAGGGGAGATTTAGGTTGGACATCAAGAAGAATTTCTTCACAGAAACAGTGGTTAAGCATTGGACTGAGCTGCTCATGGAGGTAGTGGAGTCTCCATCACTGGAGGTGTTCAAGGAACAACTAGACGTGTCACTTAGTGCTGTGGTTTTGTTGACAAGGTGGTGTTCAGTAAAGGTTGGACCTGATGATCTTGGAGGTCTTTTCCAACCTTAATGTTTCTACGATTCTATCAGTCTATACTGTGATACATCAATAAAAGAGAACTGGCTGTTTTTCAAGAGGCTGATGAAGAAGGAGGCAGATGGCAAGGCTGGCTATGCAGCCTCCTAAATTTCAGTGCACCAAAAACCTCTCACTACATACAACAGAAACTGCACATTTTTTAAGGATTTCATTCCATATGGTAAAAAGTCTCAGAACATGTTTTAGAAAATTTCTAATTTTTGAGTCCAAATGAGGAAGCTTAGAATCCAGATATAAGCCTGAGCATCCTCTTTGACTGATGTAAACAGAATGCAAATCCTGAACACCTCGATAGTTCAATAACTGTAATGCAGAAATTATTTGTATGAGCTTTATATCACCTAACTCCTGTTCAATGGTGGTCTAGTTATAACTGTAGAAAGCTTAGCGCAGACTGCAAACTTACCCAGGAAATATGATAAATCAGTTTACACTCAATACACTGCTGACCCAGTTGTGCTGTTATTAATAACCCAGTGGATTCAGGTTCAGCATTAGCCTGGGTGTTTATGTATCACACGGCAGTCACAGATGTGCTTTCCATGTAAGAGCAGCAACATTCAGTGCCTCTTTATTTAGAGTTTGTGCTGCTCTTAGAAGAAAATGCTAGGCATTTTTATTTTCTTACGTATTTCATATTTAGAAAGAAAAAGCATGCTGAAACCCAGTATATTTGCCTACTGATTTGACTGCTTGCTATTAAAACAGAGCTTGTTTCCTATAAGCAAGTTGCCGCTCATACTTGCAGTTTCTGCTCAATGTCTCTGAAATGATAAATGTCAGACTGAGCCCATCAGGAGAGTACAAACTTTTATGCACTGGCATAAATGTTGATAAAGCACTGAGCAGATGTTTGCCAGTATATTATATGCAAATAAAAATTAAGTCAGGACTCCCTAAATCATACTAGACACAGACATGACAGGGGGCCCTGCATCTGCCTGCCAGCTAGTGCCACTCTGCATGGCCTGGCTCCCTCAGCTGGGGTCCAGCTGCTGCTACAGAAAGGTTCAGGTGTTTGAGGGTGGCTCTGGTGTTCAAGGGCTCAGCCAATGTTGCTGTCACTAGCACTAAAGGAGCCTGAGGCAGCTGAGCTCAACCCAGAGTTTACCCAGAAGCAACTCAAAAAATACATATTCCCTAGATACATATACAAGAGTCAAAAGTCTTTTTTATTAAAGATTTTTCTCAACAGTTTAAATATATATTAGCAGTTGTAGAAAACCCTATGCAGTTCCTCTGTCTCCTTCTTGCATGCATATTCAGGGAAAGATTTCTTTTTCTGGCAAGTTAATGCTAAACAAAATATGGCCTGGATTTTTCAGTGTCGGGAAGCAGTGCATACAGGAAATCTAGCTGAGCAGCTAGAGATCACCCAGACAATAGTTCAAGATCTCCAGGGTTTCAGATCCAAGGCTGTGTAAAGGCTGTGTTGCTACCAAAATTATTTGCTATATGGGCCTTTGCCAAAGTGAGAAATTTGGAGGTAAACTATGAATTAGTCACTATTAAACTTCAGCTTATACTCTACAATATCTCTTGGAAATAAGAAGGGAGGAGAGTGTAAGTGATGCTACAAGGAATGAGAGGTAAGATAGCAGTGCTGCCATTCTGATGCACCTTTGGAGTACCAGTGGTTTAATGTTGGCATATATTTAATGCTAATGACTAATTATGATGAAGATTTGGGACAAAAGACAAAAAGAGCTAGAGGTCTTTTCCATTTAACTACTGAGTCTGAGTTCTTCTCAATCAATGTATAAATCCTCTTGGAAGTGTCCTGATACTCCTCCTTTGAGATTGTCAAATTTATTTCCATGATGATAAGACATAAATCACCTAATATTGTTTTACACAGGATTAAACTGGGATAATCTCTTTTAAAAACAAACAACGAAGCAAAAAACATCCAAGTCCCAAGCTGCATCAGGAGAAATGCTAATGCATTAGAGAATGCTTTGGCTTGTCCCTGTTTCCCATAGCTGCCAGAGCAGGTTTAACAAAAGGCCTGCCTACCACTTGGAAGCAGACATCCAACACAGCATCAGGAGTATGTTTTCCATTTGGGTTATATGAGGAAATCTGGAAATCTCTGTTGGCAATCAGCAGATGGAGACATGTACTGATAGCAGACTCAGCTCCTCAGGCATTAGCTCGAGGCTGTGCTGCATCTCTGGATAAGACACCAGAAGTGGTTTGTATGAGCAAACTTTATTTCTCTCCCTCAAAAAAGTGTCATAGGGCTCACTTGTGCAATCAAACCCTTTCTAATGTGCTGAGGGAGGAATCCAGAGAGGTACCCAGCTGAATATGTGGTTGGGGAGCTGTGATTCATTTCTAGCCAGGTCTCAAACAGTGCAATGCTGTAATCTTTTCTACTTACTTTTTTAGAAACATCTTTCTTTGCAAGGAAAACAGAAGTGGTCTCACTAAGAGAAATTCAATTACTGATAAGATAGGCATGACTACCAAACCTAGCATTCCCACTGAAGTCTCCTGTCCATTAATTACAGTTGTAAGATAAAGCAAGAGCCATTTATCTGCTTTGACAAAATTGCCTCTTAAGCTGCACTGGACCATCCTGTGGCACCGAGTTATTCCAATTAACTATGCTACAGTATTGAACCTCTTGTTTGTTCTTCTCTAGTGCCATTTTATACCTCATTACTTGTTATGAGGAACAGTTAATAACTTTAACCAATTCAACTTCCTCCCTTGACTATACAAGTTGCTGCTATTGGCCCTAGAGTTACCTCTTTTTTTTCAGGATTACAATCCCATGCTCAGTTAGTTTCCATGTAGAAGTCCATCCCTGATTTCAACTATCCCTGTGTCCTTTACAGCTTTTTCAAGTCTGCTAAAGTTCTTAAATGAGTTCAGTAAATCCATAACTCGTTAGGGTATTCTGTTTGTTTCATATAGAAAAAGGAAAAATTTGACAAAGAAGCTTGTAAAATTCCCTTTTATTCAGTAGAAGAAAACAAAATACTTAAACTTTCACTTTTTTATCTAACCATTTAATGGAAAAGGCTATCACCATCTCTTTGAGCAAGAAATGGGCACCAGCAGCCTCTCTTAAGTAATTCTCTTGATGAGTATATTGATTTTTTTTTTCTGCTGCTCCTTCTGCCTGGTGACATGAAGGCTGACTTTCTTCCTTCAGTTGCACTGTGGCACCAAGACTGACAGGGAGATCTCTACAGCCCACTGATTAGGTTCTACAGTCCAAAAGTGAGCAAGGACTAGGTGAATCCTTCCAGATAGACTAGTAGCTGTTTCCCACACCCTGGAAGTGTGCTGAATTCTGAGCTTTCATTTCAGTTTTGGTAAACTTCCTTCCTCTAGCTAGGTGTTCAGAGCGATGACAGTCACTTCCTGACTCTCTTCTTGAAAACATAGAATGGGCATCTAAGACAGGGAAGGGCTTGGGATCTGCTGCTCATGTCTGCTCCTCCCTGTGACTAAGAGTTAAGGTCCTCAGTAGAGGTGGGGTTTAACAAATGGCTCTAGTCTCAGTGTTTGTTGTTGATTATCTTGGGCAGCCCAGCTGGAGGTGTTTACTTTGCATGCACTGTATAAGCAGATAATGTGCCTTGTTCAACATGTGGAGGCAAGCAGAGGACCAAAAGCTTACATAATGCAGTGCTGACCACCAAAAAAAAATCCAAGTCCTTTTGTGGGTCAAATCCTTAAGAAGTGAAATACTTTAAAAATCTGGTGCTCAGAATCCAGTTTTAAAACCAGCAAAAAACTAGTGTCTATGCCTATTATTGGTTGAATGATTTATTGGATTATGTCCCTAAATTTTTGATTTAGGAAATTGCAAAAGGTGATGCCTGAAGGACCTCATAGTATTAAAGAAACCTATAAATTATTAGTTTATATGTTCAATTTCTTATTTGGTGACTCCTTGGACCCAACCACTTTATTTCCTGCTCTTCTCAAGAACTATTTATTAGGAAAAGATTTTGAGAACTCATTTTAATAATTAGGTTCTTAAATCAAGTGAGAATTATCCATGGTTTGTAAAGACAGATAGAATCCTTTCTGTCTAATTTAGAATTAATATCAAAACATTGTCCTGTCAATATTTCAAGCACAGAACTCATCAGGGCAATCTAACTCTACCTATCATAGCTGTCCATGTTATTTTTGCAACCTAAAGAAAAAGAGAAGCACCTCTGAAGCCCAGCTACACCCAGCCAGTTCTCTAAGTACAGATTGATTGCACAAAGAATTTAAAAGCCTCACAAGGGCAATAAAATTCTTCTAAATTAAGCACCAGTTTTAGTAGGATTTAGACATCAACTTCTGAGCTAAAGTCTAAACTCCCATTATAATCACTGAAGAACAGGTCAATACAGTCAATGGAGTCTAAAAGCTGATTCAGCTTTCCCTTTACTAGAAGAAGGATGCAGTTCAATTTAGGCAGTTGAGATGGCCTACATTTTGTGAAACATTTAACTGGGCACTGCACACTGACATGAAAACTTCACACCACACCAAAAATGATACTAGTTTTAACATGGGAAACCGGCTTCAGGGGAAGATTTTCTCAGATGCTCCAGTATATCCTGCCTCCAACTCTTACTCCAGAGAGGCATGGGATTATGGGTGCCATGTCAGATTTCCCAAATTCTTATGAATGTCAGAGCTGCCCTCATTATCACACAGTGGCACTATTTAATCAGAATCTACCTTGCCTGCCCGTCTTTTGAACATTTATGTTAGGTCAAGTAGAGGATTCACTTTCCCTATAATTTTATTGTTACACCTCCAACTCCTATGTGTGGATTATCCAGATCCTCATCCTCCTGAGAGGCAAAGGACCACAGCCCAGGACAATTTAAACTGCCAAGTATCAGTAGACTGTAAAAAAGCACATTCTGGAAGATTATGGGTCAGGCAGGCATGATGGAGTTATGGAGCCAGGAAAATTACAATGTTATGCTTTGAGCTGATGTTAGATTTCAGCCACAAATGGTCTGATAGAATATGAATGTTTGCCTGGCACTGCAGTCTCGATTTTTCACTCCATGAGAATCTCCTAACAACTGGGCAACAGTCAAGCTACTTTTTTTTTGGACTCTAGCTCCCTGATGCTCTCATTTCTGTTTAGACAGAGGCCAGACTTGAGGAGATGACATGTTTAACATGGATACTGTGCGATGCCTTCCTGAAACTCAGAAGGTGGTGGTTCAAACCTTTCTCAGATGAGTAGGATGGGGAAGCTTTCCAGCTTCCTCATGCTGTCTTCTGACCAGAAAATAATTATGCAAAGAAGGAAAGACAATCGCCCCCTCAGAGCACATAAAGCCAGCAGCAGTTAGTGGGTAGACTCAGGCCATGCCATCTGAGAAAAAATTGCACACTATAATTGACACAAAAACATGAGAATGGTTTCTCCGTGGCTTCCTTAACAAATTAATTTAAAACAAACCAATTCTCAAGGGAGATTACACAGAAGTAAAAAGGATAATCTCTTACACCATTAAAAAACCTCCAATTTTCATTGCATGAGAAAGAAGGGAATAGTATTTTTTATTACAGTCCAACCCTAATCTGTGCCACAAATGGTGATTTTCAGGTTCAATATGGAATATATGAAAAAAAAAATAAAATCTCTCCACTAAGAAAATAAGAGATTATAAACTTTTAAAACACCCATGCTTAATTCTTGGTCTGAAATAGCTTTACATAATTAAAAAAAAAAAGATTCAAAATCATCTGTCTCAGCACCATGTTATGATGACCATATTTTGGGGGCAGTGCTGGTTTTGGCTGGGGTAGTATTAACTTTCTTCTCAGTGGCTGGCATGAGGTTGTGTTTTGGATTTGTGCTGAATGCAGGGTTGATTAATTATAGAGATGTTTTTGTTATTGCTGAGCAGGGCTTACACAGAGCCAAGGCCTTTTCTGCTTTTTGTGCCACCATGCTGATGAGGAAGTTGGGGCTGCATAGGAGACTGGGAGGGGACACAGCCAGGACAGGTGACCCAAACTGACCTAAGGGATATTCCATATCAAATGACATCATGCATCTAAAGATGAGGTTGAAACCTCTGTTAGACAACCATTTCCTACATTTCAGTACACCTAAAATCACAAAGCACTGGAGAACTCTGGAAACTTCAATGATCTGAAGACACCACAGAGTTTACTACAGTTATGGAAATCAATAGTACATTTTATATGGGTTGTTAGCTGGTAAGTACTCCACTAAAAAACCCTGAGTTCTCAGGTAATTTTTTATGTTTTTACCATTTTGAAATTTTGAGATCAGAACATTTTCTTCAAATCTTGGCCAGCTCTGTGGCACTGTATTAGCAAGCAAAGAGATAAGCAGGTAACTTTTTTGGAAAGGGGTAGTTTTCTAAAGCTAGCGCTTAAAGAATTCTTTTCTCAAGATAAGTTGTTTGATTTTGAATAATTTGTAATAAAAGGCATCCACCAAAGGTTCCTTATTTAAAAAAACAAAAAACAAAAAAACAAACAAAAAAAAGCCCAGGATCCTGGTGTACATCTCTTCTGCACAGTGCTTTTTGGCCCCCTCCTCCTGTCTCTCTGCCCGGCAGTCCTGCTTAGACATACCAAGTACTTGCCCCAGTTTGATGTCATCTGCCAACCTGATAAGAATGCATTACCTTGCACCTTTGATGGGTTGAATTGGACAGGTCTCAAAAGAGACCCCTCCAGTGCTGCATTTATAATTTGCCTCTAAAACCACAAACTCTCTGGGTTCAACATTTTTTTTACCCATCTGGCTTCCCATCCCTCTACTGCTGTCCTCTTGGCATCTGAACTTGGGTACAATTATAGAATCACAGAATGTCCTGGTCTGGAAGGGAGCATATGATCATTTAGTTCCACCACCCCTGCTTTGGGCAGGGTCACCTTCCACTGGACCAGGTTGCCCAAATCACTAACAAAAATAAGACCAAAACTATCAGCTCCTACAGCCGTCACATCTTCAAACCATCTCACTTCTGCAAGGATGGACCTCCTGAGATAACATTTGGAATTCAACAGGCTGCTGCTCCCATTCTGCTGAAAGACCTCTTCAACTGAACAGGTAAAAGTACTGAGCAAGCAAGATTGTTTGAGGAAACCTGTCTGATTGCAAATTTGTCTTTCAGGTAATTAAGTAGTTGCTGCCATACCAGCTGCTCTATCAGGAAATTCTTGTCAGCTTGTATCCACATTCAACTTTATCACACAGACCAAAGACAACAGGATATATTTATCTCTCTTTAATCACTGTGTTCTGACTACCTGTGACCTATACTGTGACTTAGATATTGATTCTAGTCTTTTATAGGGTAAATATTGATACAGTTATAACTTCTATCAAATTTCCAGATTGCTTTTCCATCCAAGATAGATGACTGGGTTTAACATTCATTTACATTGTTGACTAAGAAATATATATATTCTTATATTTTTGAAAGCGAATAATTAATGTATTCTCCATTCTTTCAAAATATGTCTTTCAAAAAATGCTAACCACTTATTAAAATATAATGATAAAAACCCTGTATGCATAATATTTCAGCATGGTAATATAATAATTTTCAAATATGAGTGATCAATATTTTTAATTGCATTTTAATATTTTAATCTTATTTAATATTTTAATCTTATTTTTTTTACAATAACTGTATTGTGCCAGATTGTTAATAGAAGCTACACTGCTGTGGGAAATGCCAAGGCTGGGCAGGAAAAGCTTTTGCTCAAGGTCCCCAGAGCTTTTTTGAGGACAGAGCATGTGTGCACTTCAGGTGATGCTCTGTCCACCACTCACATCAACCCTCTGTAGGTCTTAGGCATAGGAACATGCTGGCTGCTCAACCTTCCCTTCCCTTGTCTGACAGCAGAGGACAGCACACAGACTCTTGTATCCCAGCCAGCTGCCAGGCCCAAGCAGTGAAGGAAGGCCAAGGCAGAAGCGATGTCACACAGAAGGGATGGCCCAGCAGCAACAGACCTGCCAGTCACCAGGAGGTTGCTTGTTAATTTTTCCAGAAACTGATTCTATCCCCCAGGTCCTGAGGCGCTGCCACCCTCCCATACTGAAACTCCATTAGGAATACAGCCAGGTGTGTGCCCAGAAGGTACTTGTCAACATGTCCTTCCTCACCTGCACTGAAGTTCGTTCACCACCAGCTCTAAAGTCCTGCCCTTTGTACGGGCACAGGTCTAAACCCATCTCCTTCTGCTGGCTCGTGCAGAAGTGAGGCAATTAGCAACAGCTGGATGAGAGAAGATAAAAATCCCAGCAGCAGCATATTCTACCATTGTGCACTCTCATTCTTCTGGCCCGAAGGAGACATGACTGGATACCCTTGCTGTGCTCCAGCATGAAGATCCTGTTAGTGCCAGTCCTTATTATAAAGCATGAGAGAAGTGAAGGCTCTAATCCTCCGTCCTTCTCTCAGGCCTAAAATTGCTGAAGGGTTCACATTACCCCCTGCCTGGCACCATTTGGGATGTGCAGCACACATCTGGGATGTGCAGAAGCAAATTGATGGTTCTACCTCTGCCACTGACCTTCCTGCAATACCTTCTTGACAGCAGTACTGATTGTCTAGGTGTAAGAAGAATGGGAAAACAGAGTGAACCGTCTCAGCCATTTAGTGGAAAAAAAGGAGTCTAATATCCCATCCTTCTTTTTAAAGAATTAAGAATGATGGAATCACTAAAAGTTTTGTTGTGGACTCTTATTTGCTGGCCTACTGCCTGAAGAAAAGTATTGAAAAGATTAAGGTGTCTACAAGAGGAAAAGGAGAGTCTAAAATAAATTGAAGATGGGAGGACTTAAGTAAGGCTGTTTAAATGGCATTTTTGTCTCAAGAGCCTCTCCAAAAAAACATTTAGCAACTCAGGTCACCAAAGGAATTTCACAACGATCAGAAGCCAAATTATTACAATTCACTGATTTTCTGGATGAAGGAAGTGACTGTTGCAAAGTTAACTATCATTTCAAAAGGATGCCTCATCTCAGCAGCTGTTTTTTGTGTCCCAGATGTCTATCTGCCCTCTCTGTGAACTGACACACAGTGGTGTGCTAGTTAGTTCCACTTCTACATCAAAGCTCATAAAATCAGCCCCTGTTCTCTCCAGAATGTGAATGTTTATGAAACACCAGCCAGCAACCCCGACTGCAAACAGCAGCACCTATTTTTGAAACCAGCAGGCTTTTTAGATTCATGCTACACATCCACAGCATCAGAGTCAAATATAATGAAAACTGAATTAACCCGAGAAAAGGAAGCCAGCAAGTTCTTCTTGCCAAGGAATGCTTCAGCTTTATTGCAGCCATGTTGTCATCTGTGTCACTATAGATGGGCACAAACAAGAGAAATGCATTCCCTATTGCCTAAGGCATTCTGGACAGGCAGGAAGGCTGGTGAAGAATTTGTTTTGGTGACAGCTGGAGGGGCCTAGAGGGCTGTCAGCTCTAATACAGTCAGATTGAGGATTAATTCCCACATGCAAGATGCAGGTATAAGCATCAAAATTTGGAACCCACTCAATCAGGAGAGCAACAGTGTCTGCTCTGGTCAGCAGGGGATGTGTCATTTGCTGTGGTACTCTCTGAAACACACAGGTTCAGAGTTTTCACTTCAGCAGAGTATTCGTGTAAATGCATAAGCTGACTGTTTCAAGTTCCTGAGTATTAGAAAATCCTTCTTTTACAGAAGAACCATAAAAATTTTGCCAAAAAAAAAAAAGCATCATTGCAAATGAAATTACTTGAACTGCAGGTAGATCACCTTACCTGAAAAGGTAAGCAAATTAGGACAGGTTTTGTTCTTTATAATACCAGACAAATCTGGAATAAATCCATAGATCTCATCAGAGCTGTCTCTTATTCATACCAGTGTAAGCAAACCAAGAAAAGTCTAGTTAGCTCTTCTCCTATGTAGTGTAAACAGAGATTTTCACATTTGATCTGTATGTAAAGTGATTAAATTTATTCTATCAATCCCTCTTTATTTATATAGCACTCTCACATAAATCAGGAAAATACATCTATACATTTGTTTTCTTTTTCCAGTTTTATAAGAAGACTGGCAAGGACAGCCCATTGGCAAGATGCAGAAGTTGAACTCCAGCTATCATTACTGATATCCCAAATGCCATATGAAACCTTCTGGAAACATTGATAATTTCAGTTTTCTCTGGACATTTTTTAAAAGCTTCCCTTTCAGGCAACATAAAAAAATAATTGTATTACCTGCAGTTAGGGTTCTGACAATTTTAACAACTAGTCATTAGATTTTCATAATTGCAGCGTTTCCTAGATACGTTATGTCACAGATACACATCTGTGTCATTTTTCATTGTATGCATTCAGTCTGTCTTCAAAATCCAGAAGTGGAAAACAGCACCTCCTGCCCTAGCAAAGCTATTACTTTAAGCATCAAGCATTAGTCTTTTCAAGACCTGTGAACCTATAGTCAATGCAAACAATTTTATGTGGAGAGTCTGATCCTGAATACAATCACTCAGACCTCAACTGCTAGATTTTTAAGAGCACAGCAAAGGAAGACAAAACCCAGCTTTTCAACTGAACTCTACATCTGAGACATCTTGCTTTGAATCAAAATTGCTATATGCCAAATTTGGATGATTTTAGCTCAAGCTGAGGCTCTCCTTGAGAGGCCGGATCAGTGCATGTGTAATCTGAGAAGTTGGAAGGGGATATATAATGGGCTCCTCTTGTTCTGCAGAAGAATCACAGAGCAGAAGTTAACCCAACAGCCTCCAGTGCACTGATACTGCAGATTTGAGATGTTCTGAGGGAGGGGAAATTTCACTAGTATCCTCTTCCTTGCTTATATTAATTTTGGCAGATCCTTTAATTTCCTAGGGTAAGTCTGACCAGCTTGAAACTATGCCATCCGAACAGATTGGTGCAAGCATGAGGACAGGAGACAACGTACAATAGGTGTGTGAAATGTGCCAAGCTATGAAATTATTTTCTGCCTAAAGCTTCCACACTTCTTGAAGATAGGGCAAGTGCTCAGGAATTGCAGTAAACTTTAAAAAAATTAAAATAAAAAATTAAAAATAGAATTAAACAAATTTAACTTCCACAGCTGCTGGAGGCTTTCCCTGACCTTTCCATATATTTGTGAGTGTACGTCTTTGCAGAAAGACATTAAGGAAGATACTAAAATGTGCTTTCCTACCTGTTCCATATCTGACAACATTTTCATTATTTTCTTAATTATTCCATATCCTCACAAATAAAGAACAGATGCTGGTTTTCAATGGCTAAGAAATGCATCACTTTTGATCTATAAAATCAAAATTCAACTTTGTCCTTACTAAGTGAGCTGGTCTTTTGAAAGAAACTCATTAGTGCATGACCAATGGAATTAAAAAAAGAAATGCATCTGTGCAGGAAAAATTTTGCTCCACAAATAACTCCAGAAAGTCAGATTCCTGTACACTGACATCAGGGCTCTTCACCAAATCAAGTTATAAAAAAGAGCATCATGCATCCCACAGCCAGCTACTCCTAGACTGCTTCAAGCAGAACTGCGAACACCAGGCAAGACACAATCCTCACTGCTACCATGCAAGATACTACTTCTGAAATCCTTCTACATTTTTCTTTGCCATGCTAATAAATCATCAGTGTTTTTAGCAATAAACACATCTATTCTGCCTTTAAAAATCACAGTTTTGCACTCCTGCAATAAATTTCACTTAAATATATGCAAAATAAAATATTTACTTTCAATATCACTCTCAAAAGGTATTTTTGTCTGTTTGGCTTTGGATGTTGTTTTGTTTTTTTCAATAAAAGTGGACCTAGGTAAAATTGAAGACATACAATGAAAAGCAATTTACCATTCTGCCTGGAGAGAGAAGTTTTAAATCAGTGTGTCCTTCCTGCAATGGCTTACGGATTAGAAGCATAGAGGTTCTTGAAAAAGAGAAAAAAGAAAAAAAAATCAAACTAAGTGAAGATGAATATAATAAGGTGTAGGCTGAGAATAGCACATACAGACAAGAAAACAAATTAGTGGTTCTGCCAGGGAGACTCAACAGAAAATGAAAAAGAGAGTGGTCCTGGGCCAGGCACTCTGCAAGATAACATGATAAAAAATAAAGTAGAGGAGGTACACAACAGAAAAAGACATGGACTCAAAAATAATAGAGAGGTGAGGTAGAAGTACAGATGTTGCCAGTCACAGACAGAGCTGAAAATTATTAGGATACAGCATAACCAACAATGCTTGGTTCCACTGGTTGCTGTTGCAACTCATACCTGAAATGCTCATGACACATACTTCTCCACATCTTAAAATTATTAAAAGCAGATGATACTTCCAAGAAAACCACTATTTTTTATAAAATATTTAATTAAAATTAAAAAAGAAAAAGAAAAAAGATAAAATAAAATGTTATTTAAATTTATTGCATAAATCACAAAACCTGCTATGAAATTACATGACTGCTAATTGGGAAAGAGACAACCAAATGTTTGCACTGGGGGATCCCCAGCCTGTAGCTCAAAACCTTGGGCTACAGAGGAGCTCTCTTTGGTAAGTAAACTTTCATTTACTATAAATGTATGCACTGCCTGAAGCCTGAGCACGTACAGAAATGTCTTCCTACTTCTGGTACATGCCACACTGGGCACTTACCTTGGTTAAGCCAATATTAAAAGGGTTCCCATGCTGACCATGCTTACTGCACCCTATGGACCTGCTGTTATATTGTGAGTTCATACTGTGTTCAGTTGTTCCCTGCAAAAAGATTTACAAACTTTCAAGTGGGCAATAGAAGACCTTGGTCTCTAAAATCTCTGCAGGCTTATCTGCTCACTCCTGGCAACTGTGAGTACTCTCTTTGGCCACAAGTAGTCATGTCCTTTTCAATACCCAGCCCTTGTCTCAGGCATTGCTCAGGCACAAAGCACCTGCAATAACAGCAGCCTGTCCCCAGAGCTGAATAAAGTAACTCTCATTTTGCTGGGCTGATCCAGAAATTACTTGCTGCCATGCAAATAAGGCAACTGGAAGCTAAACAGGGAGCAAAAAAAGCTTAAAGGTGAGATTTTGCAAATACATGTCAAGTCACTTCCTTCAGCCCCTCATACCAAAAGCAGTCCTTGCTGAGGGCTGTTCTTGACCTGCCTCCCAAACTCATAGCAATAGGCATATATTGCCATGAGGCCACAGAAATACTGGTCTTGTTCAAAACTTTTCAGAAGTCTGTAGTAGTCATGGGGATGAAGATCACGAAAGATAAGAACGGTCATGAAGATAAGAAAAGTCATTAGCAACAGTGAAGAACATATCTATCACCCTCTGGACCTCAGAGCTGTGAATAATCAGTGTGGAGTGCGCACATTAATTGCAGGTATGGGGGATTGACTTGCCTGACAATTGTTATGCAGCATCCCTCTTGAACCAGAGGGCACCAAAACTAGGCACTTGAAACTTAGCACAATACAGCACAATTCAACACAATATAATAATTAGTCCCTTTCAGCAAGACGGCTACCTGAGCTCCCTTAGAGCTAATGACACATGAATTCTTGTTAAATTGACTTATTTTGGATGACCCCAACTATCTTCCAATACCAAGGGGTTTAGAAAGCTTAGCCTGATGTTCACCTATCTGAATAATATTTTTCAGTTCCATTTCTTCCAGGTCCAAGGCTGTAGAAAAAGGCACTTCTAGTAAGCTTCAAGCAAGACAATACTGCTTAACAAATTTGCTGGGGCTGGTTTGTTTAACAGCACTCACTTTAGATGGATATACTGAATCTACACACAATTTGTGAGCGATGAGATTTCTGACAGCTATGACTATTAGTGTCCTTGAATGCTTTGGGAACACAAGCCAAGGTAACAGGTTGATATTACTGAATACAGTGTTTTAAAAATGTGACTAGTGCTGAGACATGCACATGAAGGAAGTAATCTACACTAAATTAAGGAAAAGAACCCCCAACCTTTGGTGTAATAACTGTTTATGTACACAGAGCAGAAAAAAATATTATTTCAAATTAACATTATTTTCAACAAATTTTCCACATCTCACAAGAGAACGAAGGCTGACGCCTTGAGTACAGATCCATCATTTATCATATTCCAAATCTGTTTCCCACGTGCTTGCTTTTACTACTCTGAGTGCAAAAACTTAGAAGACTGTATTTTGAAAACCTTTGCAAAGGTGAGGTGAGAGGGGGCACAAAGGTGAACAGATTGCTCTCCCACAACAGAGCAGTTCATATTGCAGGTTACATTTGCAGGAGCATGGCTTGTAGGGGAAGTATATTCCACCTTCTCAGCAGTGGTGAAATGCATCTGAAATAGATTCTAGTGCCTGCTTTTGGTCCCCCACAGTTCTAGAGGGATGTGGACAAAATAGAGAGGGTTTCTAAGACATTCAGAAGTCTAGGAGAAAGTGGAGAAAGTCTCCAAGACATTCAGTGTTCTAGGGTACATGACCTAGCCCTATATAAGAAGATGACCTCCAGAAACCCTATCCTACCAACATTCCCATCAATCTCACAAAAGCACAATCCATGATGTTTCTGAATTGCAAGACATTCTTGAGAAAATTGTGGTGGTGTAGGACAGGGGAGATAGTATCATTTTTTTCACAGATAAAAAAGGGTTTATAAAGATGAGAGTGCAATAAGTGTTGAATAGAATCAAAAGATGCTTCAAAAAGTATTTGGGATTAAAGCTTTAAGCCATAGGTGTTTAAAAAATGGTAAGGAATTCTATAAAGTCAAAAGTCGAACATATCCTACAAGTGAGAAAAATGTAAAGGTGTAATCAAAAAGCTGGAAATCATCTCAGAAAAAAATCAAAACACACTCCAATAAACTTAAAGGGTGAGAGAAGTTCATTCAAAGAGGTACAAAAAATAACACAACTGTGTTCCATAAATATGAAATTTAATGAAGAGTTAAAGTTGGAAATTTAAAGAAGCAGTAGTAGAAAGAGTGACTTCACAATTCTCATCTTTGCATCTCCTTGTAATGGAACCCTTGACCAAAATTGAAATAGGTTATGAAAGTGCTCTTTGTTTCACACAGGTTGAAGCTTCTGATGTTTTAGTCAAAATGTTAAATCATACCCTTCTGGATGAAAGCAGAAGTGCCTCTGACCATTTATGCAATATTTTTCTGAAGAGTAATTTTAAAGCCAAACTGGAAATTATATTATTTTTTTAGGTGCCTATCATCTACTTCTGGGTTAAACAAAGGACCAAAGGGTGATAAGATATCACACATGAACAAAGCACTATGATTTCCACTACATTTCCCTGAGTTTTTAAATCTTGTCAGAAGTGATAGAAGACAGCTATAATTCATAAAGGGAAATAGGTCATACTACAGAATAATTTGCTGCAGTAAGTATGCTAAAAAACTTCTAAATACGTTTATAAGAAACATGACCTTTGACAGCACCTGATACCTTAACTATTTAGTATATATAGCACATATATTTTACAAAATTTAAGGAGATAATAGAATACATAGATTCATATTTCCAATTTATATCTGAAGTCAGTAATATTCAGAAAACACTTCCATTTTTCCAAAATCAAAGAATTTTCATAGATCTAACATAATTTTAAAAATATTTTATTTTTTTTATTTTCTATGGAATTGTGATTAAAAATTTTTAGTAGCACATCTTCAACAGGACTGTTGTCATTTATTTAAGACCAGTGGAAAAATAATTCCAAGTATACAAAGTTTGATGAACACAAAGTTTCCCACTAATTTATCTGTTAATAAAACGTTAGTTATTTTTCTTTGGGTAAAGAGAATATCTTCAATAATATTAACAACAATAATATTTTACAAGCCAGACAGTTTCACTGTCAGCTTCACCTGTCATAAAATCATCACTGCATAAAAGAAATCTACATTTTTGATAATACAAGTACTTGGTTTTTCCTCTATACCTTTTTTATTTTGCTTGGTTGGTTTTTCCCCCAAGCAAAACAGTGTCTGGTTCTCCTACATGGAACACAATTG
The DNA here is from genome assembly GCF_030490865.1 of Poecile atricapillus. Classification (NCBI taxonomy): domain Eukaryota; kingdom Metazoa; phylum Chordata; class Aves; order Passeriformes; family Paridae; genus Poecile; species Poecile atricapillus. The sequence continues at coordinate 29,201,176 of NC_081251.1, forward strand.
GAACACCCAGCTAGTATGACTGGTTTTGATTCTCATTTCCATTCCCCTGTCAGGATGTGAAACCATTAGGTAATGGCCTCACCAATGTAAATTTAGAAACAGCTATTGAAAATTTGTCTTCCAACTACCTAACTGAATTTCATGCTAGTGATATCTCCAAAGGCTTATTTAGTTATTCTGTCAAAATGAGAAGACCAACTTGATCTCCTCAAATACAAGAACACTGTCACAGAAGAGAAAGCTTAGTTGGGAGCACAGACAACTACTATCTCCTTAAGTAGATCCTGAACTGGCAAAGTAATAAGAGAAATACCACCATGACTTGCAAACTCTTCCATTTCAGGTAACATTAATTGCCTTTGAAAATGTTATCTTGCCATTTAATCTTGAGTATATTGAAATAAGTAGTAATATAAATTATAATTTGTTTGCTGCAGAATGGAATGCTGCTCTTTTGTGTATTCTAGACCTTCTCAGGATTTCTAGGAAGATGTGCAGAGATATTTTAGTGGAACAAATGCTACACTAAACTGTTCTTTAAACTCTCACTGTAGAAGAAACTGGTACCTGAGACAACTTCTTGAAAACAGCAATTAAATGAGCTCAGGCAGTACTGGTTTTCAAACAGTAAGACAAAAACCTCTGTTGCTATGGGCTCAGGTAAATATGAATAGATGTGAATCATCCTAATGCATTTTTGTTTGCCGCTGTTTTCCATATTATAATGTCCCAGGAATATTATTTCCACACAAGATGTTTTAGCCTCAGCATGCATTTTCTCATCAAATTAAATTAAGTGTTGGGAAATGGTGAATATCTCATCTACTCTACTATGGCACAAGTCAGTAGTGAACTATTAGCGAGATAATCACATTTTCAGGAAATTTTATGTAAACTAGTACATTTTTAAACTGTCTCTGGATGAAGAAGGTGTAGCACTCTGTACCACTGAATGATAGGGAAAGTTTGGGAAACTAGTTAGGAGTATCATTAATACTGGGCAAGAATGACTGGCAGTTAAGGCTCACTTAAATGACTGTCTGGAGGAGCTAATGGTCTGAGGCAATGTTCGCTGCTCAGACAGTCATTAAGTATAAGAATCTACCTGACCTGGAGGTCATTACTGCTTACATTAATTATTGCAGTGACGAATACTCCATGCGACTCTAACACATCTCCCTAAAGTCATTTCTGCATCAAAACCTCTCTCAGGTTTCAGATCTAGGGTGACATCTGGCAGCCAGGAGCAGCATGTATAAACACATTTATTTGAATGAAGATAAACCACCAAATGTTCAAACTGATCAGAACCACCAACTATCTGGCAGACTCCGCCTGTAATTTTGTAATGACCCTAAGCATCCCATTCCACATAGTCACTAATTATTAGCTATAGATCTCCCATACTTAGATTGTTCAAGAATTACTGTGTGTGCATAAGCCTTCGTACCTGCCCAGCCTAATCAGCTTTTTAACCAAATATAGATCTGCTAGGAGCTACATTAAGGTGAAAAGGCTTGAAATGAAGCACATCAGTAATAATTTGAATTACTATTGCTTATCTGACAGTAGAAGCTGTGAATAAACCTGCAGGTCATGCATCTACAACGCCTGCACCCCAAAGGAGGTCTCTGCTCTGAAAAGATTTGAGTTCTTATAAATATACAAGCAAAGGATGGCAATAAAAAAAAGTCAGCATTTAAAAATTTGACCTAAAGAGTGATGCTCAATGCAAGATCTAAGGTAAGAGAGACCTGAAACCCATGTAACCTCTAGAGACTTACTCAATAACTCACACTGCTGTTGGAGTCAGAGCAGAATAACACCAATCAAAACCCTTTTATGAAATACCACAGTCATGGTCAGGAGGCTTTCTGATTTGCATTGTATTTTGAGTTGTTTACAGTATTACTCCTCAGGTGAACCAAAAGTTCATGTCCTTGGTTCGAGTCCTCATGTCCTTGGTCACTTGTGGGCACCAATTTTTTGATTAGTACCACTGGCTGAAGTCAGAGAGACTACTCTAGTGAGCAGCTGCTCCCCGGGACACAAGAGGGTTCACAGCCCGGATCTGGAGGGTATGTACCTCAGCCCTTTGCAATGGCTCACTTCTTTTTCACAATGCAAAGCATGGCAGCAATACCATGTAAAACAAAAATAAAGTCTGCTTTCCTTCAGATTAGTTTAAACCATTTGTGGTTTTGGATTCTGACACACCAGAACTAAAGAGTATAAAGATAACCATTATCGATACATTAATTTCTAGAGTTTCCATTTATCTGTTTCCAAGACTATAGCTGTCAATGTGAACAAGGTCTCTTTATTGGATATAATAGATCAACTGGACAGTTTCTGCAAGAAAATATATGAAAGAATGTAAAAACCTCTTCAAAGGATCATTAATAAAATGATGAATATTCTTTCAATCTATCTCTGCTTCTACAGTAGTTGTATGCACTGCTTGCTGCATGTAGCCTAATGCAAAAATTGCAATGCAAGGCCTGTCTGTTCTTGACATGTTGCATTATAAATGATTATAAACATCTCCAGTCCTACTGGTAACAGTGTGAGCTGCTTTCCTGAAGTATGTACTGCAGACTTTCAAAAGTGCTACATGACTTAAGGGTTTGACTTTTTATGGCCATGGTGACTGTTACAAGAATATAACAAAGTGTTTTATTAGTGTACTTTTGAATGTTTAATAATTCAACAACAGTTTGCAGTGACTTTCTGAACAACTCTAGCAAAAAACTGAGGTTTTAAAAGACACAGAGGGGAACAGTATTTGATAAAAGAGCATAAAAGGAATTGTCTCTCTGCATCAGTAGTAATAGCATATAATACTTTTCAAGGAAGATGTCCTAACTGGACTGTTAATTATTTCATACTGTCTGATTTCATGCAAACAATAAAAAAAACCACCTTTTAGTTAGTCTAATTTTTCATACTTTGCCCAGAAACAAACAATAGCTTTAATAAAGAACAGCTCCTTTGAGATCTCCAGACTTGTCATTCTTGGACAAGGTGAGAAGATAAAGACTTTTTTCTTGACATATCTGCTTTAAAATATGTATGTAAATGACAATGTGCCTTTACATTTTAAATGAAAGAGGCACTACAATACACTTAAGAAATATATGCTCCTAAATCTAAATACTGGACTACTTTTTAAATAATTTGTTTGTTGATATAAGAAACTAATTTCAGATAAGCAATATGTACCTTTGGTACACAGTGGGGGTTTTTTCTTAAGGTAGATGCTAATATAAGCCTCTAGCAGGTAAGTCCAAGCGTAACAATAGAGGCTTTCAGGCACAGAAGGAAGAAATTAGACAAAGTAAGGCGAAATGAAATGACAGAGCAATGTATCTAAAATTGCACATTGGTTCTAGGGACTTGAAAGAATGTCATGTCTGATAGTATCAGACATGAGACAAAATGCCTGGAGGATGAGAATAAAATAGTCAGGGTCAGACAAGCAAAGATTATCCCTATCAAGTTATATACGAGCAGTAGGAGAACCTGAGCCTGGCTAGAAACCAAAGGGTGAGCTGGAGCAGTGATTACATGTGTTAACCTGACACTTCTTAAGGCTTTGTGCTAGATGCCTGGGTGAGAGGCATAACATTGAAGGGAAAAACAAAAGACTGTCTACAAAGAATTTTCTGAAAGACAAACTGCAGGGAAAAAAATCTTAAGATCTTCAGATAAGGTTAAAAAACAAATATGTGTTTCAGAGCTTTGTCTGTTCTGCCTCAAACTCAGTAACACAATTGAGACAAATCCAATAAGAATTCTTTTTTTTTGTTCCACAAAGTTATTTGAAATGTCACATACCTTGGAGAACTAGTTGGCTTGCAATAAGAAAAACTTCAACTGCTATAACCTTTCAAAACACTAACTATTCATCTAGAAAAACATTCTAGGTGACTTGACCTGTCTATTAATGCTTGTTTTATTCTGGAGTTATATAAGTTCAACAACACCTCTACGAATAACATTACTGTGTGTATTATTTTCAGATCTTTTACATCTTATTCCAGATCAAAGAGCTTTAGACTTTATCAACATAAACATTTAATGTCATTTTTAAAGGAAAATTATTTCAAAATAATATAAGCTAACTGTAGGTGTTTATTCTTTAATGTTGCCATCCACGTTTATTTAAATTTTTTTTTTTTTTTTGCCATCCACATTTATATACAAAACATAACTGTTATGCAAAGAGGATTCTGATATGTAAGAAAGATTTTGCAGGTGAATGTTATTTTACAGTTATGGCAAGTCATATATTTTTCTTCATCTTTGTAACATGCTTCCATATCATTCTTTTGCATAGAAAAGAGTATTAGGTGTGCCTGGGCTTAACAGTAGTGGTTTCTGGACTGTGGGTCAGGCAAAATGCTCTAAGACAAGAAGGTTCAGTCTTATTTATGAGTATCTGAATAAGAACCTCAAGAACATCTATAACTCAGAAGTGTGAAATCTTGGGGAAAAAAGGGCTTGCAAAAGTAGTGAAATTCAGCAGGATGTTAAGAAAGTTGAAGAGCAGATATACAAACAAAAGTCAGAGGGGACTCTCATTTAGGATGTCACTGAAAGACTCTTGTCCTCAGAGAATGCCCAAATACCTGACCCTCTTTTCCTGTGGGTAGAGTTCTTCCTACTGTTGTTTCTTCCACCACATTTTCTCTAGTGTACAAATTCTGATAACACAGTTTCAGAGATTCAAATGCTATTGGTGTTCCCAGAGAAAACATGTTAAGAAGTAAATCTCCCTCAACACAGTAGCTAGCACAGGGTCCACAGCCAGAGGTGTAGTTTAAATTCTTCAGTTGTACTTGAATTTCCACAGGAAAAATTTTCAAATATAGGCTGCCCAGACAAGGAAAACATATTTAATTTTCTAGGCACATCTCACAGTGTTTCAGAAGGATGTTTAGAATTTGAAACAAAACCCTTTTTACATCATCTGTACATTTCTTGGTTTATCATGTTAGATTAATCTACATGCTTCCATTGTCTCACAGTGGTTTAATCAACAAAGACGCTTTATACAGGCAACCCTAGGCCCAGCTGGAACCCAACTCCCTGCTATTTGATATCAAAAGAAACAGTGATTTTTTTAAATAAGGCTGAGAGAGGCACTAATCAGTGTGGATAACTCTTACCCTCTCATAAAGCCACCACTCTTCCACTAGACCTGTTCTCTGGTTTCCCACTTACTTCCTCTTATGAGGATATGACCTCACTTTTAGCATAACTGCCCGTGACATTCATTATATATTAAGAGCCTCTCTTTTTTTTCTACATTTCATGCCTAACATACCTCATCTCCCAGCTCTTAATAAAGTTTCTAGTAAGGAGAGTGAGAGCAGTAAGAGCAGAGCTCGTCTCTCACGGGTCAGGAAGGAATGGCAGATGGTGCACTAATGTGTTAATTAAATGGCTGCTTTTCCTGTGATTTTCCTGTTGCTCACCTCCTGATGTTAAGAGCTGAGAAATAATGGAAGGGGTTAATGAGACAGAAACTTATCCAGGTGGTCAAAACTTCACTGCAGCTCCTGAACACTAGGTGCCATCTCAGCAGCCAACAGCAAAAGGGTTGAAAGTGACTGCCATCATTGCATGCCACCAGTACCACAGAGCACTGCAGCCTGCTGCAGGATTCATGTGTCCTTGCAAAATGTTTCCAGTGACACAGGCTGAGGTAGCATAGTGTCAGCAGATGAGGAGAAGGCAGAGGTACTTAATGCCTTCTTTGTCTCACTTCTTAATACCAAAATTACCAGTTATCCCCAGGATATTCAGCTCCCAAAGCAGGAAGGTAGTGATGGGGAGATGAGTGAACGCCCCATAATCCAGGAGAAAATGCCTCATATGCCAACTGGACACCCACAGGTCTACAGGTCCAGATGGGATTTACCTGAGAGTAATGAGCAAGATGGCAAAAGAACCAAGCCACCTTCAAGAATTTAGCAGGAGTCATGGTTAACCAGAGGAATCCCAGTAATCCGGAAATCAGCAAACACCGTCTACAAGAAGGGTTGGAAATATGATCCGGAGTACTGTCAGTCTGACATCAGTACCACAGAAGGCCATGGAGCAGATCATCCTGAGTGCCACCACAGTATTGCAGGTCAACCAGGGGATCATGCCCAGCCCCTCACTCCAAAAAGGACATTGAGGTGCTGGAGCAAATCCAGAAAAAGCCAACAAAGCTGGTGAAAGGTCTGCAGCACAAGTCCAAGAAGATCAGCTGAGAGAGCTGGGAGTATCTAACCTGGAGAAGAGAAAGCTCAGGGGAAACTTCACTCCCTTCTACAACTACTTGAGGGTGTTGTGGTGAGATACAGATCGGTCTCTTCTGCCATGTCTGAGTTGAAAGGATGAGAAAAAATGGACCAAAGTTGTGCCAGGAGAGGTTCAGATTTGATATTAGAAAAAAGAATTTTCACTGAAAGAGTGAAACGGCATTGGAATAAGTTGCTAAGGGAGGTGGTGGAATCATCGCCTCAGGAAGTGTTCAAGAGGTGTCTGGATGTGGCACTTGGAGATACGGTTGAGAAGTGATTATGGTTGTGCTGGGTTGATGGTTGAAGTGGATGATATTGAAGGTCTCTCTCAGTCTTGATGATTTTCATAATTCTCTGTTTCTGTCATGTTTAAGGAGAAATGTTGTCAAGCTGATGAAGCCAAACACACCAAAGGGGAGAAATTATAGTAGTGCTACAGCTTAAAGAGGGACAAAACCAGTACTCTGCAAAGTAGTTATCCTCACTGCTCCTTACTTTTCCTAGGGTAAAAAAACCTGCCCTAGATTAATTGCTCACACACCTAGCTCTTCGCTATCTACCCCAGTTTTAATTCATTCACTTTTTCAGAGATAGCAGTTATCTGCTGGTAGCCTCAGCTTCCACCTTTCCAAGCAGAAGTACTTGCACCTGCAGCAGTGTTAGCACCAGCCAACAGGAAAACATAAAAGATAATTTTATCTTCTTTACTGTGTCCTCACTAAAACCTTACAGTCACATAGGAGTCCTGTGATGGATGTTCTGTCACACATCTGCTCAATATATGTGATGCAAAGCTGTTATTCTTTCTTCTCAGACCTCACTTGAATCCCATTTTTCTTTCAAAAAGGAAAACCCCACTTCTTTTCCAATAAGTGATGCCTACAAAAATTCACAGTATCCTCTGGTACCCTCACAGTCTTGCTTTTCCTTCTGACCAATGTAATTTTCCTGCTTTTGTATTTATACCCATCTGCTTCCTATTTACTCATGCTTAAACTGAATATCAGCTGGACAAGGGATTATTTCTTTTTTTCTGCAATTAAACAGTGCATGAAGTTGAAGCAAAGTCTCTGGTTAATGATTACAACTCCTAGAGGCAATAGCAATATAAATAAATAAATTAGGCAACGTTAATAACCTTAGTCACTTCATTCTAGAGACTGAACAATATTCAAAGATCATACACTACCTCCTTTATTTCTGAGGATATTTACATGGATAAAGATGCAGAATATTAAAAGCCTGTGTGCAAACCAACAAATACTTAGACTGAAACAATATCTGAAAGCATAAGTGAATCTCTGGTGGATTCAATAACAATCCAATCCTTGGAAGGTCACCAATCATTGTACACCATTCCAAACAAATCTCTATACATATCCTTGCCCCACAAACAACACCCTGATCTTGATTTTCATTTATATCCATCCATTTTTGTTCCATATGCAGTTACGCTGGGGCCAGTAAGTGAAAGTCTGCCTGAGAGTCAATAGGAAGCAGGCCAAGATTATTCTAGATACTTACAGAAGCTGATGGATGTCTGGGTAATTTTGAAAATATCTCTAATAACGTATCTATCTCTTTTGGCTCTTAAATTCCTGAGAAAACGTTACTAATAATTATCTTGGTTGGCTTTGAGAAAATTAGTATTTGTATTTGGAATGAATTTTTAAAAACGTTAGGGTACAGAAGGGCAAGATATAATGGATAAATCCAATCTTAATAAACTGGAGAGGGTCCTGTATAGAGCTACTGAGACAGTCAAAGGCTGGGAACACATGGCCTGCAAGGAAAGTAGAAGGAGTTGGGCTGATGTAATCTAACAGAAAAGTGGGAAAGAGGGGATTTAACTACCTGCCTATGACTACATCAATTACAAAAGGTCTGGAGCTGAAGTGATATAAAGTTTGGCAACCATAAATTGTGGTTTAGGAAGATAAAATTAAATAATAGAGGGGAGGAGAAAATCATGAGGAAGTCAATTCAGTGTTGACTCCTGTTGTCTGGAGAGGTTATAGACTCTGCAAGTTTTCAGGACTTGATTGGACAAAGCTATGGCAAACCTGTTCTGTTTTGGGTAGGTGTACAAACTTAAGGTTTTCTGAGGTTATTGCCAAATAATATTTCCATGGTTCTACAGTACTGCAATGCAAATTTTTTACTGCATCAAGACAGTGGACATTTTAGAAATATCAATGTCTTTAAAAAGCATCACATTGTTCCTTAGTTGATCATCTGTAAAATGAGTACCATACCTCTCTACTTTCCAAAGGGACTAGTTAGGGGATAATTCCCAAGGGAACTATCTGGATGAATGAATTATATCTGTGAAGCTGCCATCTACCACAGTTAAGAATGCCAGAGTAAAAGAAAAATAATTCTAAATAAAAATGTGTGACAAAAGCCTATGCTAGTCTAAACTGCTATAACTCTAGTGACTAAAACAATACTACACTAATTTACGCCAGCTGAGCTACCACCCATGTTGTTTATTCAGCCAAATGAGCAGGAGTTAAGTTGAACGCTGCCCAGTATGAATTATTAAAGTCAGGAAGTTTTGCACGCAAAGCTGAGAAATGATGCTTGCCTCAATTTAGGATCACCACTGGGGAAACTTTGAATTGTGAAGGACTCCAGAAGAGCTATGTTTAAAGGACTGCTCTTACCAAAGGTTCGTTATGATAACAGGCTGCTAAGGACTAAATGCTTTTCAGGAAGAGAGACCATTTCTCACATTCTGTTAGAAGTATAGTAAAAATCAGTACCTGAAAATTCTAAGCTGTTATATTCCTTCAAAACCATTTCTATTTCAAAACTGCAATCTCTTATGCAAATCTGAAGGACAAATAAAGGACCCTCACTGTACTTAATTGGCCTATGTGTTTGTCAGAAAATTCCTTGCACAGTCAAGCAAGGCACCATAAATTGAAACAATTTTCAAACACACTCTCCAGGAGATGGAAGAAAAGTTCATAAAAAGGTCAAGACTGCAGTCATCAAAGTAGTGGAATCAGTGTTTGAGGAGAGAACTACCATTTGCAGGGAATGGAAGTGTGCCAGATAAAGAAGCTGCTGCCCAGACTTCTTCAACCCTTCCATAAGAAGAGGCCTAATTTCTTAAAGAGCCATTAGAGAATTATGCTGTCTCCTTGAAAATGGGGCATCACTCAAGAAATCACTTACAAGGAAAGAGGAAATCTTTTCTGAGAAGCCAGGTCAACTTCACAGATAGTCTGGTAGATAGATTGGATGTGATAAGCACTGTAAAAGGGCTCCGATTAAATTAAGTAACTCTTTATTTCTATAGAAATCCAGCTGAGCTCTGAAGAAAGAGCAGGTGATTAATTTAATAGGGTAAAAGATACTGCTAGGACTGGTCAGTAATTAATCAAATTGGAAATCAGTGTACAGGTAAAAGAGTGAGCAAAATCCAATAGATTTAAGAGCATGTACCAGTGAACTAGCCACTGGCAGTATGAACAAATGTCCATACTGTCACAGATAAGTTCCATTTACTAGATGATCTTTGAATGCTGGTACAGCCCAAGAAACAGGAGGTGACAGTACCTTCATCCATAAGTAACTGTCATTTTGCACCTCCTGAGGAAAAATACAAGAAATAGAGGCTTTTCTTTAACTTGGCAGCCAGTCACTAGTTGTGTCTCACAGGGATTTGTGTGGTTTCCAGTCCTGTTTAATGTCTTTATTTATGATCTAGGTGAGGGGATTGAGTCTACCATTAGCAAATCTGCAGGTGAGACCAAGCTGGGGGAGAGTTTTGATCTGCTGGTGGGTAGAAGGGCTCTGCAGATGGACCAGGACAGGCTGCATGGATGGGCCCAATCCAAGGATATGAGCTTCAACAAGACCAAGTGTCATGTCCTGCACTTGGGCCACAACAAACCCCTGCAGTGCTACAGGCTGGGGACACAGTGACTGGACAGTGGCCACACAGGAAAGGGACCTGGGGGTGCTGATGGACAGCCAGCTGAATGTCAGCCAGCATGTGCCCAGGTGGCCAAGAAGGCCAATGGCATCCTGGCCTCTGTCAGCAACACAGCAGGACCAGGGCAGCCTGCTTGTGACATTCTCCCTCTGTACTCGGCACTGGTGAGGCTGCACCTTGAGTGCTGTGTCCAGTTCTGGGCCTCCAGTTTAGTAAGGATGTTGAAGTGCTGGAGCAAGTCTGGGGAAGGGCAACAAGGCTGGTGAAAGGTCTAGAGAGTAAGTCCTGTGAGGAGCATCTGAGGGAGCTGGGGGTGTTTAGTGCCTGGAGAAAAGGAGACTCAGGGGAGACATTATCCCTGTCCACAACTGCCCGAAAGGAGGCCGCAGCCAGGTGGGGTCAGTCTCTTCTCCAATGGCAGGATTAGAGGGCACCATCTTAAACTGCCACAAGCGATGTTTAGGTTGGACATAAGGAAGAAGTTCTTCACAGAAAGGGTGTCTGGGAATTGGAATGGTCTGCTCAGGGAAAAGGTGAAGTCACCATCCCTGGAGGTGTTTAAGGATAGACTCAATGTAGCATTCAGTGCCATGGTCTAATTGACAAGCTGATGTTCGGTCATAGGTAAGACTCAATGATCTCAAAGGTCTTTTCCAACCTAGTTGATTCTGTGATTCTGTGAATAATAATAAAGTATGTTCATAGCATAAGGAATACAGAATAATAGTAACATTAACAAAGAAAAAAGAATGAACAAATAAAAACCTCTGTGTTAGCTATAACTCTTCATAGCAGACTGTCTAAGGCAAGACAGCCTGACACTTTGCAGGCCTCACAATTCTGTCCTCTTAGCAGCCCAGCAAAAAAGAGGGAAAACCAGAGGGGAGCACAAGCAGAGTATGGCTGTGCTGCTGAATAGACAAGCCCACACTGACAGCTTCCCCCAGAGCACTGTGAATGTTTCTACAGGGACAGCTACAACCACCCTCAAATTCACATTGCCCTTGTAAGTCTCTGCTGACACTAAACCACAGCTACTTTGGGTTTACTGTCCAGTGAACACTCCTGCATCCAGCTGGGCTTGCTGCTTCCAGCTAATGTCTGACCCAGCTGAACACTACACTGACTACAGCAGTGTCTAACACATCCTTATGAATACATTCAGTATAATTCTGATTGCTCTTTCTTCCCTTATATATACCTCTTCCTCTGTTTGAGTTTTCATAAGTTTCCCTACACAAACTAACAAAATAAAATCCTCAGATGGTTTTCATGACAGTCAGCAGAAAACCTGATGTACCTGGACTTTAATAGAAGCTCTTTACTAGGAGATATCATGATTAAAAAACCAAGGCTATCTACTGTATGCACTGAGTAAGGAAAATGTCCTGGGAAAAACAACATGCGTTAATGTGGTTGAAAGCTACCTTAATGTATCTCCATCAGAGGTATTGTGGTATATCCAACTTTTTGAAAGGTTAATTTTGCAGCCTTGAAAATACTCTTCTAACATATTTTTTTATCTTTCCTTATGAAGCCTTTTTTGTTATATAAGTCAAGAGGAAAACTACTATGTGATCCAAAAATCACATGTAGCCTGAAGTGGACAATTGATTGTAGTAGCCAGGAAACATCATTTCAGATTTTGTCTGTACTAGTAAATAGAATAGGCATTGATCCTAGGAGTTCATCCATACTTCATACCCACATATTGTTACAACTGCCTCTGACATAGTTTCTTTTGGGCCAGGTAGCCTTGCCAGAAGTTTGTTCAACGATATAGGAGAAGCCAATTAGCTCTTCCTTCACAAGCAGGTTCCACCTGAACTAACATTTTTCCTCACATTTACTCCAGGCCCACTAGGTTTCCCAATCCAATCTCCCAGCTCAGTCCCAATTATCACTGTTACCTCCAAGCTCACCCCCTAGCTTGCCCAAGTGTCAATGTTCCAGCTAATGACAGCTGACATGATGCAAGGCTAGAGGGGCTGTTTATTGTGTGGAGTACTGCAAGTGCAGGGTGAAAACTCTTGAAGCCCAGTCAGGAATGCTGCCCACAGCACACAGGCTTCATCATAAACCAGACCACAGGATTTTCATATACCAAATACCAACTCTGTAAGCAGTTCCTTTGGAAACTGCATCAAAGGTTATCTGCCACATGAAACTGGGAATAAAGAAAAATTTATAAACCTGAGCATTTTCAGTTCTTGACATCACTAGTTTTCAAATGAAAATGGGGAAAATTCCAGATTTCATAGCAAAGTTTTCATTCAGGTCTGCTGTCCTATTGAGAATCTCCTCCTCATTTTCACTGAAGATGCTTTCTTTAGCAAATTAACAGTTAGAGGGGCGAACGGTGCACAGAGCTGTACTTGCTCTGTGCACATGTGCTCCCATGTAAGTACTATGATAGTTGTACACAGGCTGATGAAAATGTTATCCAGTATAAACTGAAAGTAATGTAAAAATACAAGAGCATTTAATTGTGTCTCTCTGTTTTTAATCCAGAGTGGAACATGTTTCACAATGTATTAAAGAATTCTTAACAGTTTTTTTGGTAGATGTTACTTAATTTATGAAAGCTTAGAAAGCCTAGGAAATAGATGGACAGTAAAATAAGAGTTATATTTCATGAGAAATGCAGTTCAACCATTTTAAGCTATTGGGATACCACTGTCATTTCTTGGATGGAAGAATTCCTTTCAGTTAGGTTTTCAGCCGATCAGAAGTGCTGGTAATAGATACAACATTTCTCTGAGTACAGAAGGCAGCAGAGAAACATCTCTATCTACTCCTACAGGAGACTGATATGACAAGGAGAGGTTGAGTGTCACAGTGGGGACAAAACGGAATTACTACAAAAAACTGTGTATCTATAAATGTAATTTCCAATAAAGACTAGGGTTATGTGGAGTGCTGTCTTCATCTCAGGGGGATTCATAGGAATAAGTAAGATACCAGCATTGTAAATGCCTCTTTTGGCAACTGCAATAGCTACTGTAGCTCTGGCAGTAACTCAACATGAAGTTTTTAACTTAAAAGTCACTTTTATTTGCTGATGGAGTACAGGCCAGAAAAGCTGTATTTTCTTTCTCTTCAGAAAGCACTGAGGGATCTTTAAATTTCCACTTGAATAACCACCAGAAATGGGCACAAGCCTGGATTTGGCTTTTGTTGTATGTCTTTTTTAAGTAGGTCATTTTCTCAAATGTCTTTTGAAAACTGTTATTTGAGTTGCATGTCCTGATAACACAGTTGATACCAATTATGCACTCTCTGCCCTCTCCTCAGCAATTCTGTTCATTTACTAATTTGTTCTGAGGTGGCTAATGCATTGTACCCTTAACGCCTGAGAGACGCAGCAGTGGTCTGTACACTGCTGAGTATTATATACCACTCTATTCAAGACCTCCTTCTTCAGCTGAGGCACCATCTGGGCCACCCACCATATCTGGATTTAAGAGCTCCCTCAAGACCAAGAACAGAACATTTCTAACAAGAAGGTGACAGCTGAGTTTTAAAAAAAACCCAACAACCACATAAAAAAAACCAAGAGAACACCTACACAAATTCTTTCGTTTATTTATCTTAAAGACCTTTGAGAAACAAACACAGTGTATGCAACAGGCAGAGACGGCAGTTCTTGGCACTGACACATTCCGAAGAAGTAGAGAATGTCAGACCAACACACGTAGCAACCCTAGGCTGCAGCAGATTTAGACTGGCATTCAAAGAGAAGGGCGCTGTATTTGGGACTTAAATTAGCATAGCAAGGGGGAAAGAAAATAGAGGACCAGAAAAGGGGAGGGCATTCTATTCCCTCATCTCTTCAAATCTGACCAGAAATGCAGTAAACTCTAAAATAAACTGTTTTAGCTAGGATGAGATGACGGCTGCCACCCTTTAAAAACTGGTAAGTGCTAGGTAAAATGACCATAGACATTATGTCACACAAGCTGTTTTAAGTAAGAGAACAGAAGTTATCCCCCAGTATATCATCAATCTCAATGATACCAATAGTGAAACCAACCCCAGAAGCAGCATACACAAGTAGGAACCAGCCAGGCTTGACACTGACAGCTGAGCTGCCTGCAAGCAGCAGTCAGATCCACAGAAGTGCCTGTCCCATTCTTGCTATCCCAGAATTTAGTGCCAGCCACCAGTGCACAGGGTGACAAAAGTAATGTTGGTCAAGGTTGAATCTTCTACTACTTTGATTTCTCTGAAGAGGGAGACAGGAAACATAAACTCCCAGACTGCCAGATTTTGGAAGCTGTTTTGTTGAGGAAAATATACATGCCATGTACTTTCTCTGGAAGTGATAGCATTAGAGCAGCTGATGTAAAGGCAATTCCTTGTTCCTAACGGATTTTGTCCAAAGCAACCTCTAAGAAAGCTTCATCCACCGAACAGATGAGTTACTGGGTTCACTTGTACCTGAGTAAGGGTACTAATAAGTTGGTCTTTACAGACTGGCAAGAGACATTTCAGACTATGTCCACTTGAGCAAAGCAGTGAAGTTCTCTGCAGGAGCTCATGCATCCATGCCAGTATAAGCACCTCTGCTGGTGTCCTGAAGTCTGTCATTCTAGACATACTGTCCTATTACTACATCTATTTTCCATCCTTCTGCTAGCTGCTTTGGTGCAAGCTGTGGAACCACAGCACTGAGTTCTGCTATGCAATGCTGACATAACCTTAGAAACTCATAGCTCAGAGCAAGAAGGACAAGCAGGGATCGGGATACTGAACTTGACTTAGCATTAGGAGAAGTCTCTAGGCCCAACACTGATAACATGTATTACTGAATACACAGTGCTGTGTAACAATCAGAAATTCCTGAATACTGATGTCAAATACATCATATTACCACAGGTGGCATTCATTAAAAACATAGGATGGTTTTAGAAGGCCTGCCGACCTCAGCCACCCAGGCACAGCTGAAAGCTTTAATCACAGACAGAAACATCATGACCAAAGCCTGCCATGAGAGAATACTCAGAGAAGGAAACAAATGGGCTACAACATTCAAATATTATACCCAACAGAAGAAAAAGGAAACTCAGTTAGGGATTCACTGTTTAATAGATCTAAGTTTGATTAAACAGCATAACAATTGGTAAGATTATCTTGTCTTCCTGTTTCTCAAGACTGGTACTCCATGCATTTTCACTACATTCAGTCTGGAAAATATTCAATAACATCTGTCCATATTTCAAAAAATTCTTTGGAAAGCATTGCTAAGCCCCATGTTTACTGAGATAATTAATGGAACACGGTATTGACCTAGAGGTATTTAGTAGCTTTGAATGGAAAATCTCATTTTTTTTGCTTTCACATATTTATGGAGTAGCTAACAACAGTAAAGACACTTATATTCTCTCTCAAATAGAAAAAAACATGTAAATTTATATCATAAATAATGAATCATGTCAAAATACTAAATAAATTTCAGTCTTAGAAATTATAAAAAATATGATTTAAAATATCTCTCCCTTGTAGTACAAAATGGATTGCTATAATTCATAATCTGAAACCAAATACATTATTTGTACACTTAAAGGGATACAACCCATCATACAGTTTTTTTGATGGGTTTCCCAAAAGATTATTCTTGCATTTTGAAGAGCTACCCTGCTTTTGTTAGAGTTACCACGTTGTACTCCTGAGGTGATAATCTTTCAAGGAAAAAGACAGAAGCCATTGCTATGTGTTGTGTTCTTGCACATTCAAAGCTATTGGTGCAGGCTCAGAAGCTCACATCCTGTATTGAGATGCAGTGGTGTAAATCTGGTACCACCATTAAAGCACGCACAGTTATGAATTGACATTAGGGCAAGCAGAATTTGGGCACAATGCATATTCCTTTTTATTAAAACTCTAAAGCATTTTGAAAGCCCTCAGGTAAGAAGTACTAAAAGAAATGTAAAGTATATTAACATTTATCGATGTGCACGCTTTCATACATAGGAAATCTGAGTATAAACTGTAAAGGATGATGCAAAGGGAATACTGGATCCTCTGAGAGACATAGCACAAGCCAGTTCAAATGCCAGGGAATGAAAACATGCTTTGTACTCCCACACCTGCTCTAACATACACCTGGCTCAGCTCAGACACCCTCAGTGGCTGTATACATCTAAAATGGAGCTGAAAATCTGGTAGTCATGTATTAATTTAAAGCATGTCATGACTGACTTGTGATCTCAAAGGTGCATACACTGACAGTGACAGATACGGCCTCTGTTTTCATGTTTATTAAAACAGTATGAATATTCAAGCACATCAAATTTACAGAGCATAGAGGAACAGTCCCTACACTGTCATACTCCTGCTATGCTCTCCCCACGTGTGGTGGTTTCACATTGATTGACTTTTGGGGAAAAAGTAAAAAAAATACACCCAGGGAAGTGATTTCTTTGAGCGAAGCTGTTGGGAACTTCCTCTGTGCCTGGGAAAGGCAAATAACTGGTTAGTTCTGAGAACTGACAACATTTTGCACCATTTAGAAATTAGATCTGGCTCTGTGAGATCCACATGTTAAAAACCAGAAGCCCGGGAACCCTCTCTCTTTGCTTCCGGCCTCGAAAAGTAGCGGAGCTCTGATGAGGCCAGCCCTGCTCCCCCGGGGCCTGTGTGGCCTGGGTGGGGCTGGGCCAGGCCCCAGCGGCTCCTGGGCAGGGATGGAGGCTGTGGGACCCCAGTCCCAGACTGGGCCAGGCCACAGCTGCTGACATCTCACCGACTCTAAACACCCCCCTGGCCTGCACACACAGCTCCAGGCTGAGCCAGGACCATCCACCCCTCCCAGCGGCTGCCGGGCAGAGGGAGGTGCCCAGCATGGCCTGAAATCCAACACCGTGACTGCTGTGGCCACTGGGTTTGATATGGACCCTTTCACTACGCAGATGAAACCTGCAGACCTTGTTCCTCTCTCCACAGAGAGAAAAAGACAGTGACAACATGTAGAAAGACAACATGAAAACACTAAGGTCGGTAAAGAAAGAGTCAAGCCCTAGACAGAATGTGAATGAGGAGATGCCAAATGGGGATGAAATATTATTTTGGTAGGGCCATGGAGATGGACAATGATATACTGAAATATCTCCTTTAATTCATGAGAGAGTAGGGGGGGATGAAGTGTTCAAGCTGTAGATGTGAGCAGAGGCATCCACTGATGAAGCCAAGTAGATGTTGGAGTAGCTGTGATCCCATGAGATGTTTGAGCAGAGAGACAGATGAGAGTGATGAAGACCCTTTGCCCCCAGGGAGAGAAGAAGAAAACCTCTGTTCCCAGAGATCACAGAAACAGATGAAGAGAGCCTTTGCCTTTGAGCAACTCATCCTTAAAATAAATACCCCATGAGTTCATGACCCATGGACACACCTCTAGGAGGGCTGTGAAAATGGGAGGAATGTCACTAGGCAGAACTTTTTGCCCATGTGGCTGCTATTTGTGGAAACGAAAAGCCACAAGAAAACTGTTTCTGTGGAGAAGTCTCCATGGTACGGCAAGAGAAAGCTCCTCTCCCTACAAGAACTGATGAAAGACTATTGTATAGTTGGTGCTGCTTTAACATCCCAGGTTTCGTCTCTACATGGTCAGTTGGGAAAGGAAAAAGTTGGGCAGGGGGAAGAAAGGTTTCTGGAGGTTTTATTCTGATGTTTCTTATTCTTGTAGTCCTATTAATAAAGTTTCTTTATGCCTTTTAATTTTTAAACCTGTTTTGCCCTTCTCCTAATCCATATCTCACAGCAAGAAATTAGTAAGTACTCAGGTGACTTTAGCGAGCGCTAAAACCCACCACATTATTTGGTGCATTGGTTGGGAAACTCAAATTGGCAAATCTAAACCACTGCACCACCTTAAGCAGTGGAGCTGGAATACAGGTCACTAAAGCATGTCCAGATAATGGCTCCCAGCTCCATCTCAAGGCCACACAAGTGTGTGAGTGAACAAGTGCAGGGATCACTGCACTTTAGGTTACACAAATGCACACACCCAAATCTTCTTATTCATGTCGCTTCACACTTACCACATGGAATTATCTCTTGTAATTGTTTAGGGATGAACATTAATCATATTTTCTGGTCAGAGCAACTGCTTGAATGGAGTCCTAATATATTTTTTTTTATTCTGTCTTGCTTTTTCCCTCCACTTTTTTCCTTACATTTTGCTATTTATTTTCTTTTGTTGTATTACACTATCCCTCTCATGCTGAAATTCATTCCACCCTCTCCTATCAGTAATTTTGGAGTTTTGTCATCCTTCTTTTCCAGCTGCTTCCCAGAGCTGCCATCTAGGGTGGCTCCATCACTCATCTGCAGATTCCTTGTCGATTCCAGCAGACTCCAGCAGTCCCTTCAGCTCCATGTGTCATGTTGCTAGGCAACACCCTTATTGGTAGGGCTTTTTATTATTGTTATTGCTGTTGTTATAATTAAGAAAGGTAAACTTTTTGTTATATTGCAACCATTTTAAACACACTTCCATTACATAATTCGCTTCAGCTCAAAATACAGGAAAATGTTGCTCAGGGGAGCAAAGGAGCAAAGCAAATGAATCCCACTGTGGTACAGAGATAATGTGAAGTTTGTCTGCATGGGTACTGCTATACAAAAAAAATTTGACAGGTATAACAACACAGCCTTACATTTTGTCACTTGGAAAACCCTGCATAAAGAACTTCATCTTGATACTCAAGTGAGTGGAAGGGGATGAATTAACATTAGCCTTGGAAGTTAAGCAAACAGTGGAAATATTAATGTTCTAATTAAAAGAAAGGAATCTTGCATGCCCAATGAAGCTTCTCTGTAGACCAGGTCCTTGAAAAGAAGTTGCAACAGATGGGTACTAAAGAGATTTCTTTCTATTATTATTTTGTTTCCTAATATGATTAGATCAAAGCAGTTTACTCCATTTCTAAAAAGGTAATTTTACAATAAGCAGTTATTTATATTGGGAAAGGCTAACAAGACAAAGACTTGTGGGCTGGCAACCTGGGTTTTAATCTTGGTCCATCAGAGTCTTTCTGTGTAACATTAGGTGATTTATGCTCATTTCTTGATTCTCCTGATCTAAACTTTAGGTGTTTCCTTCCTAGTTCTTAGTATTCACCACAGCAGTCAACCAGCATATCCAAAAACATGGAGTTCTTTCAGGGGAAAATGCTACATAAATATAAATTGATATTTTAAAGGAATAGTAGTTCCTACAAAAAATATTTTCTGACTCATACAAGGCGCTTTTGCTCTCCACTTGAAAGATTATTTTTGGTATTATTTCAGCCCTCCCCCAGGTGTATGACTGAAATAATCAAAGTATGTACATGGATTTTATGTTCTTGAGAGATGCTAGTTTGAAAAGCATAAAGATGGAAGCAATCTAACCACAAAGGAGACCCAAAGTTGGTGTTAAAAAGGCATGAAGCCAGTGATTATGCCTAGCAGACAATGCTGCTCCTAATCTCAACACCGTATTCTTCCCCCCTTGTTTGTATAATTATCTCTCTTAATCCAGACATTTAGACACTTGCCTTGTTCAAATGTAAAGTCTTAGGCATCTCTAAGGGACTGTTTCTCTGCTTAGATTTAGGCATGTAAGAAGGAGGAAGGATGAAGAAGATTACAGTCTGTCAAACAGGATTTATTTCTTCTATGAGAAAAATACATTTCAACAAATATTAAAGGAATTCCCTTGCTCTAAAAAAGTTAAAGAACCAGTAAAAAAGAACAAGTGATGCAGAAAATGTTTATATTCTGGGCTTCACTCCTCACAAAATTAGTTTGTTGAGGCTTAACAAAATTAAATTTAACAACCAGCAGGAAAGTAAGCCAAAAAAAGAGGTTCAATATTTAGTAAATAAATGCATTCAATTCAGCAGGGTCTTATGATATTCACCACAGGCACTAGGGAAAAGGAATTAGGACAAACCACTTTCATCCCTTTGGGTTTAAGAACATTATCAGAAGTCTACCTAGTTTTAACCACAGAAGTCCCAAAGGACTAGAAATGGAAATTTTTGAAAATGGGAAAGTGTGGGGTGGTATGTGGGCAGAGGGGGTAAGGGAAGGATCCAGAGAATTACAGAGCACTTGACTTCAGTTCCCAGAAAGATTCTGGAACAAACTCTTAAACAATCAATTCAAAAGCAGCAGAAGACAGTAAGATGATAAAAGACAGCTCACTTGAGTGTGTTAAGAACTGATGATGTCAAACCTATCTAATGTCCTTGTCTGCCAATATAATTGGCATAATGGATTAAAGGGGAACAGTAGATACAATGTATCTTTCTTTAGCAAGGACTTAGAAACTGTCTTGAGACATATTCTTCTAGAAAGGCTGAAGAAATATTACCTCGGTCAATTGTTCTCGCACCATAAATACAAACAGCAGTGCTTCATGGGCCCCTTCAATGCGATGCTCAGCAGCAGCTCCTTGGGCAACAAAGGCAGTAGGGGTGAAACACGGCACTTCAGGTTTAGCTGAAAGAGCAGGGGGAGAAAGATGTGGCTACAGAGGTCATAGACCCCTATGTTAAGTGAGTGAAAGAAAGGGAAACAGGGGTAGTGAAAAAATATGTGTAGGATCTTGATTTAAATACTCACCTAGAGGAGCAGGCTGGGTAGGGAATACCAAGCTGGAGAGGCAGAGATGGTCAGAAGATTCTAGGTTAGAAATCTGCACTGGTAAATTAGAGTGTACATAAATGCATTTTTGTTTGGGCATCGGTACTGAGCTGCAAATCCATTGTAACATTGTCCCATGCCTACTTTCCAAGATGTTTGGATGTGGCACCTGAGCTGTACTGGACTTAGTGCACTATTGATCTGTCAGAGCTGCCCACAGTCCAGAAAACCTGGACAAATGCATAAAAAAAATAAATTTCAATGGCAAAAAAAGATCCTGACTGTTATCATAAACTCTTTAATGGACACAGAGAATTAAATGCCATGTAGGAAAGTTGGAGAAATGCTTTCTTCAAATCTTCTGATGCCTCTGATATTCATCCCTGAATGAATCTTTATGCTCCTTCAGAAGAGAGGATTATGCTGGATAATCCTGTGAGGTCTTTTCCAGTTCTGCATTTCCATGGGGACATCCTTTTATTGGCAGTTTAAAGAAGTGCCACTGCACTCTCTGGACAAAGCCCAGTGAAACAAAGGACAATCCTGCCACTAAAACCAGATTTGCAGGAGACATGCAAGCTGAAAAAGGGGACCTCTGTTCCTCAGAGTCCCACTTGAAAAACATGCTAGCAGGAGGTGTGCCTATTATCTGCCTTCCTTTGCTAGTCTCAAACATTTAAAAAGTGAAAGGAAAAAAACTGTATTTGAGGAGTTTAAAATGTACTGCTAAGTTGGTGAGTGGTTAAACAGTCAAATAAAAATATAGCCGTTGCCATTAGCCCAGTTTCAGGACTACCAACACTTATTCTCCAAACTGACTTTTAAAAAGCCCATTTAATACCCCTAAAATTCTTATATAGGAAAGCCTACAAATACAGACTCCCCTTTCTTGGATGGAAATATATGGATGGAATATTGGATGCCTGTCCTTCCATACCTAGTTTGGTGGGTGCAAACTGACAGCTTCCTGCCCCTTGGGCAGTCAAGGCAGGAGACATTATGACAAACCACCATCACCCTGCCATTCTCAGCAGGAGGAGCATTATTCTCATGATGGGGCTTTTTTCCCCTTAGTGCTGGGCTTGCTTGTTTTCCTGCTCCCAGACTGCCAGCTGCCATTTGGCAGCAGTCCCCAGTCCCCCCAGTCCCACACATACAAGGGGCAATGGTTTGCCAGGCAGGGGCCACCCCAGAGCTGAAGCTGGAACAGGGAGACAGCAGCCACCAGCACCAGCTCAGAGTTTAAACCAGCAGCACCCAGCCCAGGCCATGGTGAGGCTGAGCCCCTGCACTGCTGGGCCTTATCAAAAATCTCAACTCATAAAATTGTACCTAGTTTGATTTAGTGGCAATGTACATAAATTATTGTCTAGTGTTTGAGAGGAGTAGATGAATAAATAAAAGACAGTGTACCAGTGGAAGCAATTTTCCTCTCCTTTCCCCAGGCTCAGCTTCAGCCCAAATTTTCTCCTCCCTTCAGCAGCTGTCCTCCACCCTTACTCATCCCAGCTCCCTGGTTTTCAGTATGCTTCCACTCTGGCCCTCCTAAGCCCTTGGTTGAGGGCATGGACAGAGAAGGAGGTTGAAGTCTGGATGTACTGGCTTCTCTCTGCCCCTCCTTTCTTCTTACTCATTTTCTTTTGTCTGCCCCTCTACTCATCCAGAACTTACCCATGACTGGACCCCCTCAGGAGTGTCCTTGCTCTGTCACAGGCCACCTATGGCGACACTCCCCTCAGAGCTGCCCTTGCTCAGTCACAGAGCACTCCTTTCCAATAGTGAAGCTCCAGCTGTGTCCCCAGCAAGTGTCCCCTTAGCACCTCTCCTACTGTATCTCCTCAGATGTGTCCTCATGTAACTCCTCAGCTGAAATAACAGGTATATCTTGCCTCTGTCACCTCCCACCTTTCTTGGACACATCCAAGGATCATGCTGCACCAACTGGCTGCAGTTTTGGGGCACTGTGTGGTGTTTCAAGCTGTGCCCAAGCCATATGGAGCTAGCCATGACCTTCCCAGGCACACACTCCACCAGGTATGCTGAATGCAACCTCTAATAGGAAAATTAATATTCAAGACAAACCAACATGTTATAAGAAAAAAGAAATGGGCTTCAGGAGACATCATGGGCTGTGAATTGACATAAAGATAGGAAAAGGGTCCCCCCCGAGCCTGCTCTAGACATTGAAATAAAATGTTTCCCAGACAAAATTGCAGAGGATTTCAGCTCTGAAGCACTGAGGACTGAAAATGAGATTAAAGGTGGTTGAGAATGACAGAGCAAAATTCCTTTAATAATCTGGAATTTATATTTTTTCTCCTTTTTGAAGTTTCGTGAGACATTCTACTGCTATAGTCAACACTGAATTCTGTCTTCAAATACCGCAGATATTTGGCATGACATTTTTAATTAGTCAGTCTTCATAGACTGAGCAGAACAACCACATGAAACTGGCACAGGATAGCTTATTTTTTGAAAAAAAAATCTGCTAATAATGCCCATATACATTCTTTAAAAGAAAATTAATCCTTTAGAATAGTAAAAATCTATATAATTAGGAGAAATGGAATCCAATTAGGTGGGAAAAAATGAAGGAATCAGCAACTATCTCTGATACTGACATCTATTTGGCTGGGGAATGGCATCTCAAGGAAAATGGTGTGCACTCAATCTTTATTCACTTTGAATTTAAATGACAAGAACTTCAATGGCTGTTCAATATAAAGCAAGCCTGTATAGAGTGTGAATTACAGCCTTACTTCATCAAACTTGTGTTTGTATATCATATTTCTTGAATTCAGAAAAGAGAGTTTCTCACATAAAGCATGAAAGCCATTATTTATATTCTCAATATAGATTAGACTGCAGTCAGAAAGAAATCATTATAGATACCTACAGTAATTTAGGGCCTTTTTTGCATTGATTTATTGATGGCTACTCAAGATCTCAGCTGCACTAAAAGACGCAAATTTTCACCCAAAATTGCAGTTATTGCTTTCAAATCACCAGATATGTTTCATCAATGCTTACGGATATTGCCTTCATAAGAATAAAAAAACCACAAGGTAAGCATATTTTTTTTAAAATTACTGCCTCCAACCTGCTGGCAATTCTTTAGAAATGGGTGGCTTCAGCCACTCACAAGGGACAATCTGTGCTCACTATCTCACCAATTTATTCTCACCCATAGCCAATGAGGCAAATTATTTTCCTGCTGGGTTAATGACCTCTGATTGTGCTGTTCCTACAGTTTCACTAGCCTGCCCTCACAATAGGCAGTGGTCTGATGCAGATGCTGTCAAGATAAGGAATCCAGGTTAGAGTCAGCACTTGTTTTGAAAAAAAAACCCCAAGGATATTTAAAAGTGGAATAAGAGGAACAAACATACCGCTTATAAAATGTTTATGAAGAACAGAGGGTAGTTTAAAAAATATTTTAATAGACAATATAGTATTCAAGGATCAATTCCTTCTCTGCTAACACAAGCAGGCTGGAGCACAGCATCCCAGAACACAGTCTATTGTGTCTGCAGGCTGGAGGTGGCTTCCCTCTCCTTGCTCCTGCTTTGCCTCTATTCTGACCTACAGTAGGGGGGAAGGGAAGGGAAGGGAAGGGAAGGGAAGGGAAGGGAAGGGAAGGGAAGGGAAGGGAAGGGAAGGGAAGGGAAGGGAAGGGAAGGGAAGGGAAGGGAAGGGAAGGGAAGGGAAGGGAAGGGAAGGGAAGGGAAGGGAAGGGAAGGGAAGGGAAGGGAAGGGAAGGGAAGGGAAGGGAAGGGAAGGGAAGGGAAGGGAAGGGAAGGGAAGGGAAGGGAAGGGAAGGGAAGGGAAGGGAAGGGAAGGGAAGGGAAGGGAAGGGAAGGGAAGGGAAGGGAAGGGAAGGGAAGGGAAGGGAAGGGAAGGGAAGGGAAGGGAAGGGAAGGGAAGGGAAGGGAAGGGAAGGGAAGGGAAGGGAAGGGAAGCTTTATCATCAATCAGTTATTCTGGTAATATTGAATACTAAACATCAGAGTTTACAGACATTTTATATTTCCCATAGCCTCACCTGAGCAGAGGAAGGACATTTTCGTTGAAACCTCATAGATAAAAACAAAGTTATTTGAAAGACATTACCAGCAGTAAAATCCCTTCATGGTCTGAAAATGAGGATTTATTTCCACTAAGAATACCCTTAATTTTATCTAGAGATCATTGTGCAGAATCTGGGGCAAATGTAACATACTCCTGTAAGAAAGACCTTGAAACCTAAAGACACATATATAAGTTAACAGGATGCAGTTAGAAATCTGTTATAATTAAGAGCTGGTTGAGGAAGACAGTTCATGTTTATAGGCTGAGACTTATCTTGAAACACCTTGGAAAATATGCCATATGCATCAAGTGGCAGTAGAAATAATGGTATGTTTACTTACAAAAAGTTCCAGGTTCTCAGGGACTTATTGGGCACTTCAGAAAAACAGAACAGAATGTGTCTATATCACTACAGTAAATTATGATCTTTATTGTTCCACCAGCATTTTTCCCTCCTTTACCTGGTCTTAATCCACATTGTGCATTAATTAATCACCATAATATTAAATTTAAACCTTAAATCACATTGCAGAGTACTTAGGATTCAGCCCATTGGTTAGTAATTAACCTACCTTGCCTTTAGCCATAAACCTTTACATTGCAGCCCTGCTTTTGATATATGAATCAACAAGTCTGCAAGTCTTAAACTCTGTTCAGATTAATAGCTGACCAATTATAAGATAGATATTTCCATTTAAAGACACCTCTTACTCTTTGAAATTTACCGCTTTCTCAAAGGAAGGTTAATGTGACACATAACTGTGACTTAAGATACCATGAAATTTAAGATTTCACACACAAACGACAGTGGTAGGATTCCAATTGATTTGCCACCATTTGCAAATTGGTATATTCTGCATATTCCTGCCAGGAAAGCTCTGCAGGTTTCTGCTGATCTGTTAGGGTAGATCAAGGCAGCCCTCTGCATTTCCTATTTGCCTCTGTGGGTACAACTTGTCAGTTTCAGAAAGAACAGGGCACCAACCATGTGCATTACATCCTTTCATGTAAACGGGACTCATGTTCTCACTCACATGTCTCAGCCATCTCTCTGGACTTTGAGCTCCTCTGGGAGCACCTTTGGGTGCAGGGGTATAGGTATTACTGAGCCCAAGTAAGGTTTAGGTCAGACCACTTCCATTCTGCCTTGCCACAAGTCTGATAACTGCATCTGCACAGTTCTTCCTTCAACTATGACAGAGCTCCTACCAAGTTCTTGCTCCTTACTTCCTTTCCAGAAACCTCTCACTTCTGGTAGCACAAGTTCTTCCTTGCTTCCTTCCTTTTCAACAGGGGGCTGACCTTCCCCAAGAGAGGCTAAGCCATTTTTGCTGTTCACTTGTACTCACTCTGTGGACTGGGCAGTGTGCAAGCAGCAACTGACTGATTTTCAGGAGACAGTGATGGTGAAAGCAGACAGAGCTGCATATGGAGCTACTGGCAACTAATTTCAGGAATAATCATACCTGTTTGTGCAGTAGGGGCCAGAACTGAAATAAAAATTATATTTTCTCTAGGTTGCCTTTTTTTTTTGTCCACTCCCTTTGTTGCAAAATAGGATTCTGGTCTTTGGAAGCACCGGCTAAACAAAAGAGGGTGAGGAAGAGATGAAAGGAGGGAAGAAGAAAAGGAAGAAAAGGAAATGGAAAATTAGGGATGGAGGGAAAGGGTTAGGGAAAAGAAGTGGAACTTCAGCTCAAAGAATTAGGTAGATGTCACAGTAGCAAACCTTAAACAAGGGAAAATCAAAGTATAATCACCAATCTTATCATTATATTTCTGAAACGAGTAAGCTTGGGGACCTAACTAGATCTGGATAAAATGTGCCTCTCTTTCTTCATTAATCAAACTTCAGGAAGAGATCTGTGGCCCACTGAAATTACTAAAATTTCAATTGCATTTAATTCCCAGTTGATTACAAGCAATTCATTTGGTTTCATCATAAAGAAAATACTAAGATTAAATTGGGGGGGGGGGGGGGGGGCGGAGGGGAGCATATGGAAATACTTCTTGGCTCCTGCACAAACACTGGGGGGAAAAAAAGATATAACAGCCTATAAGCAGTTACTATCTTATGAAATTTCTCCTAAAGTGAAATATTTTAGGAACAAAATAACTGCTTTCATAACTAGGGACATTTTCACTGAATCAGAATGACCTTAAAATAATATCATACCTAAGATTATTTATTTGACTATGTCCCTTTAAAAGAAAAAATCTCATGCTTTGAAATAGGAGCTCATTAAATCATTGCTTAGATCAGCTCTTTTAGACTCTTTATTGATATTTTTTACCTCCCACAACCTCATTAACAGACTGGCAAGGTGCTTGCTTATTTTTCTCATTCCTTGTGGAATACATAGATTTCAGATATTTTTTATGCTTTACTTAACTTATTTTCTCTGCTGTAATTAATATTTTTTTTTCACACACTCGAAAAACTAGAAAAATGCAGCACCTCAGATTTCATTTAAAATAATTACCCTCAGTATGGTTAATAAAAGAATACATTACTGACGTGTGGAGGTGGTTTTATTTATTTGATATTCTTTGTCTGACCAGCAGGAGCATAATAGCAAGAATACTAAAAAGCAAAAGGGAACTGACATCATCCTACTTTTACAGGAGAAGTATTCTTATGGAAAAAGAGGAAACTTTCCCTGAAGGGAGAGCATGTTCTTGGCAAGGCCTTGAGCTGTGACTCAGGGTATCAAAAGTCATTTTCCTGTTCCACCACAGATTTTCTCCGTTATCTTGCACAAGATTGCTTAAGCTGTGTGCCTGAGTAGAAGTTAAAAATATCTTCCTTCCTTTGACTGCTGTCATGACTATTTATCACACGCTCTTCAAGGGAAAAACTACTTCATCTCTCTGCGCATGTCTCTGCAGGGAGGGACTAAGCTGCCAGGGAGACAGACATAGCTTGTAGTGCTCCCTCTGCCCATCACAAGCAGAACACAATATCCAGAATTCACTGCCCAGCTAAGCAACATTCACCCAGCACTAGCCAGTGAGCCCCAGGCTTTTGGGACAGATATGCTGGATGTCCAGAGAATGCTCACTATAGTGTTTTTGGTAGATGTTGGAGCTGAGTCCATGCAGATTCCTGACAATTGGAGCACTTAAACAACAAACCAATGAGAGTCACAGAGAAGTCATTGTTCTCTATATTGTGACAAGTCAGTCTAATATATTTCTCCAAAATACCACTTGGAAAAATAACAAGGATTAGTTATAAGAAAGCTATGCCTAATTATATAAAGATATAGATTTAGCTATGCATAATATATGCTTCTCAAATGCAGGATTATTTTTGCTGTTAATTTCACAAGTTGAAATAAATGATTTATTGCTCTAATAGTTAAGCTTAAATTCAGAATTTTCCATTTTAAGTTAAAGGATACAAACACACAGTCAGAAATAATAATACAAATAATACAATAATAATAACACACAGTCAGAAATAATAATACAAACAATTGGTCAGAAATACTAATTTTGCCTGGTCTTCTTATGCTGCCCATGAAAGGATATCATTACAAAACATGGAATTTCACAGGACACAGGATATTCTAAATCTAAAACTGAAAAATAAGCTTAGGAAAAATAGTTCTAGATTGAAAGCGTTTTTGTCTTTTTTTTGGTAAAAGTTAATCTCTGTTCTACTCTCTGTACTCTAATAGTACATGACCCAGACAGGCAAAGTGTGATTAGACATCAAACTAAAACACCTACCTTTCCATGTTTACACAAGTGTCTGCAAGTACACAAGCTGTCCAAGTTCCTACTATGGTCAAAGAAGGTCTATCCAGTAGAGTCAGTGGCAACTCTGGATTAGTTCAAATCATTTAGACATCTGGTTTTGGTTAGATAAATTGTGTTTTAAACTTTGTTAGCTGTACTGATAGGTTCCAATAATTTGGACTGAATCCTGCCATTTTTATCTCCAGCTGGCTACTCACACACAGTGAGAAGTGAGTTCAGTGACATCAGTGAGTCTGATGTCTTGCAATCATCTGGAAACCACCAAACAGTTTGGGTAGCCTTGTAATCAGCAGCACTGCAAGGCTCTGCTTCATAGGTGAGCTGCACCTGTCATAGCTGTTTATGTTTTGAAGAAGTTAAACTTGTAGTTACACCTCCAGGGCTAATGAAGCTTTGAAATGGTTGATTCAATGATTGATGGCTCAGGGGCAAGGTCTACATGCAGAAAACAGAATTTTGGCCATAAAATCCTACCCTGGGTGCTGCAAAATGATCATCCAAGAGAAAATAAGGATTCATTATTGCAGCTACATGCAACATCAAATCACAAGTCTTGTCCAAAAGGTGTCAGAAGTATCATCTCAGCCTCTCCTCCCTGACCAATTATTTATCCAAGTCGCTAGCATGAGCACAGTATGATCCCTACCTGGATGATGGCCTCAGTATTTAGTCTCTTAGGTTGGCATGGTGATAGAAAGCTGAGTGTCAGTAGAACATCAAGATCACTGCTGGTTTTTTCCACATTTTTACTGGTTCTTGTGGCCCAATAGAGAGATGGGATGTTCAGAACACAGCTTGGTAGTAATGGACAAATTATAAATGAAACTGCTGGGGGCATTCATAAACTGTGCTGTGAGAAGAGTATCACAGCAGTGTAAAATGATTTTAATATTGTCAATAATAAACTGTCCATACACTTTGCAACTTCCATATGAAATGTCCTCAGCCAATCTCCAAACAAGACAATGTAAATTGATATTCTTAAAGGATTTAGGAAATTGAGAGGTATTTCTCATTCTGGTGTGAGTTTTCCCACTGCTTTCATAAGAAAAGACCATGAAGGCCCAATAGTCAGGTGGACATGAAGGAAAGCATTGAATATCAAGTTTAAATATTAAAGAGCCTAGAAGACCACAAATCTAATATTTTTTTTTTTTACAACTTGATGTTTTCTTTGGCATACTTACAGAATTATTGTGGTCTCCTACTGAACATTCAAAGCTTGAGCACTCCCCATCTGTTGCTGATAGCTGGGGTCCCAACTGTTCACATTTACAGAAGTATGCCAAAGCACTGAGTCATCCTTTCATTATCTCCAGCATACTGTTTCCAAAAGTGTTTAGGACACTAGTCTCACAAAGTCATTGGTGAGGCAAATTCTTGATATTGGTGAAGATTTTAGAAGGGAAGTTCGTGGAGGGGTTTTTGTGGTTATTTACCTTTGTAGGAAGAGATGGGGCTATGTGTAAGTCACGTTCATAAAAGTTATGTTTCCATTCTTTGTAATTAATTTATTTAATCTTTCAAAGCAACTAGTCATAAACTTACCTTCTCATTTTACTCATTTGTCCTCAGGAAATAGTCTTTTGGGACTATAGTGGAATTTTATGAATTTTAATTTATATTAATTATATGTTTATTATTCCAACAACTGTTCTTCAGTACATTACTCAGTGTCTTACAGAATTTTTTGGGTGTGTTTTTTATAGTAATCCTTAAAGTCTACTTTCTTTCAAACTGTCACTTAATAACAGGTCCCTCACCTAACGTGTACCTGCAAAATCCAATACCCAATACAGAGACATATAATCCAAGACAAAATATAAACCTTTTTTTTAATATTCAATATTATGCATATAGTCATACCTCATTAATACCTAAAAAAAAAAAAGTATGAATCAAAGTAATATATATGATGGGATGAAACTAGAAGCATCTTTCAGGAAATCTTTCTTCATTTTAAAAGAGATTGGAATCTATTCCCTTGTAATCTAGGTCAAGCTAACACTACTCAATGCATAAACATAAAACACGTTTCACTTGCTTTCATCTGTGAATGGTGATGCAAAGATCCCTGCACCAAGGAAGAAAAAGGCTGTCATCCTATATGGTACAATTTAAGTATAATATGGACATCCAACCAAGAGCTGAAGATAGAATAAGCCATCTGACACTTTATCCAAATCAACAGGCAGTCGCAGCTTGGATGTGCATTGTGCAAAAAAAGAGATACAGGGTTTCTAGATCCCAGCTGTCTCTTGCAGTGCCAAATTGGATTTGCCTTTACTGTACTTCAGAAGGTTACTCTATACAGATAACCTTGAATAGTGGGGTGGGAATACATGATTTTAAGAATTTTTATGTCTCATTACCATAGTATGCACAAACTTCAATCATTAATCAAGCAAATACATTTATGCTTTTTTGTAACTGAAGAACTGGGACAGCAGTACAGCAGGTCTGAAGTTAGTGCATAACTCCAGCTACTGGCCTGTCACATGATACTTCTTCTCACCACATAACTTCACAAGAAAAATTCAATTTCACATGACAATATTAAGTATTCTAGGTAGTCTGGTAATTCTACTGTCGTGGTTTTAAACCAGTAACTAAAAAAAATTACTTATTTCTTGCTGTGAGATATGGATTAGAACAAGAGCAAAACAGGCTTAAAACTCAAAAGGAATAAAGACAGTTTATTAACAAACTACAAGAACAAGAACACCAGAACAAACTTCCAGAAAACTCTTTTATCTCTCACCACTTGACCATTTCTTTGTACACATAACAACATAGAGACAAAAAACTTTAGAACTTTGGTGGTTAAAAACAGTCTCAAGTCTTGTTAGAGTCTTTTCATCAGTCTTTGTAGAGAAACAGAAGTCTCTTTCTGCTAACTTATGGAGTTTTTCACAAGGAAACTATTTCTGTTATAGTTTCTACTGCTCTGATGTCAGCTGCCCGGAAATCTGTCATCAGAGCTCACTCCTCCCATTTCACATCACTCTGAGGTGTGTATGGGCCATGAGTTTAGGGATACCATTTTAAGGATGAGTTATTCAAAGGCAAAAGTCTTCTTCATCTGTCTCTGTGAGCTTTCCTGGAAAGCAGTTTTCTCTTTGCCCCCAAGGCTTCAAAATCTTCACTCTACCCAGTTCCAGCAACTCACAGTATCACAAGTACTCTATCATTTTCTCAAAAGTCCACACTTTGAAAACTCTATTCCTCCCAATACTCTGTCATGAATTAAAGGAGTCTCTTTTTAAACTACTATTATCCATCTCCATAGCTTTAACAGAAAGATATTTCAGCTGTAGAGCATCTCCTTATTCCCTCTCTCTTATTTAAAACTTAACTCTTTTCTTCACTGTTTTTAGTAGTTTTATGATGTTTTCATGTTGATTGTCTCTCTCTTTCTCTATCTTTCTGGGAAAAAGAAGTAGTCTGTACGTTTATCCAGGTAATAAAGGTAGATATCCAGGTAAATATCCAGGTAGTAAAATAATTAAAAGCTTTAGAAAAGCTGCAAGAGTTCATAGTGTCAGGTTTCAGTCCAGCAGCAGGAACTGAAAACCGAATCACGCTGCCAGCTCCGCTTTCCTTTCCTCCCCCCCCCTCCCTTTCGTCCTCTGCGGCCTTATCCGGCCGGGGGGGGCTGGGGTGGAGGAGGCTACTACAGAACCTTGTCACCTTCTCAAAAGCTGGAAACAAAAGAGGAGAAGAAAACTCTGACTGTACATCTTAAGGGGGTGTTCACAAGTTGAATTCACTTTTTAATGGTCAGAACTGCTGTCAATTCTTAGAAATGCTTGATAATTGGTCAGGAGAAAGGACTCCCACCAGCCACCAGCAGCCTCAACTTCCTTAGCTCTCAAAACTACCTTAAAGGTAAAGCCACCCCATGACAGCTACCAAGTATGATTTCTTTTGACTATGAAGCTTTTCCAGTCATTACAGTCAAAGGAGCTGTTCCATCCATGTAACATGGTCCTCAGACCTTGAAGTCCTTGCAAATTTTTTTTATGAGGTAGCAGCATTGTAGCCAAGAATGTTACCAGAAATATGCCGTTATGCACATCTGTAGGATTTGTTACAAACTCTACAAGCAATCCTGCTCTTCTCCAAAATGTTCTATTGGCAATCAAAATTGGTGCCAATACCTTCATGTCACAGGCCTGCCTCAGTGTTTTGCCACCGACAATGTGCCATGTGCCCTTGTTTGACAAGGTATCTGTAAAATGATATGATTTTGGCCTTCCTGCCTCACATTTGCATCAAGATACATCTAGCCCATACGATCCACAAGAAGTCATGTGACATAAAAAATAAAAAAACAACAAACAAATGGTCAAAACATATAGGACTAGAATGGTGAAGATGCAACAATGTGATGAGCAGCAACAACTGTAAAGCAGTTATTGTCATAGCATGAAGTGAACAGCATATGGAACAGGCAAGATTTCAAAATTAATACTTATCCAGCCCCTCAAGTGTAGGACTTGGGAGGTCAAAGGCTGCTTCCATATGTTGCAGGGAAAAGAATAATTTAACTTCTTGACATAATCATATTTCTTTCACATGTCTATCCCATCAACTAAAGTTGAGTGAAAACTACTGATGAGGCCACACAAATAGAGCATTACCCTGAATAACACACCATAATTTTGGTACTGTCTGCTACTGCCCAAAACAATATCTTTTTGCAGATTCTTCTTTGTTTCTCAGCAGTGATGCCAAAATGTCTGTAGACTACTGCTGTATAGTTACATAGTTCCTAGGTAACTCCAGTACTTTTCCCACCCTGACAGGCAGAAAGAAAAAACACATTCCAAAGGCTCCTCTCCTATCTTGCCTCCTCTGGGAGCCTAGTTTAGAACCAGCTTCTCAAGATACTTTCTTATAAACAAAGAACGGCTAGTACAGCTAGTAGAAAGAAAGGGGGGGCTTCAGAAGAGGTGGAACCAAGGCAGGGAATTACCTCATTACTTGTGCTTCTAATTGGGAATGCTAATTTGCTAAACTTATAAAACTGTATTTGCCCTATGTGGGGCAGGCACTTTTCCATATCTGGCCCTGGAGGTCTTAAATTAATTAACAGATTTTATACTCCTATATAAATACTGATTTATATTGATAAATACTCCTATACTAATATTGTCTTGGAAGTGTGTGTTTTATTTCTAGGTCTTTAGGGCATATTTCTATGCATGATTCAAAATTACATGCCAGGAATTTTTCTAGGACCTCACAAAAAAATGCTGTTGGTGTCGACTCTGACCAAATAAGGATACAGCCTAAATCTTTAGGGTTGAGAAGGGAGATGCCTTCTCGAGCAGAGTGGGAACAGGGGAATGAAGAAACAGGGAGGTCTGCCTTCCAGAAGTGAGAGAGAAGGGCTCCCAACCAACAGGAGTCTCTGTTCCATACCACAGAGGGGCCACCACCCTGCATTTTAGGTAATCAGATACTTTCAATTGCTCAAAATCCATCAAGACCTTCAGCTGGTATATGAACACAGTGCCGTTGGATTCAGAGACAAGGCAATTTATCCAGCTAAGGATCTGGCTTAAATTCAACCAAAGAAGGTTTTAAACATGTCCTCTGATGATATAACTGGATAGCACATAACTAGAAGAGCCAATTTCTTTGCTCTAAATAGAAACTGTCCTTCTGCATAGTGGAGAGAGAACATTGCCTTTGTTCCAGGACAAAAGCAGACCTGGATGCAGCATTCTAATTCTAACTCATTTCTTACAAATTTATGGGTTTGGGGGTCATGTCTAATTGCCAATTTCATGTGCATGTAAAGGAGAGATATTTTAGTTATAATTAGTATAAATAATTAAAAGTACACAAAAAGGCAAAACTCAAAAATGTCTCAAAAGAAAGCATTCTTTGTGCCATGTGTTTCTGTGCACCAAATTGATTTTCAGTCCACACAACCTCTGTCATTTTTCCAATTATGAACCTCAGCCTAATTTGGAGCAAACATAAACAGCAGGTGAAGATGCAAAAAGGGCACTTGCTTCTGACAAACATTGTGAATCTCCCTTTTATTTTTAATACTGAACCATAATCTGCACAGATGATAAGGTAATTAAAACATAATGGATGTAGGATAAATTATACTGCCTTAAATGGCTTAGGAGAAAGATGCTTCAGAGTAATGTATTAATGCCTGAGAACAGAAAATAGTCATTATGCATTACCAGGCCACTGACAGATGGCTACAAATTATAAACTGCTAAGGAATTTTTAAACTGCATTGGACATAGTGATCTTGGTAAAAGAGCCAACAAGAAAATTGTTTATCATAATTAAAACAAGGGCAAACTTGTGACTTAAACTGCAAGATGTGATGGTCTAGGTGTGGGGAAAAATTCATCTTCTGTCAAAACACTGAATCCCTTCCTAAATATGATCTTCTGTATACTCAAGAACATACCAGTTGCTTTACGTTAATCCCTGTCATGGTGGCCATTAAATTTCAAATGAGTTTTAAAAAGCCATCCATTTCTTGAACTCTACAATGACTCAAGCAAACAGCCTGTGATGAACCAACAGTGCATGAAACAACATGGAGACAGTCCATGTGTGTCATGCTGGTGCTGCTGTTGCTGTCTAAGCCCTTGTGCAGACTGAGAGGTGCCCACATCCAACTCTGACTCCATCCTCTGGGAGGAGGCTTGTAGAATAAGCACAGAAGGCTTCAATTTAGCAAACCTAATGGTAGAATAAGGGCCTGGGAAGTGGACAAGGGAGTTAATGCATCTGTTCAATCTTACTCATTTAAAAACTATGGATAAATGAAGAGCTCCACAAAATGGTTTCAGATATGCATAATTGAGCCTAATAAATGTTTTAGTGTTTTATTAGTAATTCTTAGAGTAGAACTCCACTGTAATGTAATATTACAGTCTTCATTACAGAATCTTGTCTAGTAAAATTTAGCTGACAATTCTATTCCTTTTTTTCCTTTGGCACCTTGTTTAGTTTTCCATCTCAAGGAGGACTTTAAGACACACTTTGGCAGAAATCTTCCTCACACAGAACATCACATTTAAAAATTAATACCTTGCTGGCTCTGCTAATCAAACCTGGAAGAGTTTACATTAGTGTTTTAAAACCAGAGTGCAAGGTTCATTAAAACCCAGCTTCACCGGGCTTAAAGGAGAGATGAATGCAAATGGGTAAAAGGGAGAGTGAGCTGCTATTACTTTTATTCCTTCTCTACTCCTGCAGAATCTGATTGATTTACACTGCAACCTTTAAACCTGATCTTTTTAATTTGGCCCACTACATGGAATTACAAAGTTATCTTTGCTGGTGTATATGTTCCCATGCTAAAGGAGAATACAAGAGACTCGAGGATCATTCTTTAAATTAATGCTATTCTACTTTGATTGTCTCACGCCATTCAGCTAGACTCTGAACAAGTAAATTCTAAAACTCTAGTGCAAACAGTGATCCAATTTAAAAAACGTTATAAAACAAGGTTGTAATATACCTAGCCTAAGAGATACAGATCATAAACTAGAGAATATTATGAAGACATAAATTCCCCCACTTAAACTTCAGGAGTTCATTTCTGAATTTGGTTGTAAGTCCAGAAATATCACTCCTAATGTATAGATTTATGATACTACTTTCACCACTGTAGATCATCGTGTTTCTTCCACATATTTCTAACTCACTACATGAAACTCCAGTCTACATATGTTAAAGCTGAAGTAACTATTCTTTGCAAGTATCCCGTTGACATAAACAGAGGGCTCAGCTAAACTACCTTGAGAATGCCTCTGAAAACAAAATCGGCACAAACCATGACTATGCAGGATTGATTTACCTTTGTCAGTGGAGTTATCTACTACACAGTCCTTGTCCATCCTGTGGGCATTCCAACCCTTTAAGGCAGCATCCAATTCCCTAAACAAGGAACTTGATGTGATCAAGTCACCTCTACACTGTTCAGCCCCTCAGACCTACCTCCACATCCAATGTGTCACCACTCTGTAGCTGCTTTGGCTATGTAGATTAATTTACAAGACCTAGGATGCTCCCTCTGATTAGAAGGAGACTCTTCTTCTACTGTGCTCCAACTAGAATGGGGTTAGACAGGGCTCACACAACATCAATTACACCAGATGGATTTGTCACTGACAAGTGCAGAATAAAGTTATTGCAAATACTGCAGGAATCAAGAACCTAATTTACTGCTCAGTGTCTAGATCTGGCTCCCTATTTTACCTTAACATGCTGTAGCAGAAAGAATTCACAATGTCCAGGAGCACTAATGATAAAAAAACCTCTTAAAACCCACTTTATTTTGCACAGGTTTTCATTTTAATTTGTCTACCAAATGTGTTAATTTACGAATTATACGATTAATTATGGAAATTGTCTTCACCAAGATGGTGTCAACACATTAATTGGTTGCCATGTCAATATTCCCTTTGCAATTTCCCATATGCAAACAATTCTTTCTAAATCAAACACAGATATGCTGGTTTTATTTGTCTTTAACAAAAGTTGCCAGCTTATTGTAGAAGACAAGGTGACTTATATTACAGCATACTTAGCATGCAACTCACATCGGGTGTGGTTCTCAGGTCTAGAGTTGTCCTGGCTGCATTTCTGTAAAGTTAAGACTTGAGTTTCTCATTTAAGCTCCCTGACTCAATTGGGCAAATTTTGATATAGACCCTTTTCCAGATGAACATTTTATTCTTTTGTTAACCAGCATGAACAAACTGCTTTATTACTCAAAGGCAAAACAAATTCCTTTTTGGAAAAAAGAAAAATAACAAACCTTTCTAAACCTTACCTAACTCAACTTCAAAGAGAATTTGTGCCGTCTGTGGCTAGTTGAGAGTTCCCTCTCCAGTGAAGACTGCTTACTTTGAATGCTCCTACAGTTTTCATCCTCCTTCTTTCCATAGAAGAAGTGCCAATGGTTTATGCTGCCATCCAGAAGGACCTAAACAGGCAGGAGAAATGGGCTGACAAAGCTTACCACATGAAGAACAAAGGAAGCTACAAAATCCTCCAGCTGGGAAGAAACAATCCCAGGTACCAGTGTACGCTGGGGAACCACCAGCAAAAAATCACCTTGCAGAAAAGGCTCTGGATGGTGGACACCCTACTGAACACAAGCCAGCAATGCACCCTTGTGGCAAAGAAGGCTGGTGGCATCTGAGAGGCATTAGGAGGAGTGCTACCAGCCAGCAGGTCCTTGGAGATGATCCTTCCACTCCACTCAGCACAGGTCACGCAACACCTGATATACTGTGTCCAGTTGTGGGCTGCCCTTCACGTGAGAGACACAGTGGAAAGTCAAGCAAAGGGTTGTAAAGGTGATGAAGGGAAAGGAGCATCTCCTCCATGAGGAAAAGCTGTGCATGTTCAGCCTGGAGAAGAGGAGCCTCAGCAGGGAATCTCATCAATGAATATGAATGCCTGAAGGGCAGGTGCACAGAATATGGGCCAGGCTCTTTTCTATGGTGCCCAGAGACAGGACCAGAGGCAATAGGCACAAACTGAAACACAGGAGGTACTGTCTGGACATAAGGAAAAAATTGTCCTGTGAGAGTGACCAAGCAGGTTGCCCAATGAGGTTGTGGAATCCCTCACACTTGGAGATATTCCAAAATTTTCTACATACAGCTCTGGGCAAGCAGCTCTAGGGGAAGCTGTGTGAGCAGAGATGGACCAGATGACCTCCAAAGGTACCTTCCAACCTCAGCCATCCTATGATTCTGTAAAAAGAGACTCAGAAACCTCTTCCCTCACTGCTCAGAATTCAAACTGGATTTCCACACACTGTCATGAGAAAATGATAGAGAGGTAAGATTAACAGAGCTTCTGCAGGACATCAAGTTCTGACTCCAGATACTAAAAGTAAGAAGGTATTATTAAAGAAGGTATGAGATGAATCTGTGTGGTGAATTAGCCTTAGATAAGCCAAACCTCCACCCAGCTTCTCACCCTCCTACTTCCCCTCCAGTCAGCAGGACAGGGGAGAAAATATGGACATTAAAATAACCCCCTTCCCCTACCCCCTGCCCCCCCTTCCCAAGCTGATTCCACCTCTGCAGTTATCTCCTTCCCTCTCAAATTTTCCAGCTTTCCTTCACCCTGAGCCACACAAGGGAATGGTGTTTGGGGTCAGACCCTAACACCTCCTCTTAGCTACTCCTTCCTTGTCACTCTTTTTTTCTTTTCTAGTGTGGGCTTTGCATGGGTTGCAGCTGCTTTAGGCCATATCCACCTGCTTTGGCAAGGGGCTGCAGACTGGATAACTGTTCTGCCATGGAGCACCTCCTCTTCCTCTGACCTCTTCTTCCCACCTCCCTTCCCTGGGGCACTTTTTGCCCTTTCTTAAATATGTTTTCCTCAAGGTATCAGCATCTCAGCTGCAGGCTTAGTCACATCCAGCAGCTCCAGTCTCTCCTCACAGGGTCCCCAGCACAGCCCCTACTCCTGCCAGTGTGGCCTAATCTACATAATTTCAGACTTTACCCCTTCTCACCTCCAACTTTTCAATTATTGTTTTCATCAGAATTACTCCTAAAGTGTAGCACATTGCTGAATCCAGACATCAGGGTTTGTAGTTGTCTGGTTCATTTGTTTCTCCTTTCTTTAACAACAGAAGTTCAAAAGCACAAAAGATATAGTTACAGAATAGCTGTAAGCAACAAGGGACAGAAATAGCATTTACAAGGGGACAGTCTTACAGAACTCAGACATCTGTCATGGTACTATCTTAAGAAGCTAGGACAGACCGTCAGTGTGTAAGCCCAGAGCATCAGCACTGTGAAGAGAACACAACAGAATGCTTTGGGTGGGAAAGGACCTTACAGACTCTGTGGTCCCAGCCCCCCTGCCGTGGGCAGGGACACCTTCCACTAGACCAGGTTGCTCAAGACCCCTTCCAACCCAGCCTTGAACACTTTCAGGGACAAGGCATCCACAACTTCTTTGGGCACTGTTCTAGTGCCCCACCCTCCTCCCAGTAAAGAATTTCTTCCTAATATCTCACCTGAACTTACCCTTATTATCAGAATACCCTTCTAAGTGTACCAGTAAGTCAGAAATAATCCTTTTCAGAAAAAACAACCCATTAGAAATGGATGTTATTTAACTGTATAACACAGGAGGAGAAAGGACAGTTCTCTGTTGGAGGAAGAGATTAATCCTCTAGAAATTGACAGCTATAATTACTAGTTTCACTTCATAGTAGTCTTGCAAAAGTCAATAGAACTATTTGCACAGGAAAATGAGCAAGTTTTGTTATTAAATCTCCTTTGATTGTTCAGGTTTCTCTCATATTTTTTATATCCATCAGTGTATCTTTTTCCACCCAAAATGCAGAATTACACGGCTTAGAACATTCTACCAGTTACCGAAGTGATTAATCTGCTCTAGCAAGATTAGCAATGAAGAGAAATTAATAAATTAAATTATCTCTTTTCAGTTTAACCCCTTTTTATTCATTCACATAAAACTGTTGGTTGAAGACTGCACCAAAATACATGTACTTTAGGAACTTAATATCATGTAGATCAAGAAAAATGGATGGAGGTTCTTTTACAACCATATATATATATCCCTATGACTGATTTCCATTGATTCAGGTTTGTGATTTCTGATGTTTATTACGTATTTCAAAAAACCATACTAAAAATAAAGACCTCTTTATGTGTCTATAGGTCTCTCTATTAATTTCATGATGAATGTTCTATAAACTATATTATCCACCCAGGCGCAGAAGTCAAAGCCAGACTTTCTCCCATATAGAGGGAGCTGTGAAAATCAGGTAGGAGACACAGCTATGCCACACTTGGAGGCACAAGGACTTAAGTACTTATGTCAGTGACAGAACTTCTGGGCAGAGAATTGAATTGTTTTTCTCATTCCCTAAGAGTCCATGGGGAGACATTCTCCAAGGAGATGGGACTGAGAAGACATGGAATTGAAATCCTATTCCTTGAGAAAGTAGAACCAAGTCTTCTGCATCCTGGATGAGTGCCTTACATGCAACATGGAACATATGAAAGAGGAAACCTAGCTAGGTCTTTCCCTGCCATGAAGCAGACAAATCTTTAAATTATTTGATTTTCATTATTTGGAAGCAGCTAATTAAGCACCTCTCTTCAGAACACAGTTTCCAAGTCAGTGAATTTTCCAGGAGAGGCAATTTAAGATACATGTAGTTACATGGAAAATCTTGAGAAGAAAACACACCCTGTATATGGAACTAAGATTTTTTATCTTAGGCTAGAAGGGACAAACAAGGAGATAATTTTGAATGTTAACATGTGTTGAGGGTTAGGTGTCCTTTTTTTGTTGTTGTTCTGTCCTGCCCGTGGAATTTTTACCCATTAGCTGCAGAGACAACCTAACTGTGGGTACTTAGTGGCTGCTCGACAAAGGACAAAGAGTGGCCGGGCCCAGGGGGGGAAGGGGGTAGGGAAGGAGGGTGGGGACAGTTTTTGGCTGGCTTTCTTCGGCTTCGGGAAAAGACATTCATTTGCTGGGTCGCGGAGCTGCTGCGGTGGAGGGAAGGGAATTTTCGCCATCACCCAGACGGAGCTGCTGCTTCTTCTCCTTCTCCCCTCTTTGTTGGTGGCCTCACGCTCCCTGTCCTGCTGGGACGTGTGGCAGTGCCAGGCACCGCTGCGGAGCTGCTGATCCACCTAATCCACCAGCCCAGGATCTCAGCTCATCCCTGCTGATCCACCTCATCCACCAGCCCAGGATCTCAGCTCATCCCTGCTGATCCACCTCATCCACCAGCCCAGGATCTCAGCTCATCCCTGCTGATCCACCTCATCCACCAGCCCAGGATCTCAGCTCATCCCTGCTGTTCCAGCTGACTGTTTCCTCGGAGCCCTGCAGGAGCACCAGGACTGACTGCCAGAGGGAGTTTGTGAAAACAAAGCCTCTCCTTCATCCCGTCTCAGCCGAGAAAGCTGTCACTGGGCCCCTGGTTCTGTTTTCTTGTTAATGCTGTAGTTATTGTTGTTTGTTTGCCTGGTTATACTAGTAAAGAACTGTTATTCCTATCCCCAGATCTCTGCCTGAAAGCCCCCTTGATTTCAAAATTCTAACAATTAGGAGGGAAGGGGTCTACATTCTTTCATCCCAAGGGAAGCTCTTGCTCTCCCTAGCAGACACCTGTCTTCTAGAACCAAGACAACATGGTATAAAGGGCTGTGTCAATCCTATTGTAGAAAATAGATAGAAGGGTAAGTTCAAGTGATAACACATGTTGGTAGGACCATCTGATAGTGTCCCTGGAGTCGGACCCTCAGGGGCAGCACTGGCCAGTGCCTCTCATCAGGCCCAGTGCTCTTAGTGCATCTTGGTATCTCACCTTCCTGCACTGTGATAGCAAAGCTCAAAGATAACCAGGGCCTTTCCCTCGTGTGACCTGCTGCTAGCACAGGTGAGGCTTTGAGGCTCTACAGCTATCTCAGTGGCCTCCTGTTCAGCCTGACTCCCCATAATGCATCCAGCTGTCAGATGAAAGCTTCCTGACAAGTTTTGGATTCCACTGAAGTTTTCCCTAGAGGAAGGACATAATCACTACCTATAAGCAACTTTTATTTTGAGGTGACGGGAACTGAACTGCTTATGTTAGAAACATGATCTTTAGTTTTTATGTTATGGATATCACTTGTCATATATTTCGAACTACCTAAGCAGTACTTGTCCTTTTCAAGCAAGTCATGACAGTATTTAAATCAGACAGTGAAATAAACATTGCTGCTGCCAAACAAGAAACTGGCCAGAAGTATAAGCTTAGGTCAGCAAAACCTGAATTAATCACAAATCTGTGGCTCAGTTCCAAGTCTACTAGTGAAAAGCTAACTAGAGAATAACCTAAAATAGAGAGAAAGAAGGAGAAGCTGAGCAGTGTTGTGGTTTAAGCCTTGTGCTGGGGCCAGGGAATGCTGCCTCCCCAGCTCCAGCTTCAGCCCTGGTGATGGCCCTGCTGGGGAGGAGACAACACACACACACAGCCCGTCCCCCAGCCACTGCCTGACAAACCATAGCCATTTGTGTGTGGCTGAGGGCCACTGCCAGACTGCAGTTGGCAGCTCAGGAGGAGAAAACCACTGAGAAGAAGAAAGCCCCACCATGACTATCACTCTCCTCCTGCTGAGGACAGCAGGATGCTGGCGCTTTGTCACAACACATTCTGGCCCTCCGCTCCAGGAGGCAGGAAGCTGTCAGCCTGCATTGGCCAAGCTGCATTGGAAGGATAAGCATGATACCCAAGGAAAAAGATCCATATTTGTAAGTTTTTCTTATGTAAGTGTGTTAAAGAAGCATTTTTCTTTTAACTTTTTCAATCATTGTGGGCAATGAGTGTTGGTATTCCTGCAACAGGACTAGTAATAAATGTTTGGTGTATTTTGGTTAGACTTTTAAAGTATTCACTGGTATAACAATAAATTCTTAGTTCCATATACATATATAGGCATGTATAATGTTTTTCCTTTTGGGGAAAAAAAAAAAAAATGGGTGCATCATCTGCTGCTTCTTGGGTGGGGGAGTTTACTGCTAGCTTTTTGGCCTTTCCAAGGGATCTTATTTCATCTTTCTGACTACTTCTGTGAAAAACACCTTCATGAGGGCAGGTCTATTACAGGGACCAG
The DNA here is from genome assembly GCF_030490865.1 of Poecile atricapillus. Lineage (NCBI taxonomy): Eukaryota > Metazoa > Chordata > Aves > Passeriformes > Paridae > Poecile > Poecile atricapillus. Next base: position 29,244,546 of record NC_081251.1, read on the forward strand.
ACACAAAGACCTGAGTCTAAATAAATAACCTGTAACACCTTGGGAAGGGTCCAAAAGAAGAAGGAATTGAACTGAGATCATGTCTGCATTCAACATAAATTCACTCTGTCAGAGTAGTACTTCTCCATAGTACTCTTCATCCCTGGGGTTTCCAAGGCACTTTACCTATGAAATCTGTGAGTTAATTATTCATTAAATTCTGGATTCATTTTCTTGATCTTTGATACACAGTAGTTATTCTACAGGACATAGCAACAGTCTGGGTACAGAACTGGAGTAGAGAAGTAAATTGTTAATTACACTATAAGTGAATCATAAGGCAGAACATAGTTACATGGCTGAATGCATTTTCCAGCTTAAAAAATAGCACCTTCGGCAACATAATGCCTGTGAAATTGCCCCATATATCAATTTGTTAATAAAAAACTGTGTCCTAATGAATCACTGGGACTTTTTACACTACATTGTGCTTGATAGCCATAAAGCTCTTAAGGGCCATGACCTACCAGCAAAGCCCCACAATGAAAATAATCTTTCCCTTAGATTAATTCATAATGAAACTCTTCTATTTTGACATTTTGAAGTAATTTTGATACCTGGAATTGGGAACTAACTGAAACTTTCTCAGAGGCCACAAATTTCCATTACAGAGACAAATTTTCAAGAACAGTAATGAGTCCTTGGCATTTAGTACAACTGCATTTTAGTATGATTGGACATGCTCTGGAAGAAGAAGAAAAGTATCATTTTCCCCTCCTCAGCTGGAAGAAAAATGACAAAGGAGAAAGCTGCATAAGAAGCCCACAATGCCAGCTTTGTCAGGGAAAATTTACATCTCTACAGTTTTAAAGGAAAAGGCTTTCTGCATTCTTCCATTTCTGACTTTCATGTCTGAGCTGGCAATTTGCCTGAAGGACTGATCCTCTGACAGAATTATTGTCAGGGAGGTCAGCTGTAAATTTCAATCAGTCAGTACAGGGCACAAGGAAAACATTGTCAGGAGTATTTTCCTGCAACTTGGCATCAGATATAAACACTGAATGCATGGCTCTAAGCATAAATCTTCAAATAATAATTCACCCTAAAAATTGATAATTTTAAATTCTAACTAAAATCTGCTACTTATGTACAAAACTGACAGAAAAGCACTGACAGAGCTGCTTTTCTGTGCTGTGGAGAAAACTTTGGCCACACTTACTGAAGCTGATGAACATCTCAGAAAAGAGAAAGCAAACATTTTATTACAGATATTAAAGCCCAGGAATTACTGGGATAATCACTTTTTTAAATTTACTAAGCAGTAAATTAAAAGGAGCCATGATTATAGACATAAGAATTACTCCAGATATCCATATAAATTATATCTAAAATAAGACTAAATTACAACATTTGTATCCAATTTTTGGTGATGCCAGTTCATAGATTTTTAATCATGGGGCTTTATCTTAAAATTTTAGATTTCTTACTGCCTGAAGACACCGGAGCATTACCACCAATTTAAATTAAGTTTAAAAAGCAAAGCAAGGGGAAAAATAAAACAAAAAAACAACCAAACAAAACAAAAACCCAAATAAACAAAAAAAAACACCAACAAAAAAAACCCAACCAACACACTTTATATTCCTGACCCTTCTGCTTACAGGGAGAAACTTGAAAATGGGCCAGAAAGGCAGAAGGGTCAAAAGGATACTGTCAGAGGGCATGTATTGTGACACCTCCAAATGTATCACCATAAGTAATTCAACACCGACCTCATGTCATAATTTTCTGAGTCCTGACAGGGTATTAAACAAGTGAGTCCTATTCTGCTTTCTGCAAGTTCGGTGCCAAACAATGGCTGAGCTGGGACCTTGACTCAACCATGTAGGGTCATTTCTATGTCCCTTTGAGAAAACATAACCTCAAACAGGAGAAGTGGAATTGACAATTCTGGTTTAAGTCGGGTGAGAAATTGTTACCAAACTTGCTAGCACAAGCCCCCATTAGAGGCAGCAGTATATCCCTCTGACCCCTGTAAGCTTGAGGGTACAGCCATCATCTTTTAGCTGCTTATGCACATTCTCAGTCAAAGACTGAAAGGGCAAGCAGCTCAGGCAGAAAGCCAAAGGCAGCACACGTAAATCCTCACAGGTTCAAACACAGCCCTCCCAGTGCAAGGGAGCTCAGAATCAGGTTCACACAAGGTCTGGATGTCAGCATTTGAAAGAATTTCTCATAGTTTTCATATGGGTTCCCAAGGTACTGTACAGTGAACTTCAGTCCTGCTCTGCTGACACAAGCTCAAGTCTTATGTTAGCAGGATAAGCAGTGTTTTCACTTCTACTTACCACTTAAGACTAAAATAACTTCTGTGGTTCATTCTGTCCTCTGGCTGCAAAAGTCTTGTCTTACTTGGTTGTTTGAGGATTCAGAAAACACAAACTGAAATGGAAAGACTGTTGCTATTTCAATAAAAGGTCTTTTACATCATCTGCTGTTTTCTAAGAAATAATCAGCAGTTACTGGGTGTATACAAAAGCTAGGACAAAAGCTCCAAACCTAAGTTTCTTTATACCAACAAAAAATGTGCAGACATGATGGAAAAGAGGAGATACTTTCTTTAAGGATCATCTTCTTCCCTCAGGGCTGGGAACATAGAGGGGACTTTGCAGTGTTGGGGCAGGGTCTTCAACAGGCCAAAGACTTGAAATGAAATTATGCCCTTTCTTCCACTGTGCACCTCCTGTAGGCACAAAACCTTATTAGGACCCAATTAAAATATATTATATAACTATTAGTAGCAAAAAGTCATCTATAGAAGGGGAAAAAAGACTTTATTAAGTCTGTTAACAAGTGTTTTCCTGCCAACAATATATTTCTGTGGAGAGCATAAACTGCAGTCTTCATGTATGTTGTCCCAGCCCATCCTGCTGGGAGTGTAGGCACTCCAAGCATGTTTCCTGGGTGCGTGGCCCAAACTGTTCAGGAGAAAGACACATTATCTCTTTCCTTCTTAGGGTTACCATTTGAAAGAGGTTGCAGCAGCAAAATACCTTTTTCTTCCCCAGGAAAGAGGGGGTGTTGTCGGGTGTTTTTGTTTATTTTTTTTTTTTCCTTTAAGAAAAATAAAAAGGAGTTCTTGCCATTACCAGAAAACACCAATAGAAGGTGTTTAAAAGGGGAAGAGCTGGTACCTCTCACACCAGGAGGAGCTAGTGCGGAGACAGAGAGATCCCAAATACTTAACAGTCTCATGCTGGGTCCCAGCCTCTGGACATATTTTAAGTGGAACAAGAGTCCATATTTTACAGTAGGATGATATGGATTGCTAGTGACAATATTACTATATGCAGTACTTGAATTAGGAGCTAGAAACAAATTAAACTGCTTCACCCTTTGTGTGACAGAGTTCATGAAAAAAATCACTGAAAAGCTATCACAAAGCAGGCAAATTTTTCTAAAGAATGCTTTCCCTGTGCTTGCAAGGTGAAAGCAAGCTTGGTAAAATAATACCTGTATTATTTTCTTATTGCTAAGGGGCTCAATCATTAAAGTTGTGCTAATAAAGTCCACTTCAAACATCTGATTAGCATCCTAATAAACCCATTAAGGGACTAATTTATCCCAGTGCCATTTTACCACTTGGCCAAGTGGGAACAGGAGACAAAAAAATTACAGTGAATAACAGGAAAGGTTAAATCCAAAAGGACTAGATGAGGTTTTCCTATTAAACTTCTACCACAGTATTCAGGCAGTCAGGGGTGCACAGGCTGTGATTTACTCTTAATGGAACACTGGAAAAATGGTTAGTTCTAACCAAATATGACTTGGGGAAAGGAATCATGCCTACTGTGTTCATTCCTCCTTTAACAGTAAGTAAAGAGATCAGACAGAAACAGAGATTTGGCAGGATATTTCTACATTGAAAAGTATCTCAGTGCAACAGGATGGACTTGTAGAATTCCTACAATTCAAATTTATAGAATTTTAATTATTTGGTGCTGAGAACATATGTGTCCCCAGTACTGGACTTTTGAAGGTTTTGATTCAGTCTGCTTCTGATGTGGTCAACAGAGTGAACACTTCCTCATGGCTGGAGCACATCCTAGATTTCATTTCAGTTAACACCGGCCAAAATTTCTCCATAGTGCAACTCCAAGCCTGGTAAGTATGAACTTTACACATTTGGATTCACATCCGAAGTCTGTTCCTTGTTTGAACTCATTAACATAGTTTGCTGCCTTTGAGTCTCTCAACTAAGAGGTTCTGGAATGCATGGGAATTTCTTGGCCATCTCCATGGCATAGCCAAAGCTACTTTCTCTTTGGAATCTAGTCTTCCTGCCCTGGCAGGATTAAGGGTTATTAAAAAATCATGCTCGCAAAGATTACAGGTGGGTTTCTGCATCTGTGCAACACATTATGTTCCTGAAAGAGAGAATTTACAGCTAGAGCTACAGTATTGCAATGCACAGGTGTGAAAAAATATCTGCATCCAGGGTTCTGGAACTCTAGGATGTTATTTTAGACAATGAAAGAAATAAATTGATTATTCAAATGTCTCGCATTAATACTTCTTTGAGAAAAGTACAAGTTGTGAAGCAGATATAGCTGAGAAGATTAGTCATCGCAAAGTTTAAAGAAACAATTAGACTGCAAACACAATTTCATACTTTTTTTAAATATAAGAAAGCATAAAGAAAACATAAAACATTTTAGAAATCAAGTGAAATGTTCCAAAGTTGGAAAAAATTGTGTTACCTGTAGCATTTCCATGTCTGTTCTGAAAAAAAAAACCAGTAGGTATTTTTAAATATTACCTTAGGAAGAACTTTCTAGCTGCCTTTTTTTTTCCTACATTCATAAGATAATAGGAAAACAGAAATCAAAACAAAACAAAAAAAAGCTGCCTACACCCAGGGATTTAAGCATAAGGTATCTCTTTATTGGGCCAAAGTGCTGGTCCTTGCCCTAAAAACAGATTGGCTTTCATTTCTACCTGATTTTTTTTCTGCACCAAAGTCCAGGCCTCGGCAATCAGTGACAGATTATTTAAATCAAAAAAATTCAATTAAATATTTTTACTTCTGCAATTTTACATTGCCTGTCATCTCCTATTTCAGTCCATACCACTCACCTCCTACACGCTGCACATCTTGCTTTTGAATCCTCCTGAAAAGCTTCAATTAATTTATTCATCGTTGGTAGTACTGTATATGTCTTCAGGTTTAAAATGCATGACGACTCAAAATTAAATTTGAATTTGCCTTAATCTTGTCATCTTTGGATCCTATAATCAAGCTACAGAGTAAAGATATAATCAAATTTTCTCTAGCTTCGCTAGAGAGGTATTCTTGACTGTAGGAACATTGTCTTACAGAGAATACTACTTCTCTCTGAGAGAGGACTCCTACACTTGTGTCCAACAGTAATGCCCCTTTTTCCTTTCTCTTCTCCCTAACACTGTCACAAAAGTGATGGTGTCTCTGAGAACCTCTTTTCATGCACAGTTGCTACAGAAGGTGGCTTATATAGTACATGATTTGTTGCAGAAATGTACAGTTTGCCTTCCCTGACTTGCCGCAAAGATAAAGAATATAAAATCCAAGGTTACCACATTTGAGTTTCAAGCATTTTCATGTACTTCAGCCATTTCTTTTTATCCATAAGAAACTGTGGAGTTTTGGCTGCAGGCCATCAAGAATGAAAAAGGGAAACATCTCTAAGAAATAATCTAACTGAACCTTGAAGCAGAAGAATGATAAGATGACTCCTCAAGTTTTCTTCCAGCTTACATTCTGTGGTCATTACAGTTTTGCACTGAATATTAATTTCTGGAAAAATTGCCATTATTATGATTTTATCAATACATGTCCATGGGAAGCTTAATTATTAGTCATTTTATGACTCTACGGTTCAATAATCAACAGCTTGTTAGCAGCTGGAGAGGGATAGGTCAGAATTTCTTTTGTTCTTTAGAAGGTGTTTGAAAAAGGAAGCCAAAATCACCACATTTTATTGAATTGCTTATTTTGGCACTTTTTTTAGAGATACATTGCCTAGATCAATAGCTTAAAAAGAGGCTGTTTACAAATATGAAAAAGATACATCTGCAAATATTTCTTCTTAACCTCAACGATACAATATTTTATTTGGAATTTATGAACATCTTACATATCAAATTTTTGCTCATGTGAAGGCTTAAGTCTAGAAGCTTACATTTGCTCATTAAAAGAATAAAAGGGGAAAAGAACAAAGCTGTATTAAAATAAAAATTTTATCACCATGGTAACTAAACACAAGCTAATTTTGTAACCAAATTTTACTGGGAGGACAGAATAGCTCATTACCTCTATATCACTTAATCAGAGATCAAGAAAATCCACAATAAATTATTTCTCATTAAATAATAATTACCTGAATACAGAATTCTAAAAAAAGTCATGAAAAGACATAGTTCCAGACATGTTTATATGATATCAAACATTTTTAGACAAGTACCTTTTTAAAAAACTTTTAGAGGCTATTGGCAAAGAAAACATGCAAAGTTAATGATTATTTTTCTTTCAAAGAAGAGTGTAATGTCTAAAGGCTAACTACCTGTGCAATTGAAAATATCCCCCAAAGTTTTTTAGAGAAGATCAAAATTGCACACAGTGCTCTGCATTAAGGAAAAATGTAGGAGACATGTTTAATTGGCAGAAGTGCACAATGAGGGATGAGCTGCTCACTTTACCTACGCACCACCTACCCGTGCTCCAAGTGCATGAGGATTTACAGGGCATGTGAATTTTTTTAAATGCCACAGAGTGCAAACATCTCAGATCAGTAAAGGGGCAAAAAAGATCCATCAGACTAATTACTATCAGCAGGCAAGAAAGAAATGTCTGATTAATTTCTTTGTCCATTTAGGATTTGACCTTTCAGCTGAAGCTACCGACAAAGGTTTCCATCTAATGGTGATTTTGGTGGCAGTTGCTGTGACAAGCCCATCCATCTACCGCCTTCTACCACTTGCATCTTCCCAATAACCAAATACCCACTTCATTATTAGGACCTGGATTGCACTGAGCAACACTTTTTTATGAGTTAACACCTCTGCAGCCCTCAGAGAAAGCCTGGACTTCTCTACTTCACTTTAATATATTGGCTGCTGTCCTGTACTTTATGGAGCAAAATACCAGTGTTCAGTATAACAAATTCCCCACCAAAATAAATTAGTTTAGTGATTATCACTTCATGGCCTACTGCAAATGTCACTCTTCCTTTTTGAAGATTTAATCTGCTATTTAATAAGTAGAATTTCTTTTTTATTTCTGCTACTGACCAAGCTATTCTAAATGAAAATAGGGTGGTTTTGTTGTTGTTTGTTTTGGTTTTTGTGGTTTTTTGTTTGGTTTCGTTTTTAATAATTTTTTGTATGGTCCCATCAGGCCTGATGGAACAGAAATAAGTTACATATCTTATGTTATAGAAAATATGCATTACTTTCAACTCCTGATAAAAACATTTTACAATGGCACTGTTGTTGGCAAGTTTTCTTTCAATACTTCCTAACAACCAGCTAATTATACACTATGTCGGATGCTGGGCCTTTTTTTTCCTCAGGCTCATTGTAGGATTGCCTTCATTTTAACTTCATGTTACTTCTTATGTGGTCACATACCATTTCCACTTACCAATGAATATTTCAGTATTTTATATTAAGTATTCATTGGAACAGGAAATCAAATGATGCTGTTTTGCTTCCCTAGCAGGTACTCTAACTACTGGCCTGTACAGCCCCAGCCTTTTCTGTTTTCTGTCTTTCACTTAATGAATTTTTAAGCAGTGTGTACAAAGTGGATTTATTACAAGTCAATAAAACTTAAGGACATGTAGAAAAACTTCATAGTCCCTGATTCTTAAATCAATGGTCTCTAAAAGAAGGTGAAGGGACAAGATATACACTTAATCACGTTAAATGACATCTAAATGTGTATTGGGACTTCTGTGTTCCAAAACCAAATGTCAATCTTGTCAATTCTACCAGTACTGTTATACGATAGAAACTAAGTGATTTGAAGGTACCATAGCTTAGGCAATGATGAGTAAAATTTAGTTGCAGAGTCAGGTTCAGTGGCTGCAAGCCTAATGGATATTCTGTGAACATTAGTGGGAGCTAAGTGCTACACTGAAGCACTTGGAGGAGCATGCGAGTACATCATCTTTTTGATGTATCCACAGCAGGGTATCCAGACTCTACAGGATTTATCTGATTGCTACAGAGACAGCAAATAGTTTTCTGTTTCTTAAACAATCTCAGCATGAAAGTCACCCTTAGGAGCTCTGTGGAATTAATTGTCCCCATTTCACTTGCTCTTTTATGGGTGGTTTCCAACTTTAGATGAAGAGCAAGTAAGTGAGGACTAAGGAAAAAAACTGAGCTCTTGAATGAAAAAGAATTTTCTCTGGGTTTAATTATTTCTAATTTTGATGACAAAAATAATGTCAAGTGAAGCACGTTAAGAATTCAAAACCATTTACTGAGAATGTGCTGTCATAATTCAAATCTATGCTATCCATGAAACAATGCCAGCATCATCTCACTTTACAATAGCAAGTCATTTTAGCACAGAATTTCAGAGGTTCTATTACAATCTCCAAGAAGCAATAAACATCTTGAAGCAAATTTCATTAAGATGTTTTTCTGAAAAAGTGCAAAATGAAATAAAGCTCTGAGAACACAGGCTCATTGAGGTATCAATGACATTAAGAAAAGTAAGTTATGAATTTGTTCTCTCACTGCAGACTCACCTCAGTGGATAAGGGTAAAACAACACAGGCAGGATAGGAAATACTCCAATTTGCCTTTCTGCACAACTGGAAAGAGACTACCTGGAACCAAACCTACCCTTCATATTATAAGGCAGTATATAAGAAGACAGTAAGTTGAGTAAACAAGGTTGGTTTTACAAACGGAAGAGGAAACACCCATGGATTCACCACGCAAATCTACTGAGACCTAGCACAGGACTGAGTAACTGATACTTATGCCAGAAGCCTGCTTGGTTGCATTACTACCATGAGGATAACATGAATGGAGAGTTGAAACTTCATGGACAGATGATTCTGGAAAAGCCTTCACATATTTGAAACAACATATCTGTAAGAAGTCAGTCCAGTTTTGCACTATTTATTGCCAAGAGGCAGGCCTCTTAAGAAGTGGAAGAAAATGAACACCTTATTCTCTACCTCTGCACAAAACCTGTCATTTGGGAAGCATCTTTGCATCAACAGAAAAGATGGCACTAGTAATGAAAGAGGCAAAAGTGCTCCGATAGAGCACGCTCACTGAGTAAACAAGTTCAATAAAAAACGTACCTTTTCCTAAATGAACAGAGAAAGCAAGACTATACATCCAAAATGCAGATATATGGCATTTAATGCCATTTGTTTTTACAAGGAAAAGATAAAAAAGGACAACTTGACAAACCATTTCTCTCTAGAAATCAAAAAGAACTGGATCTGGAAAGGAAGTTGGAGGTCTAAGCAAGTGTAAGGGAAATGAAGAGAGATGGCCATCAGGCCAGTTCAATTCTCAGTTGCTGTATGAAAAGAATTAAATGGTCTCATCAACTCAGATCAGCCTTGCCTGGAACACCTGATTAGCCTGGCTGGAACAAACAGCATCCAGAAAGAGAAGTGATAAGGAAGAAGTCTTATAGAAAAGAACTATTCCTTATTTTCTTGGATGCAGAGGCAAACTTGCCCTGTGAGAAACCTTACAAAATATAAAGGGTAACCTCTCCATGCTCAGGTAAAAGAAGAAAAATATTTACTATACCACGACTTCCTCTACTTCTGGCAGTCAAAAACTAGATAGGTTCTCCTGGATCAATATAAGTTTTACTGCACATTGTGAGTAGCTCTAAGAATACGGCTCTTCTTTTAGAACACCATACATTTTAATTTTAAAAATTCCACATGTGGATTATACTTCCTGTTTTAGACTGAAGACATTAATGGACTTGTAAAGTTAATGCCGCAGTTAATCTATTCCTACAAACTATTTTAAAAATGGTACAGCCATCTTCTAAAATGTTCATCAAGTAAAGTCTTTATTTATTGCCGCTGGCTAAGTTCTATTGTTCCTAAATGATTAAGTCCTATAGTTCTAAATTATTCCTTTGTCTAACTCACAGCCTAAAAGCCATTTTAATATTCTTATGTAAGTTTTAAGTGACTGAAAGACCTCATTCCCTTTCCTATTCAGGTATGTGGTCTAATAGGGCATCCAAAAAAGTAAGCAAACAACCCTTGTAGAAAAAATAATTTATTAGAGCTTTTTTTTAATATTTCTGTACAGATAGGAAAAAATTCTATTTTACTTTTTAAAAAATATTCTTAATTGAAATAAATTTTCATTCTGGCACCTTCCTTATTATACCTATCCAGGTATTCCTAAAAGTTTACACACATGCAAAGAAGCAAATAATTTTTTTCTTTTATATGTCAGTAAACAAAACGTTGAGATGAAAAAGAGCTGAAGGAGGACTTATGAAATAACAGGATGTGCAAACACTTCAAATCTTTCTGCTTTTGTATTTGTGAGTAGGAATGACTCCTACAAGTGCTGCAGTTAATGCTAGACTTTATGTAGATGAGATTAGGGGACAAAGAGGAAACATTCAAAGGTTGATAGCTTATAGTGACAGCATTACCTTTCTTCCTCAGGATAGCAGGAGTTCTGTGCCAGGGCTTGAATCTTCCCTCTAATTACTTCCTGACCCAGTGAACAAAACACATTGGTCACACATCCAAGTCTTTCATGCTGTGATTTACTCTTCTTTGCAGCACTATGCTGGGCCATTAGACAAATCATCCATAGCACTTTCTAAGATCATGAGTCAATGAGTTGGATTATTGCCGATTCAGAAAAGTCCTGCTAAAACTAGCTGTTAAGAGTTATTCAGCAGAGGTCCTGAATTTATAAAATTATCTGGACCAGAATTTAACGGTTCCATATAATTTGCAATGGCCTTTGGTACCCTTTTGGAAAGAAAGAAAAAAAAAGTCATGCTTTTTAAATAACCCTTATAAGAAATCTTTGCTACATATAAGGTATCTCCCTTTTCATGGGCTCTCCTGAGAGTCAAGAGGGTCAACCCTGTCCTGGGGGGCATCAGGCCCAGCAAGGCCAGCCGGGCAAGGGAGGGGATTGTCCTGCTCTGCTCCGCTCTGGGGCAGCCTCACCTCCAGTGCTGGGGGCAGATTTGGGTGCCACAGTGTGAGAAAGACATTAAACTATTAGAGAGTGTCCAAAGGAGGGAACAAAGATGGTGAAGGGCCTTGAGGAGAAGCTGCATGAGGAGCAGCTGAGGGCACTTGGTCTGTTCAGCCTGGAGGAGGCTGAGGAGTGAGACCTCACTGCAGTTACAGCTTCCTCGTGAGGGGAAGAGGAGGGGCAGGCACTGAGCTCTTCTCTCTGGTGACAGTGACAGGACCCAAGGGAATGGCCTGAAGTTGTGTCAGGGGAGATTTAGGTTGGATATCAAGATAATGTTCTTCACCCAGAGGGTGGCTGAGCACTGAACAGGCTCCCCAGGGAAGTGGTGCTGGCCCCAAGCCTGACAGAGTTCAAGAAGTGTTTGGACAATGCTCTTGGGCACAGGGTGTGCCTCTTGGGGAGGGTCCTGTGCAGAGCCAGAAGCTGGAGTCAATAATCCTTGTGAGTCCCTTCCAACTCAGCAACTATGATTCATGACAAAAGTTACCATTTTTACTTGCAAACAAGACCATCTGCAACTCTAGATATAGCTAAACTTCCCTTTTTTTGGCCTTTTTCATTGCCATTGGGGCAAGGAAGGAGAAATGCCTGCATAAACTACTAAGGCTATAAAAGGAAATCTTGGTTCATTTACTGTGGCTTGATCCTTGCAAGTGCTCAAATAGTCTTTTGAAAAGAGAACTGATGAATTTATTATATGCATACTACTTATTGCAATAAAAAAAAACCAAAAAACCCAAAATTCCAGGCCTCCTGAAGTGTTATATGGTATTCGGTAAAAAAAATAATTAGTTCTCCAAAATCAATACTATTCTTAACATTCAGAAGTTCTGCTGCAATGATGGAGATATGAAGTATGGCTGTAGGTACAAAAAGCCAAACCTGTGATAGAAAAGTAAAGCTAGGCTATTCTTCATTTCATCTAAGCAGTAATTTAGACTGAAATGATATTCTCAATAGAAAAGGAAGTGCTGGGGAGAATTTTTAAATCAGTATTCACGTGGAGTTCTTCAGCATGACAATAGTGCCCTCACACATGGCTTCTAAGGAGCTGTTACAAATAGATTTTTGCAAGTACCACATTTTTGTATTGCTTCTTCTGAATACCTTAAAACCCCAACTGTATTATTAACACCTCAATCTAAAGCCTAGGATAATCTTCAACAATGAAGGATATGAAGAAGGGAAGAAAAAAACATTTAAATAACAAATGTGTCATTTAGTAATGAGCAAATATAAGGGGGCTTCTGCTTAATTTCTGCTTGAAAATACAAGTCCCCATGGTCTGAGACTAAGCAATACTGGAACAGAAACCATCTGTCTGTGCTACAGGAATCCCAGGAGATGTAGATCATGATTGAACTCCATTATTGCTGACATTTAACAAAGCCATTCAAAGAGAGTGCTCTCATTCCTACCACTTGCAGTCAACTATTGAGTAAATCTAGTTAAGTTGAAGAGTACAAGTTTTGAATGAGATGAGGAGAGGAAGGTTGTAGGGGCATTCAGGCCAACATGAAGCATTTGTAATGGCTAACAAAAACATGAATACATGTAAACATATGTCTGCATGCATGTATAAATGCTATTACAGACACACACAAGCATAAAGGCACTTGTCATGATCACTTGACAGCGAGCCACGGGCCCCTCATTTACTTCATCAAGGTCAGTAAGGGAAGATTGACTTTGGACATGAAGACATTGGCACCTAAGGAGACCGTGTATCTCAAGTAGATGATAAAACCTGAGATTGAACAGATGATGAATCAAGCCAAAAGTGAGAACTGGCAGAGAATGTGAGCAGACAAAAGAAAAGAGTTTTCAAGAGCCTTACTGCTATGTAGAAAAGGGTGGGATACACTAAAACAAGTAATTTCCAGTTTGTGCCCACTATCTCTGGTCTAGCCACTGGGCAGCACTGGAAAAAGCTTCCATCTGTCCTCTTTTGCAGCCTCCCTTCAGACATTTCTATACATTGATGAGATCCTCCTGAGCCTTCTCATTTCCAGGCTGGACAGTCCCACCTCTGTCAGTCCTTTCTCATATGAAAAGTGTCCCAGTCTCTTACACATTCCTGGGGACCTTCAGCCATGTGGCCACTTCAATCATTAGTGTTTCAGTTTTCCTGTACTCTTTTGCAAATACCAGGATCTTTGTCTCTATCTTTCCAGCCAGTGCTGAAGCTTTTCAACCAGTGAAATTGCTACACTATTTTCCGGTTACAAGATCAAGGAAAATTATCTTCAATTACAGAGGTTCTGATGATTTCTGGTCTTGTAATGGTACAACATCCCTTCCCAAACTGCCTAGAGAATACAATTATTCTACTCTTCATACTTCAAAGCCTTGTCCAAAGCCCAGTGTATACATAAGAGCTCAAGCACATTTGATTTCCTAGTTCTAGGAGGAGGAGCTGGGGTTTACTTTTACATCTAGAAACTAGAGCAGAAACAGCTGCTGGGAGTTGCATTTCATTTGCAGCACATTCCTGCACAAACTCTGTGTAGAATAATGCTGGATGACATTTTAAGATCAATGTGAATCTTTGAATCAGAGCAGAGCCTTCAGGAAAAGAACTGACACTCAGGAGACACAAAAGCCAGGCTTATTTTCTCTTTTCATAGTGATAATTTTGAATTGTCATTACACTTCTTAAGAGAAATGAAGCTGGCCTGTTTTCCTGACTATTCAGATAAAATTTTCTGGAGTCAAAACATTAACTTACTTCCTCCTTAAATAAAATGGGATTACAAAAAGAAATGAAAGGTTTTTAGAATTATAAAATAGTCTGCTGCTGCTCATGAATCCCTACAGTAACAGGAACTGAGCACATTTGACAGCTTTTCAGTATAATGTATTTCACCTGAGAGCAGAAATTTTAGTTATCCCTTGAAACAAAAGAACTAATACTAGCCTTCAGAGTGAATCTTCATCGGGCAAAAAGGAAAATGTAATGAAAATGTTATTAGTCATCCTGCACAAATACTTCAAATGGCTCAAGAAAGAGAAATTATAAAGAAAGTGCTGTGAATATGACATGGATTTGAAAGGAATATTGGATCTTCCTTTGTAGTGATAAAATTCCATACAAATAAAGGAAAGTATGACAAGTACTGTTTTTCACCCCTCATCACTTTAGCAACTCAGAAGAGAGTTAAATTGCTCTGCAGCATTGAGCAGCACTTGAAACACAGGAATGGTCAGGCTGCTGGCAAAACAGGCTTCATTTTGTCTGGTATTTAATTTTTCTGCATTGCTGGTCCTGACCTTTCAGAAAATGATGCTCTGAAATTAGTGCTGGGAGCTGCAACAAAAAGATGTGGCCACTCATCTGTTTCTTCACAAACTAGCAAAATCCTTACTGGTGCAGTCCAGAGAATTAAGTCATTATATTCAAGCACTATGTCACCCAGTACCCAGTGTGGATTTATACACGCTTGAATTACATATTTTAGCTCCTTGCAAAGTGAATAAGGACAGTAAATAAAGAATGGAATGCACAGCTGGCTTACTTTCTAATTAGGATCAAGGCAGGTATCCATAAGTAGTGCCAAAGTCGGTCATATACAATATATCATTTCTTCCTGAAATCTTAGGGTGCCTGTGGGAAATGGTTTCAGAACCTGACGCACTTTAAGACATATAAAAAGATTTTAGCCACAGCAACAACCTAGGGCAAAAGAGAAAGCATTTGTGTCAGCATCATAAGGTAATAAGTTAATTCAGGCAGGATACAGCAGACATGGTGTCAGTCCTTTCCCCAGACTTCTCCCACTTTCTCAGCAGTTCTCTAAGCGCAGGACAACTGTGTAACTGTGGAAGCATAAAGGGAGAAGCACTTTTTGTCCATCCTGTTAGCAGTAAGACACCATGCAGCAAAAAGTTACAATACAGAAAACTAAAAAAACAGCTAAAAGGCTCCTGTAAGCCTTTTAACTCACAAATTCTTGGAGCCTGACCCCAGAGAAGCTTAGAACAGTTCAAACACCAACTGTCTCACCCCACACGTGAAATGGCCCAAGGATGCATTACTGCCAGCACAAGTTTCATCACACAGTCACTGCACAGTACATTCTATTGACAGCCAGGTAAATATGCTTGCACCATACATGCACCTGTAAGTCATTCACAGGTATCAGACCTCTCAGAAATGAGCATTAATTTTTATCATTAATTTCAGAATGATGGAAATAGACTACTTTTCCAATTTGGACCTGAAGTACATGATTCATTTGGATTTGTGACTAGAAGAGCCCCATGCTGTGGCTGTGCCGTACTTGCAGAGCACCAAGGCTATGTCTGCTCCTCATGCTGCTCCCCACTGAGTAGGCTGGGGCTGAGGCAGGAATTTGGGAGGAGACAGACTGGACAGCTGACCCCAGCTGACCAAAGGGATATTCCATACCATACGACATCATGATTAACAATAAAAACTTGGGCAAAGAGGAGGAGGTAGCAGGAATCAGGACACTCCTGGTTACGGCTTTTGTCTTTCCTAGTAGCCATTACACATGATGGAGCTCTGCTGTCCAGGAAGCACCTGAACATTTGCATGCTGACAGGAAGCAGTGAATAAATTCCTTATTTTGCTTTGCTTGGGCGCAGAGATTGTTTCACTTATTATGTCTTTATCTCAAGCCACAAGTTTTCCTGGTTTTTCTCTTCTGATTCTCTCCTCCACCTTACTGCAGAGGGCATGGGACATGGGGAAGAAAGTGGGCAGGCAACTGGGTGGGTTGCTCAGCTGCTGGCCTTGCTCAGCCCACTGCAGCTAGGCTAGCAGGACTGGTATTTACCATCAGTGGCCACGGGCAGTACTGAAACAGGAAAGTGTACAGTTCTCCTTCAATTGCTATTGGCTTTGATACAGTTGAGTAACTTCAGATCGCAGAGGCTGAAACACTGGCTAAGACTGCCACCAGCCTGAAAGACAGAGCACACAACTGGGGTAGCTGAGGACAAGGCTACAGTGAAAGTAAGACCAAAAGAACAGCCAAGCCCAAATCTTCCAGGTAAGTTCTTCACCTACAGTCATACCCAGTCGGTATCACCATGCATCTTTCTCCAATTACTATTACTCATGTCTAAGAAGTAGGTGAATCTGTCTAGGCTGTAAATAAATTAAATATCAAACAGGTACACTGGATTTGCATTGTGTCCAAACCAATAAAACCAGAGGACATGAAGGGAAGGAAAAGAAAAATCAAAAACCTGAGCCCTTCATCGTGATATAGGGACTACTTTGGAGCACCAAACCATGAAGACCAGACAAGTCAAGGCTTTGGGATTTTTTTAATACCTATTGAAAAATTCTAAAGTGCTCAACATAGTAATACTTTAGTAGATCTTCATTGTGGAAACAAGTACAATACAACAAGGATTCTTCATCAATGTCTAAGAGTAAAATATAGTGGACTACCTCTTCCAAGCTGGAGAAAAAAAAAATTCCTATAGTTTGTTCATATAAATTAGAAAAGTTCGTTGAAAAGATGACAGTAAGGGGCAAACTTGTACACAAGTGGCTGTGTAATGATACTAATGCATTTTGTTAGGCAGCAAAGGAAGAGCACAGACTTTAAGACAATAGCTTTCAAGACAAATTTGCCAGCTAGGATAGCTAGGAGAAAAGGATATGGTGGGGGTGTGGGGAGATTTTTTCCAGTTACCACAGATAGTAAAAACACAGGAAGAAAAAAAATCCTTTAACAGACAAAGGACAAGAATTCATGAGTTGCTCAGCAGCCTGAAACTTGAAAAAAAGTCAGCACACAAGATAAAAATGGGTTCAAATTACCAAGAGTAGAAGACTCAAATGAGAAAGTCTAGGATAAAGTGAGACAGGTTGTTTCTTGCTAATAATCACAAAAAAAATTCAATATATGAGAGTCATGAGAGGAAGTGGAAAGAAAGTGAAAAGAAAAAGAAGGCAAGAAATTCTGTGTGGAAAAGGAGAGGAAAAGCAAGACGCAACTGAGTCAGTGGATATTGAGATGTTTCAGAAAGTATCATACCACATTATTACCATCATATATGAGTTTTCAGAATTCTAGCCAAGAAAAATGTTTGGTGTGACCCACACTACAACCCTCACTGTGTTCTTTACCTATTCTTCTGCATTAGAACTGATGAAAATCAGAGGCCTGAAGAGAAGAAATTCCAGAAAAGAAGGAAAATGTCATTATCTGCCTTTCACAGGGGTACAACAAGGAGTAAAAAAAAAAATAAAATCATAAAATAGCTTGAACTCAATTCCAAAGAAAGGACTGGAACATAAAATCAAGCCCATTTTCAAGCAGTGCACAGTGAAGATAAATGTTTAACCTGTCAAGAGTAAGTCATTAAATCAGTTTCATTTTCTTCCACAGCATTTTTCTATACTTTTCTTGTACACTTGGTTTTATGGATAACATCCTTTTGCAATCTTAACTGAATAGCTCTTAGTATCAGTGTTCTAATGTAAAAACATGAACATGGGTGCTATTTAACAGGGGGCATGGGGAGAGAGGGGGATGGGACACCACTTAAGTGCAGCACATTATCACATTTTTATTTACTCTGCATTATTTCCTTAACTTTCAGAAATTCTGTCATAAAACAGCCTGTTTCCATGAGTGATTTTTTTGTCACTGAAATTGATTTACAGCTTTTTATTTTTGCCCCAATTTATCTTCGCAGTCACCAGCAGTGGATATTCAGCCTTGCTTTTCCTTCTTAAAGAGAAATCAGTGGAAGTCACAGTTGCAATCTTTTCTTCATCTGCTCCTTGACAATTTTTGAAAAAAAGATAAATTTTTTGTTGAAGAAACCAGTAAAATGGGGATTTAATGTCAGATGGGCCACTTCTTTCTATAGTGTGAATTCAGCCTCTGAAACATGCATAACCTATTCACCTATAAATGCTTTAAATACCCATGAAAATACCACTGTGCTATAAATTATAGTCTAACTCTCCTGCCTCCAATCTCTTTTTGTCGTGGTTTGATACCAGCCCAGCGCCAGGCACCCACGAGATTCACTCGCTCACCCTCCCCTGCCTCATCTGGGGAAAGAAGGGAAAAGGAAAAAGTTAACGAAGGCTTCATGAGCGAGATAAGGACTGGGGAAAAACACTTCAAGGGCAAAACAGGCTCAACTTTACTTGCAAAGTGAATTTATTACTAACAAAATCAGAGGAGAATAATGAGAAGAAAAAGAAGCCCTTAAAACACCTTTTATCCCCAGCCCCTCCCTCCTTCCCACCCACAGCACAGGGAGACAGGGCATGGGGGTTTTGGTCAGTTCATCACTGAGATTTTCTTCCACTGTTCTGGTTCCTTCCCACGGGAGACAGTTTTCTGTGAACTTCTCCAGCGTGGGCCCACTCTCAGCGGAGCAGCCAGACCTCACCTGCTGCAATGTGAACTCCCCCCACAGGCACACAGTCCTCCCAAACCTGCTGCGATCTCTCTTCCACGGGGTGCAGTCCTCCAAGGACAGGCTGTTCCAGCCTGCAAGCAGGGCCCTCTCTTCACCAGGTCACCATGGATCACAGCCTCCTCCAGGCATCCACCGCTCCGGTGTGGGCACCTCCCCAGGGGCTGTGGGTGGATCTCTGCATCCCCCGTGGATCCCCAGGGGCTGTGGGTGGATCTCTGCATCCCCCGTGGATCCCCAGGGGCTGCAGGGCACAGCTGCTGCACCATGGTCTCACCACAACCAGCAGAGGAATCTCGGCTCTGGCATCTGGAGCACCTCCTGCCCCTCCTTCTCCACTGACCTTGGTGTCTCCATGTTGCTTCCCTCACATGCTCTCAACTCTTCCTCTTCTCTGATTAGAAGTAAAAGCTGTGACTTTTATTTTGATTGTCTTATTAAATGTCATCACAGAGGCATTACCAACCTCACCCATTGGCCCAGTTTTGGCCAGCAGCTCATCCATCCTCAGAGCCATCAGGGCTTGGCCCTGCTGCACATGGTGGAAGCTTCCAGCAGCTTCCCACAGGAGCCAACTTTGTGGCCTCCTGCTACCTAAAACCAGGCCCTGCCAAACCAATACACCTTTATACTCTCACCTGTAAGGAGTAACAGACTACGAGAAAATCTTGAACAGCAGGTTAGAAGCATTGCTCATGAAGAGACTTTCACAAGACAGATGTTAATTAGAGATACGGGCTCTAATGGGTCCTAGCATGTTTGCAAGCCTGTCTTTAACAGCATAAGCATTTGGGAGCATAATGCAGGATTTTGCCTTGAGACAGGCACCTTCTTTTAAAAAAAGTGTAAGAACAGGTTAAGCATAGATCATCCATGACAGACTTCATAACTTTCCTAAACAACAAGTTCCAGAAGTTCACAGTTCTTGCTATTAGAACAGTTATTCTAGAAGTTCATCCAGCCTGTGCCTCCAAGTCATGTGTTGACACCTAATCATTCCTGTTAGCCTCCCAAGAATTTTATCTGATTTGCTCTCAGGTTTCTTAAAGGCCACATACCCCAAGCTGCAGGATGTATTCCTCCTGGTCAAGTCTAAACATTTTGAAGTGGAAAAATGATTTCACAGTTCTTGAAGGTCAGCTACCCATTTATGTGTTCCCATAAATTTGTTGAGGGGTGAAAAAAAACCGTAGTCACAAACTGTACTTATTCATGCACAGTAATTTTCAGAGGAATTTTTCAGCTAGACCTGGTAGACATTTCTTCTTTATTTTGTCTCTGTCTGGTCACATCAACTATTCCTGTAATTTCTCAGAACTCTTAAAAATTCATTCTTTTATTCTACAGTACTTGCATTCCTCCTCAAACTATTTGCAGGTTTATTAAACCTATTCTACATTTCATTATCCTGGTCCAATCATGATGTTACTATAGTATAACACTGAATACAGAGAAGATGGAAATACCCAACCTAACACATTTTTCTGTTTTTTTTAATGATCAGTTAACACCTTTCGAGTGCAGTTCTCCAATCACTTCTGCATTTAGGCTCTAGGAGGTTTCCCGAGATTGCTTATCAAAACGCTATGAGGACAGTGAAAATGTCTTTCCCTGCTCACAATGCCCATACCTTTCTCAGGGTAGAAAACTGATTTCAGTAAATCTATGGCGACCTTACAGGGACCTGCCAACTATTCAATTATTGTTTCTCAGAAGTGATGGGGCTGGCTTTTTCTGAATACTACTTTCAGCTCTACAAATGAAAGAAACACTTGCTCTTTTTTTCAGTGTTGCGACACACCACCACTGACTTACCAAAAGAGCTGAAAAAGTCTGATATCTCACCAGCCTTTTTTTTTGGGAGGGGGTGAGACTGGTTTTGGGCAGGCAGCAGGAGAGGAATCTGCTCGATTGTAGGACAAAGTTCAACATGCTTAACCCAACTGGTAATACCTTACTGAAGTACTCCATTAGTATGTCCCATCTTTATACAAAGCTGAATTTTACCTTTCCATCACTGGATTAAATCTTTCAGCCACCAGCAAACAGAAGTCAGCTAACTGACCCTTTCAGTGAAGACTGGCACAACTAAAATGTAGCAAATCCTCTGACGGCCTCAGGCAACACACGTTGTTGAGATGCCCAAGTCACAGAGGAGTTCTTCCCTGTTTTCTGATGTTCACAGGATTATCTTTAACTGTAATTAAACCCCTTCCCTTTTCATTTTGTTTCAGAGATGATTCTGAGCTCCCCCTTTAGGCATGTAATTGAGCCTGATTTACTCCATAATGAGTCCTGAGCCCACCTGCTCAAGCAGGTAGAATACACTTGCATTCTAAGGAACTGTCAGGCGATGACAAGTCAGTCAGCTCATCTATCTCATCAATTCCTTGTGGACCCTCAAGGATCATGTGTGCACTGCAATGCTTCAGCACAACTCAAAAACCCTTTGTGGTGACCTGTCAAAAAAACTTGGTTTCTCTCTCTGCAGGTGACAGCTGCTCCCTAGTCCATGCAAGTTTGTTGCTCTGTGGATACCTGAACAACATGGAAGGGATCTGAGCATAGCCAAGGCGCTGCAGAGATCTGCTGCATCTTTGGGTGAAAAATGTCATGTTATCAACTTGCTATTTAGACCACTTTTATTTCAACTCATGGTATGGCAAAACATTACAAAAAGATGAAAAAAAGAAAAATAAAGGAAGAAGCCAAAAAGACACCATATATTAGCAGTACAGAAGTACAAATCATATAATATGATGAGGACAGGCAGAGGCAGAGAAAGAGAAGGGGCAAGAAAAGAAGCCATTGGCTACCAGACTTCCCTAGGACATAGGTCTCCCTTAGCTAGACAACTGACTTGGTCCAGTGTGGCTAAGACAGCATCACATCCACCTTAATATCCAAGTCTGCAGTCCTGACATGGACATTTCACTTTTTTTGGTAAAGCACCTTAGTTGTTACAGTTGTCTTTCTGGACTCTTACACAGATGGAAAATCTTTCTTCAAGAGTTTTACAATGTGATCAGTTGCTGGCTATCCTGAGGTCAGTCACTATCACTCCCCAGATCATCACCCCCTCCACCCATGCTGTAGTTCTCCCTCCTTTCCACTCTCTAGCTGCTGTTTAGTTTTGCTATTACAGTAGCAAACTGAATGAGCTCACAAACAGATTAAGCAAGAACTACATGCTGCAGGAATACGCAGAGAGGGTCCATTTTGTCAGAAAGCTACTAAAGCATTTCAGCATGACTCAGTTTCATACTTATCCTATTGCTTCTTTACCTAAGGGACAGTGTAGGATTATTCTTAATACAAATAGGCACTATTTCACTACTCCATACATACTTTTGTATGTCACTAGTTAAAAAATTGATTCAGGAGTGAGAACTCCCTCTGTTTTTTATAACTGTCACTGCTGAGACTTCTGTATAAATACAACATAATTTACGCTAAACTTCATATGCTACACCAAGCTACACATTTTATTAATGTTACAGAAGTGTCCACATTATGAAAATTATGCTTCACATTCCTATCTCAGGGGCAAGATGAGACATGAATAAAGTTATTTTAATACTTTGGCACAACCATTTCCACCCTAGGAACTTTTTAAAATTAAACTTCTTTGCTGTGGAGAAGCATTTTTCATAACTAAGAACTAACCACATGAACACATAAGATACTAACAATATGACTCATTACTTGCTTTTGGAAGAGAGCAACTCTACATTAAAGAACTAGAAGTGCCTCAAGGATAGTTAAAAACTGGCTATGGCTTGCTGGTACTGGACAATTTCAGAGAGAATCTGACAAACTCCCAAGTGGAGCACATTAGAGAGTTTTTATTTTTTCCTTCATATTGATGGCTGCCACTGTAGGTGACTACAGAGCAGGATACTCTTCACCACAGCGGGAACAAGAGCAGCTAGCTGAATCTATTACAGTACAGAGAACAGCTCTCATGCAATTTAACAGCCAAGGCCAACACGTAAAGTTTTGTAACTGCAATGTTATAAAACTCACACAGGAGCACTACAGATTTAGGAGTACTGGCATATTTCAAAAAATAATTATGCTGTATGAGCTGTGATGAAATGTAAGGGAAATTAAAAAAAGTACATCTGTCAACTAGCAGCATAATCTTTGCAGTTAAAGAGCTCAGGATCTGCAAAAGACTCACCAGGAGTGGTTTTGGAAAGAGTCCAAACAATACACAGAGAGCAACAATAGGGCACCAGGTACAGCCAGAACATACAGTTTCTTTTATCCATGAGAGGATCATGACTTAAGAGAATTCAACTACACAATCAGATTATTTAAATGGAGCCCAAACACTTCTTGAGGATAAATTTTGCAATGTTATTACATAAAATGAGTGGATTCCTCAGGGTATTTAAAGATCATTTTCCCACAGGACTGGGTTAGAGTCCTGAAAAAGCATTTTAAAATATAGGCTGAAAAACAAATGGAAAATCTTAAATGGAAAAGCTTAAAAATTTGTTATTGGAGATTAGCAAGTGCAGTCCTATATGCAATTTAACTAGAATAGGTAAATCTAAATAAGGCCAGTCAGAAACACACGGAATAAGATTAAAAGTAACACTATCAGGAGTGACAGGCTACGTTTTTTTATGAAATGAGCTCTTCAATTCAAAACATCCCCATCCTATCAGACAGCTCAGAGTTGCTGCTACAAAGATTTTTCAGGCACTGGCCTAAAACAGGACACTAATATGAAAACATTTCTATTTCAGTACATTCCTTAAGACAGAAATTCACATGCGTGAAGAGCAGCCCTTCTCCACATTATTCATCCAGCCCAGATAGATTTGCCAAATCTGAATGACGTACTTATCACTGTGTCTTTGGCATGGGACCTGGGAGCCTTACTGGGAACTGTGAACACACATCCAACAAGCCTGTCAAAACAGGGCCTGTTCACATACAGCTAAGAGGATGAGACAGAACCATCCTCACATGATTTCTACAGTGGCACCGGAAATCTGTGGGAACAGTTGAAAAGCATTAAAACGGCTCCTTGCTCCACTGTAGGAGGATGCCAGCTTGTCAGGATGCTGATCTTGAGCTTTTTCTGAAACAAAAAATAGACATAACTTCATCTCCAGAAGACAGGACTCCTGTTGGTAGGATATGGATTTCTACTGTTACCACTTGGAACTGGCACCATTTGTCTGCTCAGCAAGCCATGCACATCAGGGCTGGTTCCACACACATCACATGGTAGCACTGACTCCACAGCATGGAAAACCTTTTGTTCAGTAGGAGAACAAAGCAGGATGAGTAATGAATGCACTTTTAGGTTGGACTGTTACAACACAGATTTTTCCAATCTAGGACCAATCTAGCTACTCTCAGAATGCCTCCAAGACCAGAAAAAATATAATTTGCTGCCAGCCAGGTGCACCACTCTCTGGTCAGACCACCACCACCCCCCTTGCCTTGTGGATACACCACAGAGCAATTGGTTATAGAAGTTTCATTTTTGATGTCAAGAGATATTTAAAAGTCTGCAATACATCCAAGTCAACAGCAGGGACAAAGTTCTCCCTCAGAGCACAGTGATGAGGATTCTTTTCCAGGTGTGAAAACAAAAGTTTGTTTCACCCAAACTGAGGACAGTGTCAAGATCTAGCAGTACTGAAAGTAGAGTGTACTATCTGTACTTCAAACATGTCAGATATTAGGCACATCTGCAGAGAAGGACATCTCTGAATATACAAGGGACCTTAACTACAGATTATCTCAGTAAACTTGATAACCCAAACCATGAACTACGTTTTAAAAATACCTGAAATAAGTTTGCTCAAATTAAACGCCTGTTTTCAGTCAGAACTTGCACAGACTAAATTCTGCCCACATTCTAATCTACCTTTGCTATGAATGTAAAAGAACTAAAGTGCAAAGTCTAATCATCCAGCATCAGCACCCACTCAGCTGCTACCAAATGTTCCTCTTTGCCATATTCCAAAATAGGTGATACAGCTCTTGAGATCTAACTCATCAAGAATATGATTCTATGATTCCATGAAGAAAATCACAGAATGGTTTGGGTTAGAGGGGAACTTAAAGGTCATCTAGTCTTACCTCCTTTGCAATGAGGAGGGACAACTTCCACTATATCACCTATCCAGTGATGGACTAGACAAATCAAATTCTTTGTCAGCAATGAAAGCCTTTTAATAAGATGAAAATTCAGAAACCCACAGATCAGATTTAGGTCCTACACTCCTGTAAACAGCCACTCCTTTCTCAGCACTCAGCTTTGCTTACACCACCCTGCAGCAAATTGTGGGGAGTGTTAAGAGTGAAGAGCCTAGAGTGAAGCCTAGAGTGAAGCAGCATTGAGCTGTTAGATGCCAGACCATCTGAAGAGTGGACCTCTGTGGTGCAAGCTTTAAGTTCTGTGGTTCTAGCACATCTAAGAGTCTTTTCCCTCAACCTTTGTCTTTTCTATGAACAATTGCTTCCTAGAGCTGTCAGCCCCTTCCAGAATATTGTCAGGTACCATTTGGACAAGCTCTGAATGGCAGAGGACTAAGAGTCAAAGATTAAAAACAGTCTCCACAAAAAAACCCATTCTCTATTATTAGGTCTTTTAACTCTATGCTCAAAGATAGCTCAGGAAAGATTACAATGGATCTATGATCAATTCTGACAGCAGCCTTCTGCTGCCTCTCAGATCCAGGGACAAGACCAGATAAGTCTGAAACCTGTTCTATGACAACTAAATTAGTCAAGTATTAACTTTTCAGGAATGTAATTTCAAATATCTAAAACTGACAGCATTTTCCACTCCCTTCATTAAAAGCATGTTTTTAATATATTTAATTCCTTCATGAATGGAAAGGAAAACAGTTGGGTCTACATTTTCCCTACATATTTCAAGCACAAAGCAGCATGTTCCAAATCCCCTAGGATCTGAAACCTTTGAGGTTTTCAGGAGGAGCCCCACCCAACATTTTGTAAAATCATACCCTAGAATAATCCTAGTACCAGTCTCCGCACAACTTAAAAGGCATTATCTTTCTAGACAAGGAAATTAATAAAAATATTTCTTTGATACAAATTCCTGAAAAAATAAAGTAGCTGCCTCATAGCTTGGAAAATGAGGATTCTTCTGGAGTTCATATTTTCCAGTTATGATTTTTCTTCCATGCACTACAAAGACCTGTCCATTGTTATGAAATTAACTTCCAAGTTAAAAAAAAAAAGCGCTGTTCAATATTCAAGACTTTGCACCTCAAGAGAGAACAAAACACTTTTCTGTACCATAAACTGAAGTTTTCTTCGTTAGTCCATTCCAAGAGAACATTCCATGCAAATCAGATATACCTGTCAACAGTATCTTACCATTTTTATTTGGAAATATTGTAAAGGTAACAGATAACAAGGATGTAGATTTGCACTTTCCTAACTTAAAAGTTTAAAGAAGATTAAGTAAAACTCAGAATTCAAAAACAAGTAGATGTGGTGCTTAGGGACATGGTCTACTAGTGGACTTGGCAGTGTTGGAACTGATAATCATAAAAGTCTTCTCCAAGTTTTCTAAATGATTCTATAATTCTGAACTTAGGATGTAAATTATTTAATTATAATAAATAATTATTAAATTATATACTAAGTGTCAGAATCAAATACTTTAGTCCCAAGACACTACTTCAAAAGCCTAATACAGTGATAAGTCCATAGGCTGACAGTTTGGGAGGGGGTTAAATGTGTGTGAGAAATATCATAGACTTTCACACCAAGTCCTTGCTGTCCTGACTCTGAGGTTCTCTTGGTTGAAGAAATAGAACAAGTGGTAATGTCATGATTACTTAGGCAGTTCAGCAGAAGAAAAGGTATTAACTTAATCTATATTTTACTTCCTTGCAGGCAGTTCCACACATTCTGGTGAAAAGCACCATGTCCAGACTGGAATTTCAGTAGGAACTACACACTTGTTCAGCTTCACATTTACTTTGAATGTACCATAAACTCCATTTTTAAGCAAGACTTTTGGATTCTCATGGTAAGGATTTTCAAACTGTCCTGCAAAAATGAACAAAAAATTAAGCTGCTTTGTTTTATAGGCAACCTGCATTACTTTCTTTGTGAAAAAACACAAATGTTTATAACATACAAAATAAGGACTCAACATCAATACAGGAGGATCATGAAAATTACCACATCTGTGGCTTACCACTATTACCAGCCCTCTATAAACTAAAATTCTTCCATCTGACCCCCTAAATACATCACACTTCTAGAGGTAAATTTGGAAGAAAGCTATAAATACAGCTCCTTAAATGTGCTTAAACTGTCTGTTTATTTAAAAGAAATAACTCTCGTTATAGCTATATATTTGACTGAAGTGCTAACACTCATGCAACCTCTCTGAATAGAAGGAAGTTAAAAATAGGCCAACTTCCAGATAATTTTTGTAACATCCACATCCCACTAAAGCTGAAGAATTTCTGATCCATTTAATTATCCAGAACTGGCAAGTGTCTTAATTTAGAAGCAGAATTTGGTTTAGAGTATTAATAGAAAATCGTATCTTGTCACAATCAAAACAAGGCTTTTATTTCTTTTGAGAAGTACATTCAAAATACACATTTGCAGGAGAAGAGATAGTGATTCTCAATTTCATTTCTTTGCTTTATCTGCAAGAAAAATGACCTTGCAGAAGGTCACAAGAGAACATATCTACACTAATGTAAGAAGCATTTTCTATATGAACTATAATCTTTAACCTAAGATCCTGAAAAACGTTACAGCCTGAGTATTCTAAATTATTCTGGTAATTTTAGAAAGGGATAAATATTTTTTCCTTTGCTTTATCTCAGAAGCAAGGCTTTATTTCCCTGTCCATGCCCAGAACTGTATCAGTGCAGTCCTAAGGGCTGAATATCTGCTTACTTACTGGAAAAAACTTACATTCTACACTTTATCAGTTACCTTACACACTTCAACTGTACCTCTACTATGCATAACAGCACTCAGCATTATTTTAGGACAAACCATATAATAGTTTCTACAAGGGGGGTAATGCTTTTCAAAACTCTGTTGTAGGCCAGCTTAAATTGTCCAACTCAAACTTGTGTTGACAAAGCCAAATAACACCTGAAAACCCAAGAAATACAGTTTCTAAGCAGTAAAAGACATCTCAAAGAAACTGCATAGTTATGCTTACACTGATTATTCAGAAGCAAATCATAAGCATTGAAAAGGTTCATTAATGTTCAGCTTAAATAGTCACATCTTCTGAGCATGCAATTACCATCCTTTGCAGCATGGCTCTTGTACAGGTACAGTCTACCCAGAAGTAGATTACAATTTTCAGTGCAAAAATCTCAAGCCTACCCTGCAATCATTTTCCTGAAATTAAAGCAGAAAATACAAAGTTAGCAGATATTTAATCTTTACCAGGAAAGGCTTTTCACTTGTTTCTGACAATCAGTAGGAAATCTGCAGCACATCCTCCACTTCAGAAAAGGACCAAGCAAATTATTACAGACTTTATCATACTTATGACCAGGAATGCTGGATGAACCAATCACTGTAGTCCAAGCAGTAAAATGGGGAGCTATTTGGCACATGTTACTGAATTCCATCCAACATTTTCCTAGTGATCTTGGTTTATTTGGGTTGTCAGCATGTCAGCAAGATTTAAGGCTCTCTAAATGTTCCCATGCCTCCAACATGGTAGAAGCTAACTGGAGAAGCACAGCAACAAAGGTAACTTAAGGCAGGTCTGACAATAGCACTACAGAAGTTTTGAAATCTCATGTTTCAGAGACAGGTTTGAAATATCACACATTTAAAGAAAGCTGTGAAACAATTCTGATGCCTTTTAGGGACTTTAGTCCAGGAAACAGATATCAGAAGACTCAATTAAAGACGCTAAATGTTTGCTTGCAAGGTAGAACACTATTGTAACATGACTGGCAAGTTCAAATTTCTTCCTAAAACTGCAGAAAACTGAACTATCATTTCATATTTAACAGAGTGAAATGTACTGCTATAGCAGCACTATAACTTTGTGGATGAAAAGTAATTAATTTTTCTAACTGCAAGTATTTAAGACTTCACAAGAGGCAACTAGGACAAAAATATAGTGGAAGCTCTGTTCCTTGGAAGTTCCTGCAAGTATTGATCAAAGCCAAGTACTTTAAGTCACGGCTGTCTTAAACTTCACTGCTAGGTTTCTTGACTGGGTGATAATGGATGTAGAAAAACAGTCAGAGTTCACACAGTAAATGTCAAAAACACCTCTAGTTCATTTTAAAGGCATAGTACAGCTAAAAAAGTCAAGTTTCCATCACATGAAATATTTAGAGATGAATTCTTGAGTGTACATTCATTACAATTACATTAGTGCTTGGAAAGTCTTTTGAAACCTTGTCAGTCAAATGGTTCATTGAACTCCTGAAAAATTTTAGTGAGGATGTGGCAGGTGACGAATAATTCCGATTATGAATGCTGGCAGTTATTTACTTCTTCTGTGACAGAGGGTGACAGCAGATGTCTGAAGTAACTTTTGAACTCTCAGAGAGAAGCCTGCTTCTTGATAGCTGCAATTAACAATGGGCTGCTTATAAATCTGATTAATACCTGGATTAAAAAAGCCTGGTACTTACTGAGTCCTCCAATTAAAAAAGTCACCATTTCAAAGACAGATTGTCATATTACTGAAAATAGACTATTTAGACAGGAAACAGAACTGGATTGGGAAGAAATTCCTGGAAATTATGGAAATGCTAGAAACAGGAGAGACCTGTAACAAAATGTACCTAGGCACTGGCCAGGCATCTTGGCCAGTGATCCCCTAGGCTTGCACATAGTATAAAGCAGCTACACAGCACAAGAGCAACACCTTCCCAACAATCTTCCCCAGACAAGCAAATCCCCCCAGAGTAAAGTTAGGGCAGAATGAATATAACTCTGCAAAGCTGTGTTGCAAACAAAGCTGTAAGAAGGAAGTGACAACTTTTGGTTAAAACTGAAGATGAAAAATGAATAAAACCCACAAAGAAATTAGGACATCTGAGCAGTTAACTTTATTCAAATTAGCTCATGTAAGTTTTCCACCAGGGCATCTACAAATAAGTATAATTCAAGTTCTTGCTATGCTCTGGATGCAGCTCCCAGTCAACATCACATTCCACCTTCTGTTTGAATTACTTGAACTTCTTATAATTCCTTGCAAGTTTCCCCAGTTTTCATGTTTAAATAATATTCAGCTAATTCTAGTTAGACAGCTCAGACTGCCTAGTCAAACTTCAGTACCTACTCCCAGTGTTTGAATACATTTCTGTCCTTTCAAATGTCACACTGGTAGCAAACTGATTGATATTAATTGAGCAGACCTGACTGCATATTTGCAGCTTATGATCCACCTACAGCACAGGAGATGGACTCTACGATCCATGTGGGTCCCTTCCAACTCAGCTTACGCTGTGTGTGATTCTTCCATATTGCCACGTCAACATTTATATTACTGGAGCATTTGGCACAGAAGGCTTGTTGAAAGACGTCAGGTTTTTATGTTACTCTAGTCCAAACATCAGTTCCCTGTGTTCCTGCACTAAATACACAACTCACCTAAGACCTCCTCCAATACTGAAACTAAATTAGAATTCAGAAGTTCCTGAGAGCCTGCTGTTCTGAAATACTGCAGAAAGAGGCAGATTGTTCTTGAAATAACTTCAGTGTTTGCAAACATGAGAGCAGGACATAACTACCCTATATTCTAATAGCTATTTAACAATTAGTCTGATAAAAAAGACTACCTAACCACCTTTCCATGTGCTTGCATAGACTATAATGTCCCCTCAGGTAGCATTAGAAGCTTAAAAACCTGTCCTTGTAAACATTTTCTCTTTTAGAGTCTGTCAAAGGATATATCAAGATTTTTTCATCCTTAGAAATATAGCTCAGCAACTATATCTAAAATAGGATTAATTTACAAAGACAACACGAATGACAAAAATATTTCTGAACTGTGTTTATATAAACATATTGTTTGTAAACAAATTAACATTTACATTAAATATTGAAAGAACTTCAAGCTAGACAATTTGCATTAAAGACAAAAATAAGTTAAAAATTAATCACATCTTAATTATTCCATTGGTTACGACCAGAACAGGCACCTGGAAGTTTCAGAACTGAACCATACCAAAACACTGCAACAGTGCTGAATATTGCAAGATACACTATGATTTCCTTTGAGAGAGCAAAAGTCACCTCACAGTTATCTGAGGATTTGCATGGTAACTCAGTGGAGATCACAGCATGAAAATGACTTATTTTTCACAGACTGGAGATTCACCATTTTAATAAGATTTTTGGCATACTTTGACAGCCTCTTGTTAACTATAGTTTTACATAGAAATACCAGGAAAAATAATGCAGAAGTTAAATCAAGCTCTTCTTCGACTGTAAACTTCATCTAAATCTTTCTTGCAATATTTGCACTGCTTTGCAGGATTTTAGTTAGCTGTATTTATGAATAAAAAAGTCCTACAAGTCAAGCATGGACATATTTTAAAAAACCTAAGTTAACAGAATAGCACTGTGAGTTACGAAATAGTTACACCAGTTCATCAAATTATATATCAGAAGGTTACATATATGTTTAATCATAAAATATGTTCTATATATCAGTCAACGTCAGCTTCAACATTTGTCCTCATTTAACAGTGATACTCAAAGTGATATTCAGGTTTTTTATCCCTTTAAGTGAGTACACTAATTTCTTTTATTTTTACAGGTGCAAAGATGCTTATCTGGATAAGAGTTCCATGTGGGCATGACTCGCAATATAGTTCTGCATTTTTTCATCCTGAAGGCAAAAGGCTGTCAATGATAATAAACAGACACTTCATCATCACTCATATCTGAATCGTCATCATCTACTTCACCTTCAATGACTGATTTCTTGCCTTTGCAGCATGAAACAATTAATCCAATTAAAAAGACCTGCAAATTTAAAGTAGAAAGTGCTATTATTATTCAGTTCAGGGGCATATAAAGGCAATATAAGTAAAACAAATTCTAGTGTGCTGATGCAAATGATGCAACGACAACTACTGTAAATTATCCAACTTGATTCAGAGGTCTCCAAAATCAAAGTACTTACTGCAATGAATGCCCAGTTCCCAAAGTAATAGGCTGCACTGAAGAACCAAAATTTATGAAGAAAGAGGTACGTCCGAGTGACAATACACTGATCTAAATTGAAAGGAAATAGCACTGATTAACACAGAACAGCAACAGAAAAAAATCAGCTAAATACCATATAGTAGGATAATATTCTGGCAGTTATGGAGAGTGTTTAGCTCTACAGAATGATTACACTCTATTACATGTAATTTACTCTCCTGTACCAAGAAGCTATGCAAAAGGAACACTTCATGTCATGGGAGAGTGACTGTGACAGGTAACATGAAGCTACAAGTTACAGAGGTAACCCCGTTACTATTGGGAACAATTTCTCATGCAGATATGTCAATTATTAACTAGAATCTCTCCAAAAGGGAGCTCACTTGCCATTTTCTATTAACCACAGCCATACAAAGCAGATTCTGGATTAAAACACATATTTCAGGACTACAAAAACCAGTGTCTCTACCAGGATTACATAAGCTTTGTAAAAAATCTAAAAGTCATGTACGCAATAAAACACCCAACATACACTGGGCCTTTTGCAACCCCGATAAAAGAAGCTTTATTTTTACACAAAGCCTGACAGTACTGGTTAAACCTGACTCCTTTAACAACATGAATACTGAAATAGTATTTTCTGATATGGTTGTATTTCTCTTCATTTCTAACTGGTAGATTTTAAAATTAAGAATCAAATTTCCAAGGAATTTTCAACATGCAGACAAGAGCATAAAGGCTTGTATAGGACACTGAACCTGTGCCATTCAAAAGATTATGCTAGAGGAGAGCCAGCAGGACATGCAAGCCAGTTCATGAATCTCTCAAATGCGAGGAGGTGCACACATTGAGTTCATGCTAAAATGTTTTCTGGTTGGTTTGTTTGGTTTTTTTATACTACGCTTACCGTGATTTAAACCCCACGTAAAGCCCATTTCAGAGCAGGAATTGGTGTGCAAACATGTTGAACACTAGAGAAAGTAAGCAACCCAGAAACTGTCTATTTGACCCTCAGTTCAGGCTCCAGGTTTGGAAACATTCCCCAGGTGAAGCTGAAGTAAAGATTTCCTGCTTTCTAAAGTTGTGACTGATACACTACTTATATAGTAATATAGCTCACGTTTAGCAGCCATCTAAGTAAGAAACGCCAGTGAAGATGCTTCTTAATTGCAGGTAATATTGTCACTACCATCTGCAGCTCTCCAGCTGGTCACTTGAATTAAAAAAAAAAACAACTAAAAGACATTCAGATGGCTCTTTATAACAATTAGGTTAAATAGATGATGATAAATATTTTGGAATAGCTTGACCTTGTGAGAATATTTCTGTGCAATGTTTGTTACAAGATCAGATAACTAAATGTTATCTATTGCTTCTGAACTAATGTTATTTAATTGGCTAACATGACATTTTTCATCAACTGATTCCTCCAGATGACTCAATTTAGAATAAGTTATAATGAATAGCCTGAATTAAGATAGCTACTTGTTATCCAGAATGATCAATGTGAATATTAAATGGATCTTGATATGTGGAACAAAAGTACACATGGAAAGCTACCAAGCCTCCAGTAGGTACCTGCCACCATTTAAATACAACCTACTCTATGTACATATGTAGTGCTGACCAAGGCACAAAGCCAAACAGCCAGGATTCAAGACAACAATTCTTAAAATAAAGAATGACAAATACTAATAGTCATTACTACCAGAAGAGTCAACTATTTTTTGTTTTGAGTTCACTGATGAAGTTTATCATTATGGTAAGAAACAGCTACACTTAATGTACTATTTTCAAATTAAGGCTTCTTCCAGGAAGTTTATGATAAATTACAATGGTAATTCTGTTCAAAGCCAAGTATTAAAGCCTAAAACGTGATTTTGTGCACAGAAAACCCAAAGAGAACTTACTGATGAAGTCTTATGTACCTCAAAACACAGTGAGCTTTCACAAAAGCATGTAGAAGGAAATGTTTTCTTAGAGAAGGGTTAAAAATTGTTGTGAACAATGTAATTTATAAACATTGACATTATCTGAAAGTCAATGCTGTACACTTGTTTTACCTCTTCATTAATCAACTAGACTATGAAACAGATTATACCCTCTGTAAATCCACAGATCAAACTGGGGAGAAATAAAGAGCAGAGGTCCAACATCCTAGATGTTGATTTAGGATTGATTTACCTTTCCTAGATTTAGGAAAGGGTTATTTTTCAAGCCCTTTGAAACCCTCCTCAGGGTTTAACAGAGACAGAAGCTCTGCACCTGGAACAAAGTGACACTATGCAGTAGTGCAGGCTGAGGGTTGACCAGATATAATGCAACTGTGCAGAAAGCAACCTCATCTCCCAACAGACAAACAGAACATGTAGTCACCAGTGCTCATCTATAACTCAGAAATATAACTGAATATCAGGCTTCACTATCTGGAATACAGCAGAAGTCCAGGAAACTGATTAGTTCTTCCACTGTGACAAACTGCATCTGCAATGGTGCCATTTTGGGCTGCCCAGTACAAAAGCCACATAGACTTAATGAAGCAAATCTAGTGGAGGACCTCTGCAACATCCTGGAGCATACAGCAGACAAATGAAGGTGTGTTCTTCCATCTTGAAGTAAAGGTGTCTGCAGGTGCGTCTTACTGCTGCCTCTGCTATCTAGTGGGGGCTTACAAAGTATTAAATGAGATTCCTCCTAGACCAGCCTAACAACACGATAACAGATGACAGAGCTGCAGCAAGAAATACATCTAATAAATAGTAGGAGAGGCAATCAGCATAGGTAAACATTGAAGTAGGCTGTCCCTCAGACATTCACAGCTGGATGGATGTGAACAACCTGCTCTACTTGTCCCATGCTGGGGAGTTGGACCAGACTACCTCTTAGGTCCTGTGTGTGCTCAAAATCATTACATGAAGGTAGATATTGAGACAACATATCTAAATAACAATGGTATTTTTGGATGGAAAACCCCAAAGTGAGAATGTTATCCAAAGACAGATGAAGTCTATGTCAGTTTCAAGCAGAACCTAGTTTTACTTAAAATACAATCAAAACTAGTTCCAAAGAAAAAGCCACATCCTTACTGTGCTTGAACATCTAAGCAGTGCAAAATTTCAGACCTCAAAAGTATTGAAGGCATAGCTTCATGTATCCAAGATTACTTATTTCATACAGTCTTGCTGCCAACAAATCAAAAGCTGAGTTGCAAAAAGCAGCTGCTGCTTGAAGGTTCTAGGTATGGCTTTGGTCACAGATCAAATTGTTGAGACAAAGCAAGCTTCAGGAGTCTCTACAGCAGGATATTAACAGGTATATTAAAATGTCCCAGTTTTGTACCTTTCGTCCCACAACCTAACATTGTGATCAATATTTTATAATGTTAAGGTCACTCAAGTACTTCCAAAGCCCACAGAAGTTTATGTTAAAGATTGTATACTATGTTCTTAATTGCCCCTTACTCATTAGTTTCTACAAGTTTCTACTGTTTGAGCATATCCCCATTTATTCCATATTCTTCTCTGCTGTGATATATATATATACACACAGAGACATATATACACACTGAATTAATAGTAGCTTCATTCAGCTGTTGACCCTGTCTTTGCACTTGACAATCCAGCCCCTCCACTGCTGCTACTTCTCTGGTTTCACAAGCTAAAATTAATCTCCTAAACAAAGCTTTTACAACTTTGGATTGTGGCATCCCATACCAGTTATCTTTCTCTCAGCTAACATCTCCCAGAAAGTTCTTAAATTTCAATTCATCACCTCCTTCAGCTTTCACAATAAAGCAAGTATTAAACAGCTTCAGCACCGCTTGCTCCAAGGTTAACTTTGCATTAAAATTAAACCTTTGATCCCTTATCAGACTGAAAAGCATATTGGAACACATACTACTCACATATAGCAGGGATCTGAAAATATTTCCCAACTGGTTGTATGTAGCTACAATAACTCCCCACTTAGAGATGTGAATCACTAAGCTTCCAACACTTCAAGCTGACAGCACTTTGAAGTACTACAGTGCACTACAGAAGCAGGAGTATCAAATCACTCAGATGTTAAACAACAGTTTGCAGCTATCTTCTAAAATCTAGGTCAAACATACAAGCAAAAAAAGCTGCCTGCTGTTTCATCCCAATTGTCTGGCTTTGGTGCAGGTTGTTTGTTTTTTTTTTGCTTAGCTGGAAGTGGTAATGAGATGGCACCTAAATTAGACCTGTAGAGACCAAAAGTCTAGCCAGATAAAGTCGAATCCAAAATGCTACCTTATTCAACAGAAGCTGCTCAGTAGGTTTGGAATAAAATCCTGACAAAGGAAAATATTTCACAGGCTAAGGAGAAGCCAGAAACCTGGAAACCAGGAACTAATGAGGAGCTTGGAAAAGCTATTTGGGACAAGTTATTTAGAAAGCAAATTCTGTTTTTTCAGTGCTTCAAACTACAGGTAAGTTGTGTATGATACTTCTCATGATCTATCTGCAAATCAAACACAATCCGATATAAAACTAGACAGAAAAATTATGTAATTGATGTGAATCAGTCTGATTTTATAACAAATAGTCAGTTCTGATTTTGTAACAAAAGTTACAAGTCTGGACAACCAATAGTGACTTGCAGTTATTTTACAGTACATGAACAACTGCAGCAGTCACAAAATTTCTTGATGATAATTACACATTATGAATGTTTACATTAAATGGTTTGAGAATTTTCATGTCCTATCAGTGCTAGCAGGGCTTCATAGCATAAGGAGGCTTCCAGTAAGATCCTCCAAGATTCTGTATCAAAAGAAGGAGAAAGAAAAAAGTTCCTAAATGCTAAATAATAAAAATAATGTCCTATTGAGTGATCTGGGTGTCACATTTTTTCCCCAACATTCAAATTTGAACGAAGTGACACGTATGAACAGGATTTGCATTTATGTATGAATGAAGGATTTAGTTGTAGGAAGTTCTGAATCTTACAGCCAGGCACAAGCAAACTTGAGCTAAACATAGCAAGAGTTTTCACTACTTCCTCCTAAACATTCTGTGAGCCTGTCAGTCCTTTTCAGGCCATTTTAGATTTGGAGTCCATCCTAGCACAGTTACAGCATTATAATGCAAAATTTCACCCAGTTATAAGGTTTCTACTTCACTTTGGTTACAGAGAATCTGCGAGGGTGCCAAGATTTGCATGTATTAACAGACTAGGTGAAAAACATTTAATGGGATTTGAAGAGCTAAACCTGTTAATCTCATTTTTCTTAAGTTTAAAGGATGACTTGATTTTAATGTTTATTAAGTACCCTCAAGTGAGGAAAATACTACAAGTCCATGTATAAAGTGAAATGTACAGCATTAGCCAAAAGCTAAATCTGAAGCCACTGTAATTCCAAAGAGATAATGCCCATTTTCTACAGGGAAGCAATAAACCACTGGATCAGCCTGCTGATGGAAAAAGCATTCAAAAAGTGATTTCCTTGAAAGTAGAGATCCTTGGAAACATTGTGTACAATTCAGGTTAATTACAAGCACTGGCCAGATGAGTTTAAAGACAAGCCATAATGGTTATTTCACGCCTTTGCCTCTTGTAGAGCTTTAAAGTTTAAGGTGGCAATTCATTCTGTGAGTCTCCCTTGAAAACTTTATTTTTAAGTAACTAGAAGCAAACAACTCTTATTATAAAGATATAGCCAGTGATAAACATCAAAGGCAATACTCTAGGGATGAACACAGATGCAAAACTCTACAAAGGAAGCAGCAGACAGCTTAGCCTATTATTTTCTTTCTTAGCAAAACCTCCTCCTTTAGGAAAAATAATTGCAGGAATTGACATATCTACACCTGCATGTCAGTGAACAATGTACTGCAAAAACATATTTACAGCACTCTTAGCTGCTCATACTGTTTACAGGTGCCAAACAGGGCTTTCTGAGCTCACACATGCACCACTGTGCTTATCTATATGGAGTTATGGTTATAGAGGACTTCAAAAGTGTTTGGTATAGATTCAGGGTAAAGTATTAGTAAGGTCATTCACAAAGCAACAGGAAAATTGAAAGTACTCACTAAAATCCTTAATTTATGGGAAGAATTTTGTAACTTTTCAAATTAATTCATTTAGAACAAAAATTTGGAATTGATAACCTACATCACATAACCCTTCATAAAAAATTACTGATGTTGAGGGTTCTGAGCAACTTGCTTGTGGTTTCCCTTTACATGTGTCCTGCATTTCTCTAGAAGAAAAACAGATTATGCTCCTGTTTTGGCATTTGTATTTGGGCCTTCTTTCCAGCTTGAGTAATGCCTATATTTAGTCTTTATTCAGGCAAAAATAAAGTCTGAAGTCCTGAACTTTCTGACTTCTAGCTAATAAGTTTGTTTCAGAAGATGGCACAGATCAAGTCAGCACAGTAAAACCTCATTTCAAAGCCTTAGAAATGAGATTTTTTTTTCCCCCTCAGTTCACATGTAGCTCCAAGTCAGTGCAGGTCTATGAAAAAGGCCTAGCAGACGGACTGTACCTAGCATGCAACAGGCCTTGGGCAAGGCTCATTTCCTCAATGAAGGAAGAGAATCTAAGGGGAATTCAGAGCAAGTTATACATTTAAAGTGAGTGATATTTAAAAACTAGATCTTCTAATCTAGAAAGAGGATAGTGTTTATCAGATCTCATAGTTCAGGCTTGCAGCTGAGTCACTGCTCATTTACATTAAA
Source organism: Poecile atricapillus (assembly GCF_030490865.1). Taxonomy (NCBI): domain Eukaryota; kingdom Metazoa; phylum Chordata; class Aves; order Passeriformes; family Paridae; genus Poecile; species Poecile atricapillus. The sequence continues at coordinate 29,283,089 of NC_081251.1, forward strand.
TCCCATTAACCTGTTAAGCTAAACCTATACCAAGTTTTCAACCCCATTAGTCCTGCTTCAGGAGTCTTAATCACATAATTGAACTTCTCTGCTTTACCTCATACTCAACTGAATTGTGGACCCAACACTTTAGCTGTCATTAGCCCTTGAAAACAGCCATCAAATTATATTTTTGCCCAACTGTATTGAACACTGGAAACTAAAGCTTGTTTTGCCTAGAAAAATATATTGAGCTTGCTGCCCCCAAAAATCTACCTAAAAAGTTTTTTAAGTTAACCAAAACAAAAACCTTCTGTGCAAAATATTTAACTAAAAAAAAGGTACTTTGAATTATAAGATGCATGCTGCTATAATTGTTTTTTGTCTTCTAATCTGTTTCATGTAGTTACACCATTATGAGCCTTATCTGAGTATAAAACATATTTACCTCCTGCATATCAGGAGTAAATAGAGACAAGCTTTGCTGAATTAAAGCAGATAATGCTAAAACCCCACAAATTATACATCTAACTATAAATACACAAGAATCTGTTTTTTGTAAGATTGCATTTTAACTGCCTTGTGATTCTCCAGGAAGTGAAATTGTCCTTTGGACCAAACCAAACATTTAAAACAATCTACAGGAAACACTGCCCAATAAAGCCTGAATATTAGCTGTTACAGCTTGATCAGGGTCTCTCTTACCATTGGAGAAAGAAAAAAATAATTTACAGTAACAGTAAGTAGAGATCATATCTCCAACATCTGAGCATTCAATAAGACAGCAGATTGCTAGAAGCTTATCTATCAGCACAACCATTAAAACGTCATTTTTTTGTTTAAGAAAAAACACCTGCTAGAATTAAATCACTTTAAATGGAACAAAATTAATTGAGGAGACAAATCAGTGTCTGCATTTAGTTACAGATCACTGGTTTACATAAAACTCTAGTACCACAGAAGGAAACTCAAACTGCCAGTGCTTGATCAATCTTTATCTTAAAGTTATTTGCATCTATTTTTGCCCATGTCTAATATCCTTAAAAACAAGAGAAATTGTATTTAGAATTTTAGTTCCTACTTTTGAAATAAGTACGATTTGTCATGATGCTCTGTCTGATGACAAAAGAATAGCATCTACTTCTTTTCATTAGTTTTGTTACCAGCTATTAAAAATGGCAGGTATTCCAAGGTAAGGATTACATTTCCAGTTTCTAAAACTGACTGAATGAAACAATCAATAGTGTTTTCACTAACACAACTTTTTTTTAAAGTTGATTATTACAAAAATAAATTTTCTTTCATTTATAAAAACACATGAATGGCCTGAATGTATCATCTCCAGTTAATACAACACATCCATCTTCTACTGATACTAGTTTAGTGCAGGACAGCATATCAATATATTCTCCACCTCTTTTCTATTAAGAAAGGAGACTATGACTCAGCCACTGCAACAACATGATGATGATAAACCAAAGCCATAATTTACACAGACCAACTTGTGTACTCAGAAAACTAGTTTTAAGCATCAGCATATTGCTTCCATTGATGAAAATAAACTAAGGAAAAAAAACATGTAAATTATTAAATGTATTTAAAAAAAATCAAGTATGGGTGGAATTCAGTAAATTTCCAATCCAATCCCAGTTCCTATAATTAAGCAAAGTCTGAGGAATTAGACTACTTTAATTTCTCTCACAAAGGTCAAGACTAACAAGCTTATCAATGCCAGTGAGTATATTCTGCTTTCAGCAGATACTGGCCAAGTCAAGAAGCTGCTTACAAGAAACAAATATCTGTACGACTTGGACAAAAGTGATCTAATTTTGAAAAGCAACGTATTTGCTCTTCTAAATTTTGCCAGAGTTTCTATTTTTAATCACAAAAACAGGGCAGTTTAAACATGAATTGAATGATTATATTTGTCAAAATATCTAAACACTCGAAACCGCATTAAGTCTAAAAACAGCAATCAGAAAAATGGATGAATAATTTGAAGTATGGGGGAAAGGAAGGGGGGAAAAAAGAATCTATCCCCCTTGGGAAATGCTATGAACCACCAGGAATGAGACTAACACATATACTACATTTGAAGATAACAAGGGAGCTGCCCCGCAGAAGAGACCTGGCTTGACAGACCAGGAACAAAGAACTAATGGTCCTGTTACCATCACTAGTACAAAAATAAACCAAGCTGTATATTTTCAAGTAACCAAAGTAGAGAAAAACTGAGTGGCTGTTAAGAACTAGAAGCAGTCAAAAAATCAGGAGTTACACAATACTGATAATAAGTGGAGAATACAGGACAACTATTTATCTATCAATTAACTAACACTGTTGAGCATTTTCTAAGGATAGAAATGCACATACAGTACAACTGCTGTTCATACAGAGGAGCTGAAAGTTGGCCAGAGTAAGAACTGAAGGCTTGGATTCGAAAAAATCTGGACCATTCTGAAGGCTATAAATCTTATGTTGAGATCAGTGTTAGCACAATCAATATGATTGTGACCTTAAAGAGTACTATCAGTATTGCAATGTTTTTTGCAATTCATACTGTGAAAAAACTGTTTATATGCACAGGGAAGGGAAGTGTAAAGTAAGACTGCAAAAAATAAAACCAGCATGATTTCAATTAGCTTGTTTTTTTTAATGAAACCAGGCTAAAACTCATTCACAGCCTTAGTAAAGTTTCACAGATGAATAAGCACTAAATAAAATGTTACCACTCTCTTGAAAGAAAAATAAAAATATAAAAAAATCAACATTAAGGCCTACAGAGATGGAAACTCAAGGAACATTCCAGCATTAGCCATCTGCTTGCTAGTTACTACTTAACTCCCGAATATCCCTAATACATCTTCTGCCCAAATAACAGTCAAAAATGGGACATTTAGTAATACAGCTGAAAAAAATTTATCATTCCCTATAATTTCCAGCATAACTCTAAGAGAATTAGAAAAAAACAGTCTTAAGATTTTTAGTTCTACTGGTATCATTGCTCATGGAAGAGTCCATGTTTACATCTCATTAAAGGTTATGCAATTCTCTTATCTGTAACTTTCCACTGAGAATCTCAAGTTCCACTGAGAAGCTCAGACCTTAGTTTTCCTGAGTAGAGAAACCAAATAGAATACTTATCTGCATGTTTGTATGATAAACATCCACAGTGAAGTGTGTCGCTCTATTAGGAACAGCGAGGAGAGACGACACAGACTCATGGAGTCAGAACAGGAGAATTTCTCTAGTTTATTACTTCAGGCTTGTTTTATAGACTGGTTCATGGAAAGTACAGAAAGGAAACTCTTATTGGTTAGTAAACTGCTACATCACCATCATTGATCAGTGGTGCACACCACCCCCTGACTCTCTCCTGCAAAGAAAACAAGGGACGGACAAACAGCACCTGGCACGGCTGTTTTCTGTCTCTAAGAATTGTTTTGATTCCTCCTTAAAACTTCCCAGGCTACTTTCTCAGGCTGGACTTGAGAAAGCTATGCGGCCTGCAGTGTCTGCAGGCTCCCTGCAGCCTGCTCCAGAGCTAGCATCCACAAAGTGCACTTCCAATGCTAAGCTATTCACCAGCAGGGGTTTTTTTTATGATCTTCTATGTACACATTTAAAGCAAATGTAAAATTTTACAGTTAACATGGCTTTGTTACCCATGGTTTCTACTAAAAATAGTCATTCCTTTAAATGAATAAAGTAAGCTTTAACTTAACTATACATCAAAGCTTCATTTCAGGCTTTCATGAAGACAGATTAAGCTGCTTATTACAGCTGAGCATGCACCTATCACATTAGAAATACAGGAAACAAATTTATCTTACCTTCAGGTGCATCTGCATCACAGTCTTTAGAAACAAGTGTCACATTCCTTCGCTGACCATCAATTGTCTTATTACTCTGCATTATAAATAAGGAAAATTAGTACACTAGTCTACCTGCAGCAGTCTTCCATAGACAATGATAGTGCAGAAACCAAATATATTTTCCAGTGAATTAATTAAAAAGAAACTTGAACAGAGCTCTTAGAATATTCAAAAGTATTATTTTTGAACAGTATATGCAGAGTAAGCTGTAAGGAGTAAAACAAAAACATTTCTAAATATGATTTAATTTAAAAAATTAATAGCTTGTGTTCTTCCTGAAGACTTGAGAAAAATATACTTGAGCTCTGAAACTAGATTTTTTAACTGTGCATAAAATTAATTTGAAAATCAACTTTGGTGATGAAGACACTACAAAAGTGTTAGTATTGGTAACGATAATGAATACAGTTTACTTCTGGTTTAAAAGCCAGATGGTAGCATGCAACATACTTGGACTGCCAGAGTAGAAGAAGAGAAATTATGCTTAAGTGAACTATTGAAACCCCAGATGTCTTAAATGTCCCAAATCTTTGGAAAACTGACCCTTTCAAGGAACACGAACTCCGTTTTTGAACAATCAGTGAATAGTTTTAGCAATGTAAATCCTTTGCACTACATTGATTTTTTTATACCCTGATTCACTTTAAAGGGTGTCATACCTACTGTACTTACTTGCACCCTCATGATTTCCTAAACAGAAAACCCTCTAAAGAGAAACCAGTAAGAGTCAATACCTTTTCTTCACTGAAAAACATTCCTTAAAACATATAAGCAATCAGTATAAGCTGGCACATAAAACTAAGCTCTAACGACTTAATTGAGGAAGTTTACCAATATTAAGCAAATTCAGCTTTCACTCTGAACAGTCAAGAGAAACTCAGTGTCTATCCAAAAAAGCAGCAAATTGTACATGCAGTTAATTTTGTTTAACGCAAGGCCATGACAGCAGGGAGACTGCCTTAAACAGATTTAAAAGGAATAAGACTTAGTCACAGGGATCAGGAACAAGAGCGAATGTGTAGACAGAAACAACAGAACACGTGAAATTTCAATTATTCAGTGTACATTTAGCAGTTTCCCTTCTCCAGAATGTATTCCAGCTGGCTGTCACTATTCCAGCTTACATTTCTCAGTCATAGCAAGAACTTCTTTCAAAAGAACAGTATCATACCTTGTAAAATTCCACAGGACACATGAAAAGCACAAAACAATGACAAAATAGCCATTTCAAAGTTTTGTCTTCTTTATTTTCATTCCCTTTAACATATTAACAGAATTTTAAATACAATAGTTAGACCTATGGGCTTTCTTTGACAACACCTATGCTTTTTTCCAGGTCTTGTGTCGCTGTTCTCCATAAACATTCCCACAATTTAAGACATTTTTAGTCTTAATCTTACTAGTATTGCCAGAATAAAACTTTAGTGTTCTGTTATCCCACCTATTCCAAGGCTGAAAGCAGGATGCATCAAGGCCAAGCATGAGACAAAACTATGGACAGTAACTGAGTATGTGTGCTCCAAGAGCTGACACATTTTGGACACTTCAGATAATAGCAAGTTATTAAGGGTTAGGACACAGCCTGTTAGACCTGCGTGGTTAGTTTCTGCATATGTTAAGGACCAAAAACTTGGAAAGACCTGTTTCCACACTTAGCCATCTAAGGGATGATACTGCTGGAATCCTGCTGCTGACAGTGGAGACACTCTGGGTCCTGCAATTTAGCTCCACTCCTCCAATTTATCTGTGTGATGATTGTTGCTGTTCTGGTCCCCAACCAGAGAAACATGGAAAAGTATCTATGCTGCTTAGGCAAGTACTGGCTTTTTAATTCCTGTCTGGGTCAACCAAGTCTTAGAGGTCCAATGGGTACAAATATCAGGAAGCAGTGGTTTTTCTTTCAGACAAAGGCAAAATAACCCTTGGCCTTATTGAACAGAAACAGGAATTATACCTCAAGCACAGGCAAAGTGATGCTTTTGCTAGAAAGCTAAGAAGGTGGCCTGGATGTGGATACAATTCTTTCTTTGTGAAAAGTTATGAAAAGACTCATTGCTGATTAACAGATACAATAAATTGCTCCAAGATGTGAAGCCAAGCTGTCCTTGGTGTCTGAAGAGTTATGAAAGTTGAACAAACTCCTACAGAGGGATTTGGTTGGTATGGCACAATATCCAAAATCAATTTTCAAAGGTTTCCTACAGACACTACAGCTGAAGACACTTTTAATGAATTGGGGTCACATGTTTTGAACACACCAGTGCTCGGAGTTAATAAAGCAAGTAGCCCACATCTAGTTAATGTTAATTGCCTCACAAAAGCTCCGCTTTTACATACATATTCAGTTAAAGGGAAAAGTTATCAGCACCTCCAAATTAAAAGCACTTGCCAAAAGAGCTGTTTCCAAAGGAAACAGTTCAAGATTCAAACAGGAATCTAACATATCTCATGCATTACTAGAGATTGTGATAACTATTTAGTTTGACACATTACTAGATTTGTAATTACTGTAGAGCAAAGCAAAGTGGGAAATACTCCTTTCACATAGTCTATGAGCCAGCATGAGTCATACACATGTTTATCAGCCCACCCATCCACTAAGCTTTCCTGGAATTATGCTCATTTATTGCTTGGTTCTTACATACTGTTGGTTACCAGTGGTGTTACTTTAAAGGATGAAATCAACAGTAGTGTGAGAGCACAATGAAAACCTGAACTGTCAAAGTGAGCTGGTACATAGGGTTCTCATCATCAGGAAGCTTGCTATGTCTAGTTCACTTGCCCTGCTCCTGGTTATGTTCCCGAACACTCCTAAATCCATAATCACCTATTCCTAGCTCTTAAGAACCTCTTCATTTCTACATCCATAGAAAAATATCTTGCTCCTCTTCATTCAAGAAGAGAATTTGAGTGAGGAGAGAGACTCGCTCTCTCCTCACTTCAATATCAAAATTTAACATCCAGTTACCAAGGTAGTCAGGCACAGAAAATATTTCTGGTACATTGTGAAATACTCTAATAGGATGTTTTCAAAAAATCTTGTATCTATTTGGTATGCCAGAGAAGTCAGATGTAATTTACCAGCATATTCTTTGTGTCTTGTGTTATTTTAACAAAAAAAACAGTTTCTACTCAAATTAGATTATGCACTTGAAACACATCTCTTCGAAATGAGACATAAGCTGAGGACCCAGGATGGCTATCTTGACCAAATTATTTTTTAATCCTTTCAACAGAAAGTTACAGCTCTACTCAACCATTCCAACTCATCCTTCTTGCAGTGCTGACCAGAATTATATTACTATAGCTGCAAGAATGACAAGAGTCTTCCTGCTGCTGTGCTCTATTTTCTTGACCCTTTTTCCTTAGAAATTATGCATTTATCTTCAGATACTTCTTGTCATAAACAGCTAACATGCAAGTGTTAAGTATCAAACATTCTGCCTCCCTTAATATATGCAGTTTATTTTATTCATAAAGCAAAACACACTGCCAGCTACAGCCTTTATTATTTGTTTTTCTCTTGAAATATTCCATGCTATCTACAAACTTTATCACAAAGGGATCTATACTCAGTTCGCTGCAAGTCTTAAAGACTAATTCAGTAGGACCCCTAACGGAATTGTTCTTCCCACTCTTACACCCACATTGGTTCTGCACTGTAATTGGAGGCATACAATCATTCCACAACATAAAAAAAAAAACCCAAACTGTCTTTTACAGGGACTTGAGCTCATAACTAATTCAGATACAGCTATATGATGTTGTAGGCTACATAAACAGTAAGCAACCATGCCAGAAGTTCCATGTAAATGCACCTAAACTGACTTTCACCTTAGTTTCACGCTACCACTACCCTAATTCTGACAAGTTGAGCCAATTTCTACATACCTAAGCATATTTATTTTGTGTTATACTTAGCATAAAAACTAAAAAAATGCATTACACTTCCTAAATACTAAATATTTGAATTCCCTACAGTGATTCTATTATTGTGCTTGGATTAGTATCAGGATGACCAACTGCCCATTACCAGATAATTCAAATGTAAAGACAGCAGTAAAGTAGCATTTACTAAGACTTCCACTTCCTGCAGTGACAATCCTACCACACCAACACATTTAAGTTGAGCAAGTTCCTGTTCTCACCTATTTAACAAGACTCCAAGTTAAATTTCTCCTTGCAATACTCTCACCCCAAGTATTCTGTATCCACTGTTTAAGGGAATTGATACAAATAAGTTACAAAATTTACTAAATAGTTGCAGTTGAAGGAAGCCGGCAGGCATTCAGTTTGTAAAGCAGGTGTGCTCTGCTCCCACAGGAACATCCTCCTAGAGAACTACAGAGATATTCCAAAAACTCAAAGAAGCATCCAATCACTTAAATCTCATTTAATTCCTTTCTTTTGACCACTCCAGCTCAACTGTTTCGTCTTTGTGAAACTCAAACATCAAACAGCACACCAAGGGATCTTGACTTCACTGCACCTGAATAAGCAACCAGTTCATGACCTGGTTAGTCACCTACATTTGCAAGATCAGATCTAATGAAGAATACCCCTGTAAGATACCAGACCTTAATAAACAGCCATCCATGAAACCTTTCAAGATGCTTCTGATATGTAACTTTGAACTTCCCCATAAATATGCAGGCTGCCACTCAAACCAAGATGTAATACAATAAATTAATTCTTAAGGTACAGAAGATTAAAGACTTAAAAAAATCAAAACCTTGAAATACACAAAACTGCAATAACAAAAGCAGAGTAAATTTTAACTGCTTAGTTCTGTAGAAGATTTCACAGTGCAAGAACTGCATGGAATTTCATCAAGTTCAACAGTCCAAAGTGCCTGAAATGTGATTCATCTGCACACGCTTAGCTCCACTCAGATTATTTTCTACTATACCAAGTAACCTCTGTCATTCCTCATAAATATGCACATAAAAATCATCAACTGTGGAACAATACTGATTTCATTCTGTACACAGCCTTACAAATTCAAAATAATCCTCAACATAGTCATTCAGCAGCCTAAGCAGGCCAGCACCTAATCCAGTGGAAGCAAACAACTGTTTTACCAGAAGGAGTAAAACAAACCTCAGTTTCACAAAGTCTTCAGATGATCTAGAAATTAAGCTGCTTAATATATAGTGCAATCAGCTTCTGGCTTATGTATTACCAAGAGACCAGAAAGTATTTTTAAAAAAAACTGCCTACCAAAGTCTCTTCAAAATCTGAAAATGTGTGACTTCCAAAGTTTCTATAACCAGTACATTTTTAATGCAGAAAATAAAATTTAAACACAAAGAAATGCATCTCACCTGTACCAGGTATTTCTGACTTCCATACATTACATACTGTGGGGCAAGACTGTAAATCATGTAGCTTGTATGAAGAACTATCAACAGAAGTATCATACAGAGAAATAAGAGTGCTTGAGGTCGAGTTTTTCCTCGTCTGATTTTATAAAGCTAAAACCAGAAAAAAATTAACACAATGAAATATTTCTCTTTTTTTGAAAGCATTCAAAAAACTCTTTAGTTAAAATAAGTTTTAATTCTACTGCCAGAAGTAGGAGGTTGCTAAAATTACCTTCTGGTAATTTCAGTCCACTGGTTCAAACCAGGTTTTCAGGTGTATTTTCCCAAATTTCAAAGCACAGCTATTTAACCAAATTAAGTTCTATTTGTATTAATGACACAAAATACACTAGCATTTAGTAGCACGATTTAAATTGCCTGTGACCTATAAAACCCTGTGTATTGTTTTATCAAAGAATATTCTGTCCTTTGGTCAAAGTGTGGCGTCATCTATCCATATACCCCTCATCAGATCTAGAAACAGAGGATGGAGCCATGAGAGAGCATTCCCAGGCTGAGTAAAATGGATACGGTGGCATCTTGTCCATTTAACATTGCAGGGGACAACATAATCCTTCCTTGTTGCCCTGTAGACACCTCTACACTAATTCCCCTCAACCTGAGTATCATGTTAGGGTAAAAAAGTTGGCAGCTGAAGGGAAAATGACAGCACCATGACCAACAACTAATCTCACAACTCACTGCAAAGACTGATGGTCACTGTTCACAATTTTGAAGTGTCACCACATGACAAGGTGACAATTTCAAAGGGAAGTAGGCACATCAGCAGGGAAATATTTAACCAAGTACCAGAGAAAGGCATGTCATGTTATTGGATACAAAGCTGCTTGTGTACAATAACACATTATTTGCATAATATTTAGATAGCCCTACCACCACTGCACCATTTTCTCTTACGAAGCTAAACATGCTTGTCACACAGCTGGTAATTCAAGAACCTGACTACATGCCACGTTATAGATTTTGACCATAAAGTTGACGAGTAGTTCAAATATACCAATCATATGGCTTTAACTTAGAGAAGTCAGAAGCCAAAGGGACACTGATTAGACACTCAAAGGAGTCAGCTGACTCAATTGCTCAAATTAAAACACCAGTTTGATGACTTGACAGTCTGATAAGTTGATAAAATGAAACACCTTCCAAAAGCAGTGCAAATTGTACAATAGGCTTTTAACGCTCATTAGGTATACAGACATTGCTATTAGCAACATCCTGTATTTATAAAGCAATGAAAAAATACATTCAAAAGCACATATTTTTTAAATATATGAGTATTAGAAACAAAACTCTTAAGTTATATTTACCCTTGTCCAGAAGAACCATATTCCCATGTTTCGAATCCCTGCCATTGAAGTGAAGATAAAGTACATGACAATGGTTGTGATAAGAATATAATCAAGTGGAAAAACCTAAAACAACAACACAAGCAGTTAAAAAGACAAGGAAAAAAGCTGTTCTCCCACTCAAAACTAAGTAGTTTCTACTTCTATAGCTTATATCTGAGGTAATCAAGAATCCTATTTTAAAGTTTTACATAGCTGACTCCAAATATAGCTAACATAACTTGCTGCTAATAGAGCTTAGACAATTAGATGGTGAAAGCACCAAGCCTTTTTATTAACTTAAGACATGCTTTAATTTTGAAGTGTTATATATATTTTAGGCTAAGAAATAATTATTTTAAATATGCCCACAGAATGACAAGTCCACAGTGGCAACAATTATTTCAGGACTGTATATTTGTTACTATTTTTCTGATCATATTTATATACAAAAATTGATTTTTACATTTACATTAATAAAAGCTTGAGACAATATTGCTGCTGAACACTGCTTTTCTCAGTGAAGTACAAGCTTCCATATTCAATAGTTTTAAAAGCCATGAGGAAGCAATGCATTGTGCTGACTCATTATACCAAGAATATAGTAATAAGGTGGGGGGGAATATAGGAATCAGCTAGGGAGGAATAAAGCACTAGCTAATTAAAGCTTTTCTTTTTCTCAGTTCACTCATGACAAACTCAAATTTGTATGTGTACTTGTTGCCTTCCAACTGCTCTGTAGTTAAATGATGTATGTTTTTAAACTGGATTTGCTTCCAAGACTAGTACCTTACTATAACATACCAAATGTATGTTATAAAGCACAGTTTTCAATGTGCAATATATTAAAAAGTGAAAAATTGAGTTTACTTCACTAAAAAGGCCTAAGCTATCCAGTACACCAACTAGAATGCATGTAGAACATGGGACAAAGTTGCTTTTATTCTGTGCAGAGTAGCAACTACAACTGCTGTCATTCTCTCTTCCCACTGTATTCTCATCACATCAAAATCACTTTCAAGCACCACATTCCTTGTCCAAACTAGATTCCATTCACCCAAGATTTTAATATCAGTAATTAATAACTAAAGATTAATATAGAAATGCCTTGCTTTTACTGAACACACATCTAGAAAATGTTTTAATGAATTAGGGGAATTCATTATGAATTCAATCAATGAACTGGGAAAAAGTTTAGAAGAAAACAGAAGAGCATTTTTACATATGTATATCACCATTTCTTTACTTACTCTTTGAAGAACTGGTAACAGCATATTCAATGGATTGGTTAGATTAGTTCCTAGAATTATAAATCCTGAGTCGAAGCCAGCCGAATGCAGAGCTTTGTCCAAACTGCAGGAATTACAAAAACTGTGTAAGTACTGTGGTTCTCCCAGACCCTTATCCTTAGTTTAATTTAAAAGAGCAGCTCAAAAGAAAAAAAACCAAAAAGCTGAACTAATCCCAGAGAGTGACAGCTGTCTAGCATCTATAGATACATACTTTGCTTTACCACACTCACTGCACTTGTTCTGTGAAAGACTTCCTGAACATATATGCTTAACTTCTCTGCTGAATCAGAACTGTTTTCTGCCTGAAACATGTTCTTTCTTCAGTTTATTTTGGTACATTTTGCTCCATTTCAATATGTACTATTATAATGAGAAGTGCAGCTCTACTGACAGAGACGTAACATTGAAAAGAAGGGAGCTTACTCAAACCACACCAATTTTTATATTAGAGAAGAAACTAGGTAGTTCAAATGGTCAAGAAAAATGCTGAAATGTACTTACTTTGACAAGAACAGAGAGACAGTGAAGAGCAATGCCACGATGATGAAGAATACTCCCCACACAATCTACAAATAAAAATTTAAAACAATTTAACTGAAAGTGTTTGCAGTTGATGCAAGAAGTGAATACTTGCCTTTGTTTCAATAGCAAGCTAATCTTGGAGCACTTCAGAGCTTAAAAACACCTGAAACATTAACTTTTTGGTAAATACTTAAGGGAACCACTCACAAAGATTTTACCCTGTTAAACATAGTTTGTCAAGTACATCACATGCTCTAGTGTAATACACAAATCTACCCCGATGTCAAAAGTGACATTAAGAAAAGAGATGACACATTACATTTAATGAACATAGCATTCAGCAGAACTCACAACCTGTACTTGCTATATTATGTAGAAAGCCTTCCTTAACTATGTATACACATTTAGATTTAATTGATTAGAGAATAGTGCCTTGATCACCCCACCTGTGTGCTCACCTTCAACAGAAGGCAATCTGTGCACAGCTTACAAGGAACATCTCACCCTTCCTAAGTAAAAGCTCCTTCCTGTAGCACCATTCTGAAATGTACAATGACCAAGTCACTTGGGAGTGATGAAAAACTCAACCAAGCCCAAATGCCATGTCCTCATTTAAACACAGAAAAGTGTTTTTATTATGCCTACCAAATACAGCACTTGAGCCAGGAACTGATTCTCCAAGCTGCCCCAGCCAGAACATCTATTGTCTTTCCTGGGTCATCAGCTAGTTCAGGAAACTATTCTCCCTCCTTCTGACAGGTTTTCTCCCTCACAATCTTTTCCCTGGGGAGTTGAGGGGATGATACACAGGAGAGAGCACAGATAGGAAACCCATCCAGTTACAGTTCCAAGAGTTTCACTGTGTTTTCCTAGAAACTCTACTCATGGAATACAATCAGATAAGCATACTTAATTTCCCCAAACATTTTCAGATTGCTAGACTTGAGACCTAGACAGAGTAATTTCAAAATTCTTTATGCAGGAACACAATGCATGGTCTCTCACATGAATGAGAGAGTTCCACAGTTTTTTTTATTAGCCTCAAAACTTGGCACACAACCACCACAAAAAGGTTAGGAACTTTATTACAGCTGCTCATTAATGACACTCAGATACAATACTATTACTGTTCATTAAATTCTGAAAATAAACTTCCATCTGCAAACTCTAACACAATATTATAACATCACTTATAAAACAACTCAAATTATGTAGGTCTTATAAGATATAGCTTTAGAGATCAGTATCAAGGTAAGCATTAAGTATTGCATTTCCCCATAATTAAATGTACCAAAATTTTACCTCTCCACAGCAAACTCCTCCTAGGTATTAACTGTACAAGAAATAGACATTCAAAAACAATTGAGGCCAAGAGTCTGAATCTCATAATTCTTCACTACCTTCTGCCAGCTATGGCCACTAGACACGTATTTGTATCTCCTCGCCTGTCTTCTGAAGTGACACCTAACATTTAGAAATGTTAGTGTTAGGAGTTTGCCTCCTATCCCCACTCCCAGATCAGTCAAGCTAAGCTGTTTCATCTGTGAATAGTTCTGAAGTGTTACTAAGATAACCATGGAATTTCAGACTTAATTTACTCAGAGCAGAAATGATCCACAAACAGTTGGTAATTGTTTAAAAAGCCTCAAAAATAACTTCCAATAGTTGTTAATATTCACCCTGTAGACAGGCACCAAGCTCAGCAAAAGAGATGATACTCCAGAGAACGGAGCAGACATTTCTACCTCAGCCTGACCTTGAGGACCCTGTACTCCAGAGGACTATGCCAGAGCAGATAACCACACTTAGCCTATAGAGAATCACACATCAGAACAAGAGGATATTTCCTAAAGGAAGCCACAGCCTACAGAGATCCCACATGTTCCTCTGACAGGAACTACAATTCATGGAGTCCACTCACACTGGAACAGAAACAGTGTGAAGAGGAAGCAACAGCAGAGTAGAGGTGTTATGGACTAATGGTAACACCCTATTCCCTTCTGTGCCACTCCAGAGCCAGGACAAAAGTAGTTGAGCCTTAGAAAGAAAGAGTGGGGTCTCTGTTCATGCAGATCTCAAAACAGTACTTGATTTTCTTATACTACCTGAGGTATCTCCAGTTTTTTCCCACTGGCTGAGAAGAACACCATGAAAATACAGATGCAATACTGCCAATTGATTATCGTTGAGCAGACTTCCATGTTTCATGTCCTATAGTCTTGTTCACACATTGAACAAACATAGCTATGTGCTCTGGAGTTAGTTTTCCCTAATTTTTTTTTTTATAAACTCATATAGTATACAACATTTCTCCTGTTGTTGATTATCAGATGAAAGTGGAAGAAATAAAAAGAAGAGAAGCAGGAAATGTTACATTTTGTAGAAAGAAATTAGACTAATTCAACATTACTCAACAACCCCATGTTGGCCAATACTCAGTTCCCTGGGATCTTAAGATGTGCAGCTTTTGACTGAATTGACAAACTAACAGCTTCACCTTTGAGTTAGCTTTGAGTAAAACAATTGTCAAGTGAGGCTTTCTACTTTTCAGTTTTGCCTTTAACAACAAATCCCATGCTAATAGATACCTAGCAGTAATAAAACAATTAAAGCAAGAACACTTGAGGACACAATACAAAGACAGTAGTTTACAGAAGTTTGAATGCAGACACTAAGCTAACACTGTAAAAGACTTTGAAGATTAAGTGTAATTCTTGAACATGTTATTCTGTTAGCCCCAATAAGAGTCTGCAAATCCCATAAACTGACCATCCGAAATACAAAGCAGAAAAACTATTCTCTATCTAGTACTTGCTTCACAAGAAATGGAATTTCTCTTGAGGTCTGAGAAGCAGCCACATATTTGAACAGTAACATCAAAACTGAAGGCACTGAAGGTGAAAATGTTGTAAAACCATAAGCAAAGCTCCAAGATTTTCTGCGCTTCTACATTGAATAAAAGTACTATGTATAGATATTGAACAGATTTTCACCTTTTCTTAAAGCCCAATTGAACAACTGACAGTTATATACCTGCAAAGACATCCCAAATGCTCTTCAAGCAACAGTAAAACAGCTCTGTAAGAGTTAACATGTAATTAAGTGATAGACATTACCACCTTCACAGGACAGCTCTAGTCAAAGTAAACAAGTTCTGACATGCTTCATAGCACAACCACACCATAAGAAAAATCTGTCAGGAAAAATTATCCACCTGCAACTCTGCTTTAGTCTGTGATTCATGAGTCAACAACTCAGTGACTGTCACAGTTACTGAGAGAATACAAAGCTTTCAAACCACAAAAACAAGGAGACACTGGAATACGATCCAACTGTAGGTGATAAGCTGTGAGTAGCTAATAATATTGTATGCTTTCCTGTGAGAACACAATGAACTGTAAAAGTCCCAGAGACAAAATATATGGCAAACATACTTCTCAAATTTGAGCTTTATGTGCAAAGTTACAGAAGCTTAATACTTAATATACAAGCTGTACTATTTTTTAAATCAAAAGGAAGCCTCCAAACTGTTAACATGAATAGTTAGGGATATTTGTCCTTTCAATGAAAGAGCTCAGTCTGTATTTGTAATGTATCATAGCAAGATAACTCCTCCAAGAATTGCACACTGAAAGCTTTTGTTCAGCTGCAATTTCAGCCCATAGCCTTCAGCACTCAGCATTAACAGCAGCATTGACAGAAGAAATTGTTTACAACCCACCCCCCCCTCTCCCCAGCTTTCCCAAAAGCAGCCTACAGTTGAAAGTAATGCTGAAATTTCTTCCTACATCTAGTTGGCAAGAAATACTTCATACGGCAATACTGTTCATAAAAGTACTAGTTTTCAAAACCAGGTATCTACTGAAAATCAAAGTCCTAAGATCAAAGAGACCAAGATAAAAGCTTTGCCCTAGTAACCATCTCTTTTGCATTGGTTAAGTTCCATGACATTAAGTTCTATTCAGCTAGCTTGCTATTTATCAAGTAATTCCTTGGCAAGACTCTTGTTCCAAATGCATATATTATCAAAGTGTCTCTCATTTCTGCTGGATACATGTAATTTAGATTAACCTAAGCTAACTGACAGCTATAGAATTCTTCCTTATCTTCTCATTTTCATATGTTTGATAAAAAAGTAAGATATTCAGATTTTCTATGGCAGTAGCACTACAGTAGATCAACTAGGATTTCTTAATTTTTAATCTAAATCAGAGCTAAGACAAAGTAAAAGGTTTTCTAACAGGTCACAATTCACTTTAGGGATATCATTGTGCAGTACTGGAGTAAATTTAAAAAAAATAAAAAAAGCAGTTGATATTCAAGGTAGTAAACTTGACCTGTGATTTATGTGGGAAAAAGGAAATTGGAAGTTATTTCAATTTAAGTATCAAAAGTGAGAAGTTTTACCTTCAGAGGTCGAATAGCTTCACAGAACTTTGTCCACCAGCTTTTCTCAATAGACTCCAGATGCCTCTCTCTCCTTCGAAGTGTCCTTAATCTCTCTTCTAGCTGTTGTAAAGTCCGTCTATCCCTCGATGACAGAGGACGACCATCTCTGCACTGGTTACAAAAAGAGGGCAGAAGATCAAGAGTCACTAAATCAAGAAAATAGACTCAATAGCTACTTAAATTATTTACAACAACTCTAAAGAATTGCTAGTATATAATTCATGCATGTATAATTTCTATGAATATCAAGAGGATGAAGTACAAAAGTCACAAGTTGCAATAAGAGGAATTCCTATTTATGTGGCAGAAGCCACTTTTCACAATGAAAATGTTGAAAAACTTTAACAGGGTAGATAGTCTCTGTGGCTAGATCTAACTGATCTAACCTGGAAGAGGTCCATATTTTGTGTGGAGAGTTGAACATGCTGATTTTCAGGTCACTTCCATTAAATTCCATGATTAAGCCTATATACCCAGCTTGGCACTTATTTTCTTTCCAACATTCCACTCGATACTGTTATGTTTCTTGAGCAAGAAACATAGGTCAGATAAGAGGTAGCAACACCCCAAGAATTAGTTAAATGTACCAGATAGTTTTTTAGATCATTATGTTTAAAAATGTATTTCAATTTTGAGCCTTGAAACACTGAGCAGGAACAATTACACTCTGCTGTAAAATGAGTAGCACATCCTCATATGTCAGTTATTTGCTATAAGCAAAACCAACAAAATGAGCATTAGGTAGCTGAACCAATAAATTTGAACAAACAAAGTTGTTTCTAACATTGATACTTTTATATTATGAACCCATACTTGGAAAAAATATTATTTTGTAGTAGGATATACACTAAAACTATATTTTAAAGTTTTGAAAATCCTTGTTAATTTTCCTCTTATTTTAAAGGATTCTTCCTGTAAATAATATAACACTTTATACCGGTGAAGTTAAAAAAAATTTAATTTGTCAAAAAGACTATGATCACATTATAGGCACACACAGCACTTAAATTGGAGATTACAATCTACTTTTAATAGGAACACGTGTACTGTACCCCGTATAGCACCTCTGACTTAAAAAGGACTTTTTGACAACATTTCAAGCTCCCAATCTGCAAGATCAAGCTTTAATAATATAAGACTAATGAAATAAACCTTCCAGATGTACTAGTAATTACAGACTACATATTTGATCTCAGCTGCATACCTCCATACTTCTAATTTTTACTGTATAGTACTCTCAGTGACACAACTTAATGAACATATAACTGAAAAGCTAAGATTTCCATTACAGAATGAGGTAGAATCCTGACCAGAATCCATAAAACAAGAAAAACTAGTTCGCACTAAAGGTCATAGCACAATATAAACATAAATTAAGAACTTTCTACTTTTTGAACCTATAGCTTAACCAGACTGAACAGTAAGACCAGTTACATACAAATTATGATAATCCAACATTTCTAGGGTCTTCTGTAATAAGCAATGATCCATGAGTCACAGATTTCTCATTTTTCTCATACTGATTTCAGTATGGGATAACTTTGGTGCTGCAGTACTTCGTGCAGAACCAAAACATGGTAATTTAAACAGACTACTTTTTTAGATTTCTTTACTCAACAAAATATCTAGAGCACTGAAGGTGCCCACACTGTCTAGAGGTAAGCCAAGTGTCAAGGGAAGACTGTTGGAACTGTTTCAACATCTCTGAAGTCTACTATCACAGAGCACAACACAGCACAGATGGACTGCCAGGATGGAAGTGAGGCACCTCCATGTCACTTTTCCCAAACAAGGCTGTGAAAACACTGGTCAAGCCATTATCTGAAATGGGTTGAAAAAAAGAGGTGGGAGATTTTCCCCTATCATCTTGTATGCAAAAAAAAACTTACGCTTCTTTGGCTTGCACTCAGAGACTGTTAAAAGTGTCTTGCTTATATGAGGCACAGCATTCCCATTAGCTGCAAAACCACCATGGGTTTACAAATGGTGTTCACATCCTAGGGATATTTAGGACTCAGAACAGCTTTCCATATGTATGCTTTTCATAAAGATATTTATAACAGCAA
Organism: Poecile atricapillus; assembly: GCF_030490865.1. NCBI lineage: Eukaryota > Metazoa > Chordata > Aves > Passeriformes > Paridae > Poecile > Poecile atricapillus. Next base: position 29,301,981 of record NC_081251.1, read on the forward strand.
GGTACATTAACTGGGAAACATGAATATCTGGAGCTGTTATTTATTCATAAAGATGATTAATAGTTTGATGAATCCAAATCATGACAGCTCTATGTGCCAAGTATCCAGTGTTAACTACACTGCATTGAGTAAGTAATCAAATCGGATGTCATTTCTGGTAGCAGACTAAGTGAAGTTAGTATCTACGAAGCATCTTTTCCATGCAAGCAGGCCTGGAGAAGTTTCATTTGTTAACACTTATTAACTAGACAGAAATAACTACTGCTGCAGGACTGACAAAGAATATAATCACTGCTACCTTGTGACCACATGTGTTCCAAAGTAAGTCAAATAACTGCAAGCTATTAATTTCTGACTTAATATTTTTTCTGGAACAAAGACTCTACACCATGACCTAGTAAGCAAGGAAAAAAAAAGTCATCAAGAAAGTGAGAACAACTAAAACCTTACCTTTGATTTAATCCTCAGTAAATGTTGTTCCACTTCTTCAATATCTTCAGTGTTCTCTAAACGTTCATAAGATGCACTGGTAGTTCCCTTTATCAAGTTCAGAGGCAAAGCTGACATACCATAAGCCTTAAATAAAAAGGAAACATATATGCTCAAATTTTCTGCTATATATTTTCATCTGGTAAGTCTGCTCAGTGTTGCAGCTGTGAGGTATCACTACTGGGTGTTTTTTTCACCCCATCTACATACTCTTACCAAGGCAACCAAATCCTTTCTCCTTTTGAGCAAAACAAACCTGCTATGCAAATTCCAGCATCCCACATCACTCCAGTGGTACTTAAGCATCTCATGACCACTCAGACATGTATTAAGACTTCATATAAGCATAGCACATTGATGATTTGTCACACTAGCCCTTTTTTTTGGTAAATCTCATAGCTTTCAGAAAACTTAATTTTACCACTTTAGATCAAAATCAACGTTTTGCGCAATACAGAAATTTCTAGACATTGAACACTAGCAGTTTTAGAAGCAAAGTATACACAATTTCTTTGCAGCCAGTAATCTTCAAGTTGCTTATAAAATAAAACTGGGTTGAAAGTACCTAATTCACTAAAACCAAAATTCTGCAGTAAAGAGGAAGCAAAAGTTATGTGAAAAACTGAACTTGGTTACATTCCAAGACTACTTAGATACCCATTCACATTCATAAATTTTGTTGGAATTTATTCCTCATTATAAATTCTATGTCATTCCAAGTGTTTTGCCAGCTTCTACATCAACAGTACACCAGATTTTTCCAATGCAAGATCCGTAAGCTTTTGACTAACAAAGATATTTGAGGCAAGGTAAACAAGAAAATGGCATTACTTTCTCTCTGTTATCCTTTCATTCTTATGGATCAAGGCCAAGATCAGAAGTTTCTCCAGGCAGTTTAGAGACATTAGCCATAAGCTTGTAATTTGTTTATTGTGGATGATATGTTGTTCTTGGTGCAGAGCTCAGCAGGAAGATTCTTTTGTCCCTCAGCAATTAACACACACAATTTCACTAGAGCCTTTGATATCTGAACACTTGCTAACTTCAGAGAATTGTTTCAGCTCAAAAAGACTTCTAAGATTACCCAGTTCAACCAGCAACCTAAGACTGCAAAACTCCACCACTAAACTATGTCCCTAAGGACAATGTCTACAAGTCTTTTAAATACTTCCAAAAGTTTGAAGAGCGGTTTTCTAGATGTTCACAGAAATACCATTCCCTCCTTCAAGCACAGTTTTACATTTCCTACTGAGAACAGATTTAACACAAACGCTAGTGTGTTAAAAATGTCACCATACATGCTGTCATAGCATGAGTTTTCTGCACACAAGACATGATTTCACCTGCTTAGAAACCTACTTTGATGTAATGAAGTCTCATGCACTGAACCCAGAGCAAGGCACTGTCCATTTTTTGATTATATTTTTGAATATGTCATAACTTAGCCTAGACTTGACAACTGTCTATAAATGTGTGTCAGCTCTCCCTTTAGACTATCTCCTTTGAGAGTATTAAGCTGCTTTGCCACCTACATAAGGCTGCAGATATTGTCTACCTGGAGTTCAGCAAAGCCTTAAACACCATATCCCACAGCATTCTCTTGGAAAAGTCAGCAGCCCACAGCTTGGACCTGAGCATGCTTTGCTGGATTAAGAACTGGCTGGATGGCTGGGCCCAGAGAGTGGTGGTGAATGGTGCTGCATCCAGTCGCTTCTGGTGTCCCTCAGGGATTTGTGTTGTCCTCAGTCCTGTTCAATGTTTTTACTGATGATCTGGGTGAGAGGACTGAATCTACCATTAGCAAATCTACAGATGACAAGCTGGTGGGGGGTGTTCATCTACTGGCAGGTAGAAGGGGTCTGCAGTGGGACCAGGACAGGCTGCATGGATGGGCCCAATCCAAGGATATGAGGTTCAACAAGACCAAGTGTCAGGTGCTGCACTTGGGCCACAACAAACCCCTGCAGTGCTACAGGCTGGGGACACAGTGACTGGACAGTGGCCACACAGGAAAGGGGCCTGGGGGTGCTGATGGACAGCCAGCTGAATGTCAGCCAGCATGTGCCCAGGTGGCCAAGAAGGCCAATGGCATCCTGGCCTCTGTCAGCAACAATGTGGCCAGCAGGACCAGGGCAGCCTGCTTGTGACATTCTCCCTCTGTACTCAGCACTGGTGAGGCTGCACCTTGAGTGCTGTGTCCAGTTCTGGGCCTCCAGTTTAGTAAGGATGTTGAAGTGCTGGAGCAAGTCTGGGGAAGGGCAACAAGGCTGGTGAAAGGTCTAGAGAGTAAGTCCTGTGAGGAGCATCTGAGGGAGCTGGCGGTGTTTAGTGCCTGGAGAAAAGGAGACTCAGGGGAGACCTTATCCCTGTCCACAACTGCCCGAAAGGAGGCCGCAGCCAGGTGGGGTCAGTCTCTTCTCCCAGGTCGCCAGTGACAGGATAAGAGGACACAATCTTAAGCTGCACCAGGGGATGTTTAGGTTGGGCATAAGGAAGAAGTTTTTCACAGAAAGGGTGACTGGGCCTTGGAATGTGCTGCCTAGGGAGGTGATAGAGTGACTGTTCCTGGAGGTGGTTTAAGGGAAGACTGGATGTGGCACTTGGTGTTATGGTCTAGTTGACAAGATGGTGTTGGACTTGATCTCAAAGGTCTTTTCAAACCTAGCTAATTCTATAAAAAGCACTCTCCCACAATTCTCTTCTCTAGGCCAAACAAAAAATTCCTCAGTTTTTATTTATGGGTTGCTCTCTGCCACTTTGTAATCATGTCCACAAGCCTTCATTGGAACCTCTGCAGTTTACCTGTTTCATAAACTAGGGGACCAAAACTAGACAATTTCTAGGTGTGGCTTTGGAAGTGCCAAATACAGTGAAAATGTCCATGCTCTTGCTAAAGCAAGCCCTAGACACTGTATTTCTGCTGCAAGGCGCAGTGCTGGATCATGCTCAGCTTGCTGCCCACTAGGACTTCCAGGTCATTTCCAGCAGAACCATCTCCCAGCTGATCGACCCAAGCATGAACTATTGCTTGGAATTAACTCATTGCAAGAAACTAACTTAACATCTACTAAACTTGATCTCATTCTTGTTGGCCCAATCTTCCCACCTGTCAATATTTGTACAGTGGCTCTTTGTTCTATCTATTTCTCCCAGGCTTGCTGTATTTCTCAAACTATACAATTACTCAACTCCATCACCCAGGATCATTTATGAGGACTAAATAATATTGGGCCCATACTGACCCTATAGAGCTCACTCAGGTCAGCTAGTAGCAAAACTACAGAATTTAGGGGACATGTGAACACCATACAACATCATAAACTAGAATGCAGGTTGCAATTTATCTGAGGTCCCTCTCTGGAACCCAAAAGATTTCTAGCTAGTGCCAGTGTGCAGAAACATGTAAGAGATTACTATGACATGTGCCTAAACAATTTTAGAAACCTGAACTTAGGAGTAATTAGATTTCAATATCTGAGGTCTCCACCTATTCTTCGAACAGTTAATGTATCAATTAACATATCAAGTATTCACTCTATGAAATAGTTAAGAAATAAATTCCAGGCTTAGTCTAAATTTCTACAAAGAAAAACACAAGTCTCAAAGTGATGTATTGTTTTGCTGGTTTTGAAAATGTGAACTACATACTTAAACATCAAGCTTGCTCTAGTGATAAAGGCTATTCAGGTCCTTGCCTGAATACAGAAGACACCAATAGTAAGACGATTATGCAAGTAAGGCTCCCATCATCAGTGTGAAAAAAGGACACATTGGTCCTTCAAGATAACAAAATACAGAATGAAGGACAGAAAAATGAGTCATCTCATATGTGTCACAGGTCTGAACAGAAGCTGTATTAGCTCATTTTCAGGGCTGCATTTCCCTTCAGGCTGATAAGTTCAAGGCTGCCCTGGACAAAGTTTTAATCCCCTGGGTTAGTACAAGTGTTAAATTATTCAAGGGCTATTATTTCAGGCAATTGCAACTTAACAAGCAAACAATGTATTGAGGATAGCAAAGGAAAACAAGCCAAAGACGTATACTACAGTCAAGAGAGAACTTAGTCCTGAAACAAACTGTGGGATCAAAGTTTGGAATATGAAAAACATTAAAACGTATCAAAAGAGCCTTTAAAGCAGTTAACACAAGTTATGCACATGATGTTATATAAAACAAGTAATTCTTGACATATTTATACCACTGAAACAACAGATTCCAGGACTTATTTTTAGACTGTTTTTTTGTCTAGAAGTTTTAAGTCAAATAAGAGACACTGTACCAAAGAGTAAAACCTCACATCCAAAAGCAATAGTCAATTACAGTATACATGCAGTTTTGTAACACAGGTGCTTCAAAATGAACTGACTCTGGTACTAAATAGTAACTGTTCAGGCTGGTATCTGATAACACATGTTGCAAGGATAGGTCTCTATGGCCTCAGGCTCTATCTCTGCTCTTACTTGGATGATGGATCAGCTTCATTGAAACCACATTTCTGAGTAGAAAAAAAAATCTAAATTTATAATTCAACCAACTTATTTTAGAGAAGTTTCCTCTCTCTTGAATCACAAGTGCTCAACAGAAGAGATCACCACTATCATTTAGCTTCGGGGCTGGAAAGCCAAATCTTAAGAGCTCACTACCTATTAATTACAAGTTAGAAGCATCATCCATGAGCAGCTGTCTTGTTCTCATTTGAGTCTCTATCTACAGGCATTTCTGGATGCATGAAGTTTGTACTCATATACTTTTTGAAGTATAAGGCCTTCTGCTCTAAAGGATAAGGGAAAAAACAGAACAACTTACTGCAACAGAAAACCTAGCTTCCCTACCCTATTACAAGTCTAAACAAAGCTTTTGAGACTCCTGTCTTATTTGTTACTCAGAAGTGGTAGTTCAGTCTGAGACAGTAATTTGAAAATAAATCCATCTAAAGCAGGAGCCTGTAACTCCCATGAATGCAACAAATAGCTCAGTACCTTTATGCAGTATCAGTTGGCACTGAAAAGCAGTGAGAAGCATGCTCCACCTGTTCTCTCAGCATGCCACTGAGCCCAAATAAACTCCATACTCCAGACAGAGCATTAAATACCTTATGAGAAAATACATTGAGTCTAATTTGTGTAATCTCCACTTCTTCCAGGTCCCTTTCCTTCTCATCCCGCAGCAGATTCAGCTACTCTTGTGTCATTCACAGTTAAGATTTAGAAGGAAGAGCTGCTGTTCTGATTCTTAGTCTCTTGCAGACTCAGCATGTTACAACACTTGAGACTTGCCAGACTCACAAAACCCAAGGCCAGATAAAGGAAGTCTTTCCTATTAGGTGCCTGCTATGCTAATAACAGTCACTCAAACATAAAGCAGAAGTGAAGTTGAAGCAAGTTGTAAAATCATGCTATACTGAAGTTGTTGCATCAAGCAACTACTTCAGCGATAAACTCCTGAGTATTAAAAAGATCCAGAAAGGTTTTCCACTGGAAACCATTACCTCTAGTGTAAGATTTCTAAATTGCACAAACTATGAGAGTTTCACCTAAAGGGAGTATTAAGGTGGGAACACCTAATCAACTACAACAGCCATAAGCACATAGATCAGTTGAGAGGAAGACAGAAACCACATTAAAATTAATATAGTGAATTACTTTAAAATAGATTTAAATTACTTAAAGCTGAACACCTACCACAAAAAGCCTAAAGCCATTGGGCATTATAATTTAACTGGAAGTTGATTATGTTTAATTTTCTAATGTCTTATATTCAGCTAATAAGATATGCCCAAATTATTTACCTGTGGCCCAAACAGGATGATTTCTCCTTCTTAGAGACCAAATAGAACAAGTAAATTTTTTCTCATCAGTTTGGTGCACAACCGGAATTAAAAATGAAGATAGCTTAACAACTTTTTCTCATTAAAGATATTTAAGAAATAAACTTATGATTTCAATAAATTATCAAAAAGTACTTGTGTAGCGTATCAGAATGACTTCCTACTCCATTTATTATTAGGGGTCTATATATCAAACAAGTGGCTTTAAAGTTGTTATCACTGGGTTTTTTAAAAGATGTACATCTCGGGCAAGAAGTGTAGAAATAAATATTGACAAACATTTCTTGCACAGCAGTGCCCTCTAGCGAGGTCACATAAAGAAAGAATTCTTATAACCATTGTAGAAAAGACATTAGAAATGCTCTCAGATTTAAAGACACAAATATTAAAATTCCTACTTTCTTACAGCATCTTATTTCAATACTACACCTCAATGTGTGACCATGAAAGACAAAATATTCAGTTCTACCAACTAGACTAACAAAAATGTATCTATTCAAGTTAGAAACAGTTAAACTATTTTAATATATCTAGTATTTAAGAAATACAGTCAAGTATGAGCTAATTTTCTTCAATACAAATGTCCCAGTTAAAAATACCTTCCATCTAAAGAATTATTTTGGTATAGAAGGTACTTTTATATACTAGAACCATAATTAGCTTTTTATTTGAATTATGCTAATCATGAGGGAAGTCACAGGATACCTTTTACCCTTCACAACAATTGAAACAATTCAGTTGCTTATACTGAACGGTTTCATATGGATACAAGGCATTCCTGCCAGCACTGCTTCTGACTGAGCACGTTGGTCAGTCCAGTTAAATAGCCTCAAGGGAGTTGCACCTTCAGGTGTCACACCAACACCCAACACTGAATTTGCGTAAGAGGAACTGGGACTCCACCCTGACTGAAACTGTACCTTCTGTGTGCAGCTGGACTGCACAGTTCTCCTGAAAAGCAATCTGACCTTACAAGGACTCACCATCTGCCTTCTTCTAAAGCCATGTCTCCATCTCTGACTACCTATTCATACTACCATTCAAAAATAAAAATTGGAATTCAAGGAGTTTATTTCCAGAACATCATTAAGCATGGCAATAGTGCCAGCAGTTCATCTATCTTCCCTTAAATTATGAGGGGTAAAGGACAAAGCCTACCAAAAGTGTCTGAAGATGGAAAACTCTCTCATGGACAGCTGGCTATTCGCTTCCTCTAAAAATCTCACTCCATACAGCTTCAAAAATCATTTAATGTGTTATTTGGTAAAATTTCAGTTTTTCATGGAAAGTTTTAGCATCCAATCTTCAGAGCACATTACTTTTTGAATAATATTGTTATAAAAAACATCTCAAAGCATAGAACAGATTGACCAAACAGAACAGGCAGGTTCACTGTGCAATTCTTGCATGACTGCAGTACACAAAATGAATCATGCACTGAGCACTTGTTTCTCCATTTCTCTATTCTTCATCCCTACAGTATCCTGCGATATATTCACCTTAATTTCTCATAATAATGTTTTCTTTCCACCATACACACACATTATTTGTCAATGTTTAAGTGGAAAAAAAAATGCTGTCAAGGTTTCTAAGATACAGAAGCCAAATACAACAGCCTCTATACTACAGCTGTTCTGCAATGTGCTGTGAACTTGTGCTTGCTGGACATAACATCTGTGAGAGAGTTAACTCTGCTTCAGTTAAAATACTGACCATAATTATTTTGCCTAGCTGTCACCCTCAATACTGTTCCATCAGGCTTAGAAAAGCATTAACAACCAAAAGATTAATCTACTTTCCAATTCTAAAAATTTTAAAGTACAAACCTATCATTTATCCACCAGTTTAATATCCACAGTTCTCCAACAGAATAGTAGGAATCAGGCTGTTAAAGCAATCATCAAATTGGTTTGTTAATTTGGTTATTTGTTACTTCATAGAGAAGTGAACTTAATAAAAGAATTACATTTCTATCTCAGAATCGGCATTGAAATGATTGGCATTGAAATGGTAATGACAATGAATGCTACTAACATCTCTATTTCTCAATAGCTGTTTGACAACTGCTTAAAAGAGTATCGCTCACTGAGTGCTTTTAAGGTTAGACAGATTCTTAAAGGTTTTAAACTCTTTGGTTGTTAATTAACATCAACTGGAGGAAAGTAAATGATAATCTGGACAAAAATTAGGTGTGAAAAGGTCATCACATCTGTGAGTAGCTAAGCTAAGATTTCAAACATTTCCTCTTTCAGGACAGAAAATAAAAAGAGCATTTTATAGTTCCATAAGAAATTAAATAATGCTTATTAAATGTTTGGAAAAATTACAAAGCAAATTATAATTATCCTTCAAGGACATGCTAAATAAGATGCACAAGATCACTCAAAAATTAATCTGCCCATCATGGTATGAGTAACTCATTATTCTGTCTTGAATTCAAACAGCAATCTGGAGCTGACAACAACTATTGTTCTAATACCTAAGGCCATGTAGAACCATTTCAATGCAAAACACATTAATGAAAAAATAGATGCAAACTACATCATCTGTGAAACTGTTTCAAACTCTTCTCCCAGCCAAAATCAGCATAGCACTGCAGGCCTAATTTATCATTTGCTCGTTACTATTCCATATTTATAGACATAGAAAGCTGTCAGTATAAATCATCAAGGTCATGGATTTGCAAAGCCCCCTGCTGAAGATCACTTGTCCACGTCTTACAAAAGAATTTTAAGTATCAAGCAGTGTACTTTACTACTATACATTACGTAATGCCAAAAAATAGACTTTGTGATAAAGCTTGAAAACAGAAAAGCAACTACCAATTAAGGATTATTATTATTTTATTGGATATATTATATATATATTTATATTATTATTATTACATTATTGAGAATTGAGACACATTAAGACATAGGTGTTGCTCATTTGAAGATTGCATACACTTGAGAAAATGAGATGTATGTTTATGTTCTTGCCAGTAATATTAACGTATCAAGTGAACTTTTGTAGACTTCATTTATGTTATTCACCCATACTATTTTACTATTTCCCCTTAAAAAGTTAAAAATTTAGCATACACGTCTTTCCTAGTTGCATCTTTCTTGTCCCTTCCAGGTCTTCCAAACTGTCAATTAAAATCAAGAAAAAATTGTTCTTCAATGTATTCAGTAAGGAAATGCAACATTAAGTTTTAGTGTTGTATCCTAAAAAAATATGCTAAAAAGTATCAGATCAGTCAAAAGAAACAGAACTGCAGCTTTTATATTTTCACATCCATTTATAGACGGAAGCAACTTCGCTTTTTGTCCAAGTTGCAAAGTTACATAATTATGGAAAAAGAAATTTGTACTACTTAGATTAAGTATTAAAAGTTTGGTTGTTCCCCTACTCTGAATTGGCAGCCTCCCTTCCACCTACCCAATGAGCTTCTGAAAATTGCCATCTATCAAAGTACTTGAAAGTTATTAGTATCTTCTGACACAGAATAGTCTTGCACAAGCTAGCAGTTACTAAAACATAACTAACTTATTTTCTGACATTGCATAGTTTTGCAACAAAGTGCCCACTGCACTTTTTAAAACACTAGTTGTACTGAGGTGAATAAGTCATATTAAGAATCTCTAATAAATCTTTTTTTTTTTCCCCACAAATTAACAGCTGTGATGGAATAAATAGTTGTCCAATGTGAGCTAAGTAAGGTTATAACAATAAAACCACTATTGTGGAAAAAATTAATCCAATGAAGAACCATCTTATTGTCAATCATTGTCACCTCAACCATTTCATAGGCTAGACTCAAGCTTAAAGACACCCTCACACCATGAGGTACAACACAGTGTGACCCATTGGTACCACTGTAAACCCTGCAGATCCACACAGCAGAATGCCTGAGGTTTGGGACTCTGGAGGTTATCTGGTCCAACACCTCTGCCCAAGCAGGGTCCCCTAGAGCTGCTTGGCTAGGACCACACAGTTACGGCTCCTGAATATCTCCAAGGAGGAGACTCCACAGTCTCTCCAAGAAACCTGGACCAGTGGTCAAGTGTTTCAGCTTGTGTCCTCTGTCTCTGGTCCCATTCCTAGGTACCAGTGAACAGAGCCCAGCTCCATACTCCTCTTACTCTTCCTTCAGATGTTTGTGCATTTTGATAAGACCTCCCCTAAGTCATCTTTTTGTCTTGGTTGACAGTCCTGGCTCCCAGCCCTTCCTCATAAGAGGAAAGTTCCTTGATTATCTTTGTAGCCCTCCACCAGCCTCCCTTCTACAGTTCCATCCCTCTCGTACTGAGAAGCCCAGAACTCCAGGTGTGGGCTCACCAAGGCTGAGAATAAACATCAACAACCTGCTGGCAATACTCCTCCTAGTGCACTTCACGATACCACTGGCCTTCTCTGCAGCAAGACTACATTCCTGGCCCATGGTTAATTTGGTGTCCACCAGAATCCCCAGGTCCTTCTCCGAGCTGGTTTTCTCTTGAGTGGTCCCACTGCATACAAACACATTCATTCCTCCTCAGCTTTGCACATTCCCCTGGTGAATTTGATTATGTTCCTGCCCACCCAGTTCTCCAGCCTAGCTAGGTCCCTCTGGATAGCTCAAATATAAACTCCAGAGTGTATTCTCCCATCCCCTACAAGTTTGCTGAAGGTTCTCCTCCCATCATCCTGACCATTAATGAAAAAGTAGAACAGGACTGGAACCAGTATCAGTCCCTGGCATACACCACAAGTGACTGCCCTACAATTAGACCTCATGCCACTGATCACTCTCACTGGGCCTAGATGCTCAGCCAATTTGCAATTCACCTCACTGTCTGCCCATATCTCACAAGCTTCCCTATGAAGATCTTACGGGACAGGCTCAGCATGGGCTAGACATACATTTTCCAAACATGGTGAAGCCACATCACCAACAAGAGATGTTGTTGCCATGTTGTAACAGTATAGTAGTGTGTGAAGAGCTGAAGGCTTACATGGGAAGTACTGCTCTGAAAACAGCTTAGCTCAAAACTGTTCCTCAGAAAAAAATAATTTGAAGCTTCAGAATTAAGTGCTGTGCAGATCTGTCCATAAACTTGCTTCCAGAATTTTGAATTATGTTTAAAAATGGTACAGTAGCAATATGAATAAGATCCAGAGACAGCATTCCTTTAAACTGTTATACACAATTAGAAAGAACTCATGCTGTTGAAAAACGTTCTGCTTGAACACACGTCTAATTGATTTTTGGTTTCTTTGGTCCTAACTCATATGTTAACTACAGTTCAAGCTTTTGGGAAATTTAGACACTTCAGTTCTGTGCCCACATCTTAATTTTAAGTACCTTAACTGTTCACTGGAACAACTATAATAAAAAATAAAAAATAAAAAATAAAAAAAACAGAAAAAAACCCACCCCAAAACTAAAAAAGCAAAGTTTAAAGGGCAAATGTAAGGAAGCAATTTGAGAATTTACTGTTACGGACATTTAATAAGGTGAAACACTTGTCAAATACAACAAAGATATCCGCTTTAGATTATCCTTATACACCACTGCCAAAATGTCTAGCCTCATGCTAGACACCTCTGATCTTGCTACGCAATCAAGTGTTAGAGAAGCTCTATTTTTCCTGTAGAATGCTAACATTACTGGAAAAAGGTTCTGACTCAAAAATCACACAGCTCACAGCCAGACACCCAGAGAAGACACTGTTGCCACATTCTGCAAGACTGCCCCAAATATCACATGAAAAACTAAATGGAACAAGCCAATTTATGTTCCATTTAAAGTGTGGAGTTAAAGTTCTCCAAATACTCCTTTTACTGCTTAATCATCTTCCTTGCATCTCATCTTGTCATTTGAATGACATGGTGTTAAGAAATACCATAAAACATTTAATTTGCTCCTTCATTCAAATATTAGCTCTTGACTCCTGAAGATATATCCTAGCAAGCATGGAACTTGAATTAAAAACTAATTCTTATAATAATTATTGCTTTTTAGTAGGTATCAAAGACATACACAATCTTCTGTATTAAGTTATCAATGAAAGTAGTTGTGAATTTTCTCACCTGACCTTCTCTTGGAAAAGTAACTCTTGCACTAACTCCTTAAGCTACCAATTTCCATGCTAATACCCTCCCCAGTGATTTATCTTAAGGGATGAGATACTTTCAGGATCAGTAGTTATTACTAATACCTCCCAAAACTAGTATTTCACAGAAATTGATCAGGAACTTTTCATACCAAATAAGTTTTATTTCTTTGGCAATTTCAGTTTTAACAGTGTATTTCACTCTACCCCATTCAGATGCTGGGGAAGAGCTCACAATTCAAAAGCAAAACTCAGCATTGTCCCTTAAATGGCAAGAAAAGCTCTTCTCTGTATGTATCACTAGATCAAATTTACTGTGATTTTGATGTTTGAAGCCATAGAAAATGGAACCCAGCAATCCAGTATAATGACAACCCCACTGAACTGTAGCATTACCTACTTATCTACCATAGTCAGCAACACAAGTGCTCAGTTATCTGCAACTCCAGACCAGCACAATGCTTCAATTTGTGTTGTCCCTCAACTGTCACCTTCACCCCCCAAATCCCAACATATCAAACGCTACAACACAGTATGATCTGGTAAGAATTGTGCTCTTCATTGCATTAACATCTCACCATGTACTTCAGAGTAATATATTAAACCAATCAGCACCTTGAAAGGCCCCAAACACTGGATTGATCCTTAGAAAATAGGTTTTAACTAGATTAGTCCTTGGGGTAAATCTGGTATCTCCATAATTTAAACTGCAGCAGTTTACAATCTCAATAATACCACCCTGCTTCATCCCTCCTCCCGTGGAAAAGCAGGAGGATATGCTTTCATAAAGGAAATCTAGGAGCACACACATGCTAAAGTGAGCTTTTGCTCTCTATTTCTACTCAAATTCAAGGCTACCTTGGCTGACAGTGCCAAAGCATTTCCCCCTCTAAGTTTTCACAGTATTGTATATTACTACAGCACAGAAATTCCATTTTAGAGCAGACATAATCTAATTCCTCATGCTGAAGGCCACACAAAGCAGTACTGTTAACATACATTTAACTAATTGTAGAACAGATAAATTGCATTGCCAGGGACTTAAATAAAATCACTTGATTCATCTATTCCATGGTTTCTTCCATAAATAACATTCTACGATGAAAACAGTCAACTGCAGTCACAGTATTCCTATTTATTTTTAGTGCTTTGTGTTGTAACAGTCATTCAGTGTAAGGCCATTTTTAATCAGGTATGAAGGGATTTGCTAACATATTACTTATTAAAATACAACCTTTATTAGATAAGCATTTAGCATAGATTTTTTTTCCTTGAAGGCCAGATATACCTGTTCTTAGTTTCCATTTAAAAATACAATAGCAATGCTGGCACTGAAACAGGCTGAGGATATGCAGAAGTCAGGGGAAAATAAAAAAAATTCCAGTTATGTCTATACTACAAATACTCAATTCTTCACTGTGTAAACCACAGATCTGAGATCACCTCTGTCCGGAGACACAGGAACTCAGATACCACACACAGTGTCCCCATCTACTCTCTTTTCCATCATCTACTAAGCATTTGTGAAAAATTTTGAAATAGGTGTCTTTATTCTTGTATTCACTCTTATATAAAAATATTATTTTTCTGTGCTTAAAAACAAGAGTAACTAACACCAATGATCAAAGAGTGGTTTAATGACTAAGGACAAAGATCTCCCACATTCGTAAACTGGGATAAACAATTTGTTAGGCAGCAGAACAACACAGGAGCCTAACTACTTACTTGTGAGATGTCCTAAGACGGCAGCAAGCATCACAATCCCCTACAGACTTGTCTGTGCACTCACACCTGTCTGATCTAGAGGTGATTTTTTTTTTATAAAAGGCTAATACACCAAAAAAACCAAAACACCCCACAACACAAAGACATGGCAAACTACCAAGAGAAAACAGTTACTCCTTCAAGAATCGCATTCTCCTCCTCTGAAGCAGAGTGAGTGGAGCAATCCAAACTGGTAAAGACAAACTACACTCTGAGCCAACCTCTCCCTGAAGTTTAGGGAAGTACAGCAGACCAGAAACTTTTCATTACTGAAGCAGTTTCTGCAGTATGTCATACCACTGGGACAAGTCCAGCCCATGCTGTTGCAGGTGAAAATAGCTTAAATATGGAAACCTGACCATCACTGCTGGTGGGAAAGGTGTTATGAAAGCTCTAGAGCATAAAGAAAACACTGTTCCAACTTTGAGAACAGACCTACTAATAGGTGTTTTCCACTGTCTGTGATACATTTGTACCTCAGTCCATCCATATATCAAAGCCAGCTCACTGTTTCAGTGTAAGATTCTACAACTGCCTGCAAACAAGGACAAAAAACCTCACATCAGAGGTAGATAACAACCCACTCCCATGTGAGCTCATGCCCAAAACTTCTATAAAATAGCTCCTCCATTTCTCCCACTCTCCCTTAACACCTACTATAAAACAGAACAGATAGTTCCAGAAGGATGAAACACTGCAGTTAAAAATAAAGGAAATCAATTTCACACTCCAGGCATTTGCATAGACAGCTCTGTTGAAGTTTACAAAGCAACAAATTAGCCCAAAACTCTTAGTAATTAAGGCACTCAGATAATAGCTAGCTTGATGCTATTAATGCTTGATGTTCCACCTCATTTATCACCCAGTATTTGTATAAGGTGTAAATACATTGACACTAAAGCAACAATACTGAAGATTTAAGTATTGTCTTAATGACTGAGAAAACACAGACAACACAGAAACTGAAGTTACTGAACATGGATTTCCAGGTTCAGCTAGTGTTAAGGACACAAGCATACTGTGATACTCAGCTGAATCTAGCCTACAACCAATCTGGGTTCAAAAATAAGTCGGCAATAATATTGGAAGTAAGAAATATTGTGCAGTAAATTGAAAAAAATCCAAAAATCATAAAATCATTAAGGTTGGAAAAGACCTCCAAGAGGTCAAGGCAAACTTTTGATGTAATACCACCATACTCACTAAACCATATAACAAAGTGCCACATCTGCTAAGGTTTTCTTTGCAAACGGTTTACCTTTCAGTAAGAAATAAAGTTGCTTTATTTTCACAATCTCACAGTTTTGATGTCTGCTAACAATTAGAAAAAACATACTTGTTTTTTTGAATAAAACACTGATGATAATCTCCCAGCTAATGAGGCTTTTTCTTTTGTTAGTCTCATGGCTAAAATAACACTGTATGTGCTCTTCAATGAAATATAGTTGAACAAGAAATTAATCTTTTCGTCTATAATTAAGGGAAAATAATTAAAATCTGGCATGTTATTACAAGCTAAGTGGAGTTCTAGATCATTTTTGACCATCACATGATCCAGATGTCAACAAGATAGCCTGAATAATTTAATGACCCATGTCACTTTAAGAAAAAGCTTAAAGAAATAAAATTTATAATCATGGTCAAGTTCAAGTGCTTAGTCAATGGGGCCGAGAGCAATTCAGCTCACCTAAGATACCCACTAGCTGATCCAGGCAATTGCTCTCCTATCTACTGCACAGACCCTGATGGCCACTGTGCTGTCAGGTTGCTGACACATATGCAAACTTCTACTGAACTGCTTTCCATAATTCTGCTGTTAACTCACACCAGATGGAGAGGCAGAAAATCATTAGCTACACTTGTTATTCATTTAAGAGTCTAAAGGTACTATTTCATAAGCACCTTGCCCCCTTCCCTCTTTCTTAAATCCTTGTTCAAGTTTTATACATTTATAGTTTGCCTGAAACAAACACCTCCTTGGGTACCAATGCTTCAAAATAATTTATTACTTCAAAATAATTTACTACATAAGCTATTGCTACAAAGCCAGCTAGAATTCAGGAGCAAAGCTACATGGGAACAACTATGTTACTCAGGCTCCAATGGAAAAAAACATTGTATTAGCAAGGACATGAACTTAAAGATTAAAACCTGTCAGAAAAACAGTCATTTCTAAGAAACTTTAAAGCTTTGTCTGTTATCAGTCAGTTATCTTAAGCTTTTAAGCTTCTTTGTTGCAAAATTTTACCTTGACAAATTAAAACATTGTAGTGGTTTAGATTTGTTAATTTCATTTTCCAGCCAATGCACCAAATAAGTGTCGTGGTTTTAAGGTGGTAACCAAAAAATTACTAGAAAACTTACTTATTTCTTGCTGTGAGATATGGATTAGAAGAAGAGCAAAACAGGCTTAAAACTTAAAAGGAATAAAGAAAGTTTATTAACAAAACTACAAGAAACATGTAGCATTACAAATACAATGATTATTCACTGAATGAAGAAACAGAACAGAATGGGAAAGCAAATGACCACATGAACATTAAATGTTGGCCACAGCTACTAAGTTAAAACAGTTCCTCTTCTTTGTACGTAAAAGTAAGAGTCAAGCAGTTGAACTAACATAACCTTAATCATACCATTTACAATTGGTTACAGAATGAACCCTTACAAATCCCCTTCAAAAAGAACTGCAGTACCTCAGCTCAATATCAACTCTAGGTTATGCCACAGTTCAATGAAATAAAGGGCAACATTTAATTCTCTACATCAGGGTGGAGAAATAAAGGCTGAAGAGCAAAAAAAGTCAGTGATTGTGTTACAAGTCATAAATAATGTGACATCCCCTTGCATAAACACATCAAAATTAAGTCTGATCTGTGCTCAGTACTGAAATAGTGGTCCTTAAACTTGCAGCAGAAAGTTAGAATTTAGAATGAATGTTTCAAACCATGAGAATCCAGAGCTAAAGACACTGCTGAATCTTTTTAGGATGACAAGTTTTCCCGGCACAGCCAGTGATAACCGCAAGTATCATGAAGGTAAAAATCTGAAAACTTTGCATAACAACTTACTGTGTAAGTGATAGCTGCCAACATTCCAATCACAGTTAAGGAACTAATGGAAAATGAAAGTGCAGTCAAGCCATCTGCAAAAAAAAAACAACAAAAACAAAACTTGTTGAAAATACAGTAGATGTATAAGAACACTCCTTCCTAAATTAGTTTCCAGAAGAGATTTAAGTTCATGAGAAAGAAGAAAAAGATTAAGACATAGTTACCAGCCATAACTGAGATGAAAAATTGACCTAGAAGAGCTTTTTGACCACAGCATATCTTTATCCCAATTTGGAGGATCCAGGACAGACTCGTGTCTTTGTTACAAGCTCACTGAAGTTGCATTCATGCAAATGGTTGAACAGTCATTAATGAACCAGCCCCCAGAGCTGTCTAATATCTCTTCAAGACTTATTTCTGGCCTCTCCAGGGTGCTGTGGTGACTTGCACAATTTCCATGTGCATTCTGGATGGTTCATTTTAGCTTTGTTTGCTATCACCAAATTTCTCCTACTAAAAGCACTATCCAGAATCAGACAAGCATAGATCCTTCAATCAACCAAAAAAATCCTCAGCTTCACTCAATGCATATACAGACCAACAAACTGGAAAAAGTTCAGGCATTATAAGAGTTATTGTAGCCTGTGTATTATACTCTCGTAATTAAGAGATAGTATATGAGAAATTGACCAAATAAAAAGGCACTCAACTCCCTAAAATCTCCTGCATAGTTCTTCAGAACAGGTCTGTCCCTAACCTCACCACGCAAGACATTGCAAGTGGTTTTGGTTACTTAGTAACATCAAAACTTACAGTAAATTACAGAAATTAACTTCCAGCAAAATACTTCATGTTTGTGCTCAGTCATAATCAGAGTTTACTGTTCTCCCCCACGTTCTCCCCTCCAGTTAATACAAGAATTTAGAGTACAGTTAGAGTACAACTTTTACTTCTACTCACACAGATATACTAGCCTGTTTCCATTCATTAGCTAGTTCCCATTCTTATTTACTGAACACAGCACTAAGCAGTGGCAAAACTGAGAAATCATAACCTTCCTCTGTGAGAAGCTGCATCCCTCTTCTGACCAGCCCTACAGGCCTCCTTACAAAATCACCATAAACTAATAGAATAGCACAACCAAATCCAACTTCACTGCTCAAATCTCTGCTTTAATATTTCTGCTAGGTCACATCAAATAACTTCCCCAGAGCTAAAAAAATATATGCTGCTGTGTTTCAAATACTACTGCTATGTTTAAAACTTATTAAAAAAAAACCAAACAAAACCCCCCAGAAACCCTCAAAAATAAATCTAATACAATTTTTCCTTCAGTAGCTGTGAAAATTTGAGTTGTTTCTGAAGTTTAGGGAAAAAAAAGTCACAAGTGACCCCTATTTGTAACATACCACACTATGTACTTACATACAGTATTTGATGAACCTCCTGTATAAGTATTTGAAGCCAACATTTAAAATCCATTTTAAAAGTCTGAACTATGCTCAATGGAACATTAAGAAACTAACTGGCTGAAAATTTGATAATTGTATATCAGAAGTATAATACCAGGCTTTGCCTCAGTGGATGAGTTTGCATTTCTTTCATAATCCCACAATCAACTAACAAGTGACAACTCAGTGTTTGTTCTATGTCTCAAGATCTTTGTATTTCTTGATACGAGACAAAGGAAAAGGGTAAACTAATATAAAAACAAGACAACAGATACAAGTTAACACTACGGGCAAGAATTTTACCTTATTTCTCCAGCATCTGGAATACAAAAGAACCTTTTGCAGAGAGTTGCTGTCTACAGAATAGCTCTATGAAAACACAAGGGCCCCCCTACCTGGGGGTCCTGGGAGACAGCAATCTGATTATAAGCCAGCAGCATGCCCTGCCAGCATTGAAGTTCCATGGCATGCCAGGCTGCATCAACAGCAGCATGGCCATCTATTACAGGAAGGGACCATATAGCACAACCAGCTCTGAGGACCTTGCTACAGGTGAAGACTAATAAATCTGAGCAAGTTAAGGTAAGAACTACGCTGGTTGGAAGTTGGAGTACATGCTGTGCAGAGCAGCTAAGTGAGTCAGGCTTGTTTGGCCTGGAACAGAGACAGGTTTGGAGACACCCAATACAGCCTGTCTCACCTTAGCCAAGAGGTGGAGCCCAGGCTCTTCAGTGGTGCATAGCTGTCAAGTGTGAGACAATGGGTGATAGCTGTATATCCAGAATAAGTAAAAGGAGAGATTTTTCCACAATGAGTTCTGTCTCCACTTACAAGTCGCAAGAGAATGCTAATAGAAAACAAAATCAGACTTTCACATCCCAACCCAGCATCTTAAGTTTACTTTCCTAGAAATAAACATTGGCTATATTGTATTTCATAGCAAAGACAGAGCCAAATACTTTGTTACAGTCACATCAAGGTCACCTGGAAAAATTAGCTTACATCTCAGCTCAATCATTATCACAACCTGTATAAACACTTTAAGAAACACTTTTCCTTGTGCTGTTATAATCTTTGCAAAGCAAGAGAAACACCAACAAGCAGATAGCCAAAACATTCAATAAACTATGGATTTGTCCTCCTCATCTCATGCGCTCACAAACACAGATTACAGCACAGAGCATGTTATAAGACTCTTCAAGGATGTCAAACCAAACAAGAAGGGCTTTGAGTATTTAAGTGTCAAGAGGAAGAAGAGGAAAAAATAGGGGCTTGTTGCTGAGTGGGGCAGGGGACCTCGTGAGACAGGACTTTTCAGTGATGAGTCTGAGGTACTGAATGCCTTCTTTACCTCAGTCTTTTACTCGCAAGACCAGACTTCAGAAAATCCAGGCCAGGGAGCTCAGTGAGAAATTTGGAAGGAATATGTGCCCTCAGTGGAAGAGGATCAGGTTAGAGAATACCTAAGCAAACTGTACATATAAAGTTGATGGTCCCTGAAGGGATTAGCCAGCTCTGTCAGTGTTTGGTCTATGTCATTGCAGGGAGCTTTTAATCAGTACAAAATTCCTAGAATAATGCAGAATATGACTTGATGAAGGCTTGCATGACTATATCTTAAAACATTCACACAGAAACCAATACTCTGAGACATATCAAGAATAAAGTACAAAATAATAGAGTACTTACGCATTGGGAAGAATATTTGTTAGATAACTTTATATTTACACTTTTTTGAACACATTTGAAAAGTGACATCAAGTCTGTCTTAGCTCACCTATAAAACACTTCCTTCACACTTACTCTGAAAACATGCTCTGGCTAAGCACATGAACTACATCACCTAAGTGTTAAATACTATTCCATGGAGTTTGGCTGTTGTAATGCAGTTAGAAAAAATGCTATGACCCTAAAAATGCACCCCCAAAAACATAGGCTTGTAAGTTCTTTCCCTTATCTTGTTCTCCCCAGTTCCCCTTATTGGTTGTGTAAATCCCCCACACCCCTTTCCCCTGCCTCGAAAAAGGAGTGCCTATCGATACCTCTTCCTCTTTCCCTCCTGCAACTTCACCCCAAAAGATCCCAAAAAATAAAGCTGTGACTGCCATCTCAGCAAAGGGAAAGAGCCTTGTTTTTAGGGTCTTCTTTGGAAGCTAATCTACCTCCCCTACCTCCCTGGCCGCTGCAGGGTGGACAGTGGTAGCAAGAGGGGCAGGGGACCTAGTAATTATAGCACTTGGCCTTCTCAACTGCTCTTTATAGCCCTAGTGTAAAGTATAACAAATGCAAACAACAATTTCAGAAGAGGTCAGTACTGTAAGAGCGAAGGGAAGAACTTGTGACATCCTCAGGACTTTCCTGTACAAATAGACAGAACCACTTGTCTCATTTTTACAATGAACAGCAGTACTGCATTTCATTAGGTAAATGACTGAAGACTCTCACAACATGATACACATTCACCATACACTGAAAGTCAGTCAACTTCAGCATCCAAGTAGCATTTAAGAGCTAAGTAAAGACTTTCATAAAGGAAAGTATCCTCCTCTCCCCACCATGAATATCAGCAGACACAACACTGGAGTCCTTGCTGTCTAATGGGGACTTGTACTTAAAGTATGGAGAGGAGATGCTGGCGGTGTCTGCTCTCAAGATAGTTCTAATTTCTGCTTTTCTCTGAACAGGAAGAACAGTCTTATTGTAAAGTAGGAAAGCAGTCAGAAAAGTTAGAAAACTGCAACCAAGGAAGTAAATTATCTTGTTCAGTCAATGAACAAGTGGCAGAGGTTAGTAATGTAGCAACTTGTGCAAAGCCCAGAACAAATCTCAAACTTACGACTACTTCCAAATTCTTCAAACAGGAGCTTCACTTTCTCCCACTCTGTGGAATTCTTCTTGTTGGGAATATCCAAAGGAACAAAAGCACTGTAATAAAAAAAAAAAACCATTTCTTACCCTAATTAGTGAAATACAAGACAAATTCTACTTCCAAATCACGAAAATGGAAATCCACTCATCCCTGAAAAAAGGCAGTGTTTCAGCTTTATCCACATTCTCCTCAAATACTGCATTTAGATAAGCAGAGTACATGTATGTGTGCGCACAGTCAGGTCTGAGGTCAATGAACAAGAGATTTGTTTACCAGTCCTGAAAGAGGTAAGGACCCTACATTCAAGTATCATTAAAAGACTTTTAAAAAAGTATCATTAAATCATTAATATGATTTACTACCCTGATTTGATTCATATGCAGAGGACCAAACAAACTTTAAGCATCAATTGAGACAAATTCTTGTATAAATATATACTTACAAAAGCCAAAAGAAAATAATTAATGATTTCCCAACCATTAAAATATAAAGGGACATACTTATCTTCTGTTATTACAATTAAACACATCTGCTACATTCCATTCTTTGTTCTGTAGTTGGCCCAGGGAACTGAGCTACAAAGGAGTTAATTAAGTGTTCTTCCAATAAGAAGACTAGCAAAGAATGCTCAGAGAACAATGCCAGGTAAAACAGTCCCCTAGCTGAAAGTTTCCTGTTGTGAGGCTCACCATCTAAAGTCAACTAATAACTCTTCAGCACCTCTACAGACAAAACGGCTGAGTTTGCAACAGCTGGAAAAATAGTACCTCCATAACAAAAAAACCACTGAAACCATAGCTTTGAGACATGAAATAGAATGTCTATAAGTCACAAGAAAGATAGATTGGAAGGGAAGCACTTTAGGCAAAGAATGAATGAATCAAACAGAAGTCCATGAAGTAGCATTTGAACTTGTATGACAAAGACTACATAATTAGACCCCTGCTTGAAGTCCCAAATAAGTATGTATATTCCAGGAGCAGTCTCAAACAAAGTACAAAATACATGCTTTTATTTCAAAGGTTAGGGCTAAACCAACTGTGTGTACATATCACATCAAAACCAAACTGATACTCTGCAAAAAAAAGAAGTTGACATTTTAAAAGTTGAGATTTTAATTTCTAAAAAAAAGCTTCTTGACTGTGCAAGAGGCAGATTGAGGGCTAGCGTTTGCTTAACTTGAAACATGCTTATTGACTTAGGATTTAGTTCTTGTATCTGCCTCTAGTAGTAATTATTTCCATAAATCAGAATCCAGACAAAATAAAGATGGGTATTAAAACCAAGTTAAGCAACATTTCTACTTACAAATGATAGAAAGAAATCACTGCAGGTTTATTTGCTAAAAATGGTTAAAAAAGGAGACTGAGAACATAACCGAGCTCAAGTTCTTTTTATTTTAGCACGACCATGGATTTGCTAATTGTGGACCTCATGCAGGGAACAAACAAGATGGAAGAACATTTTAGGATATTTATAACTTGCTTGCTCTTTTCCCCCTGAGAACAATAGGATTTTTTTTCTTTTCCCCCGAGACTCCCTACAACTATCATGTCAAAGGACACTGATCAGAGCAGGGGCTACAGAATACATTACACTCTTCAATTAGCACTCAGATAAACCTTAACTGAAGGAGATGGACATCTGATTCTGTTCCTGCTCAAATTCCACATACCAAAAGCCCCAGAAAGGAATACAGGAGTTAAAACTTTAGGTAATGCAAGCAAACAAAACGCCTCAGCCTTGATGTCTGATACTTGGAGTTCTGGACATAAATCAAATTATTAAATGTGGTAATTTTAAGAATAGAAGCTAATTGCTATGCTGTTCAAAACACATCCTGGGTAAATGATGGTTAAAATCTAGATCAATATCTAGGCTGCAGAACAAGAAAAATAAATGCAAGACAAGCAGTTTAAAACTATTTACTCTAGGCAGGGCTAATACACAAGTGTAGATGGGTAAAGTTTGATCCTTAAAGGGTGTCATTAACTGTCATCCTAAGGAAATTATTTTCCAACACACCAGATTTAGACTAATTTCCTTAAGTGAGTTCTGCTGTGATAATTTGCATAACTATTTATGGGATAATTAGATTTATTCATAGCTTTGTAAGAGCTAATGAGTCTAGAAAATTTAAGGTAACCAGTTTAATTCTAAACACTGACAGTCAGGGAGGCAAGCATTTTGGAACCAAACATTCATTAGCCTCAAAAACAACCATTTTGTTTCATACTAGACTGGTTAAGGGTGTTTTAATCTAAATTGCAGTAGCTCAAGCCCCTTGACAAGAACATGACATTTAGAGAAAGTAAAAGGAAAGTACATAACTTATGGGAAGGGAAAGATATGACAAGTAAAAACTAGTTCTGAGTATCCCAGTATAAATTTGCCCTATACTTTGCTTTTATTGGTTTTAACTCAGTATCAAGTTATTTGCATGCAGAGGATTTAAGTGTTATAGACATGCACATTTTTGCTGGACAACTGTTTTTTAACAGACAAGTAAGAGGTACAAACACTGCTCCTGATAACAATTTGGACAATACATCCTGCTTACTGAGCTGTGTGATCAAGTCAGAAAAAACATCAAGATTATGTAGCACAAAATAGATTTGTTTCCCAAAAATACTCATAACAATCTCTAGTGGAGCAAGGGCAACATCCTGGTAAGAGTAAGACACTCAAACTTTGAGTTTAATGTAGCTTTTATAATTCATTTGAGGACAGCTGACCAGAGAAGAGGAAAAAAAATCTCATGTAGACCTTTAAAACTATTTATTGACCTGTTTTAATCACACAGATTACTTCCTAAACCAATCAGTACAGGGGTTGTCTGGCTATGAGACACTAGTCATGCAAGCATGGAAGAAAGACTATTTGTTATGCACTTAACAGGAAATATTCCAACCCCTCTCACTCTTGTAACCTTTGTGCAGGAGCACCCTAGTCCATTAAGATTAGACACCTAGAGTCAAACCCAGTACATAAAATTCCAGTTTAATTTAACATTACTCTGATCCTAACAACCAGTGAGAGATCCCCCACTACTGCAAGATTAGTCTTCACTACCACATTCAGTCAAACCACTTATATAGAAGCTTCAGCTCCAGCATATTTATCTCTTTCCTGTCACACTGGACTTCTGTGGCCACTCCCCGCCCTTGTTATGAAAACAGCTAAGACAGGTAACTTCAGAAAAAGCAGATACAAACACTGAGACATGCTACTTAATCTATATATAACTATACTAGAAATAGAGTTCACATTTTTCTTCAGCAGTCACCTCAGTTGCCTCTAAAACTGAGCCTTTTCTCATTGAAGGGAGTCTTGCAGACTCACTTAAAGGGGAAATACATGATTTACCTTTTACTACCTTATGGGGAGAGAGGAACAAACATGCTTACAGCTACTGAGGATTCAGCCGACACCTACAAGAGACACTACCAAGATTTCTAAACCAAATGTGTTATACAATACATCTGTCCATACCTATGATGTGAGCTAACTGTCAGAAACAGCTTTTTGCAAGAAATTTCAGTAATATTTCTAGACAATGATTAAGGTAATAAACTCTTCAATCTCTTACAAGAGTAAACACCTTACTTCACTTAAAAGGACAAAAGACTTGATAGAAATGTACCTTTAACTTCTAGCAAAACTAAAACAATATTCCAGTAAGATGGTATACAACTGGGAGCATTAATTTCACTCTAGTTTCTGCTTCATGCTCCAGAACTTCGATGGATCATTTTAGCATGCATTTTACTATTTTTACCAAGTTTATTGCTGCAGTCAAAATGCTAAAAAGCTTATGACACAACAGACATTAGAAAGATTCAGTATTGGTGTGCATGTCATGCTTAATGGCGATGTGAAATCAATTTTCTTCTACCATTTGGAGTTTCAGAACAACAGCACTTGCTGAAAACAGGTTACTCACTTCAGTAACATTTGCCTTTTAAACAAATGCAAGCAAAAGCTTTATCATGCAAGGCACAATTAAGTAAAGTATAAGCCCACACTACACTTACATTCTTCAGACATTTCCATTTAGCAAAGTAGAAGCACATAACATCTAATTATTTTCCTAAAAAGCCATTTTGCAATGTTCATTTCAGAAAAAGCACTTGAGAAAGGCAAAAAACTATCTGATGAACATGGATGAGGACAAATTTTTTGCTCCCTGTTGTACACTGAAGCATTAACGTAGTTGTGTCAAAGCCATCATGCCCTTGACATCGATTCCAACTGCACGTTCAGTCAGCTTGGAAGCATGAGTACCTCCACAATTAAGAAAACAATTTTATCTTCCCATTAAACTCTTCCTTTTCAGGTACATAACTCTCAGGATACTTAAGCCCTATTAGTGATTAAGCTAATGCTGATTATACAGATTGAGAGCATCATAATTTACCTCTTAGAAGCACAGAACAGAACTCCGATAAATAAATCTTGCATAGAACAGTGCTCAATACAAATACTTACCCAATTAACAGAAGAACTGCACAAATCGTGATGAATCCCAGAGTGTATTTGAGTGCAGTTTTGACCTGCTGAATATTAAAGAGAATGTTAATACATTGACATAAAATGACTATAAAGGGATTTGTGCAAACTATGAAAAAGTATACTTAGCAGAACAGGTATTCTACAAAAAATCACCACAAAAAGCATCAGCAGTTTTATAAATAAGTCATAAGCACACGTTCTTGAAGAGCCTCATAGCTTGAGAATGGTGAACAATGACGCGGAATTCTGCTTCCATTATAAGCTATGTATTTGAGCAGCTGTGGCTGGATATATTCAGTGCAAATACACTCAAAGAAAATACTTACTACTAATACTTTATATTATGGCTATTATTAAAAGTCATGTTAAGGTTACAACTAAACAGAAGGGAAAACAATCATGATTAATTGGTTAGAAGATTCTTAAGTATTTTCATTTGAAATGTAGCACCTTACTGGCATGAAGTTACTGTATTCCCTGGGAGGTCTCAAGTCAGTGCATTACAAAAGTAAGCATGTTGGCTTCAGGCAAATTATTACTGCCTACTTCAAGAAAAAATGCAAACACTACAGTAAAAAAGACTAAATTTGAGTACCTACTTGAGAATCAGAACCATTTTCCTATACTCTACTTTAAGAAATGTGACTATATATGGTTTGTATTCTATGGAAAGTCTCACATGAGACATTTTAACTTCCTGTGAATGAAATCTTGCTCAAAAGTATTTTTAGAAAGTTTAAAGAATTCATGAAAATAAAGACATTAATTACTTATCTCACTAAAGTTCCACGTCATGCGAGACCACAGCGCTTAGACTGACAATGTCAGACTGTCTTACGACAAGCTGCTCCAGGATTTTTATGGAACTACACTAATAGACTTAAATATTACAATATTAATACCATTTCTTAGTTAAAAAATCATTTTTTCATACTTGGGCTATAGTCATTTGCCTTTTCATTGCTGGGTGCATTTGCTGGAGTAAACTTACTGAGCATGTGTTGCCATCATCTTCTTCCTTCTCCTCATAATAGAAATAGACAAAGGGAATCCACAGAAAGACACAGAACAGAATAATCGAGTACAGAGCTAGAAGGAAGAATTAAATGAAGATACAGTTACATTGGCACTTCATTTACTACACAGTAATTCAAAGTAAAGAGTAAAACATTAGTTTCCTCCCATTCTAGCTCTTAATTTCAAAATTCACTAGCCAGCATACAAACTACTACTGTTTTGTGAACTCCAAAGGACTTTAAAGTGAACTCTTTCAGACTAAGGATTTCAGCTCTACCCTCAACTCAGCAATAACAAAAGACTAAAAGTAATCAACTGTACGCAAGCAATATACAATATTAGCACACTAGCTTAAAGCATAGTGAATAACAGCAAGCTAAAACACCCAGTAAGAGGTTGTTCAAAAAAATGTATATCAAATGAAATTGATTTAAAGCTATTTTGATCACTGGACTCAGTATCAGATTCTACTATTAGCATGAGTACATCACAGATGAAAGACATGGTTCTCACTGACCTCCATTCAAAAATAAAGCCTCCTAAGCATTCTAGAATGGTAGTGTTATAGATACACATTATATTGTTGGCTTTTTGCAAATATTAAAATGAATGTTATATGTATAAAGTCAGAAAACTTGGTTATATTAATATAGTTCTTTCTATTTCTGTTTTTGATGAAACTTAGAAATAATGGTATAATATACATATATGTTGAGCTATGGCATAGTATTAAAACAAAAATTACTTTTGTTTGCATATCCCAAAGACTGAAAAAGATGGTTAGAGACCCCCCCTCCATTCTTAGATTATCTTATCCAGATGAAAACAGCATTGACCAGAGCTCTGGGGGAGGAATTTATTGCATTTCGCTTATCAAGGAATGTGAAACTCGGTGGAGCCAAGAAGATTGATTTATTGGGAAGGGGGCAAGTCAAAAACTAAACAAAAAAACATCCAAAACTTCAGAAGAATGTTTGAATCATGTATGAGAATTTATGAATATGTAGTAAGGTTCTGTTTTTAAGTGACAATCCTTTGTTAGTAAAGTGTGCTCTCTTAGCTGAATGCAGAGACACCCTGCCGTATATCTGTATACTTTATTTTTATCTCCTAATTGTCTCTTTATTGAACTCTTAAATTCTATATAAAAATATGTGAACCTCACTTTTCACAGTACTACTTCAATATTGAGAATGCTTTTAGAAATCAAACCTGTCTAAACTATAATCTGTTTTTTTTAGACTACTCCTAAATCCACATGACAATGGGCCAGTAAATTAGGCAAGTTACACGCATCATTAGTCTGAGATTAGAATAATCAGCCCATAGAGGTCACCACAAGCACAAAAAATCCTCACTCCCTAATTATATTACACTGAATTCAGCATACCTTACTCATGAGGTATGCCCTTAGCTCATTACATAATGAGACTGTGATCCATGTTTCTTCCAAGGGATGAAGCAAGAAACACATTGATTAAAAAGACTACGAACTGTATGAGTAACTTTATTTACAAAGAATCATTAAAGATTGGAAAAAACCTGCAAGATCCCATTTTTAAACATGTTATCAGCTGCAAATAAACTGCTAGAGAATGACACATTAAACAGATCTTCAAGTATTGCACGCAGTATTATAAACATGCAGTAGTTTAATCTACACTTAAAATTGAAAAAGCCCTGTAATCTGCTCTGTTGAAAAACTTGGTTGCCACAGTAATTTTACAGAACTAGCAGAGAAAAAAGGCATCTTTGGATTTGCTTTTCCCAAGAGAATAATTCCAAGAGACAGATCTTTTTGTTTACATATCAGGTGGTTTTAAATTGCCTGTGAGGATTTTTTTTTTTTAAGTAAGAATTGAAAATTAAACTTATAACTCACATATTGAAGCAAAAGATTGTGCTTTCTATTTTACTACAGAAGCCAGATGAGGAATGGCTGAGTTGGTCTGTTCAGCCTGGAGAAGAGGAGACAGAGGGGAAAACCTCACTACAGTTACAGCTTCCTTGTGAGGGAAAGAGGAGGGGCAGGCACTGAGCTCTTCCCTCTGGTGACAGTGACAAGACCCAAGGGAATGGCCTGAAATTGTATTAGGGGAGGTTTAAGATGGATATTAGAAAGAGGTTCTTCCCCTAGAGGGTGGCTGAGCACAGGAACAAACTCCTTTGGGAAGTGGTCACAGCACCAAGCCTGACAGAGTTCAAAAAGAGTTCTCAGGACAATTCTCTCAGGTGTGCGATTCTTTACATTTATATGGCATGATTATTTGGGTGTTCTATGCAGGGACAGAAGCTGGACTCAAGGATCTTAATAGGTCCTTTCCAACACATATTCTATGGTTCTAAGTAACTATGTGACTGTAACTGTAACAGATTTGCCCAAGCACCTATCAAAAAGACAGGAAACTGATCATCTGGTTTTTGAATTTTAACCTTCAGAACTCATGAAAAAGTGAATGCAGGACCTTTCATCAGCCCATACAACTTAGTTACCTGGGGGCAAGCCTCCAACTGCCTACTGTCCTACCCAATAAAAGGGCTGCTTGCTCCCTGAAAAGCTAACCTCAAAAGCAAAGGTCTTACAGCAGCCAGTCAACAGAGCAACAAAGATATTCCCTTCCCCCTAACTCCCCTGTGACCTTGTGGCATAAAACTTTGTCTCAGCTTTCAGGGACTGCTCTTCGTTTTGGTTCAGAGGTTCAGCTTTTTTCCAAACGTTTTTCTGGGTTGTATCAGAAGCTTGAAGCACTATCACTGGAAGTGTGCTTCACTACAGGGCCAGTACAACAGTGTTTCCTGCCACAGTTTAAGGAATCTTCAGTGACAACTCCTTCAAAAGGTTTGTCTGTTGTTCCTTAGAACAAGTTGTTCTAAGCTGCAGGTTGTTCCTTAGAGACAGCTATTATCTCAAGTTACCCCTTCTGCTGATTTGCACCATATCAATACAAAGACACCTTAAGTATGAAAAAGTTACACCTCATAGTAGTCTTCAAATAACAAGAGTAATGGTCCCTTAATTATGTTTTGACTTGTTGGGTTTTCTTTTCTTCTAGAACTGGAAAGGTTTCAAGCTGACTATCCAAAAATCAATATTCTCCCAAATCCTTTTAAGACACTACAGGAGATTTAAGAGGTTTAAGCACCATAGGAGGCTCAAGAACATTACATCAGAAGTCTCTTACCTCACACAAAACTTGTTTTTCTAGATGGTATCATATACTAGGGCATTACATAACATCAAAATTACTGAGTTGCTTAAAACAACTTTGTTATATACTCCCTCAGTTTTTCTGCTGAGAAGTCACAAGCTACTTCTAGAAGCTTATGATCAGTCTTTTCTTACAATCCATGAATAATGTTTTAAAATAAGTTTTCTTCAAGATTGGAAGATCTCTATTGTAGTCCCAAGTGGAAGCTACAGAATACAAAACAGTAGTGAAATTCAAGTCAGACACTTGTTTGAAGCAATTCACAACAATTAGTTTCAATGCAGACAGACTTTCAATTTATGTTCTAGCACATTGCTCACAGAAAAATTACACTGATTAGAAGAGTGTTTCTGAATATGTAACTCCACTGTACTTGTCAAGTACAGCTATGGATCTCTCATAGTACTTAGAATGGCTTCTCCTAGAACAAGACTATGAAAACATGGAGTCATATCAAACTTGCATTTAATTCCTAGAAGCCCAAACTCTTGTGTCAATGACTCATCAAACACTTGCAGTAAGCAGACAAAACTCCATGTAAAAATCATCCAAGTAATACCACTTACCCTTTTGGATAAATTCTTACTCAAAAGCTTTAACCTAGGAATACTATACTACTATAATCACCATACTACTGCTGATGTAAAAAGGAAAAGGAAAATCAAAAGCTTAGCATAGACTTTAGAACACATGTGAAGAGGTCCAATAAAGTTCAGCAGACAGCCCTTGCCACACTGTAGCTAGGAGTCATCAAACACATGCAAGTCAAAATTTTGGTCTATCTCACAAGAAGATTAGAATCTACCAATTATATCCTTTCACTATTTACAAAATTTCATCAAAGGACACTGAACATCAAGGTAACTCCAACAGGTAATATTTACTTACTAGAGGAAGAACTACAGAACACATCTCCAGGTTACTGTCAACTGTTTCAACCACATTCTTTGTGATACAAAGCAAACTGTATTGGACAGTTTTCAATTATAACACTTTCTGAAAAGAGTTTTCCTTCCAAACAAGCTGACATGTTTTTTTAGAGCATTTACCAACCATTTATCATTGTTCAATCACTAAAGTACTGTGAGGCATGTTCTATTACAGCTGTGTTTAGAAATAGTAACACACTAAGCCACTATGGCTTCAAAGCAATTACTAGACTGATTTCCTAAGAAAAGCTTTTAGGCTGCTGAAATCCCACTTCAAGATACAGTTATTTCAAGCTTCACTCTAAGAGGGACCTCATTTACCATTCTACCAATACAAACCCATTCCACTTTTATATCAGTCTAGCCAAGAAACCAGGTGGGTATGAGAAACAGCACTTTTCATGGGGACTAACAACTATGCAAAAAAAAAAAAAATTAAAAAAAAAAAAAAAGCTTTTCTATATTTAGTTTTACCAGTAAAAAGCAATGCAAGGAGCAAAGTAATGATTAATATTCTAAAATATCAGTTAAATCACAGTCTCCACATTCTTGTTACAATTAGAAGTGACCTGGATTGAAGGACAATGAACTAAGTGCACCAATTATTAATGCCGTAAATTGTAAATACAACTACAGGAGTCAAGTAGGAGTTATACAGTTATCTGTCCATTTTCAGTAGACACAAGAAAATACTGGTATTCACCACATTCTTAAGTACAGAAGGCTACTTCATTTCTGCTCATCTTGTCTGTTAAAAAACAGCCACAATCAAATACTTTCCTAGGAAGACAGCCAAAAAAAAAAGGGGAATAGTATTACAATGGAAGAGTTGCTTAACTTTCTCCTCCTCATCTGCTATGTCACTATGCTGGGCAACAGCAGCAGGGGACTAGATGATGTATGAGAAGCATTGTGTTTTTGTGTATGATTTTTGGAGACTTCTGACAAGTAAGTTACTATTACTGTTCATTTTAGCACAGCTCTAGTTATAAAATTAATTATGAAAAAGTGTACCTACTCAAATTAAGATGACGAGAAAAATATTTTAAAACCATGTTTAAATCTCTACCACCATCTGGAGGATATGCTATGAAATAAGACATTTGTCCTACAGTATTTCAAGCAGACCTGTCCAGAAAGGCCAAAAACAAAAGCAGTTTTCTGTTAGTTCAAGATTTACCAAAACATTCATCTAGCCCAAAACACCTTACAGAAATTCATCAATCTATCAGTCTCATAAAACTATAGCAAACAGTCCACAGAAGAGCTCAAAGATTATTCTGCCTTATGAGTTGTGAGATATTTGGTCTGTTAAACAAGACTTTGGCAAACTACAAAGAATAGAAAGCAAATACAAATCAATTCCACTATTACAAAGTGAAGAATCCCTGTGCTAAAAGTTCCTTTTTGAAAACAGAAGTCTTCTTACTACTTTTGACTTTATTCATCTTTATGCTGAGTGAAGCCTATTCTTGTTTGTCACTACCGTCAGCAGGCAATAATTAATCTATAATTTAATGAAATAAGTCCACTATTTGAAATAATTTCCTGATCTAAAAAATACATTCAAAAGAACCAAAATAGTCTAAGAGAAAAAACTTCAAGTCTTTGGAAATGTGACCAAAAGCAGGCAAACATCTGAGTTTGCACCATTAACTGAAACAAGCATTTCACTCAAACTGTACTGAGCACACTTCTATACCCATTACATATACCCATTAGTAATAAAGCTTCTCATAAGTTCCATAAGGACCAATAAAAAGCTAATATGAGACTATGCAGAGGTTTGGTGACCAGTTATTTTATTTCAGTCACTTTTTAAAATTTCAGTCTTATTTAGGATTACCACCTTTGAATCAACTCCTTTATGCTTCTCCACAGTAATTGTTACTTGGAAGACAATAGTTGCTGAATCTGAACACTCTGAAAGAGTTGCACGCATGGTTGCATGAACTTCATACATGGTACACAAGTTCCACACTGCTGCATATGTTAAGTGCCATAAAAGTTACTGAAGAACCACGTTTCCCTTAAGGGACCACTACATACACACATGGGAAACACATGAACCACAGATTATATAGCAGAAACCACTGGCCTTTCATGAACTGGCTTCAGCATATTTACATTTTTAGAGGGCTTTTGAAGATAAATATTCTCTGAAGGGCACCAAGTATAATACTCATATTTAACCAAAAAGAGATAACCCAGTATGACCTCTAGAAAACTTCATGACTTCACTTAAAGGTCCTATTAAAAAAAAAAGCTAAAATACTTACTGTAATATCCATAAAGTACAGTGTCTTCAATTTGCCTTGAAACATTAGCATCAGCCCAGACCTAGCAATAAAGAATAGAAGCATTTATTATCAAATGTAATAAAAAGACTACATGAGAATCAAGCATTAAAAGACACAAATAGAGGGAATGAGAAAAACACTACTTCTAAAGAATTCCATACTAGAGTGCTAGCAACAGTGAAAATCACTGGGCAAACAGGAATAAGCATAGGACAGCTTCACAAAAGGAAGGTTTTAGACCCAAACAAACATTAAGTAGTTTTGGCAGATCCCACATATGCTCTGCTAATTCCCACAGTATCTCTATAAGAGTCTCTGAAGATAATCAGAGAATAGTCTGGGTTGAAAGGGACCTTCGAAGATCTCCTAGTCCATCCCTCCTGCCACAGGCAGGAACATCTTTCACGAGGTGAGGTTGCTCAAAGTGCCATTCAAGCTGACCTTGTAATGTTTCCAGTGATGCGCATCCACAACTCCTCTGGGAACCCTGTTCCAGAGAACCATCAACCTCAACATAAATTCCTTTTTAGCTAAATCTTCATTCTCAGTTTAAAGCTGTTACGTTTTCCTCTATGTCTACAGGCCCTGGTCAGAACTGTTTCTACATCTTTCTTAAAAGCTCTCTCTACACTGAAAGGCTGCAACATCTCCCCAGAACCTTCTCTTCTCCACACTGAACAACCCCAACTCTTTCAGACTGTCTTCACAGGCGAGGTGTTCCAGATCTCTAACTTTTTCTGTGGCCTTGTTTTAACAGCTTTCTTGTGCCACGGGCCATACAGTTGGACAAAGTACACAATGTACACAATATTTCCATCAATGACCATCTTTGTTTAAAATTTGCGCATACAGAGGCAACAATACTTAGACATAAGAATAAGAAATAACATTTTATTATGATCAGTTATATATAATTCATTAACTTTTATTTTTATTAGTTATTACATCAGTTTAAGCTATCACCTCCCTGTTCACAAGTACGAGACTTCACTTTTTTGTTTGACCAAGATTTTCATTAATGAATATTCAACTTAGCAATAACTAATTTTTAAGTCAACTTCCAAAAGCACTTATATCCCTTACTTGAACAAGAGCACTACTCTGTCCTGGGGAGTAGGCAAAAAAATGGAAGCAATGGAAGTGAAAACACAACTCTTAACTATGTTGGAAACTGCAGTCAGCCAGATGGCTGAAATCAAGTCCTTGTGCCCACTCCCTCTCCTCCAAGAAAGGAATTATTGGTATAAGAAAGTTAAATATTTTATGACAGAATGGCTGGCAGACAAACTCAGGGATTGAATACAATTGTCCAACATTGCCAGTACAGCTAAAACATATTTCAGAATTGTTTTAGTTTTGTGGGATCCAATCTATATGTGGTCAAGATCAGGAAAGTAGTTATCCAGAAGAATTCTTTAAAAGTCAGAGAAAACACCAACATAACTGAATTGGTGAAAAAAAGAGAAAAATATCCAGTACTGTCAAAGCTCTCTCATTTCGTTATACAGGCTTCCTTTAAACTGGTAAGATCAATCACTTTTAGTTGCAAAGATGCACACACTAACAGGGAGATATGAAAATGCAAATGAACACACTACTTAAACACTGCTCCCATAGGACTTAAAGACACACTGGCATCTGATTTATCAGTTCTCTCAGCATTGCATAATGTCTTCTGGAATATGGGCTTGATGACATACCATGAACACTTTTTCTATCTCAGAAAAATCAACACCACCTTCCTTTTTCTTCCCATATTAAGACTTCCAGTAGGTCAGTTTACATTAAGTTTTTAAAATTCACTGTACGAACTAAATTAGATTATCATCCACCTGGAATTTGAGTAGAAAAATACACATCCATTTCGACATCTAATCAGCAAAAAGAAAGGATGAAAAATATTTTAGTAAAACAGACAGAAGCAACACCTGAAGTACCAGTCAGGTACACAATAAGCTCAGTCTTTGAAGATGCCAGACTCACACCCAACAGCATCTTAAAAAAAGAAATTTCTAGGCATTTGTATTAAAATATACCACAAAAGAATTTGCTAAGAACACATACAGAACATTTAAAATGCCTCATATTAAATGTTAAGAAAATGTTTGCTTTAATCAAGCCTAAGGTAAAACCAAGATTGAACTGGATTGTTCACATTGCTTGATTCCAAGTAACTATTGGAAAATAAAATTATGAGCAATGGAGACATTTAAAATGCAGAAAAAACAAGAACAAGCAAGAAAAGCAACAGCAAGACCCAAAACTTAAGAGGCACAGCCACTGTACAGAAGAGGTAGCCAGTAATGGAAATACACCATGGTTTAGCTGCCCAAGAACTGCCTCTCCTTCAGCTACAGAAAAGCACTTTTAACACAATACAGATGCAGAACTTTAAACATTCTAATTGCTTTTCATTTTGTTTTTCAAACTAGGTTGCATACAGGACCAGAGTATACTAGGAAACATACACTACACCATATCAAAATAGTGAATTGCTATATTACACTAAAGAAACTTAAGTTGCAAATGTGTGCATTTCACCATTACTTACATCTGCCTCAGCATACAAACTTTGCATTACTCTGCACGAGAAGAATATGTAATGCAAGGCAATTTAATGGTATATCATAATTATGTCAGCTTTCAGTCAGCTGCCGAAGCCTCACATTTAAACAAACTAAAAAGCAAAATGCTTATTTCTAACTGGCAAATTATCCATATGCACACACCATTAACGCAAAGACAGTAACCAGTTCATCTGAGCTGTTTCAAAGGCTAGTGACAGCAGCACTGTCTTGTCAAAAGCAAGCACTGCTACCTAATGAGTATCAGAGCTCTGACAGTCTCAACATCTCTGGTGACAAACTAAGCTGCTATGTGTAGGAATTCACTCAACTAGCACATCCACTTCCTCATTTGGACAGCCTCTAGATCTAGTCTTGTTCTTTTCTATCCACTACAACCCAAGCCTACAGTATATACAGCATTAGAAGCACAATAGATTAGAGAGGTCAAAATTCATACTGCCTTCAACAAACAGTTTAAGGTGTCAAAATGGGACCACAAATTCTCTTAGGACCTGCAGAATTCAGGCAATCCGCACTGTTGTGCTGTACTTCATTCTGTTCCATGCAGTTTAGCAAACTTATATCACCTTTAAAATACCTGTACCAATGCATTGCACTGAGAGACAAGGGAAACTACAAACTGCAAAGAACTGTGCAATGAGCATGATGACCCATATTAAATTATCATGCTTAAGTATTTTGTAACATAAGTCATGTTAAAGACAAATGTAAAGAGTACATATGCTAATAAAATGTTGCTATGTAAGTAAACATAAAGCAGCTTAAGACACTGAGTTTACCTAAATGCTAAATCGAAAGCAAAGTTTCCTTAGAAGATTAATTTTATAATCATATTCATGGAAAATTAGTTATGAAGAACACTTGCTACTGCATTAATCATTGAGTAGTCTTTCTTCTCCCAGCAACTCTGTCCAGTTAGTGACTCATGTTAACATATTTCCACAGAACAGTACTATTCAAACTGTACAGATAACTTCCCCAAATAAAACCACTGAAAGTTAATCTGACTTTCCGCCCTTTTTGGTAAGAGAACAGTCATGAATTTCATTATTTTGTCCCCAGTGAATTTTACATTTCTACTGTCACTGCTGGACCCTACAAGACTTTCATGAGTGCATTCCCTGCAAATACCCCTTAACAGAGCTTGAAGTTATGCAACATTACAGGTTTCAGTAATAGTGATGTTTCATCAAATGTAGATGAAGCACTCATTCTTCTGATTACTCTCTCCCAAAGCTTAGGCAACAAAAGGAAGATGCAGGATGAAAGACTGGAAAGCGAGTTTAGCACGGTTAGATACAGAGAAATTTCATATACATATCTCAGATCTTCCAGCCTGTTACCTTCAAAATGGGACAATGCCAGGATTTTGACTGCCAGATGGAAAGTAGCATCCAGAATTGTGCACATCTCAGCCCCACCTGCCTAGCATCAATGTTTTGGCCAAGTATTACGCTTCGTAAGTAGTAACTCTTGGGAAGGAGGCATGGTCTTAGTCAATAATAACATCTCAGTTAACACCTATCTAAAAATAAAAACCCTGGACATTTCTATGGGTTTTGTATTCTGAGCACCTACATAATGAGTTACTCTCCTCTCACCCTGGTAAGATGCAAAAAAATCTTAAACTGTCTGCAAAACTGTTTCAAGTAGTGTTCCTGCTGGAAGACAAAATCAGCTATACTCTAAATATTTATGAAACTTGTAGGTCAGACCAAGAGGTCTTGGGTTCCTGTAGCAATATTATGTTTTTAAGCTATGGTGAGGTTTTTTTTCCTATGTTCTTTTAAGTCCGACAAGTTTTCAGATCAAACAGATCAGATGCAACTGGATGTATTTGAAGTCCTTTGAAACAAACTAAAGCACTTACAGTGCTCACAGCCAAAACCTTTGAGCTGAAGTGGTGCTGTTGAACATTATCAGGACTTCACTTACAGGTGATACTCAAGTCTATTAGTATTAAACCAAAAGCCTCTTCTCCTACCTGACAGTACTATGAATCAAAGTAATCCCACCCTCCAGAAAAGGTGTCACAGTGAATTCTACAGTGTAGCTACTGTGAAAAACTTGCCAATACCAAACCTGCCCAATTTACTCAGTATAAAAACTTTAGGATAATACTTGATAAGTCTCAAAATATGGTGAGATACACCATTATGTACTAAATGCTACAAGCCACTTTTTTACCATAAACAATAATTGGTAGTAATTGAGAGATGTATAAACAGTATCTTTACAGTCCTGTTGAAATGAACAAAACCTCAAGTTACCAAAGGCTGAAGAAGGCATAGCATACAGCCCTTGTCAAGGAAGGCACTTCAGAACACATGATGGAGGAAAAGGGCTATACAACACTTTAAAGTCAATTCCTCCAGAAAGCAGCATAATATTCACAGCCTTCAGTAAAAAATACTTTGCTTGGGTATTACAGTTCAGCCAATCCTTGTAGCCAGGACATACCACCTCTTCCCTTGTCACAGAACATACACACAATTCACAATGAGAACTTTAAACCATCAAAGTCTTCAATTTAACCTCTGCTGTTAGTATAATGTGACTATCCCTAAGTTTTCGACGAGCTTATTCCCCTTGTAAACCCTCAGCTGTATCTACAAGTTGACAGTAAGGTCAGGTACATTAAAAATGAACTGAAACTCCACATACAGTACCTCTTTCAAGTTGAGCACCCTTGCTTCTCATCACTCAACAATGACACCAGGAATTACAGCTGGAAGGTAGAGGGAAAGTGTACATACAGAAGAAAAGTTTCTTGCTTAGCATCTGGGTAATTGCCATTACTCTTTTGGCATCAGCTCTGAAATCTTCCAGTTGGAAGGATTTTGATGAACTACTAATTTATCTACAGAGAATACTATCCACATCTGCTACCTGGATCTCCCTCAAAAAGTCACTGAGGAGATTAAAGACTTAACTCACTCTGTCTGTCCAAAGCAATGGAGGTTTCTTGCCAGAGCCATAGTCCTTTGGACCCCAGCATCAGTTACAGGGTTTTGGAAGTGTTGGTTTTGAAAGCACGGTCCAGAGAAAGGCCAGTAATCTAAATAGTCTAAACACAATTCAGTCTATCCTACTTGCACAGCAATAGCAGGAAAGACGTACATGTTACCGAGGTCAGTTTAAAAGCTTTAACAATTCATGAAGACCACACAACTATAGAAAATGCTGAGCTTGAAAGGACCATCAGGACCACTACTCCCAACCATGTGCCTCATTTTAAGATGTCGTCAGCCTCCTACCTCAACATTACTCCTAAACTGAAAATACAAAATCAGTAAAACTGGTTTGTAGGTTCTGACTGATTTCAGATGCACTCAACTTAGAAGGTCACATTAGTATTTCTATACCATAATTTCAAAACCTGTGTTTGGATTAAATGCATTAATGTTAATAGATCTCATGTCATTTATTTCCGCAAAGCTAGAAACTCAATTCAACTGAGACTTGAAAGACAGAAGAATACTTCTTCAAGGCAGTATGGAGCAATTGTACTTCAAGAAGCCATGAGAAGTATCTACAAACATCAGGAACTAAACAGGACAAAGAAGGCTCAGAAACAGAGGCAAAAAGGTGCTTTAAAAACAAGCCTTTAGAACAAGCATGAAAGCTTGCTCGCGGTACAATTTTTAAATAGAGTCTACCCACCTCACCATATCACAGCTTGTCTCCATTAACAAGGAATTCCAGCCCATGAAAAACAGTATTATAAGTAGTTATCCTTCTAGTAATTGTATTTCCTTAATTAAAAATTTGTAGTGACTGCATGAGACCACCTTTGATGACCTGTTCTCACAGGTTTGTTTCTAACCAGACAAGGTATACATAAGCAAAAATGTGTCCTTTGCAACAGGGAATTCCGCTTAGTCCCCAGTAGATGTGCAGTTTTCAGCTGGACCTAGTTGCATCGTGGTTTTTTCTCTAGTCAGGCTCAGTGTATTTAAGAATATAATTTTCACCAAATTGCTAGAGCCCTGACATATGAAAGACCTCTTCCATCTTCTATATTCACTTTAATTCTAAACAAGCAAGGTCTGAAAACACAAACTTTTCAAAATAATATTGAGTAACAGCTTAATGGATTCTGTATTAACCCTGAGCAATAAAGATAAAAAAACCCACACCATAGCTATTCTAAAGGCTTATTCTCAAGTGCCAAAAATCACCGTATTAGCTGCAAGTTAGTTTTGAAGCATTGCACAGACCTGGCAAGACCTGTATCTTCCTTGAGAAGTAGAGCTGGAAGGGAATACAGTCTGGTGTGCAGGCATTTACTTTTCTCCCACTCTATCATTTTTTTCAGGATCATAACTTTTACTATAGATCCAGTTAGGCTCTAAACTCAAGTAAGTTGCTATTCAAGTTAGCTACATGCTCCAGTTTGACCTCTTATTACTCTCAATGTCCTCACAAAGACACAGGGTCAATACCGTCAAGAACTCTTCTTGAAAATTAAAGTAATATTTGAAGCATATGGAAGCTCTCTTACAGAAATGCTTAGAGCATATGACAGCAAGCACTCATCTCATGAGGAAGTAATTTTTCACAGCAACGCCCTACAGTTTATAAATGCAGCAGTTCAGTTAAGGCTTTCTCAGCCAAGAAGAGATACTACTGCATTCCCCTCCACCAAGGGTTTCTGCAGCTTTCAAAATGCTTATTAACTCAGGCTACATTATAGGTAGATTAGCAGAGTAAATCTTTATAAATCCTTAAATGTTTCAAACTTTTTTTACTGAAAAAAAAGACAATTAAAATAATCCTAAATTACAAAGGGGCAATACATTCTATTTTTGAACAAAATTGTAAAATTTTATTCTACAATGTCCTATCACAATACTCTAAAAAGCAAAGTTTAAGCAATTTATTTATATCTTCAGGACACTATATTTACTCTTATGCATGACAGAAGGAACAAGCATTTGGAAATGGGTAGAACATCTGAGGAAGAATAGAAGTCAAAACTGAAATCCAGTTCGAATACCAGACATGAGTGTTTTATGCCCAGTACAAGTACCCAGCCTTGAGAAAAGTCAAGACACTAAAACAGGTATTAGCAGTGGTTTCAAACACTTTGACAACCCGAGAAGACTCTTTTGCAACACAAGTGCTTGCTTTGAAGAGGCAATTAACATTTTTGAAAGTCCATACCTTAAATGTACCATTTTGGTTTTTCATGTATGAGACCAAAAATATGTCCACTGGCAGGAGCGCTGATGTGATAAGAGCAACAGCCAAGGCAAAAATTGCTGTTATGGTAGAAATCACTTCACTTTCCCGCCGACTCTGATACTTGCGAACATAAACCCAGCAGAAAATTAGAATGGCCTGAAATACACAGGGAAAAACACTTGTGAGTTGTATAATAACAATGTCAGCAAGCAGGTATTGGTGTTAGACCCTATATGGACGACTGGCAGAGCATCAACACACCTTTTACCTGAACACTCAGCACCAACATCATATTGACCACACCAAAGTCACTTTTCCTCAAGAGTAGCTTGAGCAACACCACCAGCGCTCACAAACAGAACACGCGAAAACACAAACAGCGCGGCTCGCCGGGCAGGAGGGCGGGGCAGCCCCCGCTCGCAGCCCCCGCTCGGGGCTCTGCTCTGGGGCACCAGCGCCGAGGCACCCGCGGGAGCCGCAGGGATGCGCTCGCGGCCGGGGCAGGCTCAGGGGCACGGGCGAGGAGACCGGGAGGGATGGCTAATACTGGAACAGCGAGCGGCCGAAGAAGGAGTAGCAGCCGGCCCAGGGAAGGGAAAGGGATGCATGAGAGAGCCGCCGCAGGGCGGGAGAGGCGCCTCTCACCAGCAGCGCCAGGCCGAAGAGGCACCATCCCGTCAGCAGGTCAGACGCTGCCGCCGCCATCTTCCTTTCCGTCAGCAGGAGCGCGGCCGCCCCGCCGAGGCGGCGCTTAAGGCGCGGCGGGCGCGCGTCACCGCGGCAACCGCCCCACGCCCGTGACGTCACGCGGCCGCCCCGCCACTGCCGCCTGCGCTGCTGGCGGGAGAGCTGCCGCCGCCTCGGGAGCCGCCCGGGGCCGTCCCGTGGCAGAGCGCAGCCGTCGGGGGGCAGGAAGGGGGAGTCGGGGTGATGGAGAGCTGTCCTCACCTCTTGCTCCCGAGAAGGGTTCGCCTGTCCTTTCCTCCCGGGGCCGAGAGGCTGAGACAGGGCAGCGCTCGGTCCGCGGGGACTCTTGCCTGAGGGACAGCGGGAGGGCAGGAAGGGGGTTTGAGGAAAGGCAGAAGGTGCGCTAAGAGGTATCAAGCACTTTCGATCCTTTTGTTGTTCCTTCTTGCTCTAAAAGTACCTTAAACCATCTCCCTGCGTGGCCTGCAGCGCCCGGAGGCGCCGGGCGGGTGTGCGGGCGGTGCGGGCGGCTCGGGGCCGCTCCCGCAGGGATGTGCGGGGAGGGTGTGCGGGAGCCCCGCACCGCGGTGCCTCTGCCCCGGGCTCCACTTATCCTCGATAGTGCCAAACTTCGGGCAGGGTCGCGGTCTGATGGGAAGGCTCGCTTCGGGACGCCGTGCACGCTGTGAGGGCAGCCGCAGGCCGGGAGGGGTGGCGGGTTAGGAGGTGCCTTGCGCAGCTCGTGTTCCTGAGAGTGTGGATTCGGTGGCACGGGGAGTGGGAGACCCTTATCTGCAAGGTGCTGCCGCGTGTCTTAGTCTCTACTTTGCTCTAAGCGCTGCATGCATACAGTCATGGAATCATCAAGGTTGGAAGAAACCTTTTAAAATCGTCCAGTCCAATCATCCAGCCGGCACTTGCCACTGTGACCCCAAAACCGCTAAATCATCACCCAGCACCAGATACGGACAACTCTTGCTGCACCTCCAGGCATGGGAACTCCACCACCTCCGTGGGCAACCTACTGCAGTGCCTGACCACCCTAACAGTGAAATTTTTCTCAATATCTAATCTGAATCTCCCCTGTCTCAGTTTAAGGCCGTAAGGTTGGGTGCAAAGGGGTCTGCCTGCAGGAGTGCCCGGGGACAGCCTGGGCCCTGTCCGGAGCCTGGGCTGCTGTGCCAGGTGTCTGCTACGTGCACAGGCAGCTCAGGGGTGGAAATGTTCACGTGCCTTGCTGGTTCCTCAGCCTTGGTACAAGGGGCTCAGAGACCTAAGCAGGCAAGGATAGCCACATTCATGTCCTGAAACAGTAGATATGTTTTCTGTGTTTCTGTTTGCTATGAGAACAAAAGTACTTGTGCCAAGTAGGAGGTTGAAATTCAGACTCTTTTGTTTGTAGCCTTGTGAAAAGAGACTCATATGGGCTGGAGGAGCTCAGCCTGGGAGGGATGAACTTCCAGGTGCTGAGGCCAGTGGGGGTGATGGAAGCTCCTGGTATCAACAGTGTTTGTGAACCATGTGTGTGGTCAGGTAAATGGAAGGACTTCTTGTGGGCTCCCAGCCTGGAGACATCTGTTGATGAAGGAGCTGTGAGAGCCTTATCCCAGACTGGTCTTTGCCTCTGCTAAGACTTAATTTATATGAGGGAGCATTTATATGGGACAATAGTGTATGGTGTTGCTATATGGTGAGCCATATCCAGGGCATCTGAAGTGTATGCTCAGGTGGACAAGTTCTCTCAGGAAAGTGTACTTGATGGTGTGCATGGTGGAATAGCTTTGTGACAAAGTGGCTGATAAGTTTTCTGGGCTTCAATTTGCTGTGACAGTGTTGTGACAGCACTCACAAGCTATGTGTGGGGTGGTTAGGGCAGCAGGAGTTCAGTTAGACTTGCAGCTTTGCAATAAAGGGAACTATTTGTTTGTGAGGACAGGAGAATCAGAAGCTTTGCCTCAGAGCAGTGGATGCATGCTGTATTTCTATTTGTTGTCAGAGCAGTGTGGAAGGCACTGTCACAGGGCAGCATTCATGAAACGAGTAATAATGAAGCTGAGGAGGGTT
Organism: Poecile atricapillus; assembly: GCF_030490865.1. NCBI lineage: Eukaryota > Metazoa > Chordata > Aves > Passeriformes > Paridae > Poecile > Poecile atricapillus. Next base: position 29,346,004 of record NC_081251.1, read on the forward strand.
CTGAGGAGTTTATAAACCTTGCAGGTAGGTACCTGCAGGGCCTGTGTTGACTCATGGAGGTAAATGTTGCTTGCAGGGCAAATACCTGTGCCATATATTAAGTTACTGTGAGAACAGTGCAGGTGGAAGCAAACTGAAGTGAATATTCACAAGGTGGCTGGATGGTGGGCTGTGGGTTCAGTTTTTAGGTGAGCTTGTAGCATTGCAAGGAGGGGTCTGCTGGTGGAGAAGTGGTATTGTTTGGGAGGCTCATTCTGGAGCGGCAGGTGTTTGTGTTGTGTTTTGTTTGGTGTGAGGCCAGGGGCATCAAGCAGGTGGCTGTACGGTGTCTGTGCAGCTCATGATCTAAGTGGATAGTTCATGACAATCCAGATGAGCTTGTAGTCTAAGAAAAGCGGCAGATATTATATAACTATAATTGGTTACAGGTCAGTAAACAAATAGTGTATGTCCTTTTAGTTGTTGGAGGTTTAGGGTTTTCTCTTTGTATATTTTTTATTATCTCCACCACAGAAAACATTGCCCTGGATGTCATTACTATTAAATATGTATGCTGTAATTCAGAATTGCCTAAGAACCCATGAAGAATTAAAACCCTCGAAGAACTACATTAAAAATAAACTAATCCCAAGAGGGAAGGAAAGTAATTTGCCTTTGGAGTATATAAAGTTTTTATGTTTTGTACACCACACCTTTACGAATAAAATATTGATATACCAAACATCAGGGATCTGTAACTGTTTAAGAATTAAGGCTACTGTTAAAATTAAAAAAATAAATGCTATAGCTCTATGCTACCACAATTCTTTTTGTTTTGACACAAATGGTAACATGAATATTTAACTTGCTATAGTAAATAAGCTTAAGTGTACTTCAGCATGATCAAAAGTCTTTTTCATTCTAAACAGCTGAGTTCATATAGTTTAACAAAGATTTTTAAAAAGTCAACTGCCCAAAATTATAGTTTTCTCTAACAGAAAAATCCAATCTTTGAATCTTTTACTTTACATTTTTGCAGTAAATGGTAATATTAAAGAAATTGCCATAATTCTGTCAGATCTCTTGTTTTTTGGTAAATATGGTTGATAACCTAGTTTTAATTGGGAAGTGGGCAAGGTTTTCTAGGTTTCAGTAAAAAATGTCATGTCCCTGTGTGTAAAATGATTACTATAATTAATAAAGGAAGATATTCAGTTTTTGTCAGAAAGGAAGTAGTGCTTTTAGGTACAGTGCAGGCAAAATGGAAGTTTTTAATATGTTACCACTATGGTATCTGAATGTGTTTGGTTTTTTTCAATACCATATCACCACTAGCATTCTGAATGTTTTTTACTTATTCCTTAAAGTTCAGAGTTTATAAATTCAAATAATTTTATCCCTTATTTTAGTAAAATCATTAAATCTTTATCTGAAGGATTATCTACAAACAAAATTCAGAGGATTGATTTAATTCATTTTTTTTACCATTGGGTGGAACATTGCAGATGTCAAGTACACAAAAAAATCCTTTTTTTTCCTAGTATTTTTTTAAAATTTTTTAAAATGTTCAAGTAATGACCTTTGTCTACACATTGTGCCAACAAAACTCCTATAAATATGTCTTAAAAATGGTATTCAGTTGATGTGTTGACTCTAGTGAGGGGGCGTTTCACCCATTGTTACTATTCCTGAGGAACTTAAGACTAACATTTTTCATCCCTGTATTCACATAGCTCTTTATGTAAGAGAGTGCTCATGGATAAATTTGTGATCAGATTTCTGAGTACACGTCTATTGACAGCACTACTCTTGAGGATACATTGGTTAGATGTTCCTTGGCATATCAGGGCCATGTTTGTGTTTCTCAGTCACTGTAGACAGCTTCTAGGATGGCTGGATGTAGTGTCCCAAGCCTACCTGCATTTTACTCAATTGCAGTGCTATGTCATGGGGTGAAAACGAGCAAGGACAGAACAAAATTACATAAGGCAGTGTGTCAGTAAGACTAATCAATGTGAGACCATGGGCCAAGAAATAAGAAATGAGGCAACTGCTCACCAGCACAGAAGAAATACTTCCACTCTGTACAAATAGAAGAGGAGGTGAGAATAAATGTACTTTTTTCTGCAGAGACTTAGTGCTTGAGAGAAGGTAGATGGTTGTGGTATGAGCCAGCCAGCGAAGTAGCATCCTTAATACCAAAGTTATTGATCACCTACAAGCTGAAAGATAGTGTGGTGCCACTTTGAGTGCTTGGGATCCTCAAGGTCAGCAGTGCTAGTGTTGGCTGCAGTGCTGTACACCAGCGCTGTTTCCAACAGCCAGGTTAAGCTAGCATAGCGTATAGAAACATCTCAGTAATTGTCCCTGTTGTGCTGTTGTCTCCTACACTTCAGTAGTGGATGTGCACCTTTTTGTGCCTACACACAGAAATTTGTCTTGTGCTCTTTCGTGCTTCTTTGCTCTTGCTAATAAAAGCTTTTCATCAGGGTGCCATCATGTGAAGCAAGATCAGTGAATGCACTGAAGAGTGGTAGTGGATAGAACTACTTGTATGTGGCATCATGTATGGAGTCAAGAGTGAGAAGAGTACAAAAAGTGATTTTTTGTAAGGGTTTTCTGGGCACGTTTGTAGCAGGAGTAGATAACTGCAAGCTAAATAATTGTCTCTTTAGAAGTTTTTATTGTACATAAAAAAACAGGGAGGATTTTTGCAAGTCATTGTGATAATATGTGAATTAAAACAGAGTAAGTCTGAAGAGAGTGCTCTTACTGTATTCCTCAACAGAATCTGATAGGCATTGTGGTGGTAGCAGCCATAGTGTGAAAAAATAAAGATATCAGTGGACTTCCCTAAATACCATTCTCTTTCCCACACAAGATGGTTGCAAAATGCCAAAAAAAAGGGATTACAAAAATTTTGTGTTATAAAGAAAATATATAATTTTAAAATAAACTTTAATTATATTGTTTATGAAATAAAATCTTTGCTAAAAAGAAGTGTTATAGTAATTCTTATATATATAGGAAATAATCCAAACTATAGAAAATGTCTTAGATGCTACTTCATAACTTGTGGAATTTACTTTTACTAAAGTATTCATGTGGTAAAAGGACAGAGAAAGAAGATGATTGGTATTATAGAAATTAAAGTGTATGAAACCAGACACCATCTTCATTTTGACCAGGACAAGGGATTAGAATCATACTTGAGCTAGATAGTGTACATACCAACAGGGAGCAGGTGCTCCTTCTCACTTGACTGAGCTCCTCATGTCACCACTTGATAATCCCCCAAGTTTCAAGCGGGCTGAAAGCATGTGGGCTAGTGACAATGCCATATTTTAAAATTCCCTTATTAACTCAACTTGTTCTATTTTTATTTTTTTTTTCTCATGTTATAAGAGAAGATAGTGAAAATGGGTTTAGCAAAATTTGACAAAATGTGTCATGGTCTTATACTTGAAGGTGTAATTATTCTTTGTGTTATGTGGCTGAATCGAGTAAAACCTGTAAACCCGATGGCAGGGAGTACTCTGGACCTAGTACTCTCCAAATACACACAATTAACCATTGGGAATATTAACAACTTTATTTTAAGTGCTTCAGCTTCTGTGAATAAAATTGACTGCAACTTCATGAAATTACTTTTGTTTGATGTGATGCTGTAGTTCATTTACCACTACTGCAGACCAAGCTAGATTTCTGAGATTGGTGTGTCATGCATCTCCCTTCCATACTGTACTTCAGTGCTTAGTCTTATTTAACCGGTAGCACAGCTTGGATTTCTTCATAAACACCATTAATAGTTATTTTTCACAGTACAAGTTTGATTTTATGGTGTACCCACAAACTTGGATGTCATTTATCACTAGTTTAATGTAGAAAGAACATGATGTTACCTTCACATCTTTGCTGCTTGTATTGGTTCCTTAAGCTAAAATGTTACCTAGGTTCAAGATCCTCAGTTATGCCTATGTTTTCAGAGTGCTTGGATTTAGTGCGGTCTATCATTCTTTTCCACAAAGAGAAACCTTTTTTCTCTTTAAACCTTTTTCAATATCAGCAGTTTATACTGATGTATCAGTGACTCAGCATTTACATTAAAATAGGGACAAGGTTTTATAAACCTTATGAAAATTTCCATTTGACTTTAACTTGGTTTAAATCAGCTCAGTTCTTATTTTGGGTAAGAATAGGGAAAAAAACAGTTTCCAAAAGAAGCAATGGTATCATGATGAGGAAAACAGATGGTCACATTGGGTTGGGAATAAGGTTTTCTCAATATTTAGTGGAATTGAGGGAAAAAATACATGAAGTGGCTTAACATACACTGGTGTTCTCCCCAGTATACACATCAGCACTGGCACATTGTTTTTCAGCTAGCCAATGTCAAAGGCTGAATCACCATTTTTGGAGGCTAAAGATAGACTTGCTGTGCCATCAGTTCACTTTTTGTGTCTATTTAGGCAAAAAAATTAGTCCTCAACAAGAATTTTATAATAAATTCCATTAAATAAGTTATTTAAATAATTTATATAACTTTGTATAATCAATATATATAATAATTGAAGTACTTAAAATGGCAAAGTCCCTAAAACATGTGAATGTCTAAGAAAAATTAAAACTGGCGTAGTTTGCAACCAGTAAATTCCTTATGAAAGCACAAAGCTGTCTCAAGGTAGAGAGGAATAGCTAATCTTTGCACTAAGATGTGTGTTTTTTCTTGTTGTGGTGGTATTGAAGAAGAGTAAAAGGGTTTTTTTAAAGTTCTTATTTATGTTGGAACAGAGGTTGTCCTAGAGGTTGCAACATGCAAATAAAAATAAAAAGTTGAGTCAGAAATTTAGAATTAATCTATGGAAGAATTTTGAGTGGTTTTCTTTTCATGAATTATTAAAAACTGTATGGTAATGTTTATGGAGGTTCCTTTTTATTCTTGGTTCCTTGGTTTGCTTACTTGAACAAAACCAGAATTTTTAAAAAGGAGTCTGAGGGCAGAAGATGTGATTCATTTCTCCAGGACATATAGAGTGTAAGTTACTTCCTTTAAGAAGGGTTGCAAAAGCAATTAGAGCCTTCAAGGCTCTCAATTTCTTTTTTTTTTTTTTTTTTTTCCTGAACTCAATAACTAAAGCTTTTCTAAATGCAAATTATAGTTCTGCATGAAGTGTTAAGAACAAAAGTAACGTGCACTTCTACAACAGAAGTGTGTGAACATTCCCACAACAAAGAGGAGTGTGAATGTTGTTTTCCCATGAAACTTTCAGCAAAGATACTGCTAGTCTTTAGTACATGGAAAAACTGCAACCAAGGCATAAACATGGAAGGAAAATGTTTGGAGATCTTCCCAGGATGTACCGAAGAAACAAGACGGAAAGTAAACAAAACAATAGATTTCTGACACCTTGAATTTAATGGAAAAGCTGCCACTAAATTTAGCTAAGTATTGATACTATTGGGAAAGGCATAGTGTAATCATCATTATGCTCCATGGACAGTGAGCTGCTTTTATGTCTGTGTCAAAAAGTTACACAGAATTTTTCATAGTTTAGGGTGTGAGCAAAGTGAGGAGTACCTTCTTGTGCACAGAAAGAAGTATGTAATTTGGAATCACCATCTTGGAAAAGATGCTCTCAAGAAAAAGTGATAGAATTTTAAAGGTTCTGACCCACAAGGAACAGAGAATAGAGAATAATTAGTTATGCTCATATCAAAAGAAAATGGGTACAAAATAAATCAACAAGCAGCAGACTTAAAAAGAGAGTACTTTGTAAAATTTAAACAAAAAAAAAAGTTACTCTTAATATAGGATGATTTGAATACCAAGTATGCATAGGTTAAAAATTAATAGAGAAATTCATGGATGAGAGGTCTGTCAAGCAGTATTAAGCAGAGAAGCAGCCTCCAGCTCAGAAGGCCCCTAAGCAGGGGAGTGCCAGAATGGACAGGATTTGCAAGGGAAGATTGTTAAGCTTTCCCTGTTTTCCTAAAGGTTTGTTTTGGCATTAAAAGGTCAATATAGGAAGCTGTACAGTCTTTCAGTCATCTCGCTTACTATGTTTCAGATAGTTCAGCTCAGTATGCCTGTTCTAGGACATCAGCAAAGGCTGGGGTTTGTCAATTTGATGGTGTTAGAGGGTAATCTTCATGATAAAGGTGGATTTCTTCTGGCTGAGAAGACTGATTCAAAGCCATCTACATTATTTAAAGCCAGCATATGGACTGCATAAAGAATCCTGGGCATCAAAGGCTGTCAAGAAGCATAGAAGCGGTTATTTTTATATTATAATGAACAGTACAAACAGGTAAGCCTCATCTCTCAAAATAGGACTTAAGCCCATACCCAAGAGCACAAGAAATTGCCTGTTATTTCAAAACAGGGGAAAAAGTAGGCTTAATGCTTCCATTCTCTCTTCCAAGAGAGAGTTGATGAATCTAATTTTCTCAGTTCAAGAAACAGACTGATAAACTGGAGTGGGTCCAGAGGAGGATCACCAGGGTGTTGAACTGTGTAGTACTTGTTTTGTGTGGAGAGCTGAGGGAGCTGGGCTTGTTTAGCCCACAGAAGAGATGGCTGTGGGTCCCAAACAGCAGGCTGGCAGGGAGGCTGGCCAAACAATGGAGTCAGTAGGGCACAGTAGGAGATGTGACAGTATGCATACATTAAAATAGGAGGACTGAATATATGTGGGAATAAAGGTGTAAGGATAATTAACCAGTGGAGAAAATAGCCCAGATAGGATTTGCAACATCTGTTCTTGAAGGTTTACAAAATTTGACTGATAAAACCTTGAGCAAGCTGGTCTGGATACATTGTGACCCTGTTTTGAGCATGAGGTTGGACAAGAAAGACGCCAAAGAGTCACTTCCAACCTGAACACGCCAGTGATTTATGCCGTTGGCACAGCAACTGTATTTAGATAGAGGATAAGATTTTAGAGAATGCAAAGAAAAACATTATTCTCAGCAATTACACAAGAAATTGGATAGTAGGGCAGTAGTACAAAGCAATATCCTAGAGAGGAAGAATAGCATGAGATTACGGCTGCTGACTGTGAAGTATTATCATTAAGATCTTTTTGATCAAAAGTGGCATAGCAGTAGTTACCTCTGTAGTTTTGACTTCACAGAAGAGCAAATTATTCTACTTTCTGCCATTTCTGTCCTATCTAAAATGAATGCTCTGTAATGACGTGGATCATTTATCAGTTAGTTTTCAGTGAACACGGATGCAAACACTGCTCTGTATATGCCTGTAACCTGAGACAAAAGCTTTAAACACATGGAGTCAACAGAACTGATTCTGGTGCTAGAACAGGTTTCCTAGAGAAGATGTGGATGCCACAGTGCTGGCAGTATCCAAGGCCAGGTTGGATGGAACTTTGAGCAACCTGGTCTAGTGCAAGGCGTCCCTGTCCATGGCAGGATGACGGGAGGTAGGTGACCTTTAAGGTCCCTTCACACTCAAACCGTTCTATGAATCTAAACCAACTGTGCAGAGCCAGGCATGTGTATGTACATAGTGAGGAGCAATCTTAGAGTCTTGATTCAGTATTGAAAGTTCTGGCTTGTATAATGTTCTACAAGACCCAAAGGAATGCTAGGGCTTCAAGCTACCACTGAGACTTACTGTTCCCTGTACCCAGTAAAGCAAACAGCAGAGGTGGATGCATGTCACAGTAATACCTGACAAGGATTCAGTTTAAGGTACTCTTCCTGTTTCATTACTTCCTGCAGGTGAACTGCTTTTCTCTGGGTTGCAGTTGAATAATCATTGAAGGAGGTAAGGGAAACAGATAGTATTAATAGAGGAAGAGTGATATCGAAACTCACCATTTTTTAATCGGTGACTCAAATAAATAATTTTTAGTCAACTTATAATTACCAACGACTGCAATTTAGGTGGAGGGATCCCGTTGAAGTGACAGAAGCCGGGCGATCCGGGGCATTTTCCGCTCTTGGCCGCCAGAGGGCTCCCGCGGCGCAGTTCTCCAGACTCGTTTCCGTGCAGGAGGTTTGCCAGAGATCTCAGGAGAGCCAAATCTCCTAAGCTTTACTTGGAGAAATTTCGCTTTTCCGCAGAAGTTTTAGCATAGCAAGATGAGATGCTTCGGGAGATGGTGTGTAATATATAAATGATTTATCTTTTTTAAGTTAAGCATGTATCAGTTTTAAATCAAATTTTTCAAAACTAAGACGGATTGTTCCAAATCTTACTTTTTTTGTCAAGCTCTGTCACTATAGATGGCACCATTGCTTTCCAAAGCATTGAAGCATATGATTCCGTGCCATCATAAAAATTTCCATTTCTCTAGATATGCACAGCTAGAGCTTACCTGAACTCTGCTATTTCTTCACCATATATTCAAGACAGAATTCTTTTTCTATTAATGTATGACTAACTTACCTAAAATATTCTTTCCAGTATTTGCAACCACAGAATTTCCTTTCTGAACCCTAATGAACTTGGTAATTCAAGAACAGATAGAAAATCACAATAAACATGGTCCTGTTGATCTTTTCACCTTCAACTTCCAGTCTCTGTTGGTCTCTTATTTGTTACATGACAGACACACTAATAGGAGTTTGTACAGTCCTGTATTTCTTCTATGTATTAACAGATCCCGGTGACTGTTCTCCTTCCCTTATTCCAGCAACTATTTTGCTTTCTTATGGAAGTGCTCAGTTAATTTGCCAGATTCTGTCCCCATTTTTTTTTGGCACAAAAAAAAGTGATACAGGCAGTAATTTTCTGTGCAAAATACTAGAAATGCACATATTGTTTTGTAAAATGATGCATGGCAGGTATTCACTTAAATTATTATGTGCTTGTATTTATTTTGTGTGTATATTTGCTTTGATTTTAAAAACCCTGCGACTTTTGTTTTTTCACTGGGTTATTATTTGCTTTCTTATAGTCACCAAATTAAACAAGTCCATCAGAAATTTTTCTCTTTTTAAGGTAACTGTTTGCTACAATGTCTCCAAAGTTTTAACCAGAGGAAAGAACAGTGCCTACACGAACCAGGTGCACAGGCCTTACTTTCTGTAGAAGCAAACATCAAAATATCCCACAAAGCACATTTTTAGTCACCCCAAGAAGAAAAGCCCTGGTAGGAATCTTGTATGAAGAAGAGTTGAAAATACATACCCAGATGTGTTGGTAGCCAATTTTTTTGGCCATCATTTTCTGGCTAACATTTTCCTGGTTTTTCCATGTTGGCTGCATAAAAGATGTAGAGGAAGTACAGTCTGCAAAGAAGACACAGTTTGCTTTCTGCTTGTCACAGCATACTTCCTATTACAGGAGAGTATTTTTTGGCATGGGAATGGTCTTTGATTATCACGGAAAAGCCTTCAGGACACCTAATAGCAACCTACACCCAGGGCAAGGTCACTGAGAAAAATGAAGCTCAGTGGTTCGCAAGTACACAATGGGAGGATGGCAGCTGGGCACAAGCAGAAACGAGAGAGGTTCCAACTGGATATGAAGAGAAATCTTTTCACCATGAGGACAGTCAGAGGAGTAGGATGTCTGCAGAGATGTAGCCTCCCTGCTTGGAGGCCTTCAAGCCCTGACTTGCTTCACTACCTGCTGCTGATTACTATTTCTGTAGCACATCACACCAGCACTCTTACACTGGTAAAGTCATTCTGCTCTAGACATTGCTTAATTTCCCCCTGCCTTACCTGGTGTAATCAGTTGATTTTCAGTGTTAGATAAGGTATCAGTTCCACTTGTCCACATTTGCACATAGTCTCCATCATGCAGACTCTATAATGTTACCTATAGTGTTGTAATGTAAATGTCATCTAGCAAGTATGTATATTTTACCCTGTTTTCTACAACATAACTTGTACTTGCTGGTCTTTCTTTGATTCATTTGTGTATTTGTGCTCTTTTAAGTAGCATACTCAGAGTGTGATATTTTCTAGCATTCTACAAGTTGATTTAAAACATTTTCCAATGTGTAAGTATTTGTATTATGACTGTTACAACATTCACCGTCATCTTTGTTCATGTTGATCACCTTTGAAGTCCTAGCCATTGCAGATGTTATCAGGTTTTATTCCATTTGGGTTTTAGTTGTGTTGATTTTTGGCATCATTCAAAAAAATAACACACTACATCAATGTGTTGAAAATACAAGCGCTTTCTTTTAACACACCTGACATCTAAAGGATAGATTTCTAAATTAATTTAAAGCATTAATTTTTGTTGTTATTAGCAATTTTCTCCTTCACAACAGGGTTCTCTAGATATATCTCTACTGGAGACTATTCATATGCCTACCACTAAAATTGGACTGGTTTTATAAGTAAAGCAGGTCTGCAAGCAAGGTCTCAGTGCACATTTTTGTATGAGAGAAAGCAGCTCTGAATGATAGTAGCATACTATCCTACTTGATAGTAGTAATAAATCAAATGTTTTTGAAAAATAAGCAGTTACAAGTTAGATGAGGCAGATTGCTAAGCAACTTCAAAATTTGTTTCAATCCTACTTTTCCCATTCCAGTTTTCCAGTTGTCAGAAAAATAGTGTTTCACATGTACTTAGAACATTCCCTTAAAATTTGGAAATTGCTCAGCTGGCTTGCTGCAAAACTATCACATTACCACTAGATAAACATAATTAAGTTGAGTGCAAGGCTTTGCTTTCCTTGTCTAGAAAAAATTGTGAACAGCTTGCTGTTGATATGAAAATGACTGAGTAGGAAATAATGGTATGTCCATTTTTGTAGGGTGATTAAGACTGTCCAGGAGAACGGTGATACAGTGAAATCAAATATGTGGTTTTATCTGTGGGAGCAAATAGCTAACCTTACTGAGCTTCACACAGCATTTTGGAAAGCTGAAACATTTTAAGGGAGGTAACAATAGCTTCAAAATACTGGGATGGCTTAAAAGAAGTTGGGATTTAACAGAAAGAAATGCTAACTAGCAGTAGTGTAGCTGCGCTACTGCTTTATATGGTACTGATCGTAACTCTGCCATTGTGAAGCTTCCACTGGCCAATCATTCTAATTGCTAATTGATGTCAATGAGCAGGAATGGTTCCAGAAAAAGATTCAAACCAACCAAACAAAAAACCCACCTACCACAAAACTGCAGTGATTTGTAGCAAAAAACAGATGAAATAAAGCAAAAGCTCCTTCAATCCATCTTTGTTATTCAGAAAGAGTTGAGAAGGGCCTAAATTTGTATGTAGTAATAAGACTTCTGATACCATAAGGCTATTTAACAGATAAAGGCATATCATAATCCAAGCAAGCAGTCTCTCTCTGGTATATTTATTTCTTAATTGTGCTCTCTCTGAGGATGACAGGAAGCATTGGTCATACTTTCTGTTTAGAGTAAAATCCTGGCTTCACTGAGGTCTCCAACACTCCTGACTCACAGCAATAGCTGCTAAGGGGAGGTCACATAAAGCAGGTGTGACATTCTGGCCCAAATGAAGTTTATGCCAAAGCATACACTGCGTACACTTAGTGAATTCAAAATTTCATTCTAAATTTAAAAACTTACCAAACTTCCCATGCTTACCAGAAAAACTAAGGTGCTTTACTTCCACTGAATTTTTAGTTCTCTTTTGTTCATTTTTTCCAGTGAGATCCTGGAGTGGAGCTATATAGCAGCAGCATCCTGCAAGCCGCACAGGAGACAACAACCATGTCGTAAATAAGCAAATCTCACAGCAGAAGGAAAGATCATTAATGGAACTGGGATCAGTCCTGTGGGAGAAAGTTTATTTCAGGAAAAACAGTAAGAAAAGGAATGACAAAAATTTGTTTCTGGATAAGGATTTTTTTTAATATGTTTAAAAATGTTTCAGTTTTTAAATTAACCATATTGACATTTTTTAAGTGTTATTTAGGCAGAAATTAAGTTAAAGCTATTTTCAGGGGGGTTTCTCATTGTGCTATTTTAATAGTAAATTATATTCTATTTTAATTTTTTCTGACTTGTGGTGTTCTTGTTCTTAATGCTGATAGGTTTTCTGTAAATCATTGTCAAATGAACTTCTCAACTGTCAAAGTTATGAAGACATTTTAATACATATTTTAACTTCAGAGAAAAGAAGCTGAAATATGGGGGAAGATGGGGAAATTATGGCTCCCCATAATTATGGCTTAATTATGGATTAAATATTTCTTAAGGCATCAAAAGCGTACCCCTTGGCTACAACAGAAAAGTGAGATCCAATCCTTAATTTAATCTGATTTATAGTGGGTTTTTTTGTCTATGCCCACTTACACATCTGGAATGAACCATATAATGATGCTTCACTCTTGTCACCATTTACTGATAAACAGAAGAAACTTACAGGACTTTAAAATTGATAAGATATTTTAAAAGATTATGCGGCTGCCTTGCATAGTATTCTCTACTAAAGAGGTTGAATGAATCTGATTGTATCAAGATTTGCTTGTGTTTCATTAACAAAGAGATAAAAAGGAATCTAGCCCAAATCCAGCCAAGCCCATTTGGCTACCCTATATCAAAGGATACCCTAGTATCTTAGTTTTCACTTCTGTTTCTTAGTTTTTGTCTTATGGCCTCAGCTCCTGACTCTCATACTGGTAAATAATTCAAAAGATAGCATAGGAAATCATTAAATTATTTGACGTTTTATATTTTAGTTATCCTAGTTTACATAGGTGAGCAGTGATAGCCTCCCATGTGCTAAATGACATCCTTCATCCTGCCCCTCCCTTTTCGTTGTATGGTTTTCCTTGCCTTGTCTCTCCAGTCTAGAGAGAGCTGACATTATGCAGGCAAGGCAGAGGATTGGGGAGTTTGATGGGACAGTTTTTGAACCCAAAGTGATGGAAATGGCATAGACAGAGAAGCAGTTAAGATTTCTGAGTTAATTTCTGACATGAAAAATTACGCTTAGGTGGGGATCTGGGCTGTTATGACTACCTTCCATACTTCCTGGGACCATCTTAAATGCAAGTGGAGAATGTTCTTTTACAAATTTGTTTAATACTTTGATGAAATCACAGGATTGTAAGTCTTCCACTGAAAATATTACTTAAAATTTTACCATCTCTTAGATAAAGTTAGATTATATTTTAAAAACGTAAGTTTGTGTTAATGAAACTCTTGAGGCGACCTGATCCGAATATAAGTGGAAGGCTTTATGCAGATGTAACTGAAAATTCTTATTTAATCACGTCTGCTTCAGGCAATGCTTCTGGAATAGTCCTCTGTACATAGAATTTGACTCAGTTTATTAGTTTACTTTGTGAACAGTCTACATAATTATAAAAATGTGTTGTAGTAGTGTAGGTCATTTTTATAGTTAACTTTTAGCTATGAAAACAATATAAATATTTCTAAATACATGAGACTATTTTATCTAAATTTATCTATTTTATCTAAAGATATCTAAAAGTGGTCATAAAGTTTATTGAAACCGGTTGAAAGTCCACAGATTGTTTAAAACCTTTATCAATGCCCAGAAGCAGTTCAGAAACTAAGGTGTCATGCTGAAGCTAAGAACACTATCACTAAAATCAAGAGAGACACTTACAAAGAACAGTTAACCCCAAATCTGTATTTTCCAAGGGGAATTAGTTTAGACATCTCAGGTGCCCCACATGACTTGCATTCAGGTTTCACCCTACTTGCTGTTTGCTTATACCTGTAGACAGGAGCATAACTCATTTCCACAATTCCCTTGGCCTGAACTAACTGATAATGCTTAAAGCTGGATTTAAACTTGTGATTAAACTACTTTTGGCTTATTACCTCTGTGGTCTTCACACCACAGGAACACAGAAAATCAAGTGAATGTGTGTAATGCTTTGTCTTGCTGTAATTGCAGAAGTGTGCTTGGATGTAGACAGCTTCTTTCTCTGTGCCCTGCTAACACTTCCTCAGAGGTTTGCTGTGATGTACCACAGACAACCAAGGGATACACTCAGACTCCCACTGATTTATGCAGCAATGCTCAGTACTAGGGAGGACTCTGAAGGAGGCTTGCCAGATTTGTCATTTGGAACCAGGCTAGTCTAATTTGGCAGTCAAACCCAGGTTCTGATTGCAAGAAATAATTCTGTGGGAATGATAAACCCTGTGTAAGAACAAATGTGTGCCTCATGCAAGCTCTTGTTTTTGGTTATTTCTTCTTCTTACAGGCCTTCTGTGGTTGGAGTTTCTTGGGGATTTTTTGTTTGATTTAGGTTTTTGTTTCTTTTTCACTTCTGCCAACAGGCTTAGTATATTCTGGTTTAGCCTATTTTTTTTCTAATTTTATTCTCCAGGCGTCAAATCCTCTGTTGAAGTGAATTTTAAAGTTCCCTAAAGACCAGTGAAGTATCTGTAACTTATTAACAGCTCCTTAAAGAAGTAACCTCTATTCTAAGTCCTGGGAAATGGAACAATATTGCAATAGGAGAGACCAGCTCAATTTTGCTGATGAATCTTTGAGCAACCCTGTCCTAGAACAGTTTGTGAGTTCTTATTTTTTAACAAATCTGACCTATAGTTTTAACAAGTGAACCAGAATTACTTCTTCACAAATAGGTTTGGAAGCATGTCAAGCTATGATTATTCATACTAAAAACAAATTTGGACAAACACTATTTTGTTACAATAAAAGCTGTTTCTTTGTGAAAAGTGTCTTCCCCTTGTAGAAGCCCTGAAGAGCTAATGTATATGTCTCATGCACTGATAGGGGTGGAGCCAACCAAGGATTGTTGGAAATAATACACTGTGAGAAAGAACAAGATGTTGTTGGAGAAGAGGGGAGGGCATATGGAGGTGAGGCAGCACTTTTCTGGGAAAAATGTCCTTGTTTTGGCTCCTGGAGATATGTACAACTCAGTACAGCTCTGGCACCGGAATGAGGTGAAGAAGCTGGCATGGACTTTAAGGATCAAAACCACCCAAGTTCCCTGAAACCCTCCAACCCATTTCCAGAAAGGTCTAGAAGAACCAATTGCACATGCTAACTGATTTACTGAGAATGAAACTTAACTCTACAAGGGCAACAAAAAAGTATCTCCACAGGTCTGGGCGCATCAGCTGGATCAACACTGGAGCCAAGACTTCCTTCCTGCCTTCCTTCCTGCCTGCCTGCCTTCCTGCCTGCCTTCCTTCCTTCCTGCCTTCCTTCCTGCCTGCCTTCCTTCCTGCCTGCCTTCCTGCCTGCCTGCCTTTCTGCCTTCCTTCCTGCCTGCCTGCCTTCCTGCCTGCCTTCCTTCCTGCCTTCCTTCCTTCCTGCCTTCCTTCCTGCCTGCCTTCCTTCCTGCCTTCCTTCCTGCCTGCCTTCCTTCCTGCCTTCCTTCCTGCCTGCCTGCCTCCCTTCTTGCCATGTGCTTACCCTAGGACATCAGGATGTGTAAATATTCGTCATGTAAAAATATAACCTCACTAAACAGTTTCAGGATGCCAGTCTAAGTTGTTTGAACATAGTTGGTTCCAGCATTAATAATTGGTTCCAACACAATTAGTCAATGGCTAATTGGCAAGATTAATCACACAGTTTACTAACAAGATTTATCTGGATTCCACTTACCAGGAAAGGGAAGGAAGAAACCAAGGCAGTTTGTAGCAACTCCAGGCTTCATCAAAATGGCATGTTCATGCTAAATCACTTGGCCTTTCTCCAAAATTAAATTTCTCCATTGTGTACAAACCAGTTTTGACGTGCCAGAAATAAACAACTTAGAGATTGAGGCATATGTTACTCTTGATACATTACATGGCTACATTTGTTTAAGAACCTTCAATTTACTTAAATAGTGGCCTTTCTAGGAGGTAGCACTGGAATTTGCATTCCTAGTAAGCAGGAAAATTTATTTGAATCGCAGGGCATAAACACACAGATAGTCATGAAAATACGGTCTGATAGGCTCTCCCTTTGGACTGTCATCTTCTATTAGTGCTGAAATCCTCAGCTCCCAAAAATACATAAATACACAGGGTGATACAGGATGTTGACTTGCAATATGTATAGGTCAGTAGGCTGGTTTAGCAGGCATGAGACACCCAGACCTTTTTTCACATTTTTGCATCTACTTCCGTCTTCTAGCTGCAGTCTTTTTGACACTACTGAATTCAGAGTTCTTTTACATCAGAGACCATAACTAGGTAGCTCTAGGCTTACACATCAAGCTTACATAAATCTACAAAATTACTTTCTTAAAAGTATAATGGTTAAACCCTGAGAATATTACTCCTAGATGAGAGGCAAATAAAGTACGTGGATGCAGAGAAACAGATTAAATATGCACTTATTATGACTTTCTAGATTATTGTGCCTATTTATTCAGCAATAAATATAAAAAAATACTTGTCATTTTAATATTTCATTTTTATGTTGTTTGTCAGTATTGAAACTGAGCACTGAAACAGCATAATAGTAAATAGCTCTGCATGAATTCAGAATCCTGGATGTGTTAATATAATTGTAGCTGCTATGTTGATAAAAAACAATGATCACTATATGTCAGTTAGTATGGCATATGCAAATTTAAAGAAGTTACTTTCTGAAAATTTGAAACTCTTTATAACTGGGCCTAAAAAGGGGGTTATTTATCCTAGTAGTATTCAATTTTTAAATAATATTTGGGCAAATTTGCTGTCTAGAAAAGACACAACAGTAGGAGAGACCGGCTAATACTGAGAACTCTCAGACATATTTGTTAAAATTAAAATTCCATGCTTCGTCTTGCTGAAGTTAAAAGAAAACACAGAGTATTCTCTGAGCTGAAATAATGCTGTCCATTAAGCCTGCAGGTCTTATACAGCCTGGTCTATTTGTAGGATCTTAAACTTTGCTGATACCTTTTTATTTTGCTCTTCATCTTCCTTTTCACAATATTTGCATTATATGAATTTTAAATTAATACATTTTACTGATTTGTAGATGCTTTCAGACTGCGTGTAGGATTTTACCATATTCGTACAGAAATATTGGGTAAACACCTATACATCCCAGTAAAGCTGCCTAAAACTTTGACCTTTTTATTATGTATAATGACTTTTAAAGACTTATGGATACTTCAATCTAAAATAAGCCAGATGTGCTTTGACTTGTTTTGGAAAATCAACTTTCAGATCTTTGCTTCCTTAATCATCTGTTTTACCACTTACTTTTTTTCTTGTGCAATGCAAAAGCCACCAAAAGGCATGTATTTTCTGCTTTACAGGTAGGGCAGATTCCATATGAAGGCAAGAAGAGTAAGAAGAATTGTGGTAAAGTTTTGTTGTTTTGGTTTTTTTTTATTGTGTATGTCTTTGGTTCATGAAACAATAGAACTTGTGGCAAGCTGTTTAGGGTATGGCTATATATAGGAAGAAAAAGGAAAGTATGCATTTTATTAGGTAAGGAACATTTTAATGCTATTAATCTTAGCAGTTTTTCTCTAAGCCTGAACTGATGTTTTTACTGAATTCTGCAAATCCAGAAGTATTTCAGGTTTGAATAACTTAGCTTTTGAATTTTTGAACTACCACTTTAAAGAGAAGTATATATTGAGAAATGTATTTTTCTGGAATATTAATGAATACTGTTTAAAGCATATGATACAGCTTTTGGCACATTTACAACTGATAAATATAAGCAATATATCATGACATGATCTATTTACTTTGAAATGTATATATTTTGAATTAAAATGCCACTATTAAAATATGAAACATATTAGGACCAAATAGCACTAAACACTGTGAATGTTTATTTTTTTGAGATTGGGTCTTTCAGTGGTGTTGGAATTCAAGATAAAGAATGTACCTTTTTTCTTTTAATTTTCTTCCTTTGGTTGCTGTACCATTATATTTACTAGCAATTGTTGATTTTAAGACATGTTTTAAAGCGTCAAAGAGTGAAGAAAATGCCTGAGCTAAGACAAAAAATACCACAAAACTATGGTAAGTATTCTGACTATAGATTTTTTGAGTTATTTTGGCCCCTCTTCTGAAAATCTGAGTGCTGCTTAAGTATGCAGTAGAAGAAGTAGCAGTTGGGTTTTTTCTTTTTGTCTCCTATAGCAGAAACGAAGTGACATCCAGCTTTTCTGTTGGCTTTGCTGCTTAGGAGTGCTTACTATGTGTGCACATGCATATAAATAATTCCTTTTTCTTGTAGTTTTTGCCAAAGTGCCCTCATTTGAGTGACATTTTTGCTCCATTTACATAGATGTTAAAATTTCCATTAACTTCCCCAGGGCTGGGATTCCACCTGTTTCGTCTAAGTTCACCATAGTTCACCCTCATGTATTTAAAAGCATTTATATTTTAATTGCTTCAGTGGAATGCAGTTGTCGTGACCGGCAAATCTTGCAGAGGGCAGAAAGGATCATCTGGCAAGGAACAATGCCACATAAGGGCTTACACAACGGAACAGAAATACTGAGCACTACATTCAGGGAGAAATTGCATGGTAAGGGGCATTTCAAATTAATCTCCTTTTACAAAATTTTTTTCAAGTAGGACACTGCTGCTTTTAAACAGTTTTGTCCAAGTTTGCAGCTTTATTCCTGCATATGCGTTGTTGTAACCAACAGTTTAAAATGTGGGTCTAACGAGATGGAGACAAATCTGTTAACACTGTACAGACAGAGCAAATTATGCAACTTGGCTGGTTTGGATATCTATTCATGACAAAAAAAGAAACAAAGGGTGAAAGTGAGTGTTAGCAATAAAGAAAAGTTTTCTATAAAAATAAGTCAGTGCTTTAGCCCCCTCCCAGTTCTCTCACCTTTTCCCCTTGCATCTTGCCTGCAACTGCAGTTGTAGTAAAAGCTGTTCAGTGGAGCAGTTTCGCATTGGCACAGGAGATGGAATGTTCTCTGCATGTCTGTGCTAAGTATGGCTTCAAACCTAAATTTCACTACTTTCTGCTTCTTGGTGTATTTGCCTCGACTCTTTCCTGGATCCAGGTCTAACTCTGTCTTCTGTATGCTTTAGCTAAACTCTGAGATAGCTGGAAAAATATGTTGCTGCAAAGACAAGATGGAATATCATCCATTTGCTGCTGCTGCTGCTTCATCTTGGATTATCAGTTTTTCTGGTACTTCCTGGATTTAAAGCAGATAAGACAATGTATAGACATTTTAACTGGAGTGCATCAGTAACTGCAGGTGAGAAAGTGTTTGGGATTTCTAAGCTGCTACTGGCAACAACAGATGTGTCACCTGTTGTGGTTTTGCTTCTTATATCATGGGAGGCTGAGAGAAGCCATTTTTTGGAGGTCATGACAGAGGTTTTTAAACAGTGTGGTTTTTCTTGTTCCAAATTTTAATGTCACTAGTCATTCGAACTGTTAATAATGTGAATGGTGTTGTCCATAAATACATATTATGGCAGTCCCTAATGTGGTGCTCCTCAACTAGTATAAATAACTGTAATTCCTTTGATTTATATGAACCTGAATAATCCTGTTTAGTTGAAGATCTGGCCCAGAGTACAGGAAGTGTATGTGTTAGTCAGGGAAGGTGGTAGCAGTTTCTAATTCTTCTACTTACTGCTTTCATGCAGATGTGAAGTGTTTTTTAAGGTTGACATGGTCAAATCCTATCAGGGTCAACTCATATAAACTCAATAAATCAGGTATTTAGTTTTCTCTTTGTAGTGTCAGTATTTTGCAAGGGAAGCAACACCCTTGGTTTAGGAACTGATTCATTATTGGTTCACAGGAAATGAAGACCATATTTGGGTCTGGACCATGAAACATTACTGAAATTTTAAGAGGCAGAAATACTTCTTTAAAGGTAAACTGATCGTATGTCCAAACTCTTACACAATTAAAATGCTTAGCTACTTCAGAGCATATATTTGAATGAAATTAATGAGACTGTTTATGTAAGGTAGATGAATCTAGGTATTCAGAACATATAAAGTGAAGTAAAAAAATAATAGAATTTTGTCGCTTGAAAGAGCAATGAGAAATGCAGTTCTTCTCAAATAAAAAAAAAAAGATGATGCCTTTTACTAGGGACAGAGCTTTTACAAAGGGTCTTTCAACTGAGGATCTCACAATTTTGAAATAAAGAATTAGGGCTCAACATTGAAGCCTTTATCAAATGAACAGTCTGAAGGAGAAGAGTGCTCTTATGATTTATCAGTCATGAGACTGGGCTCTTGCACCTCACCCTGAGAGGTAAGACAGCTTTACTTTCTATAATTTACAGAATGAGCAAGCAAGAAGTGTTACTTGCCTAAAGTTACACCACAAGTCTGTGGCAAAGCTGTGGAATAAAACACCCCAGCAGATGTGTACATAAGCTGCAATTTCATCTTTCTCTTGTGATTCTAAGTTGGGAAGAACAACAACTGTTTTGAAATTCAAACCAGGAAGATAATCATGTCTTTCCATGTGATTTGTTGGTTATCCTGGCTAGTTATCTTGATTGAAAGGAGGAAACACATTCCAAAATCTGCTGAGTGGGTGGGAGGATTTTGAGTATGGGAGTGGGGGTAGAAGAAAGTTTACTCTGTATTTTCTGTTCTGAAGACCAATTGGCTAAATTGATGGTAAGCTGATAAATTTTCATATTAGGACCACCTTTCTTTTTTTTTCTCCCATCAGAATGATTCAACTAGAAAAAGGTAAAATATGTCTTGGATATATATATAAAAATTAAAACCGTAAACCCTTCTTTCTATCTTCTGTATATCTGTTTCTTGTTTTACTTGTCTGTGTCCTTCTATCTGGTTCACATCTTTAAGTGCAGTACAAAAAACTGCCACAAGCACACTTAGAGAACCTGACAAAAGCGCAGTTTGGCACATTCAGATAAGAGCCAGTGGCAGTGCTCAGTCTCACCATTTCATCACAGAGAGATGATATTACAAGTGCAAGAACATTCAGGTTTGTAAATGATAGATTTTAAAATGCAAAACAAATGTCAGTAATTCACTGTGCATTACAGCATCAGTGCCATAAATAGGTGTACTCTCTTGGTTTCTTGCATGGCTGATTTTTAAATTTGTGATGAACTACATAAAAGTATATAAAATTAAAGTACACTTACACTTAAAAGCTAGTTTCTGCCAGTGTAATAATGTACATAATCGGTTCTTCACAGCTAGAAACCAGACACTCTTTCATTCATGCATTTATACCATGGCTGTCTGATTTATGGAACTGTTGAGAGGGTGCTTCTTAGAGAGGTGGGGGGAAGGAGAAAATAACCCCAAACATTTCTTACATTGTTACCTGACTTGGGACCTACACATATGATTATGTAAAATCTATGGCTGTTTGTTCTTTCTTGCAGAGTATTCTGTGCTCACTGAGTGGGAGGGTCACACTGTGAGACTAATAAGGACAGAGCTGCATCCCCCTCTACCACTCTTTGGAGACTCACTCCAGCAACTCCTCGGCACTACAGCAGCTCTGTACAGGAATTTTCAGTGCTTCTGGGGGACACACCAATAAAAAAAATTAAAGGTAAGCCACTCATTATTTGTAGTCCATTATCCAGACATCTTACATGTGCACACTGACACACACTACAGTATTACTGGCTTGTTTTGTGGTGTTTTTATTCAGGGTTTTTTGGTTTTGATTTACAAAATTGTCGTTTAAGTTTGTCATTGCTAATTTTAACTATGTCTTATATAAACATGATGGATACCGTAAGTTTTTAACATACTGCAATCAGACAATATAGTGCGCTATAGTATTTTGCTCACGATTGTGTAAATGCATTGTATATGCTAGTGGGTGACTATAGGTATATGCTAAGATATGCAAATAAAAACAGTCCTGCTAAATGAACAGTAATTTACAAAACTGATTAAACTGTTGCGAGTTGCCACAATGCTGATTGTGCATATATTTACATTTAAAAGCCTACCTTGTAATTGGCACGCGTGCCGGCTGGCCTGCCCGCAGTTGGTGGGAGCGCGCTGGTGAGTGAGCAGCGGCACGGGCGGGCAGTGCCCTGCGGGGCGGGGGCAGCCGCAGCTCTGGGCCACGGCCCGGGGATGCCGCGGGCCGCGTCCCGGCCCGATGGGCCCGGCTCGCCGTCCCCGGCCCGCGGGGGCCCCTCACCTGCTGGCCCGGCGCAGGTGCCGCCGCAGCGCCCCGCCGCACCGGGGCTGCCCCGCTCGCAGGAGCCGCCGGCCCGGGCGGGCTGCTGGCCCCGCTCCGCCCCGGGGCTGCGGGGGAAGCGGCGGCGGGCGCCTCGCTTGCTCACCGGGCTCTCCTGGCTCCCGGGCCGGCGCTCTCCCGGCTCCGGGGCGGGCGCGGCGGAGGGAGCCCGGGCCGGGGGCGAGGCGCGGAGCCGAGAGCGGGAGAGCGGCCCCGTCAGCGGGGCGGGGGCGCTGCCCGGGCGCCCGCCCTGCCGCGCCGGAGAGCTGCCCGCTTGCCTTCCCGCCCGGAGTGTTGAACCCTCCCTCCGGCAAACGCGGCTCGATCCGAGGGAAGCGAGGCTGCCGGCACTGCCGAGTTAGAGGCTGTGCTGCCCAGGCTCGGGGCGCCCCGAAGGCTGCGGTGCTCCGGTTGTGCGAGCGAGAGGAGCCTCCTGGAGCAGCCGGCGGGAGAGGACCCGAGCCCGGAGGTGCGGCGGTAGCGAGGGGGTGGCGGGATTGATGATCGGAGCCCTTCAGGAAACCAGACCGCCGGAGCGGCAGCTCTAACTAAATTGCCGATGCCTGCTTGTAAAGCAGGTGCAGAAAATTACATGATAATTTATTTGAACATGTATTCGCTTTGATGCTGCTGGGAAGGCTAGAAAAGTTAATCATGATGTAGTTGCTGTCAGTACACGATAGAATAGCTTTGATGATGAATAAGGTGCCTTGCGAAAATAATGATAAAAAGTGCATCTTAGGTATTTGATTGCTTTTCTTACAGAAAATGTGCTAGAAAAAATAGTAGACGTTTTCTGTGTTTCCTTAAATTCATGTGTATTTATACGTCGTAGTTGGCTTAGAAGGAAGCTGTTGTCCTCTAATGACAGTTCCAGTTTGTGTTGTTGAAGCCTGTACTTTTGTGAGATTTAAACTGGAAATTCAATATATGCTGCTCTAGGCACTTTGCAAGGTGGCGAAATACCGCATTTTGGTTTCTTTTGTGGTTAAACTCAGATAATTGCGTGTTGCCATTGTTCGATTTGAGGACTACTTCAGCAGTCACTGTGAATGTTGTGACACCACAGTTTAGCTAATATATTGAAAAATAATTTGGGGAGAAATATAAAAGAAAATTATTAATTACTAATGAAATGAACATTCAGTGCCTTTACAATTAATATCTCCAAGATAATATTTCTAAGGTGTTACTTCTGAGTTTATTAATAACAAACTAAAAAGGAGTATAATTATCATTTTTTTCCAAACTGGCATAAATCTTTTTTGTAGCTCAAACAGATAAATTGTACACTTGTGACTGGCAACTTCCTCTTCACAGTTAAGAAGGTCTTGTGTGTAGTTTTCTGACAAAGTGAGGTAAGAAGAATAAGATGAGATTGTTCTGAATATGTTTATTTTTTGTTCTAGATTTGTAGCTGTTTGTTCACATGTGTCCAGGGGGAGATGAAGTACATTGGATCCTGCATAGTTTGGCTTTGTATGGCAGTCTTCCTCCTTCCTGTTTCTACTTCCGTGGCTGTCAGTGACCAGACAGGTACTTCCACTTTTCTTGCTCATCACAGCCCAAAGGCGTAAATGTCAGTACTGAAAAATTTTTAACAAATAACAAGAGCCCATGGAAAACACCATGAACGGATAAAATTATACAAGGTTTTTTAAATCTCTTTTCTGAAATTAACTAAGTTTGAAGTGGTTCCAAAGTAGCCTTTCTGCTTCCTGTGCTTGGAAGATTCATGTTTGGAGGTAATTGTAGTTCCTAGGGGTTTCATTTTGTACTTTTCTTTTCCTACCATAAAAATCAAGATTATAAATCAGAGTTTGCAAAACTTCTGTGAAAAAAATCACGTGGCTTTATTAGAGCAGACCAGTTATCACATTGGCTTAAACAATCTAATGCTCATGTTAACCACACCTTTACTTAATCTCTAGACTGGGTCATATGTTACACAGAGCAAAAAAATCCCCTTTTTCCTAAGAAGATGGGGGAAAGGAATAGAAAGATGTTGTTTAACTTAAAAGGTGTTACCTGTCTTCCACAAATTTTCTCATATTTCTCTTACTTTCCACATGCTATCTAGTGTTCTCACTTAAACTCCAGATTAACTCTCCAAAATGTGGTGAATTCCATCTTAAAGACACATCGTGTGCTTGTCAAATATGGTGCATCAGTTTTCTAGAATTACTCAGTCTCAGCAAGTGCTTGAACTTATAATTTTCCTACAATTATTAGCAAGGAGAACATGTTTATTACTATTTAAATTAATTTGGGTTTTTTTCTCAAAAATAAAATTAAGTCTTAGTAATGCTGTTCCTTTCCAGAAAACTTATAAAAGATAATAGAATCTACACACACTCAACAACTTTAAATATCAATAACTCATTTGTAACTCAGACCCAAGAAGTTTAAAAGCCCATGACTAGGAAAATAATCCTTTTACTACCCCTGGAAACTATAAAAAGTAATAATGAATAAATAATAAGTGTAATGTGTGGGCTCTGAGGTAATAATAATGCATTGTGAAGAGCCAGAATTTAAGTCAAAGTCTTTCCCCTTTTATTTTTAGGGCAGTGAGGCTAAGTGCTCTGCTGATGAATTATTCTTAACCCCTCTGAGAGAGCAAGCCTACATCATAGGTGTGAAATCATTCTGTCTGAAAGAAGAAAAATAGGTTTTATTCTGTCATTGCTAGGTGGTGGGTTGCAGAAGGGAAATTTTTAAAGTGCTAAAATGGTGAGAGTACAGAAGGTTCCCTAGCAATTGAAAAATGTTAAAACAAAATTCCAGGAGGCACTGTCTCTTTTCTTTTTTTTTTTTTTTTTTTTCCTAATGAAATGATGCCTTAGTAAAAGTTGGGCTGGTCACAGAAGATGTGGCAGATACCCTGAACTGAGAATAAACAGTGTATCTGAACTGTGCATTACATTCTGTTAGAAGTTTGTAGCCAAGCAGCCAGGCTTAAGGTTGCAGTTTTCCTTAGCTGGGTCGCCACAAATGGGTCAAATATGGGTCCAATTGAACTGCTAGGAAGAAAAGGAGAGATTGAGCCTCTCCTGTGAATAACTGAGGGTGTGCACTTGAAAGAGAATTCTTCAGTTTGTGGTGGTACAGGCAGATGGTGAGGAATAACAAGTCAATAGCTGCCAGCTTGAGCAGCTCTGCCAACAGCAGGTACATGAGTTAAGCCCAGAGTTAAACTCCAGTTGATTACAGGAAAGAGACTCTACTAGAGTTTGCAGGGATGGTTACTGTCAAAAAATACATGCAAGTTATAGACCAGAAAGCAGGAGCTAGGAAAGAATAGACCCAGTAGCAGAGCAGCAGTAAAAGTGGTGCAGGTCTTTCTGCCAACCTTTTGCTCATCTGCTCTGTTCAGCTGAACCAAGTCCTCTGTTGCAAGTTGTCATGATCCAGTTTATTTGTATGCAGGTGAATCTGTTAAAAATTTGAAATGTTCTTTCTTTATGAAGGGAGTAATATCTAAAGGGTTTTTTTTTTGTTTTTCCTATCTTGCATTCAGTCTCTCTTTCTTGGGCCTTTGTTCCCTCCGATGTACAAGTTCTGTTTAAGTCAACATCTGCCCTTCAATATTCTGCCTAGATGATCTTCCTTCAACCTCATATGCATAGCATTTATTTCTGAGGGCTTATATGGAAACTTTTCCAGCAAAGTACATTTAGGTAGGCTCTGAGATTATTATATTTACACCTTGAAATTTCTCACTGATCTATTTGAATCATAAGGAATGGCTTCAGGTACATGGAAAAGGGTAGATTAGAGTTAATTTGAGGGTGGTGAGAGAAAGAAGTGTGTTAGAGGAAGGATTGACTTGTGTACATATATAGGGGAGAGCCTTCTGAGCAGGCATGCTGAATATCCTTTGAGACTTATTCATTGGGCCAATACTGTAATAAATAAATACCAGTATTGAAAAAAGAGACATGGGCTGAGAGAGTATGCTGGATCTTCTTGGAGCAGTCCTCCTTAGGCCTTGAGGGTGCCAGTAAGCATTAGATTCACATAGAGGATTTCTTTCAGTTCTCATGTTTTGATATGCTTGGTGTTCATTAGAAGGAAGCATTCGCTTCTTATGATGGAGTATAGCAAATCTGAGGGGAGGCAATTCTGGAGTTTTCCACAGGCATATTTTTGATCTGACTGTAAACATGCTTTCTTCTACTTATTATTATTGGGAATATTTGAGGTTTGAGTGTGGATGCAAGGTCTTTCTATACTGAAACATGAAGTTCTCATTTGATCATTCCTGAGTGCTTTATTTTAAGAATATTAATATTTTGTCTTATTCCCAGATCATTGCTT
This sequence comes from Poecile atricapillus, assembly GCF_030490865.1. Taxonomy (NCBI): domain Eukaryota; kingdom Metazoa; phylum Chordata; class Aves; order Passeriformes; family Paridae; genus Poecile; species Poecile atricapillus. The sequence goes on from NC_081251.1 coordinate 29,372,356, forward strand.
CTTTTTCAACTTTCTTTTACAATTACTGTTTTTTAAAGTCTCTTGCTAATCCATGAAAAATGTGATATAAACCAAGTCCTGGAGCTATCAGCCATGGTGAATTTTCCTTGTCTTTTGACATGGAATGTGTTGTGAAAAGTATTGGCTGTGGGTCGTGATTTTAGATAGGCACTCCAACCCAGACACAGTGAGTGATTTCAAGTATGCAAATCAGTTCAGCTTTTTGGTTTTAATGTTTTAGTACAGCTAGATACTTCTCCAATCAATATAATGACTCTACAGTAACTCCTATATTGTATGTATTCAATTTTTCACGTATTCAATGTACTCATATTCCTGATATTCCCATGTAACCTGGCCTTTATGGACGCTAGCTTTGGAGCAAGCTGCAGGCCCCATGGCCTGTCAGTCCTGCCTGAGAGCTAGCCTGGGAAATTTATGGGAGGATTCAAAACAATCCTTAGAGACAGAAAACGACTGCCAGGTGCTGTTTGTCTGTCCTCTTGTTTTCCTTGCAGGAGAAAGTCAGGGGGTGGTGAACCCCACTGACCAATGATGGTAATGTAGCACTTTACTAACCAATAAGAGTTTCTTTTCTGTACTTTCCACGAACTAGTCTATATAACATGGCTGAAGCAATAAACTAGAGATTCTTTCCTGTCCTGACTCCCTTGAGAGTCTTGTCATTCTTTCCGGCCGTTCCTAATTAGAACGACAGGCCTTGAATGTTCCCAGGGATGGGGCATCTACCACCTCTCTGGGCAACCTGTTCCAGTGTTTCACAACCATTATTGTAAGGTCTAGTCTAAATCTAACCTCTTTTATTTAAAACCATTACCCCTTGTCCTGTCACAAGGATAAAAATCCTGATAAAAATCTGTACCCATCTTTCTTACAGGCCCACTGTCTGGAAGGCTGGAGTAAGGTCTCCCTGGAGCCTTTCTCTTCTTCAGGCTGAAAACCTTAACTCTCAGGAGAGACGTCCTAGCTCTCTGATAGTTTTTGTGGCCTTCCTTAGCACCTGTTCCAGCAGGTCCATGTCTTTCTTGTGCTGGGGCCCTGGAGTTGGATGCAGTAGTCAGTGTGGGGGGGTTCTCATGAGAGATGATGGGCAGAATCACTTCTCCTTATCTGCTGGCTATGCTTCTTTAGATGTAGCCCAGGATATGATTGGCTTTCTGGTCTGTGAGCACACACTGTCAGCTGATCTCCAGCTTTTCATCCACTGCTATTCTCAAAGGTTCTTGTCAGGGCTGCTCTCAATTCTTTCAACCCCCAGCCTGTTTTGATAGTGAGCATTGCCCTGGCCCAGACGCAGCACCTCAAGAGGCTGTTGAACCTCACAAGATTCCTATGATCTCAATTCTTGAGCTTTTCTAGCTCCCTCTGGATGACATCCTATCTTTCAGGTGTGTCAACTGCACCACTCAGCTTGATGTCATCTGCAAATGTGCTGAGGGTGCACTCAATCCTTTCATCTATGTCGTTAATTAATTCAATAACATTGGTCCCAAACGGGCCACCACTTGTCACTGATTTCCATCTGGACATTGACAAGTTGACCACTCCCCTCTGGATGTGACTGTCCTACCAGTTCTTCATCCTCCAAGCAGCCCACATGTCAAATCCCAGCATCTACAATTCAGAGATACTGTGAGGACCATGTCTTGCAAAGGTCTTGCAGAAATCCAGATGAAATCCATAACTCTTCCCTTGTCCACTGATGTAGTCACTCCATTATACAAGGACACGGAGTTAGTCATGCAAAACTTGCCCTTGGTGAAGTGATGCTTGTTGTCTCAAATAATATGAAGTCCTGCTTTTCACTGCTTACTCTTCTTCATGGGAGAATATAGTTCTCCAGGGGTATGAGTATCCTAATCCTCGAACTCTGTTGCTTGGATTTCTTATTTCTGGCTGCCAATGCTCTTGGATTACTTCATAACCATCTAAATAGTCACCAGACTTGAGGTTGACTTATTTACTGTATCGTGTTCCCTTCATTCTTCCCACCCTTGTCTTAATTAACATGTACATTTTAATGTAATATAATCTTCTTTACAGAGTAAAATAGCAGAACACAAAAACGTCACATCTTATTTCCTGGTGCCTGTATACTTGAGGCTGCAGATATGTAGGAAATCTGAATTCTTGACCTTATTTGAAAGCAAGCCAGCTGGATCTGCTTATCTTCAGTATGCATACATTTGAGGTGGACTCACTGGATATCATTGCTGATATTTGCATGTGTGTGGCTGACCCTGAAGAGGTTGCCTATGTCTGTGTGTTTATGAAGCCTGATCCAGTAAGAATATGAGAAAAATCTTAGGTAATATGGGCTTCTGCCTGAAGCTTTAGTCAACAGGTGGGTATACATTAGGATATGGGTATACATTGGGTTGGCCTTTGCTGTTTGGCCACATTCATTGAGCTGGCCATGGTTACTGATGGAAGCTTCAGTGCCTTTGCAATGTGCATGTCAGTGGTGATAGATGACAGGAAAAACTTCACCTGAATGTGAAGTTTAATTATAAAGTAGTACATGGGTACTTGTGAAGTGAATCTAGCCACTACAAGTTACACTAACCTGGAGAAGCCAAAACCGCCCATTGGAAGTTACAGTTCCCACTCAGGAAGTGCACACAAGAGATATCTGTAAGAGGGAGATTGAAGCACACACCACAGTCTCTTCTGTCCTCATTTGCATGGAATGGAAAGCTGAGCATGGTGCCTAGATAGAAGTTGCAGTGTGCTTCAACAGGTGTCCTGATCATTCCAGGAATTTGGAACACGTCATTGCGTGTTGCAACAGATATGCCTAGATGCAATGCCTTTTTTTTTTTCTTTTAGTAATGCTATTAGAAAACAAACAAAAAAATTCTTCCTAATCTTAATGGTAAGAGAAAATACAGTGATCTGTGATGTACCTGCTTAGTCTGCATAAATTAAAATTTTTAAGATTATTTGATTGATTTTATACTAATAAGCTCACAACTAGAACTCATTATTTTATAAAGATCCAGGCCAAAATTTTTGTATGGGTAGGTAAATTTATTCATTTAAAGATAAGTTAACTTGACCATTGATATAATTTGTTTAATATGAATTTTTTGCTCAGTCCACACAGATGGAGTTTTATCACGTGCAGGGCAATCTAACGTACAAATGTAAGCTTGCTCTTCTTACTATTTCATGAATTTTACAGTAATGTATTTCAACAGGTCTGGTAGGTTCATAGTTTCCCACTGGATTAGCAGTAAGGGTTTATCTTGTTCTTTTACTTTCCTGAATATCTTTATGTAGACCTTGTCGTTCAGCTGCCCACATGTTGAATGGAGAAACTGCCTGTTTTTTCTCAAGCTAAAGAAAGTTTAAGGATCTGCTACTAGTACTAAAAATCGTGGAAGAGGTTAACACTACAAGCTGTAACTGCAGAAAGAATTTTCATCACTCTGTAGTAATGAAAGTTGTCAGTCTTGGTATGGAGAGGGTTTGGTCTTGTTATTTGAGAGTTTTCCCTTAGCTCTCTGGTAAAAGGAATAGCACTGAACTAAAGGAGTGCATCAGTAGCACGCAATAGAAGATTCATCGTGACTCTTTCAGTTCTGGGGATGTGGAATATAAGTAACTAACACTTAAATGGCCTGTCTGTGCTGTGACCATTATGCCACTGATAAAAATAGGTCCACGGTCCAGTCTGTGGCATGTGAGGAATCATTGCTATCATCTGGATAGCACAAAAATTAAGGCTTGAGTCTTTATTTGGACGTGGAAAAAAGTAGCTGTGGGGAATAGGCTCAAACTTTCTAGTCTTTCACTGCTCAACACACATGAAAGTTAATGCTGAATAAAAAAAAAAGCACACTTGTGTCCCAGGTTCCCTAAAGCTTACATAAGTTTAGGGTAAAATCGCCAATAAGTACTCTCTCTCTGCTCTTATAAGTATTGTCAAGAATATAACCAAAAAGAGAATTTGCCCTGAAATGTATTGAATATTTTTGATAAAAGCCCTTTGGAAACATGTAGATTTAAGAAAAACATCTGCCCATGTATGTCTGACATTCTTCTGTGACTTCAGCCATAAATGGCTTCTTTTACGCCAGCTTATTTCTTAGAGCTATATTTATGTAAATGTACCCTAACAACATTTATTGTTTTAAAGTGGCTGTATATAGTTTAATAATCTGTGTTTGATTGAAGGTTGAGGTTTGTAAACTAAAGGGTATCTAAGGTGAACCTGTTTCCGTCCCATGCCGTGTGTGTATATATCAACTGGTGTACTGAAATTGCTGTTACTGTGTAATTCCAGTGAATGCTTTTCTCACTGTATAAAACTTCCTGCTAACCAAGAATGATGAAAGATTTCACTTCAGAGTTTTCAACATGAATATTCTTTACAGTTCAGCATCTTTTCTGGAGAAAGGGAATTTACAGAGTTTTTCATGCATGTGTTTCATCTCATTTATCATGAAACTCTATCTGTACAAGGAAAAACATGCATATCCATGTATTTATGGATCTATATGAGGGAAAGAAAAAATTTATTTTCTTAGAGCCTTAGAAGTAAATTCATTTATCTGTGATGTTACTTGTAGTAGTCAATTATTAGTTGTAACTGTAATTTTACATGTGAAGCACATGGAACTTCATGAATCTTACAAAAAAAATAAAAGGTGTTTCACCCCATCTATTCTTTAGATAGTTGACAAAGCTTTCATTAACCATATTACCAGGAGGTTTCTTTATGTATGTATTATATGATATTGTTTCACTTCTACTAGTTATTTCCAATTAGCCGTTCTTAATCCAGATAAAATACTGAAATCTATTCAATAGCATTTAAGAGTTTTGAAGGATAATATGCTTTCTACATAACTACAGAATAAATGACAAATTTCACATGCTTTAAGCATTTAAGCTTTCACAATAGCTTTCAAATGTAGCTAGTTTTAATACCAATGTTTGGTCTGGATGTTCTTACGAAACATTTAGGTATAGATCATTTCCAGGTTAATGATAGGACATTCCTTACTTGTTTTATTGAACTAATGCTTCAGAAACCACCTTGACCTTCATTGTTCAGCAGCTTCAGATACACCTTGGACAACTTTTTAGTTTCATCAGCTCACAAAGCTCTATGCTTGATAAATTGACAGGCCAAATATCATAACTTGTCATCTTTGATTTGCTAGTTCTTTTAGGATTTAGCAGGGCTATTTGCAAAACTTGTTAAATACCTAGCCTTATTTCTGACCCCTGAACAAAAGTAACAATTTTCTGTATTTCCTTCTTAGAAGTGGGCATTCTTATATATCTATTAAAAAAGAGCATAAAGGACATAATGCGAGTAAGAAGTAATAATAATTAATATTACATATTAATAATAGAGTGTTTTATCTAAGAGTTCTGTTAGATTTAACCTCAGTTTACCATGTTCCAAATTTTAGTATGTTCTGTTTGCGTACCAAAGTACTTTGGTTTAGACTTACTCCTCTACTTAATTTTCAAGCCTTTTTTCCCAAAATATAATATTGTTCCATATTCAGGAGTGGGAGAAAATATTTTCTAGTAATACAAAAAGAATTTGGAACAGATATTACTGCTTCATAGAGTGTTGTAAATGGAAACAGTGTGGTAAGAATTTAATGGTTTTCTTCTGGCTCTATTGTTTATATGAACTTTAACCACAGGCAGCTGAATTAAAATGTGATACAAATTCTATCTGCTTATCTTATTGGAAGTGTAGTATAAAAACTGCTCTTGTTTAGATTTTGTAATTTGGTTTATTGCTGCCTTTCATATCCTAAAGAAACATTCCTGTCAATATTACCATATTTGCCGTGATAGTTTGTTCAATGCCTGTTAGTTTGTTAATATTTTACCATAGATACTAAACTGTGTTCTCTTGAAGGTGCTGTGTGTCCTTTAATGAAAACAGCTGCCCGTCATCTCAAAAAAATCAACAGAGACAGTCATGGTGTACCAGGTAAATGACCAAGCTAATATGAATATCTGTATTAATTAGCTGGTAATGATTACTGGATGTAATCATAGTCTGACTGAAGCTCGCTTTAAATTTGAAAAGTTAGGACAGAATGCCATCCCCAAAAAGCACCAGAAAGCTGCTGCTGCTCTCAGGAAGGTGACATTAAAATCAGAACATGTTTTTCCTCAAAAGTATTGGTTCAAGTTCAGCAGCCATACTAATTTGCATGGTTTTTTTTTACAATCATCTTGCATTCTTATCAATTCAGATGATAAAAGTAACTAGCAAATTTATTTGTTCATTTTTTATAGTCATCTATCGAGTGAATTCTGTGTGAGTAGTTTTAATAAAATGAATATTGAAAGTTTCTCTGATTTCAAGCTCTACTTTTTAAAATAGCTTGTCAGTGTATTCTAGAAATGCTATTATGCTTGTATTCAAGTATGCTAAAAATTATTTACTTATGGTTATTAAATTCCATTAAATTGTATCATATTTTGTTCCATTTTACAGGATTTGATCTGGCAGAAAGCTTTTCTTTAAGGCAAACATCTTGTGGTGGGGAAAAGATCTGTTTTAAACTGGGAAGTGCACCTCTCATTAGAGATACAAGGTAAGGTACTATTTTCATGCTTAGCTTTTAAAAGATAGAGCTCAGATTCAGTGCTACTAATTAACTGAATCACAGAACTTGTATCCAAAGAATGCCACAGAAAGCAGTATGGCTGTTTTTAGTTTTTTCAGGTTCTTTTGTGCTGGAAGCATTTTGATTTTTGTATGCTTTCCTTCTGGAATCTGGGAGTATGTAGGTAGTAAGTTAATCGTGAAAAGCACTTTCTCAAATCATGATTCTAATACTGAAAATTCTACTGTTAATACATTAATATTTATAAAACAAAGGAAACAAATTACTTCCATGGTATGACAGGAAATATTATACTAATCTCCCCTCAGCTCAGTGAAGTTGTCTGTCCTCTCTCTCACAATTGCTGGCAAGATTAAGGAGAGAGTATCA